>NC_056061.1:56282500-56907500 GCF_016772045.2 Ovis aries
AAATTAAAAGACGCTTACTCCTTGGAAGAAAAGTTATGACCAACCTAGATAGCATATTCAAAAGCAGAGACATTACTTTGCCGACTAAGGTCCGTCTAGTCAAGGCTATGGTTTTTCCAGTAGTCATGTATGGATGTGAGAGTTGGACTGTGAAGAAGGCTGAGTGCCGAAGAATGGATGCTTTTGAAGTGTGGTGTTGGAGAAGACTCTTGAGAGTCCCTTGGACTGCAAGGAGATCCAACCAGTCCATTCTGAAGGAGATCAACCCTGAGATTTCTTTGGAAAGAATGATGCTAAAGCTGAAACTCCAGTACTTTGGCCACCACATGCGAAGAGTTGACTCATTGGAAAAGACTTTGGTGCTGGGAGGGATTGGGGGCAGGAGGAGAAGGGGACGACAGAGGATGAGATGGCTGGATGGCATCACTGACTCGATGGACTCGAGTCTGAGTGAACTCCGGGAATTGGTGATGGACAGGGAGGCCTGGTGTGCTGCGATTCACGGGGTCGCAAAGAGTCGGACACGACTGAGCAACTGAACTGAACTGAACTGAGGTCTAGTTTAACTAGCCTTTAAGAGTTTTTCAATTTTTATCAAATTAACTCATCTAGAGCCAGACAACCTGGAATGTGAAGTCAAGTGGGCCTTAGAAAGCATCACTATGAACAAAGCTAGTGGAGGGGATGGAATTCCAGTGGAGCTATTTCAAATCCTGAAAGATGATGCTGTGAAAGTGTTGCAATCAATATGACAGCAAATTTGGAAAACTCAACAGTGGCCACAAGACTGGAAAAGGTCAGTTTTCATTCCAATTCCAAAGAAAGCCAATGCCAAAGAATGCTCAAACTACTGCACAATTGCACTCATCTCACATGCTAGTAAAGTAATGCTCAAAATTCTCCAAGCCAGGCTTCAACAATATGTGAACCGTGAACTTCCTGATGTTCAAGCTGGTTTTACAAAAGGCAGAGGAACCAGAGATCAAATTGCCAACATCTGCTGGATCATGGGAAAAGCGAGAGAGTTCCAGAAAAACATTTATTTCTGCTTTATTGACTATGCCAAAGCCTTTGACTGTGTGGATCACAAGAAACTGTGGAAAATTCTGAAAGAGATGGGAATACCAGACCACCTAACCTGCCTCTTGAGAAATCTGTATGCAGGTCAGGAAGCAACAGTTAGAACTGGACATGGAACAACAGACTGGTTCCAGATAGAAAAAGGAGTGCATCAAGGCTGTATATTGTCACCCTGCTTATTTAACTTATATGCAGAGTACATCATGAGAAACGCTGGACTGGAAGAAACACAAGCTGGAATCAAGATTGCCAGGAGAAATATCAATAACCTCAGATATGCAGATGACACCACTCTTATGGCAGAAAGTGAAGAGGAACTGAAAAGCCTCTTGATGAAAGTGAAAGAGGAGAGTGAGAAAGTTGGCTTAAAGCTCAACATTCAGAAAACGAAGATCATGGCATCTGGTCCCATCACTTCATGGGAAATAGATGGGGAAACAGTGGAAACAGTGTCAGACTTTATTTTGGGGGGCTCCAAAATCACTGCAGATGGTGACTGCAGCCATGAAATTAAAAGACGCTTACTCCTTGGAAGAAAAGTTATGACCAACCTAGATAGCATATTCAAAAGCAGAGACATTACTTTGCCAACAAAGGTCTGTCTAGTCAAGGCTATGGTTTTTCCAGTAGTCATGTATGGATGTGAGAGTTGGACTGTGAAGAAGGCTGAGTGCCGAAGAATGGATGCTTTTGAAGTGTGGTGTTGGAGAAGACTCTTGAGAGTCCCTTGGACTGCAAGGAGATCCAACCAGTCCATTCTGAAGGAGATCAGCCCTGGGACTTCTTTGGAAGGAATGATGCTAAAGCTGAAACTCCAGTACTTTGGCCACCACATGCGAAGAGTTGACTCATTGGAAAAGACTTTGGTGCTGGGAGGGATTGGGGGCAGGAGGAGAAGGGGACGACAGAGGATGAGATGGCTGGATGGCATCATGGACTCAATGGACATGAGTCTGAGTGAACTCCGGGAGATGGTGATGGACAGGGAGGCCTGGTTTGCTGCGATACATGGGATCACAAAGAGTCGGACATGACTGAGCCACTGAACTGAACTGAACTGAACTGAACCCTGGGTTGAGCAAAGAAGCAAAAGTTACCAAGGGCTCCACTGTCATTGCAGTTCAGCCGCTAAGTCGTGTCCAGTTCTTGCGACCCCATTGAGTGCAGCCCGTCTAGCTCCACTATCCAGGTGATTTCCTAGGCAAGAATACTCAAGTGGGGTGCCATTTCCTTTTCCAAGGGAATCTTCCTGACCGGGGGATAGAATTCACATCTCGTGCATTGGCAAACGGGTTCTTTACTGCTGAGCCACCAGGGAAGCCCCCGTGGTTCCACAGAACACTGGAGAAAAAGAAAACCACTAGTGAAGAAAGACAGGATTGGAGTTGATGAGCTTTAGCCACTCTTTTGGTGCCTTCAAAGCACTTGGTAATTTCTAAGTTTTAAGAAATGCATGTCCAGCCTTCTAGGCATGCCGGAGCCATTCTTAGGACAGGCAAGCATAAGCACATGACACAGACTTTTGTGTTAATGTTGAATGGTCACATTGCTATTAACAGTACTTGGCTGGAAATTAACACAAAAGCTGGACATAGCTCTCAAAGAAAGAACTCTTTTTTTTTTAGAGTATAAATATGAAATTTTAGCCCCCAAATTGCGATTTTATTACTAACATTTTTAGGATTCCAATTTTTAAAACACAAGAACACAATATATTGCCATTTGTCAACTATCTGCGCTACAGCTGCAGTGCTGTGGTGAACAATCACTTTGCCTTATCTAATATTTTAAACCTTTTAACAAACAGCAGGATGTAACACAGGAAAATTATTTTCAGAAGCATATTCTGTATAAGGGACTTTTTTACCTTTGTATTCATAGACCTGGAAAATGTAAAAAAAAAACAAAAAACCCCTCAATGTCAATTACTAAAAATGATTGGCAGTTTAAACTCCAGAGAAATCAATTCACTGACTTTTTGTTTAAATTTCTATACTCTGTAGAATGAAAAGTGTAAAAAAAAAAAAAATGGCTTTATCAAGCATTTTTTGGTAAAGTCTATGTTTCAAGGCTTGATTCATGAGCATATTATATGCTTCAGGTCCATACACAGGCTTTCCCTAGTACTTTCTCCTTTTCTTCACACTCTTTAAATTTACTCTGTCTGGATGAGTCATCCTGGATGTTGTTGTACATAATTTTGGAGTGTTTGTTCCTCCTTGCAAAATTTTGAGGTGACAATATTGACATTCTCCTTTTTAAAATTCTTCCTCTCAGAATGAAAACTTCCCAAGAGGATTGTTTTTCTTAAAAGATGCAGGCCTCAATAGAATTAAATGGCTAAAAATTCCACATATTATCTAAAGATTATACTATTAAAATAAGAACTGCAGCATAAGAAACAAAGCATTGAAGAGTAGAATCATGATAGAATCTAAATTCTTTATTCCATGTTAGGTCATTATTGAAAATTCTACAAGTGGTTTTTTATTCAGAAGGTAAATAATAACTTTTTAGAAGTTATTTAGCTAATGAATCCAGTTAATTCATATCAACTATCTAGTTCCCTATTTATTTAACCCTTTTAAAGTCCATAATAACAATTTTTTGTACATAAAGCTAACAACTCTAGCAATCACCATTAATTTAAAGCATTTTAGTCTTGTAATAATATTTCATTCAACTGATAGAACTTAAACATATGACTGATGAGGAAACTTTCACTTCAACTTACATTGGGAATGCTTACTTTGTGTGAAAATGAATATTCAGATATTGACAGTGAATCCAAATGACAAAATTTGTTCACATTACTGATGTTGACATATTAATTAGATACAAGGAAAACTCTGTAATGACAATTTGCTGATCAAAAGTTCAAGGATGCTGCAAATGACACTGAAAGGAAGATTTAGCTACTTAGCTTTCCAAAGGTCAAAGTCAAAGCAGAGTTATAAACTTGGGCCAAATCCAAGCCCCAAACTCAGCTTTAATGCAACTGTTATTTTTTGTAGTCTTAGAGTGTGCTCCAGGAAAAAGTGTCAGGAATGGAGCTGACCTTGGACTAGTTACACAAACTCTCAGATTTCAGTTTCCTCATGAATAAAACTGGAACAATAAAAGGGAAAGATTGAATAAGGCTCTACAGATGAAACACTTAGCATGGGGCCTGTCCTATAGTACGCATAAATCCTGTGTGTGCTGGGCTTAGTTACTCAGTCGTGTTCAACTCTTTGCGACCCCATAGACTGTAGCCCACCAGGCTCCTCTGTCCATGGGGATTCTCCAGGCAAGAATACTGGAGTGGGTTGCTATGCCCCCCTACAGGGATCTTCCCAACCGAGGGATCGAACCCAGGTCTCCCGCACTGCAGACAGATTGTTGACCTTCTGAGCCACCAGGGAAGTCCAAATCCTAGTTACTGTAATTTTTGTAGTTAATCATGCTCACCATCATTAATATTAGGATCATAATACCTACTTTGAGAGTTGTGAAATTAGAGGTTAGCTATAAATAGCACTTGACGCATTTTATGTTCATTTTATAAAAGGTATTTGATATTACCGAGGCACACACTGAACTTTGAAAAATGCTATAAATTGAAACATAATTGTGAATTCAGAGCAAATGCAACTAACAGGTGTATACTCAGCTGAAATGAACATCATTCGTTTTTAATGACCCAGTGTCACCTCCTTCCTCTGTATAGAGAATTCTGCACCTTAAGAGTCCCAGATAAAGTAGGTCCTGTCTCTTTTTATGGAAGCTGAAAACACTAGAAAGCTGCGTTCACAGAGTTCCTGGAAGCCAATCAAATGCATCTGGAGAGAGTGATGTAATGAAACCAGAACAGGAAATCGAGCTGAGAGCCGTGGAAGAAGCGTCAGCATCCATTTTCCCGGTGCAGCAGTACTGTCACTTCAAGCTCCGGTGACCAGTGTCCGGCAGCAGTGGCTTCACTTGTCCTTGCCAGAGTGGAACTGTGACAATACTGCCGTGGCTCTGACGTGCAGCCTCCTTGACCGTGGCTGTTTTCCAAACCTCATGCTCCAACCTTCTCAGCAATTCTGTGAGGGTACCTGGTACTCTTTCCATAAACTGCTATTTTGCTTAAAATAAGCAGAGTCCGTTTCTGTTGGCTGCCAACTCAGACTGATTCAGAAACTGGTGATGGACAGTGGGGTACTGGAGGCAGTAGACGCCCGAATGTGGTGCTGGCTGAGTGGAGGTAGGGGATGCACTCGTGTGAAGAGGGGTGGTGTTAGGTGTGCACCAAGCTCCTCCGTCCATGGGATTTTCCAGGCAAGAGTACTGGAGTGGGTTGCCGTTTCCTTCTCCAGGGAAACCTCCCAACCCAGGGATCCAACCCAGGTCTCCCGCATTGTAGACAGATGCTTTACCATTTGAGCCACCAGGGAAGTCGATCCTGCATTGGTAGGTGGATTCTTTACCACTGCGTCAACTGGGAAGACCCAAATATGCTTGGGGTGAATGAAAAATCTGAACTCTATTAGGAAATGTCATGGAGGGATTAGCTGCCAAGCAGACAAATAACAATGACCTCCACACCCCTTTGACTACATAACACCTAACACCACCCTTCTTCACATGAGTGCACCCCCTCTACCTCCACTCAGCCAGCACCGCATTTGGGAGTCTACTGCAGGAGACAAGAGATGAGGATTCATACCTGGGTCAGGAAGATCCCCTGGAGTAGGGAATGGCAACCTACTGCAGTATTCATGCCTGGAAAACCCCATACAGAGGAGCCTGGCGGGCTACATCCAGGGGGTTGCAAGAGTCGGACACGACTGAGCACAGCACAGCAGCAGCGAGAATATTTGAACCAGTCTCAGTGAACGCGTATCAAGCTTATCAATGGATGGTTCATGAACCCAGAGCATAGCGTATCCCCTGGTAAGTGCTGCTTTTGGTCCAGGGATGGGCACCTGTCCTAAGCGGACCCAGTCAAGTGAAGGGAAAGTCTGTATAACCCAAGTGGGATAGGTTCATTCTCCTTCCTAACCACCTACCTACTCCTCCTTCAATCCACCATATTCCTTCAGTTAAGAACTATGTCTTGTAGCTTTGAGAGAAGTCCACTTATAAACCTATGGAGAAAGACTGAGTGGAGGAAAGAGCAGAGTTGATCCGGAGCCATGATCGTACTGTCTCTGAGGCTCACATCATCTCTAGTCTTCCTGTTACTTGAGATAATGTGCTTTCTTACTGTCTAAGGCAGTTCAGACTGAAGTACCTCTTAGTTTCAATCAAAAGTGTCCTGATGCAGAAAACCACAAAATTCTGCAAAGCAATTATCCTTCAATTAAAATATATATATAAATGAAGTGGCAAAAAACTTTCCTCATGCACCAACCACGTATAAATTCAAAGATTTCAGCGGGAACTTCTTTGCCTCAAAGTCAGACACTACTGAGCAACCACACAACTGGATAAGAGAGGGTTAAGCCAGTACAAAGGGCACCCAGCTGCTCAACCTGAGCTGTGATCCAGAGGTCAGCTGAAGCAAGCCCTTGGATAGTTCACTGACAAACAGGTTTTAGGGCCATAATTTCTTTTTTGTTGTTGAGATGTTTTTTAATTTTTTTTCTTTTTAAAAAATTTAATTGGAGGATAGTTACAAAATTGTGATTTTTTTTTTTTTTTTTGCCATACATCAACGTGAATCTACCACAGGTATAGATGTGTTCCCCTCATCCTAAACCCCCCTCCCAGCCCTTCCCCACCCTATCACTCTGGGTTATCCCAGAGCACCAGCTTTGGGTGCCCTGCTTCATTCATCAAACTTGTGCTGTTCATCCATTTTACATATGGCAATGGACATGTTTCATTGCTATTCTCTCAAATCATCCCACCCTCATGCTCTCCCACTGAGTCCCAAAGTCTGTTCTTTACATCTGTGTCTCCTTTGCTTCCCTGCATATAGGATCATCAGTACCGTCTTTTCATATTTCTGCTGTCGTAACTTTATATGTGGGAAAAGGCATTGCTTCTCCATGCTCAGTACTGCTGTAAAACTGACTTTTTAAATGAATCTGTATTTGTCAAAAAGAATCCATTTTTGATAAAATATATTACTTAAATAATAATATAAGTTGGAATAGTTTCCAAGGGATGCTGTAACAAAGTACTGCAAATTGGGTGGCTTAAAACAAGGGAAATTTAATCTTTTACTATCTTGACAACCAGAAGTCCAAACTCAACATGTCAGCAGGGCTGTGATGTTTTCGCGGGCTCTAGAGGAAGATTCCTCCCTGCCTCTGCCAGCTTCTGATGGTTACCAGAATCCTTGGGTTGCAGAGACATCACTCCAACCCCTGTCTCCATCTTCACATGACCTTCTCCTCTCCATGTGTCTGTGTCCATATCTTGATCTTATTTTAAGGACATCACGTGCACAGTTTCTGGGGGTTAGGCTATCTTATAGACCACACATCTGGGCAGCATTTCTCTGAGAACACAGCCCCGTTCAAGTCCTCAGTGTCTTTAACTGGAACCTAATTCTGTTATCTCAAGCTAAAATCCACCACCCTTGTACTCTGATGGGACTTCCATTGATCTGGGCACTACTTCCCAGTTCTTGGTTTTAGCCTCTCATTTCTTCAGTCCTCCAGTATCCCTCCCCACAGGGAAACAAAGACCTTTGACTCTGAGACTTAAATTAATTATAGAAGTAATTATTACTTGTCATCCCTCATGAGAGCCTGATCTGCAATTGATTACATGGCAAAAAGAGGCAAGGTAGATTTTAAAAAGACTAATCTTCTATTGAAAGTGACAATTAAAATGGTCACTATTTAAAATTGAGCAAGAAATGCTAGGGAGGAAAAAAGTAAATCTTTTAAAAAGTTTCATGAAATCTTGAGGAGCTCTGAGTATTAGGAAATTTTCCTGTCTCATTTGTTGAAGTAATAAAGCGTAAAGAAATGGTAAATCTGATTAGCCATGCTTGTCTAATATCAGTCTACAGTCTAAAAGGAGAGAAAGAATATCCAAAACTTCAATCACTGTTTTCTGTGTTTACTCAGTTTTTTAAAAGAGTTCTCCAAGGCTATTCAGCAAACAATGGTGGTCAGGTACTCACAAAAATTATTCAGAAACCCATGGGCCGGTGACTAAGGTATGCATTTTTTAGTATTGTTGAAAGTCATTATCTCTTCACAGTGTTAAGTTCAGATGCTTCTTGGTTGTTTGTGAACCACCCTGGTTTTCACAGACCAATGGGGGAATGCAGAAACTGTTTCCATGGTGATGAGACTTTCCTCCTAGCAACTATCCCTCCCCTACCTCCCATCTTTCTCCACCATCAGGAGTTTAGATAGGATTTCTACAAAGAACCAGGATGGTTATGCAGCAAGAATTCTGTGGTTTTTCCAAGTGCAGCTACTGTAGGTCTCTAAGTAGTGGGTGAATCTTCCCTCCCCACCTGTGGAGATGGTCACAGAGCCATTAAAATCCAATCAAAATCTTCTCACATTCAAAATCATCCCATCAATAACATTTTATTTAACATCTCAGGAGATGAGAGACCATTCCCTAGATCAGGGGTTGCCAGCTATAGCCAGAGGCCAAATCCAGCCTGCCATGTGTGTTTAGAACTAAAGTTGTTACTGGAGGCAGCCACTCATTTGTTTGTTTATCACCTATGGCTGTTTCCAAGTCCTAGTGGCAGATGAGTAGTGGACAGCAGTGACAAAGACAGGATGGCCCATAAGCCTAAAAAACATTTTCTATCTGGCCCTCCCCAGGAAAGGTTTGTTAATTTTTGCCCTAGATGATGTGGAACCAAAATCTAGTAAGGAAGATCGCAAAGCACAGAAATGAGTACAATGTGCTTCAGTAAAGATAAATGACTAAAGGAAATCTATTAAGAATTCATGTGTACCACCAAGGATGTGAGTGTTCTGAGAAAAATTCCCTAGTAGAAGTGAGACTGAAAAGATACACAATTTTGGGGTGGGAGGGAAAAGGCATGATAGATAAGGAGTGGAGAGCAAGCAGAGGATGGTAAAGAGATGCCAGCCAGTATCCTGACACCTGGGAAACCAATGGACACTGGAAGGACCATGCGTACAGGAAGGGCTGCTCCCACTTGAAGCATAAGTTCACAATGGCAGGAGAGAGCTTGTGAAAAGCAGGAAGTGAAGCCAAAAGTATACAGGCTCCTTAAAGTCAAACAAAGGAACTGGTTTTATTCTGTAAGGAATAAGGACCCACTAAACTGAAAACTGATCTGATGGAAGCTTTATTAAATACAAATTCAAGGCAGGGAGGGCTGAGAGGGATGCTCTAGAGGGAGGGGATATATGTATACTTATAGCTGATTCACATGATTGTACAGCAGAAACTAACATAAAATTATAAAGCAACTATTCTCCAATTAAAATAAATTTTTTTAAAAAAGCAAATTCAAAAAATCAGATGAGTATTCAAAAATCCTCACAGCTAGAGGAAATAGAGGGAGAGAAGACCTACTTAATATTTGTCATCTATATCATGTTTATTCTGAGTCAGACACTATTCTAAGTGCTTCACCGATATTAACTCACTTACTCCTCCTGTCACCGTAAGAGATAAACACTGTCATGATTGCCACTTTATAAATGAGAAATCTGTGGCTCATTTGCTCAAAGTCCTGCACTGAAATCTTCAGAGTCAGGATCTGAATCCAGGATATCCGGTTTCCAGAGTCAGACTTCTGTAATCAGTTACAAGTTCATTACAAGAGTGTAAGAATGAGATGACAGCATTTAATTAGACTTACTGCAACAGCATATGCTAGGTGCTCCACAATTATATTCAATGAGTAAATGATGAATGAAGGAAGAGGGGAAAAAGAAATAATAGGTACAAAGATCATTGGGGTGGGGGAAGTGGGAAATCAAAGGCATTCAAAGTCTAATACAAAAAATTTGAAGGAGACATCAGAGATCCTTCTCGGTTCCCTTAAGGATGGCCAAATGAATGATGGAAATGACGCAAAAACTAGAACAGAAAGTCAGCTCTAGGATGAAGTGGCAAATTCAATCTGAGATAAACAGCTGATGGATTGGATGAGATGGCAGAGCATCCAAGTGGCAATGCCAGCAAGCCCTCGGAGGTGTAACACCCAAAGCCAGGAGAAAGCCCAACTCAGAACAAAGCTTGGTGGTTGGGCAGCACAGCAGTAATGGAGGAGACGGGATATCTCTTTCACACGGATGGGGAAAAATGAAGTGATCTTCACTCGTGACATGCACAATAAATAAGACAAAGAAAACCATTAGATGATGGCAAGGTGCAAAATTGGCTTAGTGAGAAGAACATGAAGTGAAAAGAACTGGCTCTATAGGAAATTGAGAAACAGGAGAATATCTATCATTTAGTGTCTCCTGCAAGCCAGACTTCTGACACTTTCTTCAGCAGTCACAGTGAGGCTGAAATGAGTGGTGGTGTAACTCTTCTTGAAAGCAGGGGAACCAGAGTTAGAGGGGAGAGATGACTTACAGGACTCAAGCCAGGGTGTAAGCCCCAGTCTGCCACCCCAAAGCCCTCACTCGCTGCCAAAGGGTGCTCGTGTGTGTTTCCCAGTTTCCTCAGATGCTCAGCATCATCCGGTACTCCACTCTGCATGACCCTGCAGACTGTTCCATGATCCTTGCATCACGCGAGAGGATGCATCGCTAGTAACCACTTCATGAGCCACTCCCTTCCTGGGATGTGATCACTCAAATGCTAATCTCAGACCAGTTGGGGTAAATTTGGAGGGACGCTAAAGCCTTCCTAGCCTTTGAAAATCCACATGATGATTTTTCCCTACTGTGCTAATGTCTGGCTTATACACTGTTGGCTCCCCCCGAAGGACTGAGGATTCATCCAGAACTTTGCCTCTGGAAAACAGTGAGTCCCAGGAATCTCTCCCCAGACTCAGTGTTTAGTATAAAGACCTACTTTATGTGGAACAACAAAGATATTATATAAAGCATTAGTTTGCTTTCAAATATAAATAAAACAACACTAAATACAATAAAGACCAAAAAGGAGTGAGCTGTCTCATAATCAGCACTCTCTCTTCATTGGCCTTGTTTATATCAACCTACTCCAGCGGGTTGCCTAGAGAATCCCAGTGGACAGAGGAGCCTGGCAGGCTACAGTCCATGGGGTCACAAAGAGTCGGGCATGACTGAGTGGCTAAGCGTGCACACACACACACACACACACACACACACACACACATCCAGCATAGCAACAAAATTTCTGTTTAAATTCCATATTAAAAGCACTTTGTAATTACATGAATTCTCTTAAATGTATCTATTCTAACTCTTCCCTTTTTCTCTCAGCTCAGACAACGGATCTCACAGACTCTTAGAACAAATTCCCTCTCAGATATTCTGATTCTGTAGTGGAATCCCATTGACTCATTATATATCTCAAATAACGAGATTTTTCACACAAATATCATGATAGACAAAGCCAAGGGAAGAACGAAGGAACACCTATTCCGGGGTAAGACTGAAAGTCCGGATGCCTAGCAATGGCTAAATACAAGTCCTGTGTCCACAGACACTCATGTTAATATTATATAGCTTATTCCCTTTACTAGCAAATGGAACTGAGGATCAGGAAATGTTTCAAGCAAGCAGCTCAAGGCTTCAGATGCAAAATGGGTCTCTGATGTCTCTTAAAATGTCACCCCTTTGCACGTGTGGGCAAAGGGATTACACTCTGCAAAATTGCAAAACACATCTGAGTTGGCATTTCTTGAACCTAATTACCCTCCATATGAAAACATCTGCTGCTGCTGCTGCTAAGTTGCTTCAGTCGTGTCCAACTCTGTGCGACCCCATAGACGGCAGCCCACCAGGCTCCCCCATCCCTGGGATTCTCCAGGCAAGAACACTGGAGTGGGTTGCCAATTCCTTCTCCAATGCATGAAAGTGAAAAGAGAAAATGAAGTCGCTCAGTCGTGTCCGGCTCTTGGTGAAACATCTAGCAGAAAGCAAAAACCTTTTCTATCCTGTTAGGAGATATGATTCTGGTATATCTAAGACATGACTGCAACCACAGAGCTACAAGCCTCTCAGTACAACACTTAAGAATATTAATGCATTTCTCTTTTTATTGTGATAACATTCACATTATATAAAACATACTCTTTTAACCATATTTAACTATAGAGTTCAGTGGCACTAAGCACATTCCCACTGTTGTGCAGTTCTCACCATCATTCACCTCCCAAATTTTTCACCTTCCTAAAGTGAAACTCTGTCCCCTTTGGTGAGATGCCCTGTCTTTTGCAAAAGCCTTTGCTGGGTAATGACAGCTGCACTAAATGAAGTGGACTGATGGGGACAGAGGTGGGGACACCAGGCTGAGCAGGAACATCAAGAAAACAGCTGTCAGTCTATGGCAGGACTCACGTATCTCTGCCGGAAACTTGACTACCATATCAGGGCTTCAAATCAATGTTAATTTTGGGTTACATACTCAAGTTGCTAGTCTTTTCTCCCCCTTTGGAAAGAGGGAAAGTAACTTAGTAGCACATGGCCCCTTTCTTTCCTTAATAATTGCTTCACGTCCTAAACCCAGAATTCACTGGAAGTTCCTCTACTTTTCTTAGAAGACGATTCAAAACGCCTTCCTTGGGGAGCTGTCTCTGACACCCCAGGGAAATTGCACTCTACTTCCATCTAGGTTCCCGTCACACTGTAGAGTCTCCTATCGTTCCCACAGCCTAGGTGAACTTGTCTTCACTTCTAAATAGTGAGCTCCTTGGGGCCAGCACCCGTATCCTCATTACCCAGGACAGTGTACAGGTAATGGGCACGTCCTCAGACGTTCTCCAAGCCCCAAGGACCAACAACCACTCTTTCCTCCTGTATGGGCTTAACCAGTGTTCCCCTACAACCTCAGAATGTGACCTTACTTGGAAATAGGGTCTTTGTGTGATGAGTCGTAAGTCACTTCAGTTGGGTCCAACTCTGCAGCTCTAAACTGTAGCCCGCCAGGTTCCTCCGTCCATGGGATTCTCCAGGCAAGAACACTGGAGTGGATTACCATGCCCTCCTCCAGGCGATCTTTTCAACCCAGGGACTGAACCCACGTCTCTTACGTCTCCTGTATCGGCAGGTGGGTTCTTTAGGGTCTTTGCAGATGTACTTAATGTATGGTGTGAGATGGGACATTATTGGGGTAGGTTGGGCCCTGAATCCAACAGTGTGCCCATATAAGAGACAGAAAAGGGCAAACAGAGGGACAGACACATGGGAAAGAAGACCCCATGAGGACAGGCAGATTCTGGAGTGATGCAGCCACAACCCAAGGAACACCAGGAGCCACCAGAAGCTGGGAGGAGGGTAAGGATTCTCCCCAGAGCCTTCAGAGGGAGTGTGACCCTGGAAACACTTTGATTCTGGACTTCTGGTCTCCAAGACTGTGAGGGAACACATTTCTGTTGTGTTAAAACACCAAGTTGGTGGCAATTTGTTACAGCAGCTCTAAAAAACTTATATTTTCTTTCTCTAGACTGGCTTACCACCAATCTGTATGTTTTCAGATTCTGGGAGGCTATGCTGAAACCTCAAGACTCTGCTCTCCCCAACCTCACCCCCAGGCTCTTTCAGTGCTGGGCACAAATCTAAGCTGGACAACAAGGTTTCTTCTCTGGGAGTTAGGGGAATAATAAGAAATAAATGGTCTTTCCAACATTTATATCTCGGTCAAGTTTCTGCCCAAAAGTCATCACCTCATGGACACATTCCACAATACCCTGTCTAGAATTCTTCTCATGATTTTAGATATATTGTTCATGTCTTTTTTCTTTGTAGTCCTGATTTCTGCCTGACGTTGTTTTATTTACATACTTCTTTCTTGCTTTTGTTCCTCTGACCTCCCTCATAAGAGTGGAGCCCCCAGGAAGGTAAAGACAAGGTCTACTCGGTTTACTGCTGTATTTCTAGCCCTTGGACTCAGCTTTACACACAGTGAGACTCATGAGGCTGATCTGAACAGAGAAATCAGATGAAGAATCCATCTGATGATGATGGTGAGAGATGAAGAATCCAAGGCTCCTGTCCCTCAGAGCCCCAGTCCCTGTTTTAGTCCTTCCTGAGGCCAGATCTTATTTCCTTCTTTGTCTTCTGGTGAACACTCTGACAAAATGTGCCCTTTCAAACTTAAATTATTGGTTTGTGTTTCTTTTGTCTACACAAGAAACCAAAGAGATGTAGCAACTACACAATGACACTTGATAAGAACCCCTGCATCTCAGAGGAGTAAATAACAGAATGGAAAGCAGAATGAATTAATGTATAATTCAACTAATTAAATCAAAACTGACTAACAAGGTTAGTCTTATGAGTAATTAAGGTAATTCAAAAATTTTAAGGTGTATTCACTACCTTCTAAATTTATCTTATCACCAAATAGAGTGTCTGAAGATTCCATCACTAGGGATTTTAGAAACTCTCCAGTGAAATATATATATATTTATATACATATACCTGGAAAGAGCAAAACTTTAGCTAGTGGTTATTTTAACAGATCTCAGAGAGCTAGACTTTCCTAAACGATGTATAAACTAGTCACCTTGTTGAAGGACAAAGGGAAAAATCACAGACATGGGAAATGGCAGGAGAGCAAAGATGAATTTCAACCACTTTTTAGCTTAGAGCTGGTCTTATACTCCTGGGGAATTACCAGTTGTATATCCATGGAAGACTGACTGCATTGATGGCCCAATGAATGTCCACTCTGGATCATGCTTTTACGTGGTGATTCTACAACTTCAGGTTGGGTCTGCCTCTACACTGCAGGTTGGGTCTCTTTCTCCACTGCTTGAATCTGAGCTGTCCTGTGATTTGTTTTGGCCAAAATTTAAAAAAAAAAAAGGTAGAAGTAACATCACACCTGGATCTCAAGAGGTCCATTTGATTCCACTGTTTCTTAGAAACCTACTACTTCCAGGAAAACAAGCTCAGTCCCCTCTGCTGGGAAATGAGACCCATGACTCTGTACTCCCTAGCCCACCCTTTCAACTATAGCTGAGTAGTGGACATGTCAACAAATCCATCCTGGACCGGCCAGCTCCCAACTGAACTCCTAGCTTTTCACAGATACATGATGGAGTCCAGCCAAGCTAAGGCCACACTAACCATACTCAAGAGTAATCAAATGCTCATTGTTCTCATATTTGGAACTTTGGAGTAGCTTGTTACACTGTAATAGCTGAGCGACAAAATATCAGTCTACTCTGGAAATCCCATATCTGAAAATATGCTATTTTCCATAACCATCTGAAGCTTTAGATTCTGGTACCATCTTCTCTATAAGAATTCATACTTGGTGATTGGGTTTTCCAGGTTGGTCTCCCAACTTCTACTTACTCTTCCATAGCACATCACCACCAGGTGTGACGGTGTTTTTCTTGCTGGGATTTCAGGAATGCATCTCCCTTCACTGTAGATTCAGCACTGTGCCTACACACTACTGAACGTGTGAGCGAGCTCCCGATCCAGTTTCCTTGATTCCTTTTGAATTAGAACAAACTTGTCAGGTGCCTAGTCCATAAACTTTCAGATAAATAATCCTGCCTCTGTACTCAGGTACATCTCAGGGGCTTGCTATAGGAGACCATTCAGAGCACACCTCTTATCATCAAAGAAAAATGAGATAACAAGCATGCAGCAAACGACGGGAAAATAAATGCAGTACACGAGTCTTTGAAGGTATAGGATTGATGGAGATTGTCTTCATTGCATTTCAGGACTCTATACGCCCCACTCAATATCACCAATTACTTTTACCAAAGGAAAAATTCTGTCCCCAAATATATTAAATCCCCTTTTGGAGGATGTACATTTCTTCTCCCCTTGTCACCTCCTAATAAGATAAATGAAATAAGATAATATATTCAAAGGACATAGCACAATGCCTAACACAGGATTAAAAGCTTGGTGAATTATGTTGTCATCTTTTTTATAAGACAGAAATAGTAATGTATCAAACTTCTGGTATCTTAAGGATAAATCAGTACAGAAAAAAATAAAAAAAAAAAAACAGTCCATCCCACACTAACCCTTGCCCTCAGCTCATTGTAGAAGCAGGTTAGCAGCCCACTTGATAGGCAGTAGGTTGTCAGAAAACACAAAGGCCTAGACAGTCCTGGAAAAGGGGCAGAATGTAAAGAGACATCTTCTCAAATCCATGGAAACGAGAGACTTACATAAACCTCATTATACAATTCGCCATTGCTACAGATTCATATACTATTTTCAGCTGTTTTGCTTTTACATTTTAAAAGAAGCCATCTTGCATCTGCCAAAATACGAATTGAGACAGCCGCACACCTTCACCTGCGCTCATGCACCCTAGCAGGGCTGTCGCCATCCTGTAGGCTCACAGTCCTTTTCTAGGGCTATGGCTCACACCGCTGGGCAAGTGATGCTGTGGTAGTGACACCTTCCCCCTGGACCTGATTTCAACTAGGGCATTAAAACTGGAAGACATCTTTTGCATATCACTGAACCTCTACAAGGGAGAGGGTCAGAACGTGGCAGTTCTAATTGTACAGAGTGAAATTACTTTTACTTCCCAGATCTTCATGAATAGAAACTGCAATTGTATCTCTATTGTGACAATAAGATCAAAGATGAGCTGGGAAATGGTAGATGTGTGCCTGGACTTTTGGTTACTAGAGATCTTAAATTATAACCCACTCTGTACCCCAGCCCCCAAATACCAAGTAACTTAAGTCTAAGGATCTCTTTTCAGGTCTCTCCATCTGACTCTTGAAGTAGCCAGTTTATCCTTCACTTTCAGGGGGTGGGTTTTGACAGCAGCATGTTGCAATTGGTTCACAGTCAATGGTGGTGACTCTCTTTCCAACTCTGCATTCAGTGTGCTCTGTGGGCATGCTGGTGACTTCAAATCCACCATGATGGGAATGTTTATAGCACAGAAAATGACCAAGGCTGCAAACCAGATCTTTTTTTTTCTTTTTTTAAAGATAGCTGGCTATTAAGCATTTATTATCAGTATAGCACTGGTTTAAGAAAGATGTGTGGAAGCAATCATGAGGGTACCAGATGCTTAAACAGAAGAAGGAATTGATAGTGTTAGAAATGGGAAATGGCAGGGGGAAAGGATTCAGGAAAGGGGGCCCCAGGGCAAATACCACCACCTACTTCACCATTTCTCTGGAACTTGGTAATGCCCCTCCCCAGACTATAGGACATCCCCATCCTACACTTGCCTGGCACATATATTCATGTATACTCACCTTCAACCTGAAATTCCTTATTAACCATCACCAAAGGCACCCATAAAACTCATAGATTGTACTCTCTGAAGCTGTACAGATAAAACTTGTATTTCACACATTATATAATCTTTCCAGAAAGTAGTAGCATATACTTGCAAACTGCTTTGAAATTTTTATTTTAAAAATTTTTACAAAGATATAGCAGTACTTAATTTTTATTCCTTTTCCCGTAAAGTATAAGGAAACTATTCATATTTGTGTCAAGCTGCTAGTTTTTAAGTAGAAACCCAATGCCTGACTGTATTTTGTTTGGCTGCTGAATCAATTAAATCCTTGAGACAGTGAAAAGCAATAAACTGCTCATAACAAATTGGTTACTTCATGCTTTTCACTACTTGAACTGTGAAGGGCAACCTAATCTCTACTTGAGATGACAGGTATGGCTTCTAAATTATTTATTTTTCTTCCTTTGTTTACTAGAAAGAAAAGCTTTTATGGCACTGCAAAAAGTAGGAAATGAGAACCACAGGAAATTATATGTCTGAGATGTTAATATTGGTGTAAAGTTGGGCTCTCAATCAAATCTTATCTACAGACCTAAAAGAGTCAAACTGGATACATGGTACACATTTATTCTGAAAATCTTTGAGTCAAATTTCAAATAAGCTATGGGAGAAGCAAATACTAAATAAACTTTGGACTATTGAAATATTTATCTGGCATACCCATGGAAACTTCCTCAGAGTCTTCCAACCAAAGCCCACAGACTCCAGTGCTCAGTAACAGTTTTGTCTGCTCTGGTTCCTCCCATCTTAAATTAACACACAAACAAAAAGAACAGCTCCCGTGAGCTATTTTGAGGAATCTCTCAGGCTCCGTCCCGTTTCCCTGCTCTCTTTCACCCTTCATTCCGCTCCAGCCAGGCTTCAGCGCCTTCACTCCACTGAAACCACTCTTGTCAAGGTCACCGAGCGTCTCAGGGTCACTTGTCCCTGACCATCTGACCAAGTTTCTTAACAGGAGTAGTACTTGGGACAACAGCTTCCTCTAAAGCACTTTATTCTCTTAGCTTCAATGATTCCTTTACTCCTATTTCAGTAGCTTCTCTTTCCCACACTCTGCTGGCCCCTCATCTTGGAGAGGCTCATACTCGCCAACATGTTAACATGGCTGAGCAATTCTGCCTCTTTCTCTACTCATCTCCATCTCCATCTCTTCCAGGCTGATGTCACTAGAGAGCAACATCTTTCAATGATATCTACATGCAGGTGACTTCCCACTGGGCAGCTCCAACCCTGGCTCCCTCATTTCCATACTGTGCTGGGCCTGCATATTATGTAGTCAGCCCTGTGCTCAATGCAGGCTCACTGAACTCACCAACGAGAGAAGGAATAACGATGCTTTTGAACTATGGTGTTGGAGAAGACTCTTGAGAGTCCCTTGGACTGCAAGGAGATCCAACCAGTCCATCCTAAAGGAGACCAGTCCTGGGTGTTCATTGGAAGAACTGATGTTGAAACTGAAACTCCAATACTTTGGCCACCTGATATGAAGAGCTGACTTATTTGAAAAGACCCTGATGTTGGGAAAGATTGAAGGCAGGAGGAGAAGGGGATAACTGAGGATGAGATGGTTGGATGGCATCACCAACTCAATGGACATGAGTCTGGGTAAACTATGAGAGATGGTGATGGACAAGGAGGCAGCCTGGGGTCGCAGAGTCGGACATGACTGAGTGATTGAACTGAACTGAATGTCTCTATGCAGCATTTTATGTCTATAACTTTCACAGGGGAACATTTGTTAATTTCACAGATTTCTATAATATGCAGATTAACAAGGAGATAAAGACGTTTAGCAGAAAATCACATTCATTTCCCAGGAAAAATTCCATTGTATTAAACCAGCAATTCAGAAACCAGTATATAATTCCATATGCTATTTTAACCTTTAGAATTTTGTCACAAACCATTAATATGCTTCTCAGAAAATAGAAGGCAGGTAAACTAACTAGTGATAATAACTAGGATTGATCTTTCTTTACAATTTAATTTTGGTTCCAATGAATGCTTTTAGTATTCATCTCTTAATTCATCTGTCCTTAAAATGGACATAAGTAATTCCTTCTATTTTAAGATATAATAAAAACTGTAGATTTTATGTCTCTGATTCCTGAGGAGTCTTCTGAAGCTTTAGGTTTGAGTCTATGGACAATGGCCTACTGTTAAAGCCACCCATCAACCATCACCTGCCTTTATCAAACTTCCTTACCAATTTCACACTCTTCTTTATATTAAATGTTAGAAATTCTGATTTGAATAACAGACTTTGCTTTGTAGTTGTAATTTTCTTCCATCTTTACACTTACTATGATGATTCAATAGTACTGCTTTCTCTATTGCCCTTTTTAAGAGTATTATCATTACTATTAGCAATACTATTGTTGTCTCCTTTCTTCCTGTGTCCTTGAACTATAGGCCAGGGAAAGTCTGGAGTTAGTAAGACTTTTAGTTTCTAGTCTTGACTATGTTATTAATCAGTCATGTAAACTTAATATATAGAATTATAAGTATTTTTAAATGAAGAAATGGATATGCATGGGGTTAAATGAACTTGCCCAATAGGAAACACTAAAGGAACAAAGTAAACTGAGGGCATTGTTATTTTCATCCTCATTCTAGAAATCAATCCACTGCGGCTTTCGTTTTCAAACTTTTTAAGTAATAAAATCTGTAGCATTCCTAAATGCAGGTAGGATCTCATTTTTCAAGTTTACCAAATAAGAGGGTTTCAGACTTCAATTCTCTCAAGACCTATTTACAAAAATCTCCTCCCATGAGATCTCTTCCATTGTCAACTGTGGAGATTAGCCCTTGGATTTAAGGTATCTGCATGATTACTAATGAAGATCCTCCCTTTTTTCCAGTAAGTCATCCAAAGCTGATAAGAGTCCTCAGACAGTGCATTCTGTTTGAAGACTTCATAAGACTGAAATTGCAGATGAGCTGGGTACATGATCGAACAAGTGTGTTAAAGAGTGCCCATGGATGCACCTGAAAAAACTTGTATTTTACACATTAAATAATCTTTCCAGCTAACCTCTAGCTCAGTCTGCCCCCTTCCCTCAATATGTATTATGCTCCTCCAATACATCAGACTCCCTTTTCCCTCTTCTGTTCTCATCTCTCCGGTATTCTGAATGAAAACTGATGCTCTGGCTTTGAGGAGAGGCACAGAAAGTACAACATTAAACGGGGATGAGACCGAGCTACCTCTAGGAAAATTCTACCAGCCCCTTACCTCCCTTTTCCCCACTCCTTTTTCCCTTCAAGAGCAAAGCCCCATCCCTTGGAGCCCAGTGAAAGTTATGCTGCCTCTGGCTGCCCTCTGAGCCTCCTGCCCATTGTATTAAAGTGCCATTCTTTCTATACTCCTCACCATTGAAAACTCCAGATTACATCCCCTGAATCTTAGATAGACGGTAGAAGAAAAGGAGTTTAATTATATTGACCCGCATCCTTCATTTATCATTCAGCTTACATTTCTAGGGCTATCTCATGACAGATCTCATTCAACCTGCCTTTCTTTCACATACGTCAGATATTGAATGGTTTAATGACACAGGAAGATGAGTGTAAGTGATTTTTGCAAGCTACCTAAGGAGATATATGGAGTTATCCAATTTCCAAGTGTTCCCAACTCAAATGATTTTAAGTTGGTAAAATGCTAAACTGTGTTGTATGTAGGTTATAGAAAAAGGAGAGAGGAGCTAATGGTGAAAAAGAGAAATTTACCTAAATCTTACCCTTTAGGCTACTCTCATTGTATCTATAAAGATCCAGGGAGGATGGAAGAAAAGTGTTGATAAATCAATTTCCTTCCCCAACAGAGGGATCAGAGTTTCATAAAAAATCTGCCTGCCCATGCAGGAGACGCGAGAGACACAGGTTCGATCCCTGGGTTGGGAAGATCCCCTGGAGTAGGAAATGGCAACCTGCTCCAGTATTCTTGCCTAGAGAATCCTATGGACAGAGAAGCCTGGCAAACTACAGTCCATGGGGTCACAAAGAGTCGGACATGACTGATTGACTGAACATAGCATAGCACACAAAATTCCCCTTAAGCCCATAACCACTTTGCTACTTTAACCGAGAGACAGCCCTAGAGTCAATGATAGGAGTAAGATGGCCTAGATAGCTGATTTAGAGGAATTCTTTGTACCACAGTAACTGGATCATTCTCATTTTTGTGTCCTCAGCAGGACCTAGACAGTGCATTATGTATAAAATCGATCACTAGCGAATTGGTTCTCTACTGGAGGAACTAGTTAGGTGTAACTGACTCTTCTATAGTCTGATTCCCATAGTGCAGTCCATCAGAGTCTCAAGTGCAATGCTTTTACCCCTCAATTGAAAGGAGACAATTTTCATTACAGGAGGATGTGTACCACTCTACCTTGTAGTGTATTAGGTTCTGTCCTAGACCAGCTACCAATCACTGGGAGAAAGAGCATCACCTCTAATCAAAATGCATACAAACCACAGCACCTGGGACTCTTGATTATGGCCCCAGAGTAAGTTCAGCATCTCCCCAGGTCCCCTTTCTTTTTGTTCTGCAGCCCCCACATATATCCAAGTTGGTACTGTAAAAAGAAAAAAATTAGTCATTTCCATAAATACATTTCCACTGATGTAGAAGTTACTTGCAACTCAGTCATGACTATGAACATGATGCATTTTCTATAAGTTATATTTGATTACAACACTAAGCCCCTTTCACATTTTCTCAGTCTCATGATGTATTGATTATCTATCACTGTTTTTTATTTCAAGGTGATATTGGCTTACACCCAATTAAGAATATAATATCGCCTCTTTTAGAGAATAATCTATAGAGCAGCAGTAGTAACATTCCAAAATGGTCAGAAAAGAAGTGCTTTTTCAAGAACAAAATAGAAAAAGAAACGGTGTGCTGGTTAAGAGCACGTGTTATGTTTATGTTTAAATGTTTGTATTAGCACTTGCCACTATCTGTCAACAAACTGATTATCTGAAAAATCTGAACAAAGAGGCTAAGAAAATGCAATTATGATGATGCTAAATATAGCTATCTTTATATTTTAGACAATACCATTTAGATCACATTCATGTGTATTTCCATTTACTCATGAGCTGCCAGATTCTACTAAAGTAGCAGTGAGCTATTCAGTCAGCTGAAAACAAGAATTTACATATCATATTAAGCAAAATAAGGTATTGACCTTTTTGTTGCTTTTTATAATGACCTCCTTGTACCTTTAAATAGAAAACGACTTTAACAGAAAAAAGTGTCTTTAGTCAAAGTAAAAAGTTCACAGGTTATTTTGGTAATCTTGGAGAGGAAATGTTATCCTAAGATATGATAAAATAAATATTCTGATTGTGGATTTTGACTCTGAATTTTTGATCACGTGGCATCGCCTGAGTAACAGGCTGTCAAATTCGAGACGAGAGACAACTGGAGTAATTTCTGACACTTCAATAATCTCAAGAGTAATGGGAATACCCACATGATTGCAATAGAACCACCAAATCATCAAGGCTAGGTTATGAGGTTTCTAGCTTCTTTTTCCTTTGCAGCATCTTGATAATGCAAACATTCTGAACTTCAGAATCTGAACTCTTAATTCACCATCTAAACAAATGAAACCCTTTACTGTGAAACTTAGGAAAGTCCAAACACTCACTTTGCATTGGGTCTTCCATCTAAATAGACTCTCTTTTAACAGTGTGCTTTTGTAAATGTGGATTAAGTATCTATAAATTATAATATAATATCAAGATCTTGCTATCAAAATAGAAAATGGATTAAGATTTTAAAATCTACTACTGCTAGGAATAAATAGACTCTAAAAAATATTTTTAAAGATCCTCCCATCCCTCCTTTTCAAAGCTCTCTAACCAGTAATAACTATTACAACATAAAATAGCTCAAGAGGAAATTTTGAGATAGGTGGCATATCAGCTACAGAAATAATAGGGCTAGGTAAACTATGCCATGTACAAACTAGAACAATCAATCAATCAGCAAATGGCTGAGTATCTGTGAATAAAATACTGCTCTCAGTGCCGTGAGGCTATTCAATACTAAATGCTGGCAAAAAAAAAAATTAATCAGTCAATCTAAGAAAGAAATGGAAAATTTTACTTGAGTCAGATTGAGGATTATAACTCAAGAACAGCCTCTCAGAACACTCTGAGAACTGTTCCACTCATTAGAGGTCAAAGCAAAGTTATATAAGGTTTTGAGACCGAGGACTGTACTTTAAATGACGTATTATTGACAATTTCACAATCCAGATCTATGCAAGCAAAGCAAGTAATGAGTCATGGATCATCATGATTCCTCACAAGATAAAGAAGGAAAGTTATAGCCTAAGGAGTTGTCTGGTAGGTGCTGAATGTTGCTTTTCATAGTTGAGAAGTATTTCTGCCGATGGCGAGGTTTGTTCCATGCATAAAGCAAATACATAATGCACAGTAGAGGGCAGAGAGGAAGCCAAAGGGCAGAGAAAATATTTTCTGTTTAAATTTCTTTTGACTTGCCTTAGAATGTGAATTTTTATTTCATCAATACAATTCATAGCTGAATTAAGCCCTCCAAGGCCTTTAAATTCTATATTGGTGATAAGAGATTCAATTTATAAAATAAATTCAGAAAACAGAGAGGCTGTATTGATGCTTGCTTAGTTTCATCAGACCTGGATATCTCACCTAATCAATGAGGGTAATAACGCGTATTCCAGGGATCATTGAGAGAATTATGTCAGATAAATGTCTCTAAAACGCCCAGGGCAGTACTTTCACTTAATCGACTTTCACTAAATGACAGTAGTGGGGACCAGTGTTGCTGTCCCTCTTCTTGCTGCTGCTGATGTTAATGAAGAGATCATACTGGAGAGGGCAGTCAGGAAACTTCTGCTTTACACATGATTAGATTTAAAGGACAGATTATTTGAATTCCAAATAAATAGGAAGATTCATATGTCCTAAGGTCCTTTGTGAAAAGACAGTGAGGGCTGAGAACCCAGGAAATACCAAACGTGACCTCCTTCTAGGTTTGCCTTTCAGAGAGAGCACATGGTTTGGGGAGATTGATCAGGGACTCAGGATCAGGTTGAATCCTGTTGAATTCTTGCCTATTGAATCCTGCCTGTTGAATCTCTTCACAACCACAGAGTTCTTCATGTTATCTCAGAAACTGAAAGGCCTGAAAGAGGGAAAACAAGACAGATCTTTTCCTAATGAACACCTCTCAGAATCTGACTCTTCCACATTGTTCTAGAGTTAAGCCCAACACAATGTTAGTGTGAGGAGTGGATGGAGAAGCAGTCTGGGCCTCTGTTTTTCCCAGTCTCTCCCTTTTTTTTCTGGTTTTCCATTTCCTTGTTTCACTCAGAAAAATCTCTCCTCCCTGTACTCCCATCCTCAGACTTTTGAACTCAAAACTGACTTCTCTTTATCCTGGTCCTGAGTATTGGATGCCCCAGAAAGAATATTTTGAGGTGTGGCTTTCAATTATATAAGGGAGGAATAAAACCGTTTCCTCCACACTCTTAGGTTCATTGTCTAGGGCCCTGCAAATTAGATAACATATGAAAATTTAATAAAAGGGAGACAAATTTTATTTGATATTAATTTTTACATGATGTGGGGGTCTTCCTAGAAAAGAAGTGAAAACCCAAAGTGGATAGGGCTGAGAACTTATATATTAATACCTTTTTTAACAAAGAGGGGATTTTAGGTTTCAAAGGGTTTCACCATGGAAAAATAAATATATGGGGGAAATGAATGGAAGATGAAGGCTTATGAAACCATGGGTAATCATTAGTCAAATCCATTTCATCTGTCTTTATTAACCAAGGTCATTTTAACTTTTGCTACAAAAGACTTCCATGTCCTCTAAGAGGCATATAACCTAAACAAGGAAGATGTTTGTCTGAGTTCTTTTCTAGGAACTTGAAGTGAGCTATGTTTAGTCCAGGCTGAGCTGGTTAGTACTACAAAAGACTACAGAACCTCCAACCGGGCATGCAAAAGTGTCTGTTTGGTGCCCTTTTGACATCAGAGGGCACTAAGTGCTCTATTTTTGAGTGTGCCAATGTTTGCAGCTTAGTTATGCCTGCGTGGAAGGACAATTACCACCCGTTTTTCCAATCACCATTCCCCACACTCCCCATGTGCTCCTGAGGCCTCAGACCACCCTGCTTCTTTTTTCTTTATCCCATAAATACCTGGAACCCTTGGTGCTCAGAGACGTAGATCTGAGACTTGTTTTCCCAATTCCTCTCTTGGCCACCTTGTGAATAAAACTTCTCTTCGCTGCAGGCCTTGGCAACTCAACATTTTGGCTTGCTGTGCAATGGGCAAAGTGAAGCTGGTCTGGTAACACTATGAGCAAAGATTATTTGTGTAGGTCCATCTTGGTGCCAACTTCCCCTCTTCTTCATGGCCATAAAACTGCCCTGGGGAGGGGATATCTGGTAGTTCTTATTTCTCAGGAGTTTCTGCTTTTAGTTAGATAAGGGAAGTTCCAGGAAGGCTTATATCTGCATCTGTTGAATCTCAAATGTCTTTAGCTCAAATTAACACTTGCCAAAGTGGTTTATTTGGGGGTGGCGTATTCTGACCCTCTTCAAATTACAGCGTGTGAGCAGGACAGTATTAAAACTTTCAAACTGAACTGCCTGATTTTGGCTCACCCAGTTCCTACTCCATGTCCCACATGAATGAAGAGAGCAGTAGGATTGTCACAAAGGCAATACTTTTACTGTTGAGTGGTTATTTTAAGGTCTATGGGAGCTTCTACAAGGCACCTCTACTAATACAATCTGAACTACAGAAAGCACATAAAATCATCTAAACTGACTCTGTTAAGGTTTCAAGGTTATGTGTGTATATAACCACATAGGCATGTGGCATAAATTGTGACGAAACTTTAGAGAATATAAGTGCAGAATATTGATTTTATTTGTCAAAGTCATGATCTCATTTCTTTTTTTCATGATCTTTAATGGAACTATGATTCCAAATTTATTTGTTTAAGAATATTCCTGATGCAGAGAGAGAAATGAAATCGTTAGGGTAGGCATCAAACAGAATTTCTCGCCCATGCCTTACTTCTAGAAAAAGCAGAAACCAAACTTTTTGTCGTATAAAAGATCACATATAAATTTCAGTAATTTTTGGTTAAAGTGAAAGTGCTGCTTTTTCAAAACAAAATGCCTTTTGTGATTTAAAATGTTGACGACAATTTCACGCCTAAGTCTCTGTATGTCAATGGTAACATATGTATCTTTCTGTACTCCAATATTGCCAACATTTCTCTAGTACTCCATTACTTTAATACCCTGGGTTAGGCTCAAACTGCAAGTTACTATGACAACAGAGATAACTGTGGCTGCTGACACCAGTGGACTCCTCTGTAAATCACACTTTTAAGGGTAATTTTTCTAACAAAATATTGTTTAAATTGCTTCAAAGTTAAGACAATTATGTTTCAGATGACAAACATCAGAGTAAAGAGAAAAGCAAATTTACTAACTCTAGACCAGTATTACAACAATGCAAACTATAGACAGATGCAGTTTTAGTGGTTGGGGCTCCTTACTCCACACACTGCTGTTGGTTCTGAGCAGAGTAATGCAGGCATCTCACTTCATAGGTTTATTGAATAGTAAAACCATTCATGCTGGCCTTCCCTTATTTCAACTTATAGTCATACTGTGATTTTTCAATGTGTTGCCACTGAAATGGTTTCTTTGATACAACTGAGGTGGATATAACTTATTTTCTGCTATTAATTTCATCCATTAAAATCTCATAGTACTTAAATGGTCACCTATGGTTCCAATTTATTCTATATATGTGTGTAATAGAGTGGTCTCCCATGAGATTGCAGACAAACAGGGTTGCAGTCACCTCACTGCTCAAATGGGCCAGAAGACCTGCATCTAAGATTGTTCCCATCATTCCTGACAGACCTCAGTTCCTTTCCTGTGGGTTCCTCCAGAAGACAGCTCAAAATACAGAGGCAGGCTTCCCCCAGAGCAAGTGATCCAAAGGAAAGAGAAAGTATTCAAAAGGAGGAAAATTAAGTTCTACTTCTTGAAAAAAGGAGCATCAAAGAATTTATGCACATTCATTTAAAACCATCACATCAGAGTTACATAAATGTTAACTAGTATTGCTCTTCTGATACTTTGACAAATCTACTATGGCTCAGTAATACTTTAAGACTTTGGTTTGGTTTTGCTTTTCTCTTGTATCTTGCCTTTTCTCTTTCTGCCATTCAGTAGGTAGCTGGTTGACCCCCCGTTACCTCTAGGGACTTATGTGGCTTCAGGAAACAGGAACTGGCTCACCAATCTGCTTAGGTCCCCTCAGTGACCAGCAGAGTCACAGTTTGGGCCTCAAAACAGTTTTATTGCCATTTGTTTTCAGAATCATTGCTTTATAATTCCTCAGATGTTCTGCTCTGCTTCTGAAGGGAGGGAGGTGTGTGGGAAAGGGAGCTAAATAGTAATATACATTATGTACAGAAGTTTAATTTTTCCCAGTGATTGCCCATTAAAAGAAACAATAAATATAAGAAATATTGTTTTCTAGCATATTACCAACTAGAAATTGCTATTCTCTTTTTTAACTCTGACTATTGATTCACCAGAACACCTGTTTTGATTTATCCTGTAAGTTAGAGCTTGCTGTATATTCCAAAAATAGAGATTGGAAAGAGATGTTACAAATATAGAAGTGGGATATGCACATGTTAAATATACAGCTAGAGTTCTGATTAATAAGTGTTAAACAAAATTACTTTTATTCTAACATGCTGTTATGCATGTTTCAGTAAAATAGCAATCAATCATGACTCAATGCTATTTAAAGATGTGTATTGTTATTGCTTTACTTTACTTTAAAGGGATAATCATCAAGTCTCATTCCTCACATACACACACCTATCTCCATACCTACATAAACACACATACAAGGATTGCAAAGACTTTTTTCTCTTCTTTCCTTTTAACTACAAAAGCAAGTGTTTTCAAGGTCAAAAATGTTTAAATTTCATTAAAGTTTTTTTAAAAAGGGGGAAAAGTCATGCAGTCTTCCAGAGGTAAATACTTCTACATTTTTCCTATTCTAGTTGAAATGATATAGTATATTCAATTTTGTATCCTGATTAACATCAAAGCATAAGTTGTCTCCCTTCATTAAGAACTCTTCAGATATATATTACTAAATCAGGAAAGTTAATGAGGGCTGAAACAAAATAATTTCTTGACTTATACTCATTTAGTCAGAATCTCAAATGATTTTGAATAGTCTGATTCTGAGAGCATGTAGTCAATTGCATTCAGTCCTGTTTCACTCATCAAATATTTATGGGATGCCTGACATGTGAGTGATAATAAGAAAAGAGTTTACAAGATGCTGCCCTTGCCCTCAAGGAACTAAAAATTTAGTTGAAAAGGCAAAATTGTAATACATTAAACAGCTAAATAATAATACAAAGCAGTATATAATGAGGAATTCAGAAGCATTGCATAGACCATAGGGTTCAGAGATAAAAAGACTTAATAATTTAGGTAGAGGACTAAAGTGTGTGGCTGTCAACTCATAAACATACAATTACAGGCATAATCAGAAACCAGCTTCTCAGGCTATTCGTCCATCTAGGACCATTCTGAAAATCCATTATTCCCCAGTTCCCTGAAGAGGCAAGCAGGCACTGGGAAACAAGAATCCACACACTGCTGAGCCCAGGATGGCAGGGATGGTGGCCATGGCAGATTACTATCTAACTCTTTCTCCCCCACACAAGTTATACATGCAAAACTGAATTGCAGACAGCAAAACCATGCATTTATGATGGAAAGTATGCAAAAAGATATGCAAATATTACAGATTTCCATTTAAATATGTTGACGGCTCCCAAGGTTAATGCAGATCAGTTTCTCCTAATTACTAATTTAAACATGTGAGTCTATTTTGACCTCAGAACAGTTTTAGATCTTTCTTTTAAAAATATAGAAAATGTATTTGAATGTGTTTAAAACAGCTTAAAGGAAATTTTAAAAATTCTTTCTGGAATAAAAAATACAAATACATTAAACTACAAGATGAATTTTTCAGGAGGAGAACGGTAAACTAGCTTGAATGAGCATTATATTTGACTGTTAACTATTATAGTTATTGTCACAGTCATTATACAATTAAACTAAAACCACATCACATGTAATATGAGAATCAATGGAATCAGAAATATATACACTTAACATGTCATCTTTTTGTCTTTAGCTTCTAAGCACCTCTGAGATAGTGGAGTCAAATATTGGGTCAAGGACACAATAAGAAATCCCTGTGCAACATGCATAAGATTTTCCTTATCTTATGCATGTCCATATCCTTTACAAAATGTAATTTCCATGATGTTAAAGGATTTCATACTGTGATCTTTAGCAACAAGGCAAGACCTTAGCAAAGGAAAATTTATGCCATTTTGTAATGTCTGGAAATGTAGCAGGAACATATCAGTAATGAATCTTGTTTCAAATCTTTGAGTAATTATTACTAATTTCCTTTTCACTGTATTATCACCCAAAAGACATAGCACAGGAATAATAAAATCACTCAGAGATTCAGTAGCCAAAAAAACAACTATAAATTGGATTTTGTTTAGGCATTTATCTATTTTTAATGTTGTAAATTAAAACATGCTTACTCCTTGGAAGAAAAGTTATGACCAACCTAGATAGCATATTCAAAAGCAGAGACATTACTTTGCCGACTAAGGTCCGTCTAGTCAAGGTTATGGTTTTTCCTGTGGTCATGTATGGATGTGAGGGTTGGACTGTGAAGAAGGCTGAGCGCTGAAGAATTGCTGCTTTTGAACTGTGGTGTTGGAGAAGACTCTTGAGGGTCCCTTGGACTGCAAGGAGATCCAACCAGTCCATTCTAAAGGAGATCAGCCCTGGGATTTCTTTGGAAGGAATGATGCTAAAGCTGAAGCTCCAGTACTTTGGACACCTCATGCAAAGATCTGACTCATTGGAAAAGACTCTGATGCTGGGAGGGATTGGGGGCAGGAGGAGAAGGGGACGACAGAGGATGAGATGGCTGGATGGCATCATGGACTCGATGGACGTGAGTCTGAGTGAACTCCGGGAGATGGTGATGGACAGGGAGGCCTGGCGTGCTGCGATTCATGGGGTCGCAAAGAGTCGGACACGACTGAGCGACTGAACTGAACTGAACTGAATGTTGTAAATGCTCAATCTTTTTGTATTAGAAAGACTACTGGAACAGACATCTGAATGGATAGGGAAAGAGGTTCAGGACTTGCATTAAGCCATTAGCTCTGAAATAAGCAACAGCCCCAGGCAGCAGTCTCATCAGAGGGAGGCCTACAGCCATGGGGAGGCAGCCAAAGTGGGTGGGCTGCCCCTACCCTTCTCCATCCACTCAGAAGCTGAACCTTCTCCATTTAATAGAATATAGTAGGGGAGACAGGGTGACACCAGGGATGGATAGTTCCCGCAGTGCTGAACTAAAGATAGAAACAGAAAGTTTGGTATTAGTATACTCAAGTTTTTCTCTATTTTCTTTGCTCAGAGTACCAAGTTAAAAGGAAAAAAATTCCCATATCAGCATCCTGGAACTAGAAGAATATGCCCAAAGCTGGAAATTTAATTGTTTCTTAAGGATTATGTTTGTGCTTCTGAAAAGAAAATAACAAATGTATGAAAAGAGCAAGGGCACAAGAAAGGAATTTCTTTTGAAATTGATAAAACACTGAATGTGAAGATTAAAGGGATTTACTGAGACATAAACTCAGTCATCTCAATGATGGTCTTACATACTGAGTAAAACTTTCAATTACTGCCATGTAATTAGACTAGATTGCTTGTGATCCTCCATATTTGCCACCTACATTCTGCTGTTGCTTTACTATACTGTTCAAGCCTTCATCTCGGACAGTGGTAGATTCCAAGCCATCACTGGAATCACTGGCCTCACTATTCTGGCCCACCAGGGTGTCACTACAAAATTCCTTTCTTTAGTTAATAGGTGAAGCATTGCAGTCATTAAGACTAATCCACGGAGGTCATCATTTTCTAGAAAAATGATTCATAAACTTCATCTCACCTGCGTGATACACTCAATCACCTCAGTCATGTCTAACTCTGAGACACCATGGGCTGTGGCCCACTAGGCTCCTCTGTCTATGGGATTTTTCAGGCAAGAATTTGGAGAAGGAAATGGCAACCCACTTCAGTATTCTTGCCTGGAGAATCCCAGGGAGGGGGAGCCTGGTGGGCTGCTGTCTATGGGGTTGCACAGAGTTGGACACGACGGAAGCGACTTAGCAGCAGCAGCAGCATACTGGAGCAGGTTGCCATTTTCTACCTCAGGGGATCTTCCCAACCCAGGGATTGAACCGATGTCTCTTGCATCCCCTGCATTGGCAGGCAGATTCTTTACCATTGCAACACCTGGGAAGCCCCTGGACCATCTGGGAAGCCTATGACTTAGAAAACCCAACCCACCCAGAGGTCACAGGCAAAAGCAATGCCTGTCTTAGAAACACAGCTTATTAAGCTGTTCAGGTGAGGATCAGTGAGCATATGCCCTCTGAACATGAGGGCACAGGTGCCTTATGTGTCAGCTGAATAATATTCTTGTTGCACAGATAGTGTCATGGTATGTAAATCCCTGATGAATGACTTTGGGGTTTAAAGCTAGTTCTTTAGTTTCAGTGTCAGAATGTAAATGAGAGTTAATGGACCAAGATTGAAAAATGAAGAGGAAAAAAAAATCTACCTGAAGATCAAGTGACAATCATCCATTGTTTACAAATACACAAAAAAAGACAGACTTAAAATGTCTCACCAACAAGATTAGTTGACAAAAGACATTGGAGTAATGTCTGTGAAATTTGTGAGGAAAGGAATATGAACCAAGAATGTCCAGAAAGTCAGTCTCAGGTATGAAAATGCCCCCAAGCCCTCTATGGACCTCGCTTGGAAAAAACAACTTCATAGAGTACTCGAACCAAGATGAATCAAAAATTTAAAAACTTAATAATAGTCTATCTTTATAAAAGGTCTCTTGAGACTTAACTTTTTTAGTTAGAATTCCAAACTTGGAAATGCAACTGGATACGTGTTGTTAGAAGTATTCAATAGCCTGGGGACATATCCTTCCCATAATTCTAGAAAATATGTTTCTTGAACCCCATTCTTCACCTCAGAGTTCAGCTGGAATCCTTTTTTTGGCATATCTAAAGTGAAAGTGAGAGTTGCTCAGTCATGTCTGACTCTTTTTGTGACCCCACGGATTGTAGCCCACTAGGCTTCTCTGTCCATGGAATTCTCCAGGCCAGAATACTAGAATGGGTAGCCGTTCCCTTCTCCAGGGGATCTTCCCAATCCAAGGATCGATTCAAGGTCTCCCACATTGCAGGCAAATTCTTGACCAGCTGAGCCACCAGGGAAGCCCTTGGCATATCTAACGATCGTTTAAAAGAGTACTTGGCAGGTGATGTCCCTGGTGGTACAGTAGTTACGACTCCAGGCTTTCACTGCAGGGGGCACAGATTTGACCCCTTGTTGGGGAACCAGGGATCCTGCATGCCACCAAGTGTGGCAAAAAAAAAAAAAATACTTGGCAAAGTTGGGGTCTGGCATTGCTAACAGTGGCTAAATGATCTCCTGCAGTTATAACACGGACTGGGAGAAACCTGAAAGGAAAGTTTCTTTTCTCCAAGCTCTGTCTCCTTACCCCTCAATATACACAATCAGAATTTCCTGGAAATAAGTGGGAACCATTTAATTGCCAAGTAACCCGAAAACTTATTCTCAATATTTTAATTCATTTTTAATGACCTGAATGATTAACTTTTGCTATGAAAGATAAACATATCTTCTGTCATTAGCCCCACTGTACAGCATCTTAAACCAAAGTTTTGTGATATTCCTCCTCTCATTATGCCATAAAAATTACTATTTATTGTGTCCTTGTATTTTTTCAGTTCCCTGTACCTTTATTAACACTAGCCTCACCCATGATTTACATAACAACCCATTATTCATTACTATTGTGTACTCTTAAATATACACAAATATGCAAAAGAAACTATAATTATAAGTAAACTATTGACAGTGGTTATGCCAGGGTGGGATTCAATATCCTTTTTATCTTCTTCTTTTATTTATTTTCCAAATGCTCAGTGATGTTACTAATTACTTTCATAATCACAAAGAGATGTTTTAAAATCAATTTGTGTGTCATATGATTTTTTATTTCTGAATATAAGCAAAACTATTGTTGTTGTTGTTGTTGTTGTTCAGTCGCTAAGTCGTGTCTGACTCATTCAATTCCCATGTACTGCAGCATGCCAGGCTTCCCTCCTTCACTATCTCCCTGAGTTCGTGCACTCTTGTCCATTGAATCGGTGATGCCACCCAACAGTCTCATCCTCTGTTGTCCCCTTCTCTTTCTGCCTTCAATCTCTCCCAGCATCAGGGTCTTTTCCAATGAGTTGGTTCTTCCTATCAGGTGGCCAAAGCACTGAAGCTTCAGCTTCAGCATCAGTCCTTCTAATGAATATTCAGGCCTGATTTCCTTTAGGATTAACTGGGCCCCAAAACACAAAAATAATATTAAAAGCTACTATCTCTGGGTGATGGATTAGGGTAGTCTTTCCCTATTTTCAAGTATTTTTTTCTATAATGATTTTTTTTTAATAGAAAAGGCTATCCTTATAAAAACTCAAGAGTACAGGACAGCTTTGAGGAATATGTATACACCCATACCATAAAATATTTATTGTGCTTTACTTCTATTTCACACTCAGAATTTAATAGACTGCAAGACACTCTACAGATAAGCCACCTGGTGCCCAGCGAGCTGTAATCAAATAGGCAGAAGCAGAGAGGTGACCTATCAGCACTGTTTTGTCACGCTGCATGTGTCACTGGAGAGCAAGCACTGCTTTAATTACTAGTCATTTGAATTTCTGATAGATATTATGGCAGAATTTAAATCCTGTTAATTTGCTTTGGCAGCTTGACAAGGGGCTCATTTACAATCCTTTGAGGGAATTGCAAATTTCCCATGCTTCGATTTGGAGTGAGGTGGCATTATTCATACAAGAGCATGTGGTGGAATTCAGGGCTGAACATTACTCAGAATATATTTTTAACCCATCAGAAGCCTAAGTCATGATTTTTAACATTTGAAAGAAATGGTACAGGAAAAAAAAAAAAATCAGTTACAAGCTTGAAAAATTCAAACATGGTCCAACACTTACAATTTCTTTTATCTAAAATTTTATCATTGGAATAATTTCACAGAAGTATAGGATAAATGCTAAGTTATACTGACCCCTCCCAAAAATGTGCCAAAATTCTTTTTGACTAATGTCTTGAGCAAAGTACTTTCTTTAAAAACCTATGTTTTTTCCATTTTAAAACTTAAATGCCACAAACAGAAATTTTCCCTTTCCTCATTTTTACCTCCATCCAAGCCCTAAGTTCAATGTCGAACATTTGGAATGCTAAATGAATTCTAATTCTCAGGGGGGCAGAGGGGGAGCCCAGGCCAAGTTAAAGTAAAATAAAGTTACAAAAAGTTTCAGATGTGACTTTGAGAACAATGAAGCCTTCTCATTCAAAGAAGAGATTTAAGGCTTCCAGGCTTTGTCTTAGGATCTCCTTCACACAGGCCAAATATCAAAAGAGCCTTGGGTTAATATTTATAAAGCATGTGTATTCCTCTCAAGAGGAAAAATTTCAAAGCAATAGTCATTTTAGATCTTTTCCTTCTTCAAAATGCAAATTTTATCTTTTTCCTGGCTTTTATGTCCATGGATGGTCAGTACTTGATTCTTTTCTTAAAAATCAATAAAGCACAAGTTCATAGGATGACAAAAGTAGGCAGTAAATTTAGAATGATCAGATTTCAACCTCTAAGTTTCTGGAGCAGAAGAAAATCAACCCATTAAACTTAAAATCAGTGGAAGAATTAACTCAGTACCTAAATATATGTTGGAACAAGATATTAGCTCTCTAATGAGTGTTTTCAATTTGATCATCACTCTCTCTGATTTCTAGGGACCTCTTGATGTAGTGAACTGTCTGCATATGCTGTACATTATTCAAAATTGACGACTGACTTAGGCGAAGAAACATGGATTGGTTCATTACTTCTGCTCATTTCCTCTTCTGAGTTTCTGATCTCAGTGGACTTTCATCTAACCCAGAAAGATAAAGCTGAAGAAAGTACTGACCTTTAGCTTCTTAATAAGTAACTGAAAAGCAAAGACAGATGCAATTAAATAGTACCTATTCATTGTTTAAGCATCAATATTCTCACTTGATAAAAAATGTAAAGTTTAACTTCCATCAGCCAGCTTGGAAATTTGTTGTAGGTTGAAACATGCCTTTTACTTGATTTTATTTTACCTTGGTGTTTGGGGTCCTTGATTTAACAGAAGCAGTTAACCAATTGCCACCTCATTTCTTTGATGCAGTAAATGCCCTGGTCTGAAGACTCAGCTCTGTTTTCTCCGACTCCTGAGACTTGCAATGTCCTTGCCATCAGGCATCTTTTCATCTTCTCACTGAACATCAGTCTCAACTGCAGAGTTCAAAACTGTGTAATATGGAAGAGTCAATTAGTTGATACTTTTGTGGACACTCAATGCTTCAGCAACCCAGATCTGTGAAATGATTTCCCCAATATCCCCTGGTGCTGGGAGCCAGCGTCAGGAATCCCACACGTGACAAGGTCATGTGGCAGAGGCCTGATGGGCAAGGCGACTCAAGCTTCAGGTTTTCCCCCTGGTATTTCCTAAGCATGTACCCCAAAAATAAGAATCTGCCTGCCTTGTACTTTTCCACTTTTCTGACACACTCTGGAAAAAGCTGACTCAGCTGACTTTAGTCTTCTGCATTTGAAAGGGTGTTTCAATCCAAAAACCCCTCTGATGGCTTAAAACATCCTAGGAATGTAGGGGCTTCCAAGGAGTCAAAATCATTAGAATAGGACTGATTAAAGGTTTCATTTGTTGAGCCAATACTTGCTGCCAAATTTTCATATCTTTTATTTGTAGATATAGTTAGTATATAGAAAAACAGGTAGTAGACCTGGTATTAGCAACATTAGATCTTTGAGTTAAGTACTTTCTTTGTTATAACCCACTGCACCTTTGTTCTACAGGAATGTAACTTTATTTAGTACTTTGAGGGTGATGCAAAATAAAGAAAAAACACTTCTAGGGAAAAGGAGTTTTCTGATTGATAGACAATTATCCAGGAAGAGAGCCATAAAAATGTTACCAGGCCTCTTGGCCAGAAGATAATGTAAACCACCTGAGACCTTTTGTATACGGGAAGATATGCAAAAAGAAACCCTAGTTTCAATGAGGGTCAGGACTGCTGTCCCTGCATAACTGCATATTCCATTATTTCTTTATGTACAACTTGGGGTATATAAGCTGATTTTGAAAATAAAGTCTGGAGTCTTGCACTGATGCTGGGCTCCCCATGTCTTTCTTTTCTCCCCTTTTTTGGCTGAATTCCCATCTGGAGCGGGGAGGCTCACCACGTCTACTTACTTGCCCTGGCTTCTAAGACCCATGCAAAAGGGAGCCTAAGGCGGGGCACCCTTCAATATTCAAGTGGGTGCTGGTGGCCTAACGTAGATGGTGCAAACCTCTTGTCTTGAGGTTTTATTGGTTTTCCCCATAAACCAAGTTATTTAGCCTCTTTTTCTCCACCTAAATTTCCTACTATACTATTTCTTCCTAATCTAATCTTATACTTCTAAATAAATAAGTTTTCCTTGCCTATCCATCTCCCCTTCGAATCACCCTGGATCCACCGGGGCTGGACCCCGGCACCCTGGCAGCTGCAGATGGAGGGATGAATGCAGCATCTCTAATGGGGACGGCAATGATGTAGATTTGTGATGTATGATCTGTATGTGCTGTGCTTGTGCTTAGTCATTCAGTCGTGTCCGATGCTTTGTGACTCTATGAACTGTAGTCCGCCAGGATCCTCTGTCCTTGGGATTCTCTAAGCAAGAATACTAGCATAGGTTCAGTTCAGTCGCTCAGTCATGTCGTACTCTTTGTGACCCCATGAATCGCAGTACGCCAAGCCTCTCTGTTCATCACCAACTCCCATAGTTCACCCAAACCCAAGTTCATTGAGTCAGTGATGCCATCCAACCATCTCATCCTCTGTCATCCCCTTCTCCTCCTGCCCTCAATCTTTCCCAGCATCAGGGTCTTTTCCAATGAGTCAGTTCTTCACATCAGGTGGCCAAAGTATTGGAGTTTCAGCTTCAGCATCAGTCCTTCCAATGAATATTCAGGACTGATTTCCTTTAAGATGGACTGGTTGGATCTCCTTGCAGGCTAAAGGACTCTCAAGAGTCTTCTCCAACACCACAGTTCAAAAGCATCGATTCTTTGGCCCTCAGCTTTCTTTATAGTTAACTCTCACATCCATACATGACTACTGGAAAAACCATAGCTTTGACTGGACAGACGTTTGTTGGCAAAGTAATGTCTCTGCTTTTGAATATGCTATCTAGGTTGGTCATAACTTTTCTTTCAAGGAGCAAATGTCTTTTAATTCCATGGCTGCAGTAAACATCTGCAGTATTTGGAAGCCCAAGAAAAGAAAGTGTGTCCCTGTTTCCATTGTTTCCCCATCTATTTGCCATGAGTGATGGGACCAGATTCAATGATCTTAGTTTTCTGAATGTTGAGTTTTAAGCCAACTTTTTCACTCACCTCTTTCACTTGCATCAAGAGGCTCTTTAGTTATTTTTTGCTTTCTGCCATAAGAGTGGTGTCATCTGAATATCTGAGGTTATTGATATTTCTCCCAGCAATCTTGATTCCAGCTTGTGCTTCATCCAGCCCAGCATTTCTCATGATGTACTCTGCATATAAGTTAAATAAGCAGGATGACAATATACAGCCTTGACGTACTTCTTTTCCTATTTGGAACCAGTCTGTTGTTCCATTTCCAGTTCTAACTGTTGCTTCTTGACCCACATACAGATTTCTCAAGAGGCAGGTCAGGTGGTCTGGTATTTCTATCTTTTTAAGAATTTTAAGAACGGCTACCTGGAGTAGGTAGCCATTCCCTTCTCCAGGGGATCGTCCCAACCCAGAGATTGAACACAGATCTCCTGCATTGCAGGTGGATTCTTTACTATCTGAGCCACCAGGGAAGCCCATAGATCTGTATGGATCTGTGACATAAAAACAAAAACAGAAACAAAAGAAGTACTATTCAGAGGTTAAAAAAAAAAAAAAAGCCCCTACACAAATGCAGACAGAGCTCTAATAAAATCGAGAGTTTCTATTTATTAAGCTGGCTTTGCTCTAACCTCTTTGATCGGTTGAACGGATGCACTGTAATCCATGCATCAACCTTCTAAGAGAACATCTCTTCTCATCTCCATTACACACATGAGAGAAAGGCACTGGACAGTTAGATCATCCGTCCAAAGTCACACAGCTAAAAAGGCAGCACCAGGAACCTGGATTCCAATCCAGCTCTGGCCCAGACCCTATGCTCTGAACCTCTGAGTACAAGACATTTTCATGACTTGCTTTATACAAATTTTTTGTTTAATGCAAAGTCATGTATTGTCAATGTCTCCCAAATCCCAAATGAAAACACATATCTGGTTAAGTGATTTTTTTATTTCTGGATTTGCTTGATAATAATGATTTTATATATGTATATATATATATATATACACACACATATATACACACATATAATATACATATATGTATATAGTTAATACTTTATTTTTCCTGTTTAGGTCTTGCACCCCAGCATGTGGGATGGAACCCATGCCCCCTGCAATGGAAGCACAAAGTCTTAAGCACTGGACCAACAGAGAAATCCCCTTATATTTTTAAAAGGCATGAAAACTAAGTTGTTCAGTTACATGATTGAATCACCTTGACTTGAAATGAATCATTTTAACTTTAAATGAATCACGTCACATAAAAAGTTAAATGCTTCATTGCCAGAGTCCAACGAAAAGCATACATTTATACACTGAAATGTATGTCAGCAATATAGCCTTAAAGTTTGTTTGTGGATGACTTTATTTCCTCCTTTTGAGAATAATAGGTCAAGCATGTCATTGTCAGGCTTGTATAAGTTTAAAGCATCTCAATGCATTTGTCCCCTTTCCATTAGACCCCATTAAGGGCTAACCTCCACACTGTCCATTATTTTCTTTGCCCTGGCTTAGTCACTTAATGGCTCTGATCTTTAGTACCTGTAGGGTTGTGAAACAGCTTTGAGATAATGGGTGTGAAGGGCTCAGATCATACCTGCATGTAATAAACCTCAGTTATTATCAATGGCATTTTCATTATTAATAATGCTTTTCTCTAGATGAGGTGTTAGATTTGTCTGCTCACTGCACTTCCCTCTTTGCTTCTCCTGGCTTCTCTCCTCTGAGGGGTTCTTCCCAGTTCCTTGGGTTTGGAGGGCCTATCAGTCACATTGCCCACCCATGCTGGCTACAGGGGTGGGCTATGACTCATGGTGATCCAGTTAAAGGCTTATGTGGGATTCCCAAACAGGAGCTGAAGACAAGTTCTTCTTTTACTTTGAATTAAAAGTTCTAAGAATATAACTACAAAGCTGTCTAGGGTCATATTCTTGTGACATACCTGTAAAGGAGCCAGAGAGAAACTGAAGTCATTCAGGGGCAGCTAAGCAAAGGCAAAATATACCTGCATCCTGTTTGACTCTCTTCCTTCCAGGTACCATAATCACTAATGGCCCGTTATGTTCAGTTTTCAGAAACTTGTAATTGAAAGACTTCTGGCCAAATATGGTATTCATGAATGTTACTCATTCTTTCTTGCATGCATTCATTATATGTTAATTAGATGTCTACCACATGTTGGATTTAAATAGAAAATTATATATCCTGTCCTTGATATTTACAAGAAACTGAGCAGTTGGAAAATTTTCAGAGGAAAATTACAGTTCCGGAATTGTTTGAATTTTTTTAAGGTCTTGGACTTTAGGGATGATTTATAGTTTTCTGAAGCAGAACTCTGTGCCTCATTCATACTGAAAGTAGAACCCTGAGGGTTAAGCTACCCTATCTCTCATTTTTTAAAAATCTGAGTCCAAAAGTAATATATATTGTTTCTAGAACACAGAAAGTACAGAAAAACACAAATAAGAAATAAAAACCATCCATAGACCAACTACCAAGAAGTAACTTCTGTTAATATATTGATACATTTGTTTCTAATAAGAAAATGCTCATTTTGTGAACTAATTCTTGGGTCTGTACATTGGAATCGTTTTGACCCATCAAGACATTCTATTCATTTAATTCTCTCTTCTGTCACATCAAAATTAGATGGCTGTTTAGAGTATAATAAAGATGCTTCAATGGGATAATAAGAGCAGCAGTTAGCCATGACTTCCTATTAAAAGACCAGGTCCTGCCTAACTGACAACTGTCCATGGTCAATTGGTTGTCTTCAGCAGGGGATAATTAGAAAAGCTGCCTGCAGCTTCCACTTGGGCTGTGAAGCCTGAACTAGATGATACATGTGAGAATTTGTCCATCCTGGGAGACAAAAAAGGAGGCAACAGAATCCTGGTACATCTAAGATTTGAGGCTTAATGAGAGCTCCAGCCTCCTCTCCCCACATACAAAGAACACCAGCAGACCTATTAGTCTGCCCATAAAAGAGCTCCATCAGAAACTGAGCCATTAGTTTTCTCATAGAATTTAAGGTCACCCATTCCTGGCTAGATGTTTTGACAAACTGTACAACTCATTGCAGGAAAAAATGTGAGTGTTTACCTTCAGCTTAGGGGTGAGGGGAATCTGTGACACCACATTTACCCAGACCCTTCTCAGAAGGGAACTTGCTTCTTCAGAAGCACCTAAGGTGGGTATAACCAGCCCATTTCAGGTTAGGGCCAGTTAACAGACAGTTCACGACTTCCCCTTTCACATGGCCTCCTCAGGTTCTCATGCCAATGCAGAGTATCTCTGATAACAAAATGAACAAGCTCTGCAGATGGGTCCCTGGGTTCAAGTTCATGAAACGGCTCCTAATTCAATGAACTTCTCTCTGTTAATATTACAAGAGTTCGTACTTTAAAGCTTTTATCATATTTGCAGCATGTAATAAGTGCTCAAGCAATGTTAACTCTTCTCACTATTTATCCAGCAACTATCACCATGGTAGTTACATGTTTAGAAGTATCTATTACAAAGAGTTGAAAGCTTTTAAAGCAAAATAAAAATGACAAGAAAAATAAGGATTTTCCTCCCTAGATAGTTTAAGAACTATTCTTATAATCCTATGGATAATATTCACTTCCTTAAAGAATTTATGGCTAAAGTTCTGTCTGAATTATCACAAATTCTGAAGTGATGGTTTCTTAATTATTGATTCTGAACCTCTTTCTTAATGCTTATCTATCACATTCATAATCTTCTCATCATGAAAATCTTCTGACTCTGGTAATGGAAATATCTTCTTTCAGACTAACCCTCCTACAAACTACAGTTGTATATAACAGACAAAATGTAAAAAGCAACCACTGAATTTTCGCTGGAGAGCGACCTAAATGAGGCAGAATTGGGAAGGCATGCAACTCTTAAAAGAGGCAACTAAATCAAGTAATCCATTTATTCAGCTTCTTCTGGGGGACACAGTCCAATCCTGAGCATAGAGTGTAACTTCCAGTTGTTGTTTAGTTGCTAAGTTGTGTCTGACTCATTGTGACCCTATTGACTGTAGCCCACCAGGCTCTTCAGTCCATGGAATTCTCCAGGCAAGAATACTGGAGTGGGTTGCCATTTCCTTCTCCAGGGGATCTTTCCGACCCAGGGATTGCAGGGAACTTGCAATTCCTGCATTGACAGGTGGGTTCTTTACACACTGAGCCACCAGGGAAGTCCCTTTACTCTCCAGTAGAGAGCCTTAATCTTGTTAGCCTGATTCTCTGTGCACTACCACAGTAGCTGGAAATTGAAAGACATTTCAGAAAGGAGTCAGAGTAGTACATTGACTACCCCAAATTTTGTGCTTTAAATATGCCCAAATTCTCCCTTAACCTTTGAATCACACTTGTACAGGTTAAGATTCTAAGGACTCAAGAGGAAAGCGATAGCTTGAAAGTTGAAAGACCTGTGCTTAGATCCCAGTAGTCACTAACCACAGGAGATACAATGTGGAATTCAAGATCCATCAAATTAGAAGGATTTGTTAAATGTTTTTGGCTCCCATCAGAACATTAAAAAAACTAAGATCACAGCATCTGGTCCCATCACTTCATGGCAAATTGATGGGGAAACAATGGAAACAGTGACAGACTATTTTCTTGGGCTCCAGAATCACTACAGATGATGACTGCAGCCATGAAATTAAAAGACACTTGCTCCTTGGAAGAAAAGCTATGCTAAACCTAGACAACATCTTATAGAGCAGAGACATTACTTTGCCAACAAAGGTCCATCTAGTCAAAGCTATGGTTTTTCCAGTAGCCATGTATGGATGTGAGAGTTGGACTATAAAGAAAGCTGAGGGCCAAAGAATCGATGCTTTTGAACTGTGGTGTTGGAGAAGACTCTTGAGAGTCCCTTGGACTGCAAGGAGATCCAACCAGTCCATTCTGAAGGAGATCAGCCCTGGGATTTCTTTGGAAGGAATGATGCTAAAGCTGAAACTCCAGTACTTTGGCCACCTCATGTGAAAGTAGACTCATTGGAAAAGACCCTGATGCTGGAAAAGATTGAATGCAAGAGGAGAAGGGGACAACAGATGATAAGATGGTTGGATGGCATCACCGACTCGATGGATATGAGTGTGAGCAGACTCCGGGAGTTGGTGAAGGACAGGGAAGCCTGGCGTGCTGCAGTTCATGGGGTTGCAAAGAGTCAGACATGACTGAGGGACTGAACTGAACTGAGAACTTCAGAAGGGCCATACCTCAGGAGCAAAGAGCTCTTCTCAGTCTCTAAAATGAAAGAAACCAGATGCAAAAGACTACATATTTTATGATTCTGTTTATATGAGTGATTAAAGAAAGTAAATTTATAGAGACAGAAAGCAGGTCAGTAGTTGTCTAGGGCGAGGGGTGAGAATGAGGATTAATTGCAAGTGGGCACAAGGGAGATTTTTGGAGTGATGGAAGTGTTCTAAAACTGAATTGTGAATAAACAGAATGTGGTATATATACACAATGGAATATTATTCATCCTTAAAAAGAAAGGAAACTCTGACATGTGCTATAACATAGATAAAACCAGAGAGCATTAACAGTAAGTGAACTAAGCCAGTCACAAAAGGGCAAATACTGTATGATTCCACTTATATGAGGTACATATAGTAGTCAGATTCACAGAGGCAGAAAATAGAATGGTGGTTTTCTGTGATGGGAAAAAAGGAGAAAGGGTAATTACTGTTTAACAGGCATAGATTTTCAGCTTAGTAAGATATAAAGGAGTTATGGAGATGGTGGTAACAGTTGCTCAATAATATGAATCACCTAATGCCAATGAACTATACATTTTAAAATGAGTAAGATGGCAAATTTATTTTATGTGTATTTTATAATTTAAAAATATTTTATTATGGTTATATTTGCCCAATTCTATAAATTTACCAAAAATCATTGAATTATACACTTACAATGCGTGAATTTTATGATATGTAAATGGTATTTCAATTAAGCTATTTAAAAGATCCTGAAAGAAAAAGAAAGGCCTTATTCCCAGACTAAGAGATGTGCTTTAGGAATAGAGACAAAACTAAAACAAATTTACTTTGAGAAAGGCCAAAACCAAGTTTTCCCAGACTCAAGGTGACCTTCAGCAATACAATTACCTGTTAGAACAAAATTATGCACTCTTCAGAAGAAGACAACAGAATTCAGATTTCCCATAATTTATCACTACAGTATCAAGCTTGCAATTACTGGAGAAGGAAATGGCAACCCACTCCAGTGTTCTTACCTGGAGAATCCCGGGGACAGGGGAGCTGGTGGGCTGCCGTCTATGGGGTCGCAGAGTCGGACATGACTGAAGTGACTTAGCAGCAGCAGCAGCAGCAGCACACGTCAGAAAAGTAGAAAAATGTGCTCTACAGTCAAGAGAAAAATTAGTTAATAAAAACCAGCCTGTAGATGGTCCAGATGTTGGAAAGAGACTTTGAAATGACTAAAAATATTTAAGGCATCTACAGGAAAAGATTAGTAGGATAGATGAGAAGATAGGAAATTTTAGGAGCTATGTAGAATTTTTAGAAAACTTGAGAAAGAAAAGAACCAAATGGAAATACTAGAACTAAAAAATATTATATTTGAAACAAATTCATTGGCTAGCTCTAAAAGAAGTTTGACCATAACAGAGAAAATAATTGGTGAACTTGAACACAGCTCAGTGAAAGTCATCCACACAGAACCATAGAAAAAGAAAATACTCTTTAAAATAGAATATGAAATATCTGTGGAGTAGTATCAAGCACTCTAAGACACATGTCATTGGAGTCCCAGAAGGAAAGGAGAGAAAGAATTGGGTAGAAAATTAAAGCTAAAGAAATTAAGACCAATTTATTTTGAAATTTGATCTCAACCCACAGATCCAGGCAGCTCAGTAAAATCTAAGCAAGATTAAAAAGAAAACCACACCTGGTAATAGCAAAGGAAATTTCTAAAAATAAAAGATGAAAAGAAAATTCATAAAAGTAACCACAGTTTAAAAAGACTCATCTCATAAAGGGAACAACAACAATTACTGTGGCTTTTATCAGAAAGAATAGAATCCAGAAGACAATGGAATCACAGCTTTTAAATACTGAAAGGGAAAAAGAAGCCCCTATCAATGAAACATTCTATATCTAGCAAAAACATCTTTCAAAAATGGAGATGAAATAAACCTATCTTCAAATAAAAAGCTGTTAGAATATGGTGCCAGGAGATCTTTGCTACAAGAAATGACAAATTTCCTCAAGCAGAAGAAAAATGATGCTAGATACAATTTGGATCTATAGTTAAGAAAGAAAAGCACTGGAAATGGTAAATATCTGAATACACTATTTTTCTTTCTTTTCTTACATTCTTCAAATGTCAATTAATTATTTAAAGGAAAAATGACAATAATTTATTGTGATTCATTTCATGTCTAGAGGTTAAAAATATGAAAATAATACAAAACTTGGGAGAAAGTGCAATTACATTCTTGTGAGTTCTTACATTATACGAAAAGTGGTATACTAATTCAAATTAGAATGTGATAGTTAAGGATGTGTATTATCTCAAAAGAATTCTTTATCATGGATTAATTACTATATAAATTTAATAATATTTCCATTAAAAGTACTTAAGAACCATCATGTGAAAGTTACTTAAAAATCACACAACTCCTTGGAAAACACTAGAAAATATTTGATTCCTTAGAGAAAAATCTTATTTGTCTATTGAAAATATAAAATTACAATAGATTAAATATTGTATTTAAAAATTATAATAAATTAAACATTTTCAATAGACAAATAAGATTTTTCTCTAAGGAGTCGAATATTTTGTAAGTCATTCTCTTATGACTCAGAGAAGATTCATAATAAATCAGGGTGATGTATTTGATTGAAAGATTTTGGCAAAAATACCACACGCTTTCAAATTTTATTATAATTCTATATTTCCCCATTTCTAGCTTTACAATACAGAATAAATTTAAAATATTACTGTTTTAAAAAGCAGTATGCAAGTTTGGGCTAGAGAACAAAATTCTTCATGGAGAAACTACCCTTAATAACTGGTAATATTTTATAGTTTTATAATAATAAAAACAGAAAATAATTATTGAATGTCTATTCTTTCAATAAGAGTTAACTACAGAGTTGATGACCACTGACTGTCAAGGACCTCCTCATCTAAAATAATACAAAAATGATTCTTAAAAAAAGTACACAAACAACTATAAGATAGAATGCAAAAAAAAAAAAAATCCAAAAGAAAACTATCAAGTTTCAAAGAGAATGAAAACATCTTTAGTTGTAGAGATTAAGAAAATCTTTGGAGCTTTTGCAATGGATCTTGAAGGATGAAGATTTTCTTAGTGAAGAGTGATGAGCTGAAACAATATTGACAGAGGCACAGAAGTGGGAAACTATGGAGAGTGTGGCGGGACAATCCAAAATTCAGATCATCTCTATCACAAGGGACTAATAAAAGAGCTGTCAGTGATAACGTGGACAGACAAATCAGGCATTCTCTGAAGGGACATGTATGTCACCCCCAAGAATTTAGACCCTCATTCTGTAGTTTCTAGGAAGTCATTTTCCACGTGCTAGAAGGTCTTGTATAATCAAACTATATTCCTGGGAAAGACGAATATGGTTAATGGGCTAGAGGCAAGAGAGACTACAACCAGCGTCCCATAAAAACATCCTGCTTATGTGGAGGATCACAGCATACCAAAGATTAAACAAAATGACACTGGAACAGAAGTCAGAGCTAATTCCTAAAAAGAGCCTGTCAAGGGACTCTTAAACCTAATATTGTATACTGAATCCCTGCAGTGCCTAATCCCTGCATTAGGCACTGGGTAGTATATACCAATGAGTGGCATCTGGCTATCAAAGAGCAAATCAAAACCCACACAGAACACCAAAATATAAGCTAGAACAAAGTAGATGCTACATAGATTTTCCACCTTTCAGGGCATGACCTAGTACTACCTGGCAAGTTGCAGCTGAGCAGGGCAGACCAGGAGCAGCTGGAATTTGGAAATAGACATGTCTACTAGAATGGAAAGGTAATGAAAGGACAGATTCTACTTCCAATGAAAGAGAAAGTTCAGCTTGATAAGCAGAGTGTGGAGTCCAGAAAGCACAGCCACCTATTAGAGGAAGAAATCCAGCCCAAGTCATCTTACCATGAGGGGACCCAACATTCAGGAACACTGTGTATGACCCTACCTCTGGACAAAGCAGAAATAGGGGAAACCAGAACAGCTGATAATCACAGATACAAGCAAAGAAGTAGACTTTAAGGACACCTACATTCTGCCGTCATTCAGAAAAGCCCTTCCTAGGCTCCGGGTCAGGGGCAAGACACATGTATAAAGGGGGCAGCAGATGGCTATACAGTGAGATCTTTGAAGTCCCGCATTGTACATACTCTCAGAGTCTAGTCAGGTAAACAAGAGCTTCTGGGGCACAAAGCAAATTCCCAAAACTGGCCTATAAATTTGAGGATCTATATTAGGACCTACCCATCAAGCCAACTAACAGAATTAGGGGCCAAAGTCAATACCAGTCTTAGATACTCCAAGCTGAACCCCCCATAATTCTGGTTAGGATATGTCTGAGAGAGTCGGACAAGGTTGAGATGGAAGGGAGAGCAAGTCACATTCACAAGGACAAGAAGAAAGTGGTCAAGGCTGCGGGCCAGGCCTTCTCTGAACTGATTGAACAAAACATGGCATCAAGCTTGGGGGAGGAAGCCAAGGTTCTGACTTCAAGGATCAGAAGGAAGCATCGTGGGACAGACAATATTGGAGCAGGCTTTCTGATGAGTAAGATCTTCTCAAAATGGAGAACTGGAAAGGCTTGTCAGGCTGTGGGAACAGCACAAGCAAAAAGCGAGACTGGAATGTCAGTGATGCAGAGGGTAGTAGAGGGTGAGGTCAGGGGACCTGGGTTACTGAGACCCCCAAACCAGCCCCAGTAACTAGGACTTCATTCTATAGGTGCAGGTGGATTAAAGATTTTGAGGAAAGAAGTGACAAGGTATCATTTTGGACAACAAGCCTGACCATTGCATCCACCTCTCCATCTTCTCATTTTGGGAGTTTCAATCTCAGAGATAATGACGGTGCCCTCCCTGCTCCAATATTGGATCAAATGGGGCCGTTGGCCCTTCTGGCCCAGCCTGTGTCGCACCCTACCTACTCATTCTCATCAGGAGTCTCTGTTCTCGTTTCTTACCGTGCTCTCCCCAACCATCGTTTCCCCATCTCCTTTGTCTCAGATTCTTCACTACAGCCCACCAGGCCAACATCTTCCCAGGCCTGGTTCTGGGCACTGGGCTCTGTGCATGCACTCCCCTGCCCTTACGCAGTTCTCAATTCTGCATATTTGTGTGTGATGCTCTGGGCTCAGCCTTACCCACACCTGCCCACTTTGTGCTGTAGGGTACAGTCCCCCAAAAAAGGAGAAGGAGGGAATGGGAGTTTAGGAGAAAATAAGCAAAAATAAACAAACACACGTGAACATGAAGTCGCTCAGTCATGTCCGACTCTTTGCGACCCCATGGACTATAGCCTACCAGGCTCCTCTGTCCATGGGATTTTCCAGGCAAGAGTATTGGAGTGGATTGCCATTTCCTTCTCCAAGGGATCTTCCCAACCCAGGGATCGAACCTGGGTCTCCCACATCGTAGACATATGCTACTTTACCATCTGAGCCACCAGGGAAGTCCAAACAAACACACAACGGGCATTATTTGTCCATATGTTTCTGACTGAGCATAGAAAGTCATTCAGGAAAAAATTGAGACCCATAGTTTTGAATATTGTAAAATTCCCTGTTGTTTCTTTTCAAAGATAATTCAGTGTAAAGCTAGAAGGAAAAATGTTTGTCACTTATCCTTAAAATTGGGAGGAAAGAGGGAAAACATTTCACAGGTAAAAAGATACTTGAAAGGAACCATGAAAATGTTTTTAAGCTTAAGGACTAAAATTATCATTTGAATTTATATAATAGCATTTGGGTTTAAAGCAGCAGAACCTACCTAAATCTAGCTATCTTAAGCAAAAGGGCAATTTAATGGAAAGATTGTGGGCTCATAGAATTATAGCAAAGCTGGAAAATTGGATCTGGAAAACAAAAAGTTACCCAGGGCTACTGGGGGGAGCAATAGGAGTCCCAGTTACAAGCCACCACCATCAGTATGGAGCTGAATGAATCAATTCCATCTCCAGATTCTTGGGTCATATTTTCAAGGCTGAAATTTCCAGAAAGAGTGCCTAACTGTCCAGACTAAGTCACATGCAATTCCCTAGCAATGAGATGCAGGAAAAGAAAAACTCTGACTGCTTTAGATCCCAATGGGGAAGGTAACTTCTATCTAGACTACATATAATTGAGGACTTTCCAAAATATAGACTGAGGAGCTAACAATGAAGAGTATTAAATACTTAGCAGTGAAAAAAATTACAAAAGTCCACTACAGTCTACACTTTGGATCCACAAATATTTTCCTGCCTAACAAAAACCAACAAACCCCTCATGGAACTGAGAACATTCTCAGTTCCTACTCAAAGGGAAATTCCCAAATTAAGAGTCTACTGCAACCCAACTCTTAGTCTAGTATCTCTAGTTGGTATACACTTTTCCCCATATCTGTAACCTATGGTCAAAATATAGATATAATCATAAATAACTCATCCTATAAAGTAGATCAAAGAGAGGAGAAAGAAGATATATCAGTTAAAATATTTATGTACACTTGACAGAGTAGAAGGTCAAATATAGTTGAGGTTACAGTCCTTATTTCTGCATATTGTCACAAAGCTATTGCTGCTAGTCAGTGTTCATTGTTAACAGAAGCAGCCACCCATCCATTTTTTTGACTTGTCTTCTCCATGACAGATTCTATGTTCCCCTTGCTTCAGTCAGCACCAGTGGTTGGAGTTCTTTGCTTTGTCGAGTTACCTGCAATGTAGTGAACTTCACTGCTGAGCCCGTGGAGGTGCTGTGTGCATGAGGTTGCGTTAATGAGGGGGACAGAGAAACGAGGGGGGCTCCCAGAGATTACATAGGCTCCAAGCTCCTGGTCACCATGAGATCAATGACAGCCAAATCCTCTTTCTCAATTCTACAACACAATAATTACCTTTTATCCTAATAAACCAAGGACCTGATGAGCTCAAAATGGCCATATGGCAATGTGGTACCCAATTCACTAACATCGTTGTTGCATCCAAATTGGAAGCATTCTTACCCTGGAGTTAAGGCATTTAGACCAGTCACACCCAGCATGCAGAATGAGAAGTGAAACAAAGAAAATTGCAAGTAGGTTATTAGGTGTAATCATCCTTTAGTTCACAGACCCTAATATCAGTAGTCACTATTAAGAGTCTTTTTGGGTCAGATCATTTATACTATCATGCTGACCCTCCTAACAATTATGGAAATAATGCTCCTTTTGTCTCTAAAAATTAAGTGGGACTCCTTGGCTTCTGCCACCTTGGAATCCTCCAGTCAACACTGAAATCATGTGGTTTATTTCTACTGTGTGGTCTCCTACTAGAATCCTCAGTCTTCAGAAAAATGCCCATTCCATAAACAGTGTTTCCTTTACCATTTGTCTGTCTGAAGACCTTGCCAAGGGAGTAGATTGTAAGATAATTTAGGATGTAGCTGGACAGGATCCTTATGAGGGATCACTCCGTATTTCTCTCGTATAAAATAATATATTCATTTATTCTACACCAAAAAGTATTTTCATCTGATCCAATATTTTGTGGGCTATAGCTGAAATCGGTTTGGGGTTAATCAACCTAACAAATTATTGGAACTCTATATAGCTATTCAGGTTTTCTCTAAGTGCAAAATATCTGTTGAATATATCTGTATTCAAATTCTACCATAAAAATGATTGTATTCCTCCCTATTTATCAAGCACCACCAGTCATCCCCACACGTACTCCACAGATATTTTCCCATAAACTTAGCAAAGCCCTCAAATTCTTATGGTATGTAAACCTTCTCATCCAAGGAGTGACTTTGTGATTTGCACTCAAGTCATGGTGAAATTTAACTCTAGTAATAGTTTTAAGCAACCAGTCAATTCTAAAAGAAATCAACCTTGAATGTTCATTGGAAGAACTGATGCTGAAGCTGAAGCTCCAAAATCTGGCCACCTGATATGAAGAGCCGGCTCACTGGAAAAGACTCTGATGCTGGGAAAGATTGAGGGCAAGAGGAGAAGAGGGTGACAGAGGATGAGATGATTGGATGGCATAACTAACTTAATGAACTTCCCTGGTGGCTCAGATGGTAAAGAATCTGCCTGCAATGTGGGAAACCTGAGTTCAATCCCTGGGTCCGGAAGATCTCTTGGAGAAGGAAATGGCAGCCCATTCCAGTATATTTGCCTGGAGAATTCCATGGGCAGAGGAGCTTGGTGGGCTACAGTCCATGGGATTTCAAAGACTCAGACATCGCTGAGTGACTAACACCAATGGACATGAGTTTGAACAAATTCTGGGATACGGTGGACAGGGAAGTCTGGTATGTTGCAGTCCATGGGGGTCTCAAAGAGTTGGACACTACTTAGCAACTGAACAACAATTTATCTGAGCAAAGCCAATTATAAGGCAAATGAGAAATTTAAAGAATTAGGTGTCTTCTTTCAAGTAGACCTTTTTCCTCAGGCAAAAAAATAAAAGAACCTTGAAGCAAGTGAACAACCTCATCAGAGAAGGAAGGGGAGACTGTGCCCTTGTAAAAAGAAGCTCCATAGAGTGTGGGGATTTCGGTTACTCAGATATGGGTCCTCTCCTGGACCCCATCCCACTCCCTGGCAGTCTACTCTGTTTTGATTGATGACTACCTTTCCATGGAAGTGAAAATTTTATCCAATGATATAGTTTGGAACGCTTTACGATCAAAATCTACTTCTGGGTTTTGACTATTGCAGTCTGTCAGGGTAAAATAATAAATTCTTTCATCATGGTTATAGAAGGTCCCTGAATTTCATTCCATGGCTCAAACTGAGATTTAGAGATTTAAGTTCATCGCTCTCTGGCTTTAAGCCATTCAGTGTTACCGGAAGCAGCCATCCATCAATATTTCATATTTTTCATACTTCATTGATGGTGGTGACAACGTGGTCTGCCAGAACCCTCTCTTCAATGAATCCCTGATTATTGATGTCCAGAAGCAATCATTTCTTTCACTATCTTATTACTGAAAGCCAAGGACTGCTAGATTACTAACCCAGAAAAATAACAGAACATTTAATGCTCTCCATGCTATCTAGATTGAAAACTTGTCTCTAGTTCTCCACGTAGCCTTGAAGATCTGTTACCTAGAACTCCAATTCCGGATACGAATTTCTGAAGTTTGGTTAAGAGACTGTGTAGATTCAAATCCTATCTCTACTATTTATTTATTAGCCAGCAGATTCAAGCAACCTTCCTGCAATTCAATTTTCCTCATCTGGAAATCAGGATGATAGTGCCTATCTCAGTGAGGATGGGATGTTAATACATGTGAACACTTGGAGTGTGCTCAATTATTGTTAGCTTACCGTTATAAAAAATGATAATTAATATTACTACTCTATTATCAGCCAAAATTCTTATCCATAAGTGAAAGAGACCACATCTGTACAGCTTAAGCAAAACAGAGAAATTATTGGACTATCTGGTGTCACAGAATTAATAGGAGATGGGAGGCCCAGGGTTGGGAAATATGAGGGAGCAGGAGAGGGCTAAGGGCTGGGATGCCATAGTCACAGCACAGATGGGGGCAGCAGGATGTCTGGCCCACACACGCACTGCTACTGTAAAAGACAGACTCCAGCCAACTCCAGGCACTTCTGTAAAGACTAAAGTTCCAGGAGAAAGCATTCATTTCACTAAGCCTGTGTCATCTGCTCCTGGACACGAACTGCCACCAAGACGGCATAATGGGCATTTCTCCAAATGTTAGTTTGGGTGCTCCGCGGAAAAAAGGAGTTAAATCTCAAAAAGCCAAAGGATAATAAACATTGAATTCATTTGGTAGTCTTAGTGTCACAAAATGCAAGTGATTGGTGATCCATGAGTATGACAACATGTGACCAACGTGAAGTTTCCTCTCATTCCACTCTGCCATTTACGTGCCAAGGAAAGGAGGCTTGCGGCTTTTCTGAATATTTGAGGTGTCAGCTAACACTATCCTTACCAAGATATATCCCCAAAGAAACAAAATGTGGCAGCAACTTGTTCAGCCCTGTCTGACATTGTCTCTTCCTCTCCTGGTTGCTTCCTAGGTGAGGAACTCAAGCTTCTTCTCCCAGAAGTTCCAGAAGAAGGAGAGACAGCTCCAGCAGAGGGAGAGATGCCTCAGGGACGAGTGACTTAGCTCAGCGCTGTGGGATGGGTCATTTTGAAGAAGGAGGAAAAGATGAGGATGCTGGGCCAGCAGACTTGTCCGTCTCTCCAGAAGTTTCATCGTGAGGATAATGAGAGGGAGAGTTTGAATAAAATGTTAAGGCTGGTGTGTGGAGTCCCTTAGTTACCAAGCTGATTGAAATTTAACCTGAAAATGTCTTTAAAATGGGGGCAGACTCACAGCCTTGGTGACAGCAACATTTTAAAACTTGAAGCCTAAGCTGATATTTCTGCAGCATGGGTTAGAGAAGGAAGAGCCAGGGGCAAGAGAGCAAGTTAGGAGTGCACTAGGCTATTCTTTCTCGCTTCCTTCTTAGGTTTGATGGGAGGTCATTTAGGAAGAAACTTTGGGTATTTGCAGCAAACAAAACTAAGGTTTTGGTTATCACATTCAGAGAGCAATGGAAGCCAACAAAAATTATTAGGTGAGATCTGGATTAATGAGCTAATTGATATATCTTAGCAAGGCCAATTTAGGTAACAGTAGTGGTGGTGATGGTATAACAAGTGATGCTGCTGGTAAAAAGTTAAGAAGTCAATGTGGCCAAACAGCCTATTGATAAATTATCTATTTGTTTAAACCTGTGGAATTGTTGGTGCCCATTCCCACATGCCTACATTTTATTTATTTATTTTTTATCTTTTAATCTATTTTTTATTTTATTGGAGTATAGTTTAAGGGGACAACAGAGGATGAGATGGTTAGATGGCATCACTGACTCAATGAACATGAATTTGAGCAAGTTCCAGGAGTTGGTGATAGACAGGGAAGCTTGCCGTGTGGCAGTCCATGGGGTCACAAAGAGTCGAACACAACTGAGTGATTGAACTGAACTGATTGATAGCTGCTTTACAATGTTCTGTTAGTTTCTGCTGTACAACAAAGTGAATCAGCTTTATATACCCCTCTTTCTTAGATTTCCTTCCCATGTAGGTCACCACGGAGAGCTGAGTAGAGATCCCTGCTCTATACGTCAATTATCTTTAGTAGTCTATTTTATAAATAGTAGTGTTATGTGTATCAATCCCGATCTCCCAATCCACCTCACCTCCTCCCTTCCCATCTTGGTATCTATACCTTTGTTCTCTATGTCCATGTCTTTATTTCTGTTTTGCAAATAAACTCATCTACACCATTTTTCTAGTTTACACATATATGACACATACCCACACTTTAGAATGTGGTCTGTCCTTGGAGTCTTTGACATGGGGGGATTTGTGTTTTATTCATAACCTTTCTGAATAAAATGGAGACTTGTCAAGAGGGGTATTCTGCCAGGAAGGCAATTCTCAAATCGACTGTTGTTTTTATATCCTAGCATTAAATATTAACCAAGCATTAAACAAGACCATCAGAAAGGGGGGAAATGGATGCAGTAGGGACATGGCCCCAGTCACAGTGATGTTGTTGGTTTCCAAGGTAGGTGCAGGGACCTAGCTCTGAAGGGTTCACACAATCATTCCCATTTCCAATTCAGTCACTCTCAAAAGGCTGATAGTGCTCAAGGGTGACCAGCTGCCCCAGTTTGCTCCAGGAGTTCCCAGGATTCAGGACTATCAATGTAAAACAAGGAAAGTTCTAGGTAAACCAAGGCAAGTTGGTCCCCCACATCTTGGAAGGCTGTCTTCCTTCACAGACAGAGAAAGCTTCTATTAGAGCTGTCTGATTTCAAGTGAAATAATGCAATGGCCTCTCTGCAATGTACAACCAGAGACTATTCCCATTCTCCCGCATTGCATAAGCTCTAGAGGTTCTTCTACAATACAGGGGGAGGAGAGGAGCCTGACATTTGGCTCATGTTGGACATTTTTTGCTAACCTTGGCAGGTGGAAACTTTCAGTCGAGTTAGAAAAACAAGAAATATGACATTTCTTGAATAGCTGATGATGTATAGCAGTTCCTGTCTCTTCAAATAATATTAACTATTTCTTGAACATTTACTATGTGTTAGGCCCAGTGCTAAGTATTTACATGCATTATCTCAATTAATTCTCACAACAGATAATATGGGCTGAGTACTATAAACATTTCAGTTCACAGTTTAAAAAATGAGGCTCAGAAAGGCTAAATAATTACTCAAGTCCATGCTGCCATAGGGGACTTGATGGCTTTTCAATGTCTACAGTCTTAATTATGCACTAAACTGTACAGTCTTACTTAGAGAGTAAAATACATGTTAACAGGTATAAAATTTGTACAAAATATACACAAGGATATTTTTTATCTAATAATATTTATAACTCATTATATTCATTATTATGTAAAATATTTAATGACTAGAAAGCATCTGTAACCTTACAGAATAATCCCTGACTTCGCTGAAGGGGATTCTCCTACTGAGGCTTTTTATCTATGGCATAAACTTATTTTTTTTTTCCTTCTTTGGAGATTAATATCAACACACACAGAAAGAATGACATTTCTTTGGATGGCGAAGGTTACATTCTAAAGTATCTTTTAAAAAATAGATTTTTGCAACACCTCCATAAAAGGACTGATCACTTCATCAAAACCCTAGCATCTTAATCTCTTCTCTCTTCTTTGCAATCAGCTCCTTCACAGAACATTAAAACTCAAAGAAAACTACGTCCGTTGCATTTGCCCATAGACCTGAGTGTAGCCTCTTTGAGAACAGAATCATTTCTCATCAGACTTTAACTACCAGTACAAGATCGGCTGATCAGCTGTAAAGGCTGCACACATTTTATGAGGATCACCTCCGAAATAAAGACAATGGCAGTTGCTGGGCTTCTGCAATGTTCTCTGCTCAATGGTGTTTTTTAGAGACTGTGAAAAAAACAGAACTTCAAGACTTACAGCCTCAATTTGGCTGAGTAAGGGCTCCAGAACTGTAGCTAGTTGAAGGAACACAGGAGAAGCCTTCAAACCCAAATATCTCAACTTACCCCCAAGGCTTAGAAAGCTTGCAAGTTTGAGGGAAGTCTCGGAGGTCCCGAGGATGGCCCTCATCCAGCACTCAGTTCTGGGTCCTTCACACAAGTGCAGTTGGGCAATGCAGAAGTTGGGAGTACAATTACAACAGACAGCTGAGCGAGGCTATGATACTAGTGCCAACTCCCTCCTACCCAACATTGGACTCCTTCAAAGGCCAGCCTTTGCTTAAGGATGGCCCTGATCAACCAGGCCCAAAGTTTTTCAGAGCTCCATGTTTGAGTCATCCTACCTAATCCCTCTTCCTCTCTCCTTTCACAAGCGTGAAAGCAGCATGGACCAGTAAAAATATAATATGAGCCACATGTATAATTTCCAATTTTTAAGTAATTGTACTCTTACCTGAATCTCCAGCCACTCAGCCTGCCTTATGGATTTTAGACTTGCTAATTCCCCAAATTTCATGAGCCAGTTTCTCAAAACTAAATCTCTATTTGTATGTATATAAATCTTATTAGTTCCATTTCTCTAGAGGGCCCTAACTAATACCTAAAATTATCAAACTAATTTGTTAGTATCTCAAATCACATTTTTTAAAAGTGTATCCCACATTTGCTCTGTTTTGGGCTTTGTTAAAGTATGATTCTGCTGAGATAGAAAAGAAAGCATGACCTAGTTAAACTCAGGCAAAACTAATCTTGCAAGCTGATCAAAAAATTGCTTCGCAAAAATGCCCTTGTTAAAGTGTCTTGGGACTACCTTAGGAAGAATTTAAAGGGTCCCAATATAAATCAAGTCATAAAATTGGCTTTCCAACATTATACACCAAAAGAGTCTGTCATTTGCTTCATTAGAGAGGCAATTTTATTTTAACATGACATTTTTTAAAAAGCTAAGTTGTTTCATTTTCCTTGTTTCATATTGCTTTTCACCACACCCACACTCTCTTATGCAAAACATTTTTAAAACTAGTAAACTCAGCTTCATCTCCCTTTTACTTTGCAGCTGACTCTGTTAAATCTATGGCAGCTCGATCATAATCAATTACTGGGATACACAACCCAGGGGAAAAACTTAATACTAAAGCAAATATTTTTGTATAAAAAGCCTTAATGTCTGATAAAAGACTGTTATCCAAAATATGCAAAGAACTTTGAAAACTCAACAATAAAAAAAAATGCAATTTAAAAATGGACAAAAAGCCTGAATAGACACCTCACCAGAGAAATTACACAGATTGCAAATAAGCATATGAAAAGATGTTCCATATCAAATTTCACCAGGGAAATGCATATTAAAAAAAAAAATTAAAACCACTATATACCTATTAGAATGTCCAAAATCTAGAACACTAACATCACCAGGTGCCAGGAGGATGTGGAGCAATAGGGCCTCTCATTCATTGCTGTTAGGTGTACAAAATGGTACAGTCCCTCTGGAAGATACTTTGGTAATTTCTTATGTAATTAACATACTCTTACTGTTCAATCCAGCAATCACGCTCCTTGGCATTTACCCAAATTAATTGAAAACATATATCCACACAAAAATGAATGTTCATAACAGCTTTATTCATAATTGCCAAAATTTGGAAGCAACCAAAATGCTTTTCAGTAGGTGCATGGAAAAAGAAATGGCGGCCCATACTGACAATGGAATATTATTCTGTGCCTAAAAGAAATGAGCTACGAAAACATGAAAAGACATAGAGGAAACACAAATGCATATTATGAAGTAGAAAAAGGCAAGCTGAAAAGACTTCATACTGTATGATTCCAACTATATGATGACATCTGGAAAAGGCAAAACTACGAAGATGAAAAACGATTAACGGTTGTCAGGGGTTAGAAGGGAAGGAAGGATGAGTAGAGCACAGATTTTTAGTGTAGTGAGACAGTTCTTTATAATACTACACTATGGATATATGTCATTATATATTTGCATAATGTGTCCCAAAATATCTCCACAGAAACATCCAGAATGTTTGACCACACATGTGGGCACCATGGTCCAGCAAAGCTGACACGTAAAATGACCGTCACATCTACTACTAACCTGGGTCTTGAGCAATCTCATCTCTTTCTTTTATTGAAGTTCTCTCAGCTCTTCAGAAGGGGTGAAGCTACTCTTTATGAGGCCAACTGTGAAGTGCCTTTGATAATATAATGTTGAACTCCTAATATTTTATCCCAAGTACTAAAAGAAGGGAATATATTTGTTCCACTATTTTAGTAGATCCATAAGCATGAACAATAACAAAAATATAAGTTGAGAACTTTGAAAAAACTGCCATGATCTGAATTTAGGGTATTCAGGAATTCAATTTTTTGAAATTCTGCTAAATAAAAATTTTCTCACTGTGAATCTGAATATAGAAAATACCATGTAGAATTACTAGATTCTAAATGCACAAATCTTTCTACTTGATGTTAGAAAAGAATTTTAAACATTTGTCAGCCTTTTTCCTATGTTATTGGAGAAGGCAATGGCAACCTACTCCAGTACTCTTGCCTGGAAAATCCCATGGATGGAGGAGCCTGGTAGGCTGCAGTCCCTAGGGTTGTTGTGGGTCAGTCATGACTGAGCAGCTTCGCTTTCACTTTTCACTTTCATGCACTGGAGAAGGAAATGGCAGCCCACTCCACTGTTCTTGCCTGGAGAACCCCAGGGATGGGGGAGCCTGATGGGCTGCCATCTATGGGGTCACACAGAGTTGGACACAACTGAAGCGACTTAGCAGCAGCAGCAGCAGCTATGTTATTATCCAATATTACATCTTAAGTTTGTTCTGTGTGTCTACCAAAACCCAGCTCTCTTCACACCTCCTGTGGTCCATATTGAGAGAAGCCATCATCTCTTGACTTTGGGCTGCCCTGCATTATCTTGCTGGCCACATCAAGAATGCAAGGCTCTGGCCACTCTATTCAAAAGCTACATCTCAGGGTTGAGTTTGAAACCTCAATGAGATGAGGTTACATCACCCCTAAGACAAAAACTAGGCTTCCTTCCCCTTACTATGAAAGTGGCAGATTTCTCAAGTTCAGTGTTCCTCTCCTATAAAGCAACACACTGCATGTCCGAGCATCCACCTAGGACCATGCGTGCCACTCCCTTGTGCAACTCTGGGGCATGAAGCTGTGGTTAACACTTTTGCTCTAATAAAAAAAAATTTTTTTAATCTCTGACCCAGGAGTCTCATGTCCTCTGCCTTTTGAGAAGGCAGCCATGAGCCAGAAAAAAGCTGACTTGTTAGCTTGTCAATAGGATAAAATCTTAGACCACTCACAGTTCTTGACAGTACTATTGTGAGTGAGTGAGTGAGTGAGTGAGTGAGTGAGTGAAGTCGCTCAGTCATGTCCGATTCTTTGCGACCACATGGACTGTAGCCAACCAGGCTCCTCCGTCCACAGGATTCTCCAGGCAAGAATACTGGAGTGGGTTGCCATTTCCTTCTCCAGGGGATCTTCCTGACCCAGGGATCAAACCCGGGTCTCCCGCATTGGAGGCAGACGCTTTAACCTCTGAGCCACCAGGGAAGCCCCAGTGAAGAAGTGTTAACAATTACACATCTCCCCTCCCCCAAAATAGATTCCATACTGACTGAAGCAGCTATTAAGCTACTAAATGGAGGAAAGTATTAAAAGAAGAATCAGAAAAGAACTGGGACTGTGGCTAGAAGGGTTGGCCAAAGTTGTACACTGCCATGGAAATTCTGAGTAGACTCATTGGTAAAGAAAACTCCATGACTGTGATTGAGGTCAGGCCTGCCTTCCTCTTTCAGAAAGAGTACCAAAACCCATATTTTGTGCCTCTTACAAATATTTTGTTAATTTATTCATTCAATGATTGTTTATTGAAAGGTCTATACAAGATTAAAAGAAAATTTTCATATTCTTTTATTTTTTTAATTTTACAATGTAATTTGGAGGTTCATCCACACCAATGCAGAGAGGTGTTCTCATTTCCTTTTTCATTCATCCTTTTCATGAGAAATTGTTTTTAAAGACTTACATTGGCCCAGGTTAGTTAATATTCTAGCTTCTATTCTAGTTATTTTACACTGTAAATAAAGTTATTTCACACTCTAAATGAAATTATCTTTCTCCTGTTCTGCCTGTTTCATATGTTCACAGGTACCTTTCAGGATCTCCTGCATTCCACTCCAGTTACACCTCTATTCTCTATCTCCTTGTCTACAATACTGGTATCATATTTGTGAATTACTATTGTATTTGTATAATTGTAAGGGATTTGATTTAGATCATACCTGAATGGTCTAGTGGTTTTCCCCACTTTCTTCAATTTAAGTCTGAATTTTGCAATAAGGAGTTCATGATTTGAGTCACAGTCAGTTCCCGAGCTTGTTTTTGCTGACTGTATAAAGATTCTCCATCTTTGGCTGTAAAAAAATATAATCAATCTGATTTTGGCATTGACTGTCTGGTGATGTCCATGTGTAGAGTCATCTTGTGTTGTTGGAAGAGGGTGTTTACTATGACAAGTGCATTCTCTTGGCAAAACTCTGTTAGCCTTTGCTCTGCTTCATTTTGTACCCCAAGGCCAAAGTTGCCTGTTACTCCAGGTATCTCTTGACTTCCTCCTTTTGCATTCCAGTTCCCTATGATGAAAAGGACATCTTTTATGGGTGTTAGTTCTAGAAGGTCTTGTAGGTCTTCATAGAACCATTCAACTTCAACTTCTTCAACATTAGTAGTTGGGGCATAGACTTGGACTACTGTGATACTGAATGGTTTACCTTGGAAACAAAGAGAGATCATTCTGTCATTTTTAAGACTGCACCCAAATACTGGATTTTTGACTCTCGCTGACTATGATGGCTACTCCATTTCTTCTAAGGGATTCTTGCCCACAGTAGTAGATATAATGGTCATCTGAATTAAATTCACCCATATCAGTTCAATTTAGTTCACTGATTCCTAAAATGTTGATATTCACTCTTGCCATCTCCTGTTTGACCACTTCCACTTTACCTTGATTCATGGACCTAACATTCCAGGTTCCTATGCAATATTGTTCTTTACAGCATCAGACTTTCCTTCCATCACCACTCACATCCACAGCTGGGTGTTGTTTTCACTTTGGCTCCGTCTCTTCATTCTTTCTGCAGTTATTTCTCCACTCTTCTCCAGTAGCATTTTGGGCACCTACCAACCTGGGGAGTTCATCTTCCAGTGTCGTATCTTTTTGCCTTTTCTTACTGTTCATGGGGTTTCTGAAGGCAAGAATGCTGATGTGGTTTGCCATTCTCTTCTCGAGTGGACCAGGTTTTGTCAGAACTCTCCACCATGACCCATCCATCTTGGGTGGCCCTACATGGCATGGCTCATAGTATCACTGAGTCAGACAAGACTGTGGTCCAGGTGATCAGTTTGGTTAGTTTTCTGTGATTGTGGTTTTCATTCTGTCTGCCCTCTGATGGAAAAGGATAAGAGGTTTATGGAAGCTTCCTGATGGGATAGACTGACTGTGGGGAAACTGGGTCTTGCCCTGATGGGCAGGGCTATGCTCAGTAAATATTTAATCCAATTTTGTATTGATGGGTGGGGCTGGGTTCTCTCCCTGTTGCTTGACCTGAGATCAAACAATGGTGGAGGTAATGAAGCTAATGGCGACCTCCTTCAAAAGGTCCCTTGCATGCACTGCTGCACTCAGTGCCTCCGACCCTGCGGCAGGCCACCTCCGACCCACACCTCTGCCAGAGACTCCTGGACACTCACAGGCAAGTCTGGGTCAGTCTCTTGTGGGGTCACTGCTCTTTTCTCCTGGGTCTTGGTGAGCACAAGGTTTTGTTTGTGCCCACCATGAGTCTGTTTCCCAGGCCTGTGTAACTTCCATAATCAAATCCCACTGGCCTCCAAAGTCAAATTCCCTGAGGCTTCTCAATCCCTTTGCCAGATTCCCATTTTGGGAAATCTGTTGTTCATCCTAGAACTTTCTTAACAATGCCAGAATTTATTTGGTATAATTGTTCTACAGTTTGTGGATCATTTGCTTGGTGGCTCTATGGCAGGGTTAACGGCATCCTCCAAGAGGGCTTTAGCCACACCCAGGTCTGCTGCACCCAGAGACCCTGCCCCTGCCCCTGCTGTGGCAGGCCACTGCTGACCCATAGCTCCACAGGAGATATTCAAACACTCAAAGGCAGGTCTGGCTCAGATTCTGTGGGGTCTCCTGGTGCAGGAGATTAGATCTTATAGACAGAGTGCTTGAAGAACTATGAATGGAGGTTCATGACATACAGGCAGCCCTGATTAAGACCATTCTCAAGAAAAAGAAATGCAAAAAGGGAAAATGGTTGTCTGAGGAGGCCTACAAATAGCTGAGAAAAGAAGAGAAGTGAAAGGCAAATGAGAAAAGGAAAGATATATCCATTTAAATGCAGAGTTCCAAAGAATATCAAGGAGAGACAAAACAGCCTTCCTCAGTGATCAATGCAAAGAAATAGAGGAAAACAATAGAATGGGAAAGACTAGAGATCTTTTCAAGACAATTAGAGATACCAAGGGAACATTTCATGCAAAGATGGGGACAATGAAGGACAGAAATGGTATGGACCCAACAGAAGCAGAAGATATTAAGAAGAGGTAGCAAGAATACACAGAACTGTACAAAAAAGATCTTCATGACCCAAATGATCACAATGGTGTAATCACTCACCTAGAGCCAGACATCCTGGAATGCAAAGTCAAATGGGCTTTAGGAAGCCTCACAACGAACAAAGCTAGTGGAGGTGATGGAATACCAGTTGAGCTATTTCAAATCCTAAAAGATGATGCTGTGAAAGTGCTTCATTCAATATGCCAGCAAATTTGGGAAACTCAGAAGTGGCCACAGGACTGGAAAAGGTCAGTTTTCATTCCAATCCCAAAGAAAGGCAATGCCAAAGAATGTTCAAACTACCACACAATTGTACTCATTTCACACACTAGCAAAGTAATGCTCAAAATCTTCCAAGCCAGGCTTCAACAGTATGTGAACTGTGAAATTCCAGATGTTCAAGCTGGTTTTAGGAAAAGCAGAGGAACCAGAGGTCAAATTGCCAACATTGATTGGATCATCAAAAAACAAGAGAGCTCCAGAAAAACATCTGCTTCTGCTTTATTGACTATGCCAAAGAGTTTGTTGTGTGGGCCACAACAAACTGTGGAAATTTTTTCAAGAGACGGGAACACCAGACCACCTGACCTGCCTCCTGAGAAATCTGTATGCAGGTCAAGAAGCAACAGTTAGAACTGGACATGGAACAACAGACTGGTTCCAAATTGGGAAAGGAGTACATCAAGGCTGTATACTGTCACCCTGCTCATTTAACTTATATGCAGAGTACATCATGAGAAATGCTGGGCAGCACAGACTGCCAGGAGAAATATCAATAACCTCAGATATGGAGATGACACCACCCTTATGGCAGAAAGTGAAGAAGAACTAAAGAGTCTCTTGATGAAAGTGAAAGAGGAGAGTGAAAAAGTTGGCTTAAAGCTCAACATTCAGAAAACGAAGATCATGGCATCTGGTCCCATCACTTCATGAGAAATAGATGGGAAAACAGTGGAAACAGTGTCAGATTTTATTTTGGGGGGCTCCAAAATCACTGCAGATGGTGACTGCAGCCATGAAATTAAAAGACGCTTACTCCTTGGAAGGAAAGTTATGACCACACTAGGTAGCATATTCAAAAGCAGAGACATTACTTTGCCAACAAGTTCCATCCAGTCAAAGCTATGGTTTTTCCAATAGTCATGTATGGATGTGAGAATTGGGCTATAAAGAAAGCTGAGGGCCAAAGAATTGATGCTTTTGAACTGTGGTGCCGGAGAAGACTCTTGAGAGTCCCTTGGACTGCAAGGAGATCCAACCAGTCCATCTTAAAGGAAATCAGTCCTGAATATTTCTTGGAAGGACTGATGCTGAAGTTGAAACCCCAATACTTTGGCCACCGGATATGAAGAACTGACTCATTGGAAAAGACCCTGAAGCTTGGAAAGATTGAATGCAGGAGGAGAAGGGGTGACCGAGGATGAGATGGTTGGATGGCATCACTGACTCGATGGACATAAGTTTGAGCAAGCTCTTGGAGTTGGTAATGGACCGGGAAGCCTGGCGTGCTGCAGTCCTTGGGGTCGCAAAGAGTCAAACACAACGGAACGACGAACTGACTTATTAACTGTATTTGGAAAATACAACTATTCCATTGTCTGCCCAGTCCTAGACTTCCCCTGATCAGAAAGCTGCCCACATCTGGGTGAGACAATATCTGTATAAATATCAGAATTCAGTTGTTCAACAGATATTTATTGAGCTACTTTGATCTGCCATGGATTATTACAAGAGCTAGAAATCAGCAGTGAACAAACAGAAAATAGCCTGTTCTAGTCAGGTTTTGTAAATAGATGGTCAGGAAGTAAGCAATAGATTCATATTCTTATATATGGCAAAAATAAAATAGGGTAATTGGATAGGGCATACGGAGGCAAATGGTATTTTATATTAGATGCTTATAGAAAGTGTCTCTGAGGTCACATTATATCTGACACTTGGAAGCTGAAAGAAAAACCAGACACATGAGTCCCCAGGTATAAAACAATCTAGGAAGAGGAAATCAAAGGACAAGGAAATGGCTGGCCTGTCTCAAGAACAGATAAAGTCAGAATGGCCAGAGAAAGGGAGAGAAATGTGAGGTCGACAAGATCTCCTCCCTATACTCTGGAGTTAAGACCCAAGAGAAACTAATACTATGACCAAAACCATTAGGAGTACTATGAACAAAATCATTAACTGCCCAACATTTTGTGTTCCCCTAACCCACTCCAGTGTTCTTGCCTGGAGTATCCCAGGGACAGAGGAGCCTAGTGGGCTACTGTTTATAGGGTCACACAGAGTCGGACACAACTGAAGTGACTTAGCAGCAGCAGACCTATCTTGGGCTTCCCTGGTGGCTCAGAGGTTAAAGCGTTTCCCTGAAATGCAGGAGACCCGGGTTCAATCCCTCGGTTGGGAAGATACCCTGGAGAAGGAAATGGCAACCCACTCCAGTACTCTTGCCTGGAAACCTATCTTAGAATTGTTATATCACCAGAAAGCATAGTCCAAGGATGACTTTGTGCCAGTTTCTTAGTAATGGATATCCACCAATTTTACAAAGAATTTTAAGACATACTATATCACTTTTGTTTTTTCCATTTTGTCATGTCATGACCAACATAGTAATATGTCCAGAGTACAAATAACAAAGAAAGCATAGGAATTAATTCTATGGACACCAGATAATGGTGTTAGGGAATTAATATTGGTATTGATGATTAAATTACATCAGTTCAGTTCAGTCGCTCAGTTGTGTCAGACTCTTTGCGACCCCATGAATTGCAGCACGCCAGGCCTCCCTGTCCATCACCAACTCCCAGAGTTCACCCAGACTCATGTCCATAGAGTCAGTGATGCCATCTCATCCTCTGTCATCCCCTTCTCCTCCTGCTCCCAATCCCTCCCAACATCAGAGTCTTTACCAATGAGTCAACTCTTCGCATGAGATGTCCAAAGTACTGGAGTTTCAGCTTCAGCATCATTCCTTCCAAAGAAATCCCAGGGCTAATCTCCTTCAGAATGGACTGGTTGGATCTCCTTGCAGTCCAAGGGACTCTCCAGAGTCTTCTCCAACACCACAGTTCAAAAGCATCAATTCTTCAGCACTCAGCTCTCTTCACAGTCCAACTCTCACATCCATACGTGACCACTGGAAAAACCATAGCCTTGACTAGACGGACCTTTGTTGGCAAAGTAATGTCTCTGCTTTTGAATATGCTATCTAGGTTGGTCATAACTTTTCTTCCAAGGAGTAAGCATCTTTTAATTTCAAGGCTGCAATCACCATCTGCAGTGATTTTGGAGCCCCCCAAAATAAAATCTGACACTGTTTCCACTGTTTCCCCATCTATTTCCCATGAAGTGATGGGACCGGATGCCATGATCTTCGTTTTCTGAATGTTGAGCTTTAAGCCAACTTTTTCACTCTCCTCTTTCACTTTCATCAAGAGGCTTTTTAGTTCCTCTTCACTTTCTGTCATAAGAGTAGTATCATCTGCATGTCTGAGGTTATTGATATTTCTCCCGGCAATCTTGATTCCAGGTTGTGCTTCTTCCAGCCCAGCGTCTCTCATGATGTACTCTGCATATAAGTTAAATAAGCAGGATGACAATATACAGCCTTGACATACTCTTTTTCCTATTTGGAACCAGTCTGTTGTTCCATGTCCAGTTCTAACTGTTGCTTCCTGACCTGCATATAGGTTTCTCAAGAGGCAGATCAGGTGGTCTGGTATTCCCATCTCTTTCAGAATTTTCCACAGTTGATTGTGATCCACAGTCAAATGCTTTGGCATAGTCAATAAAGCAGAAATAGATGTTTTTCTGGAACTCTCTTGCTTTTTCCATGATCCAGCGGATGTTGGCAATTTGATCTCTGGTTCCTCTGCTTTTTCTAAAACCAGCTTGAACATCAGGAAGTTCACAGTTCACATATTGCTGAAGCCTGGCTTGGAGAATTTTGAGCATTACTTTACTAGCATGTGAGATGAGTGCAACTGTGTGGTAGTTTGAGCATTCTTTGGCATTGCCTTTCTTTGGGACTGGAATGAAAACGGACCTTTTCCAGTCCTGTGGCCACTGCTGAGTTTTCCAAATTTGCTGGCACATTGAGTGCAGCACTTTCACAGCATTATCTTTCAGGATTTGAAATAGCTCCACTGGAATTCCATCACTTCCACTAGCTTTGTTCGTAGTGATGCTTTCTAAGGCCCACTTGACTTCACATTCCAGGATGTCTGGCTCTAGATGAGTGATCACGCCATCATGATTATCTGGGTCGTGAAGATCTTTTTTGTACAGTTCTTCTGTGTATTCTTGCCACCTCTTCTTAATATCTTCTGCTTCTGTTAGGTCCATACCATTTCTGTCCTTTATCAAGAAGAATGCCAAAACAGAAATATATGACCCCTGGAGCCCTAGGATAGAAGTTATAATAGGAGATGAGAGAGAAACCATCCTCCAGGAAACCAGCATCAGATCCTACAAGAACATTGGGGTGCATGTTGATGTACAGAAGAAACCAACAATCTTGTGAAGCAATTATCCTCCAATTAAAAATAAACCAATTTTTAAAAAGAATTCTTAAAAAAAATACAAAATCCAACCTAAGGATATAAAAAGAGTACTAGGGATTTAACTCAGGAAAGGGTGTTATTTAGAGAACAAGATGGGTAGAGGGCAAACTTAGTCACTCCCTCTTTCTCTTGGATCAGTCTTTTCACTGGAAAAGAGAACTAAGTGTCAAATATTTTTATTGGAGACATTAAAGCTTACTTTGAATCTTACATAACTAAATTAGCTAAAGAAGATGAAAAGCTCTTTTACTGTATTTAGTTGCTATTAAGCATTATCTTAGGGCTTCCCTGGTGCACAATGGTAAAGAACTGACTTGACAATCCAGGAGAGGTGGGTTCTATCTCTAGGTTGGGAAGATCCTCTGGAGTAGCAAATGGCAACCCACTGCAGTATTCTTGCCTGGGAAATCCCATGCACAGAGGAGCCTGGTGGGCTCCTGTTCATGGGGTCAGAGAGTCAGACACAACTAAACAACAAACATTACCTTAACTAGCAAGCAAATGTTAAGACTAGAAATCATTTACCCCATAATTCTATCCTTTTAATAAAACTTAATTCAATAAAAAATTTAACTTGCTTCAATTTCCATCTCCAGTCTTTTTACCTAGACACACTTATAAGTAGTATTGTAATAATAGTTTTATAGATACAATATCATAACTTTTAACATTGGGGGTTTTTTGGGGGGAGGAGAAAATTGGTTCCATTTCTGGTCATCTGAGATGAAATAGACTAGACTGTCTGGGTGGAACACAACTCTGGCTTTTAAATTTTTACAACAGAATGACAACTCTGCCTTCTGTTCACCTTTTCTCTAAGCATGTGGTTCTCACTTTTATCAGCAACATAGACTTCATGCAGAACAAGCACTTGTCAGAGAAAATGACTGCATCTAAAAGCTTATATCTAATATATCCAACAGGACAGAGTTGAATAGGCAAGCACACCACCTATTTTTTTCCCCAGGCTCTACCTTGGTATTGTTAGATCAATAGAAAATGCTGTCCAGAATCACACTCTCTCAGCTCTTCATTTCACACTATATTCTTTATAAAGAGTTAATCCTGGAAGATTTCAGGCAAGAAGTGCCTTTGTCCCTTTTTTGCTGTGAACTAGATTTACCTATGAAAAGAGACTCGCACTGTAAATGTGTTGTGAGATTTGGTTCCAGAAAAAATGGTGCTTCCTGCAGAGCTTTCTCACATGTTTCCTGTTTTGAAAAATTAAGCCATTAAATGAGGATGATATGACCCAATGACTTTGTGATTTGGCTCAGCTGCTTGGAAAGTCAGCCACGTTGTGACCCATTATAGCAAATATTTCCCCTCAGATTATCTGTTAACATTTCTCCCTGCTCTTTATAAATAGTTCTAGTTTTCATCATTAATTTTGAACTGCTTACTTTTACAAATCATGTGAAATCCTCTATAATTCTGTTTAATGCCTACCAAGGGAGTGGCACATACTCAAAGTCTACTAAAGTAACCCTTATAGTCCAGAGAATCAGAATATTTCCCACCAAAGGATCCAAGCCTTCAGTAACTTCATTACAACTTTCTTTTTTTAAAATGTTTTTTAAATTCTTTATTGAATTTGTTACAGTATTACTTCTGTTTTATGTTCTGGTTTTTTGGCCACAAGGCATGTGGGACCTTAACTCCCTGACCAGGGATTCAACATGCACCCTCTGCATTGGAAGGCAAAGTCTTAACCACTGGACTGCCAGGGAAGCGCCTTCATTGCAACTTTCTAACCAGAGAAAGAAGGACATTCTTGCAGGAATATTACTTAAACAAATATGGTGAAAATATATTCCCTGTAGCAGTGAGTGCATGGCTGATCACAGAGAAGGAGTGGTGGGAAACAGTGAAGCAGGAAGCTAGAGAGACATCAGGGTCAATCTGTAGAACACTTTGAACATCAGGTTTATGAGTTTAATTTCCTGTAATTTTTGAACAGGAAAGAAGCAGATGAAATTATCTGGATGGTTTTAACCAAGATAGCACCATTAATATATCTACATCTCTCTGGACGAGAGATTGTTTGTTGTATGGGATGTTGAGAGCTCATTTTTAGACATTAAATTTTAAGTCCTGGTAGACTATCTTGGTGGAAATGCCCAACCAGTGCTGAGATAGGCATCTGGAACTTGCTATTGATATTAGAGAGACAGATTTGGGAATTATCTGCATAGAGGAGCATTAGAGAAGCAACGAGGAGAGATGAATGCTCTGGGCTCATTCTCCTTCAATGAATATTTAAAATAACCCCAAAGAGCTGTGAAATCCAAAAAGAAGATCAGGCTCTGCTAAATTAGAGGGCATGGGGAGACAATAGGGCACTTGAATGCCCTCAAAATGACACCTTCCTCTCAGCCCAACAAATAGGCTAAATTTAGAACAGTCGTTTGTCGCTTCATTACTAGGACTAAAGAGGTCATGAACAGTTTTTTTTACAAAAGGGTAATAATGAAGCTGAGATGCTGAACCAGAAAGAAAATGTGCATTATCTATAAACTGAGAAAACAAATTCTTTAGAGAAGAATAAAAAAGTAATACTGCCAACTCAGCTGGGAGAAAAATGAATAGGAGGCAGTGCCTCAAGGTTGTTCAGTGACACACTTAAATTGCAAGTATTACCCAATGTCAAGAGAAATAAGTTCATGCTGTTAAAATTGGCCCTCTGTTAAAATCATTTGAGAGAATAGGAGGAAAGAGAAAAATAAAGATAACACTGGCACCTTCATACCAAAGATAAGACCTTTGCGAAGTGGGACCCAGGCATCATAAATGAGCAATGTAAGTTAAATTCAAAAATAGCCTGTTTCTAATGGTATGTTGACAGAACTGGTTAGCCTGAAGTGGGCTTGGTATAAAAGAGAATGTTGCAGACAGGTAAGCTCAGTGTGACCTATGGAAAGATGAGCATTCCCATGAAGGGATGAAGCTATAGGGGATAAACTGTAGTTAAGGGACACAATGACTGGTCAAAGAGTTTGGGCTCCACCCTGAAGGTAATGGGATTCACTGGAAACTTATAAGGAAGGGGAATAACAGATTCCTGTTTGTGTTGGAAAAGGGGACTCAGGGCAGGTACATACGGCCACCTTGAGTGAGCCAGAGGCCAGCAGAAGGAGACCAGCTAGAGATCTTGCAATGAGGTGGACAAGCACTGCTGAGGATTTGCCCTAGGAAACCACTGGGGAGCGAGTGGTGTAGGAAGAAGGGTTGTTCTTACTGTTTTTTAGTCGTTAAGTCATATCCCGCTCTTCTGCCACCCCATGAACTGTAGCCACCAGGCTCCTCTGTCCATGGAATTTTCCAGGCAAGAATACTGGAGTGGGTTGCCATTTCCTCCTCCAGGGGATCTTCCCAACCCAAGGACTGAACCCACTTCTCCTGCATTGGCAGGAGGATTCTTTCTCACCGAGCCTCCAGTGGAAGCTGGGAAGAAGGGTTACTGATCGTTATTCTTTAGTAGGGTCAAAGACATTAGGAGAAAGGGTGTATACAACCAACCCCACTTAGCTAAATAACTCTAAATAAACTCCAGGATTATTGTGGAGCTCAAGAAAGGATGCGGATGCATGAACTGTTGTCCTCAATTTCATCTTCCTTTGGGGAGTTTTTCTTTTGACTCTAATGTTCCCAATATACAGGTCCAAAGGATGTGGAGTCTGATTATATTGGACAAAGCTCTTCCCATCCTTCCTCTTAGCACTGCCAGGAAATGCTATGATAATGGAAATTCAAAACTGAAATCTTGGACTTCCCTAGTGGCACAGTAGTTAAGAATCCACCTGCGTTTGCAGGAAACATGGGTTCAATCCATGATCCAGGAAGATCCCATATGCTGTGGGGACAACAAATCCTGTGTGCAACTGGGCCCACACGCCCTAGAGCCCATACTCCCCAACAAGAGAAACCACCACAATAAGAAGCCCACACACCCCAACCAGAGAAAGCCCACACACAGCAATGAAAACCGGGTACCGCCAAAAAATAAAGAAATAAAATTTAAAAAAATTTTTAAAGCTTCAACGTGGAAATCTTAAGAGAGATACCAGTTATAAGCTCAGTCCCTGAAATAAGCCTTCAGGTGAGATCACAACTGTGTAGGCAACTTTAGCACTTGGATGCGTATGATCTGAGTTAAATTCAAATCCTGACTCACCTAAATATTTTTATGACCTTAGTCAGGTCCTCAGATGCTTTAAATCAGTAATATGTGAAGCAAAGTGAGGTTGAGACAACTTAGACATAGTATTTGAGAAGCAACTGACACTACATGGGCATGTGTATAAGTTAGTAGTTTAAGTTGGCTGCTGGCAAGAGAGATCCAACTCCAGCAGATTAAACACACATAGATTTATTCTACAGAAAAGATGCCCAGGAGCAGGCAGGATAACACTGGTGTGGCAACTCTAGAAGTCTTTAGGGGCCCAGATACCTCCAATTTTCAATCCTCGAAGTCACTACATAGTCAAGATGGCTGCTGGGCACAATGGAGGAAGAATTCAGCTCTCTCTTTCGGAAGCCTGTTCAGGTGTGACTTTCATTTACCCTTCTTTGACCAGAAATTAGTCACAGACCACCTCCCACCCCCATCTAACTGCAAAGTAAGCTGGAAAATCTATTTTTTCAGCTGGGCACATTGCCCTGAGTTCTTTTACAAAAAAGGAAGAATTGACATTTGATAAGTACTGTCTGTAACAACTTTTATTAATTATAAGTCCCCTTCTCTTCCAATATAAAAACATTCAACATGGAATTTAATATCATATACTTAATTTTTATTGATCACTGGCATACTAAATGGGCAAACAAAGCATAGTTCTGCATCTTTTAAGAAATTATTAATACATCATTCAAAGTGTTCACTATTCCTTGACTTAGGCAATAAATTAGTGCCAGACTCCCCCCCCCCCAAAATCCGTCTCTTTTGATTAAAGAGATATTCTTGTTTGCTTTCCGTTTTATCATATAAGAGCTATAACTTTTTATTTTTTCATATTTTGCTTTGGCTTACCATTTTGCACTTCATTTCAACACAAATCTTTGTCTACATTTCCAATACAATCATCACCAATTATTTTCTTAATTGGTTCTTGTACTTTTGCTCATTTAAAATTCTTAGAGAATTTGCTTTTCAGATTCTTTTGAATGTTTAAAAAGGTTGAGGTAACAAACCCAAAGATTAGCAATAGTTCAGAGTTCCTTTGAATTGTTCTTCAGCTCCAGTGCTTAAATAATTAATAGACAGTTGAAAAACGTCGTTTCCAAAGCACTTTATGAAAAGAATTACCGTTGAGCTAATGCCAATGCTCTCTCAAGATCTAAGAATAAAATAGCTTTCATTCATTTCAAATATAATGCTACTGAGTAGGGAAAACAAACCAGATTGAAAATCCATTACAATTTTCCAGAACTGGAATTCTGGTTGCAGTCAAATACTTATAAGAAACTAAATCTGATGTAACAAGAAACAAGAATTGCTATGTGACAACATTTAGAAAAAAATGGAGATTTGAGAGAGGAAAAAAAAATCACAAGAGGACTGGAAAAAATTGTAAGATAAAAAGCAGAATGTGACCTATGATGCTGTTTAGAAGGCAAAATGCTGAAAAGCTAAAAGATGAAGCTTACTCAGTGGCCATGGCTTTAAGATAACAAAAAGCAAAATAGTAGGATTCATCTAGTTAGGGCAAGTGAAGACATTTCTTTTTAACACAGCTGCCCACTGTCAGAGAGAATATATTAAGAGATGAAGAGATAAGATGAGACCAAAAAGTGAGTTCTGATCATTTTCACCTAGAAAGAAAGCCAATTTTGAAAAATGAATTCACTACCCTTTCTCTTCAGCTCACATCTAATCTGATTTCCCCTGATGCACTCAAACTCCCTGTCTTCTCCAAATTAACCTGTTTCCTCTCAGACCCATGCTGTGAAAATCTTCACTGTGCCGTGTACATCCCTGCCTTTGTGTCTTTCCTCAACATCTTCTTCCTTGGGAAAGTCTCACGTAGCTGTATCTTAACCACCCTCTCAGGACCCGCTAAAAAATTGTATTTTCAATAGCTTCTGCCCTCATTATAATTTTGTCTTTAAATTCTCCTGCAATTGGATCTGCCACACAATGAAGCCTATGCACAGATTAATAGCTTTTGAAGTTCTTTTACATATGTTTGTCTTTTACTAAAAGAGAGGTCATCTGGGATGGAAACCACATCCCATGTTCTGATGATATAACTGTGCCTGAGGCAACACGGAGCACAAGCGGTGGCAACTGTAGAGAGAACCCAGGGCTTTCTGCATGCAGCTGTTTCTTTCTCTCTCTTTGCGTACAATTATTAACTCTCCTAGTAACATTCTATAACTGGTACTTGATCTTCTTGGTGGCTCTCCTCCTTGAGAACCAGAATATAAGGGAAAGAGAGAGATGAGTTTAGAGGCTTAAAACTTAAAGACTGATTTGGCTTGGCTCTAAAGTACTTTGCCCTTTGACAACTTCTGAAGTATATTCTGGAGAAATAATTCCAGAAAGAATGAAGGGATGGAACCAAAGCAAAAACAATACCCAGTTGTGAATGTGACTGGGGACAGAAGCAAGATCCTGTGCTGAAAAGAGCAATATTGCACAGGAACCTAGAGTGTTAAGTCCATGAATCAACACAGATTGGAAGTGGTCAAACAGGAGATGGCAAGAGTGAACGTCGACATTCTAGGAATCAGAGAACTAAAATGGACTGGAATGGGTGAATTCAACTCAGATGATCATTATATCTACTACTGTGGGCAGGAATCCCTTAGAAGAAATGGAGTAGCCATCATGGTCAACAATTGAGTCCAAAATGCACTACTTGGATGCAATCTCAAAAAAGACAGAATGATCTCTGTTCATTTCCAAGGCAAACCATTCAGTATCACAGTGATACAAGCCTATGCCCCAACCAGTAACACTGAAGAAGCTGAAGTTGAACGGTTCTATGAAGACCTACAAGACCTTTTAGAACTAACACCCATAAAAGATGTCCTTTTCATTACAGGGGACTGGAAAGCAAAAGCAGGAAGTCAAGAAACACCTGGAGTAACAGGCAAATTTGGCCTTGGAGTAGAGAATGAAGCAGGACAAAGGCTAATAGAGTTTTGCCAAAAGAATGCACTGGTCATAGCAAACACCCTCTTCCAACAACACAAGAGAAGACTACACATGGACATCACCAGATGGTCAACACCGAAATCAGATTGATTATATTTTTGCAGCCAAAGATGGAGAAGCTCTATACAGTCAGCAAAAACAGGAGCAGTAGCTGACTATGGCTCAGATAATGAACTCCTTATTGCCAAATTCAGACTTAAATTGAAGAAAGTAGGGAAAACCACTAGACTATTCAGGTATGACCTAAATAAAATTCCTTATGATTATACAGTGGAAGTGAGAAATAGATTTAAGGGCCTAGATCTGATAGATAGAGTGCCTGATGAACTATGGACAGAGGTTTGTACATGGTACAGGAGACAGGGATCAAGACCATCCCCATGGAAAAGAAATGCAAAAAAGCAAAATGGCTGTCTGAGGAGGCCTTACAAATAGCTGTGAAAAGAAGAGAAGTGAAAAGCAAAGGAGCAAAGGAAAGATATACCCATTTGAATGCAGAGTTTCAAAGAATAGCAAGGAGAGATAAGAAAGCCTTCCTCAGGGATCAATGCAAAGATGTAGAGGAAAATAACAGAATGGGAAAGACTAGAGATCTCCTCAAGACAATTAGAGATACCAAGAGAACATTTCATGCAAAGATGGGCTCAATAAAGGACAGAAATGGTATGGACCTAACAGAAGCAGAAGATACTAAGAAGAGGTGGCAAGAATACACAGAAGAACTGTACAAAAAAGATCTTCATGACCCAGATAATCACAATGGTGTGATCACTCACCTAGAGCCAGACATCCTGGAATGTGAAGTCAAGTGGGCCTTAGAAAACATCACTACAAACAAAGCTAGTGGAGGTGATGGCATTCCAGTTGAGCTGTTTCAAATCCTGAAAGATGATGCTGTTAAAGTGCTGCACTCAATGTGCCAGCAAATTTGGAAAACTCAGCAGTGGCCACAGGACTGGAAAAGGTCCGTTTTCATTCCAGTCCCAAAGAAAGGCAATGCAAAATAATGCTCAAACTACCACACAATTGCATTCATCTCACACGCTAGTAAAGTAATGCTCAAATTTATCCAAGCCAGGCTTCAGCAATACGTGAACCATGAACTTCCAGATGTTCAAGCTGGTTTTAGAAAAGGCAGAGGAACCAGAGATCAAATTGCCAACATCCACTGGATCATGGAAAAAGCAAGAGAGTTCCAGGAAAACATCATTTCTGCTTTATTGACTGTGACAAAGCCTATGACTGTGTGGTTCACAATAAACTGTGGAAAATTCTGAAAGAGATGGGAATATCAGACCACCTGACCTGCCTCTTGAGAAACCTATATGCAGCCCAGGAATCAACAGTTAGAACTGGACATGGAACAACAGACTGGTTCCAAATTGAGAAAGGAGTACATCAAGGCTGTATATTGTCACCCTGCTAATTTAACTTATATGCAGAGTACATCATGAGAAATGCTGGGCTGGAAGAAGCACAAGCTGGAATCAAGATTGCCAGGAGAAATATCAGTAACCTCAGATATGCAGATGACACCACCCTTATGGCAGAAAGTGAAGAGGGACTCAAAAGCCTCTTGATGAAAGTGAAAGAGGAGAGCGAAAAAGCTGGCTTAAAGCTCAACATTCAGAAAACTAAGATCATGGCATCCAGTCCCATCAATTCATGGGAAATAGGTAAGAAACAGTGGAAACAGTGTCAGACTTTGTTTTTGGGGGCTCCAAAATCACTGCAGATGGTGATTGCAGCCATGAAATTAAAAGATGCTTACTCCTTGGAAGGAAAGTTATGACCAACCTAGACAGCATATTCAAAAGCAGAGACATTACTTTGCCAACAAAGGTCCGTCTAGTCAAGGCTATGGTTTTTCCAGTAGTCATGTATGGGTGTGAAGAGTTGGACTGTGAAGAGAGCTGAGCACTGAAGAATTGATGCTTTTGAACTGTGGTGCTGGAGAAGATTCTTGAGAGTCCCTGGATTGCAAGAATATCCAACCAGCCCATCCTAAAGGAGATCAGTCCTGGGTGCTCATTGGAAGGACTGATGTTGAAGCTGAAACTCCAATACTTTGGCCACCTCATGCGAAGAATTGACTCATTGGAAAAGATCCTGATGCTGGGAGGGATTGGGGGCAGGAGGAGAAGGGGATAACAGAGGATGAGATGGCTGGATGGCATCACCGACTCGATGCACCTGAGTTTGAGTGAACTCCGGGAGTTGGTGATGGACAGGGAGGCCTGGTGTGCTGTGATTCATTGGGTCACAAAGAGTCGGACACGACTGAGAGACTAAACTGAACTGAAGGATCTTCTGGCTCAGGCTATGGGATTCTAACAGTTTCACTGCCATTGTATTTGGTGTTTGCGAGGCAGTCAGGGATCCATTGTATTCTATGTCCTCTTTCCCTTTATGTGTGTGGTAAGTTGCTTCAGTCGTGTTCGACTCTGTAACCCACCAGGTTCCTCTGTCCATTGGCTTCTCTAGGCAAAAATACTGGAGTGGGTTGCCATGTTCTCCTCCAGGGGATCTTCCTGACCCGGACTGAACACGTCTCTCATTATGTTTCCTGAATTGGCAGGCGGGTTCTTTACCACTAGTGCCACCTAAGAAGTTTTTTCCTTGATATCATTCCACAAATACTGATTGAGTACCTACAACATCTCCAAGGAATCACCCTCCATACTATCTATATAGCACTGATTCACATAATCAAGTCCCTGTAGTGGGGTGAATAGTGGCCCTCCAAAAGATAAGTTCACCTGGAACCTATACATTTTACATTATTTGGTAAAGGAGTCTTTGCAACATAATTCAGTGAAGGCTTTTGAGATAAGATCATTCTGAGTTAGAATGGGTCAAAAATCCTATAATACGGCTTTAGAAGAGAAGGGGAAGCAGAGACAGACACAGAGGAGAAGCACAGGGGAGCAGGTCATGAGAAGATGGAGGTAGAGGTTTGAGTTATGTAGGCATGCAATGCCAGGATTGTCAGCAGTCGCCAGAAGCTAGGGGAGGCAAGGAAGGATTCTCCCTGAGAGGTTTCAGAGGGAACCCAGCACTGACAACACCTTGAGTTTAGATTTCTGGCTGCCAGAACCATAAGAGAATATATTTCTGTTGTTTTAAGCCAACAAGTCTGTAATCATTTGTTTTAGCAGCCCTAGACAATGAATGCATCCTCACACGGCACTTACCATTATAGTGAAGAGACGAAATAAACCACCAGGACATTGCAATCTAGTGAAAGGTAAGCCCATAAAGAAAACAAAACAGGACAAAGTGAAAGATGTCATCCAGAGCCACCTAAGATTAGAGAGTGAAGAAGACTATTTAATCTCTTCTAGTACTTCCTGGGAAAGAATGTTTGGAAAAAATTATGATGTCCAAATTAATTATTTGTTAAGTAATTTTTCCATGTGCCTTTTTAAAGCGTATTTTCTTCTGGTCCCTTTAAGGTATAAGTGAGATGTTAGCTTTCCCAGGTATCTGGTCTAGGGCATCATTAACACATATCTAGTGACCTGGAATGGATAGTACAGATTACTCTGAGTGGTGGCCATAGCATCTAGCTTAAGACACTAAAATAAAACTGTAAAATAAAAGTTATTCAGGAAATAGAGAACAAATGTCATCACAATTAAACATCATCCACATTATATTTCTTCATATAATAAGCAATTGAGTACCAACTGTTTTCATGGTATTATTCAAATGTTGCAGGTACAAAAAATATGATAGACATGACCTTGCATTAATAGAGTCTGCCGTCTATGGGGAAATACTGATATTAAATAAGTAATTTCAAGTAAAAAGTGTTAGTCGCTTAGTTGTGTCCAACTCTTTGTGACCACGTGGACAGTAACCCACCAGGCTCCTTTGTCCATAGAATTTCCCAGGCAAGAATGCTGGGGAGTGTAGCCATTCCCTTCTCCAGGGGATCTTCCTGACCCAGGGATCGAACCCAAGTCTCCTACATTGCAGGCAGATTCTTTGGTGGCTCAGATGGTAAAGAATCTGAGGTGGGGATCATATGGAGATGCAGACAGTAAAGTTCTCCCTGGCTCATATATTTCATTTATTTATCAGATATTTTCTAAGGGCCCACTGCATGCCAGACACTGTTTTAGTCACTTGGGGAAAAAAAAAAAAATCAATGAATAAAGCAGACCAAGATCCCTATTCTCGTATGGATACACCTACCAGGGGAGACGGGCCATAACAGACCCAAGCAAATGAACGTTCGTATTTCATGATAGGTAAGCGCCATGGGAAAAGAAAGATGTTGAGAAGGGCAAGTAATATTCGGGGGTGAGAGGTAGGAGACAAGCTTCCCATTTATATAGGAAGGTCAGGGAGAGTATTGGTGAGAAGGTGACATTTGAGCAAACATTTGAAGGAAATGATGAAATTAGCCCAGCATACATGTGAGCAAAGAGAATTCCAGCCAATACAAAGGCCCAACAGCAGAGTGTACCAGGCTTGTCCAAGAGATACCAAGGAGACCAGTGTGGTTGAAATGGAGGGAATGAGGTAAGAGGAGTAGGAGGTAAGATCAGAGATGTAACGTGGGACCAGATCCTAAATAGGACCTTGCAAGCTATCGCAACACTTACCTCTCTCATAATGGATGGAGAGCCACCGTGAGAAGTGCTATTTCTTTATCTTCATTTGGTCTCAGTGACTTCACACTTCAACTCGAATGTGACTCCTAACTTGATTATCAGAGATATTGCTGTTACCTACAGAGAGTTTATAATTATTTCCACCTAACAACCACACAGATTCTTCTCCTTTCCCCTGGAGCTACCCACATACAATCTAGGAAAATTGATTGAATCCCAATGAATAGAAGGGCTTGCCAGACTTCTGACAGGAAAATGGCATTAATGCATTTATTCCAAGTGAAAGAATAAAGCCCATTCATAAACCAAAGGGAGCTAATTTGAAAATGTCACCTAGCCCACCATCATTCTGGGAAGGAGTGGGAGTGAAGATGAACAATCTTCCAACTGACAAGCAGGTGGGGGGACATCTGAGCACCAAGTCACATAGCCCAGTGGTTTTCATCCTGTCAAATGTATAGGGTAAAACTGGGCAAACAGAACATTTTTCACTTTGAACAGGACTATGAGGAAAATGTAAACTTAAATAGGAAGAAAGCAGAATTTTTCCTTGTTTGGAAAGCCATTCAATAGCATGTTGTTTAGTTGCTAAGTCATGTCTGACTCCTTTGTGACCCCATGGACAGTAGCCCATCAGGCTCCTCTGTCCATGAGATTTCCCAGGAACAATCCTGGAGCAGGTTGCCATTTCCTTCTCCAGGGAATCTTCCTGACCTAGGGATCGAACCTGTGTCTAATGCATTGCAGGGGGCTCCTTTATCACTCTGAGCCACCAGTCAAAAAAGTGGCACAACAAGAAAACAAAGGGGCCTACAAGACAATCAGCCTCTGATGCTGTTCTTCAGATGAAAGTTCTGAGAGAGACGGGACTGCCATTCTTGTCCAGAGGAGAGCCATTAGAGAAGCAAGAAGATGCAACCAGTCCATCCTAAAGGAAATCAGTCCTGAATATTCACTGGAAGGACTGATGCTGAAGCTGAAACTCAAATACTTTGGCCACCTGATGTGAAGAGCTGACTCATTGGAAAAGACCCTGATGATGGGAAAGATTGAAGGCAGGAGGAGAAGGGGATGACAGAGGATGAGATGGTTGGATGGCATCACTGACTTGATGGACATGAGTTTGAGCAAGCTCCAGGGGTTGGTGATGGACAGGGAAGCCTGGCGTGCTGCAATTCATGGGGTCACAAAGAGTCGGACATGACTGAGCGACTGAACTGAACTGACTGAAGGAAAAGAATTATACAGAAGTTCTAGTCTCCATTCAAAGTACACACCTTGAACCAGAAACTCACGATGCAATTTTCTTCTTCAAACAAAATAATGATCGATACTCTCCACAATGACATAACTGAAAACCAGGAGAACACCTGATAGGAACCGGAAATACAGAAGTAGCCCTCAGGTGAGCAGCTTCTTACACCCAGGTATCATGACTCAGTATCAGCTGCCTAGCCTATACTACATTCTCAAAGCAGTCTTAACTATCTTAAGACACTCTTTTGCTTCCAGTTATAAATAAATAAGTCCTGGGGATATAATGTACAGCATGATGACTTTAGTAACTAACACTGTATTGTATGTCTGAAAGTTGCTAAGACAGTAAATCTTCAAAGTTCTGATCATGCAAAAAAACACATGTGCCTATGTGTGGTCATAGATGTTAGCTAGATATATTGTGGTGATCATTTCACAACACATACAAATATTAAATTATTATTAAATTATCATACACCTGAAACCAACATAATGTTATATATTAGTTATATCTAAATTTTTAAAAAAGATATTTATATTTTTAGCAAAACACCCTATAAATTCTTAACCTTATAGGGGCTGGGCAGTGGAGAGAGGTACTGTGTTTTGCTTTTATCTGAACATGACTCCTATAACTGTAACAATAATTTTTTTAAAAGCCCCCCAAAATAAAGATTTTTCTAAACAAAAGTCCTGGAGATTATCTTAGACAATACTATCATTTCATTGAGGAAACCAAGCTCACTAGACAGAGTATATGAAAGAGTTCCATGTCTCTGTCAGCCAGCTGGTGTTTTTAAGGAGCTACTCAGTGGTCCTTCCCAGAAATTTCCTTAGGTATAGTCTTGGGATAGGTAAAAAGATGCATTGACGTTCAGTATAAGGCAATGGCACCCCACTCCAGTACTCTCGCCTGGAAAATCCCATGGATGGAGGGACCTGGTGGGCTGCAGTCCATGGGGTCGCTAAGAGTCAGACATGACTGAGTGACTTCACTTTCACTTTTCACTTTCATGCACTGGAGAAGGAAATGGCAACCCACTCCAATGTTCTTGCTTGGAGAATCCCAGGGATGGGGGAGCCTGGTGGGCTGGCGTCTAAGGGGTTGCACAGAGTTGGACTTTTTTTTATTATTGTTACGACTGAAGCAACTTAGCAGCAGCAGCAGCATAGACTCTGCTTTTACTTCAAACTCTTTCAGAAGTTGGTTAAGTGCAAAGTTTGACTAAAGCAAAATAAGAGTTATTCAGAAGACATTATCTCTACAGGGGAGGAAAAAACCCTTCCTCTACTTTACTAGGTTCTCTGGCTGGGGCCCTGCTGGAAATTAAATTGACAAAAGACAGATTAATAAGAGAAAGATAGTTAATATGTGCAGCACACATACACTCAGGAAAAACTGACAAGTAACTCAAAGGGGTGTTTAGAATTTGGGGCTTATATAACATCTTAACAAAGAAAAATGCATTTGTAGAGAAGTGACAAGATAGAGAAAAGGGGTTTAGCTTTGGGGGGCAGAAACTATGGGAAGGTAAGAATACGGAGAAAACTGATGGAAGATGAGGGTTGTTTTACTAAAGTTCATTATGAAGTTTCCTCTGGCTTCTTCTCTGGCCTGATAGGAGTCTAGAGTTGTCTTCCATGACTAAGAACCTAAGGGTGGTCCTCCTCTTCCTGGTATGAGAGAGTGAGACCCCTCTACAAGTGGAAGTTTATGTCCTGCTTTCAGGTAAATGAGAGGAGAGTTTTTGGAGATCTGCTGTTTCTCAATTGTCTTCAGCTCAAAATAACCTTTATATCAACGTGACATGTTTGAAGGCAACACATTCTGATTCCCCTCTTTTTCCAGCTGAATAGTTGACAACCATGGTGAGTAGGAGATCATGGTCTCCATGGGCAGAAATCTCTTCCTTTCCTACTTCCAACATCCCTATTCAGGCTGCCCTTAGCCAGCTCTCTTACTATAGGTTCTTCAGCATGATCCATAGTTGCCTCCCTAGCCTCATCTCCCAGCACTTCTTGCTTTGCTTTTCTTATTTTATTAACACCAAACTGTAGTTCCCTATAACTACCTTTCTGTTTTCTGCTTCTAAACTTTGCTCATACTGTTTCCTTAGCTTAGAACACCCTCCTCCTCATTCATCACTCGGCCAACTCTCATGCATCTTTCAGGACTAAGATCAGATCTCACCCATCAGAAGTCTTCTCAGGCATCTTCTCTTCAATCCCCTGGCTATGGGAATTGACCCTCCTTTAAGCAAGGAAGTACGCCATGCACTAAAATTTCTTCTTTCCTCCCACTAAATTACATGCTCCTTCAAATCATAGTTACTGAAGTTACGTTGATTAGCCATTACATTGTGTCTTTATATCCTGCTCCTGGTTGAGCTTCTGTACCCAAGAAATAGAGGAGTTAGTCCTTAGCACTCACCATTGGCTGCAGTCACTACCACGGAACATCACCAAGTAGGTTATAATTACATCATCTGATCATTTCCTGTGGGCAGTGAGTTGCATATTCTGACTCATTCCTTGATCCCCTAAAATCTTCAACCTTAAAATTCCATGGCCAGTCTGAGAATCCATTTTGGGCAGTGAGTAGCCAATTATTTAAAGTACCCAAGGAGTAAATTTGGCCTTGCTTATAGGTGTGGTCAGCCATTTCTCACCTGTCTGGGAGATTTTCAGTATGATAACTGCCTTGGAGACTGAAAGACCATTGTTACAGATAAATCCCCGACAGTTACAGTATTTTGATCATAAATGGTCAACTGATTCAGGGAGCATCAGCTCATGCTGCCCTAATTTCTACAAGTCTGGTTGTTACCAGAAAAGAAGCATGTATTAAATTCCACCGGTTTTGCATGGTTTCAAATGCTGCTTGGAGAGCCAGATTGACAATAGTTCTTGAATCATTCTCACATAGAAAGATGCTTGCTGAACAGGAAAGAAGGCTCTCTGAGTCAAGTCTGAAGAAATACTGAAAGTTTTGTGTCTATAACTGAAACTTGTTTGTCATGGTTAACTAGAATAAGCTATCCAATATTACTTGGAAAACTTTAAAACCATATATAAATATAATAATTAAATTTTTTTCTCCAGTTCCCTTTTCTGGATGCTTGGTATGATAGAAAAATATCTATCTTCTTTATTTCTTTAATATATTAGACAATGATTGGCATACAGAAGGCATTCAAAATACATTTGTGGAATAAATGAAGTGATGAAAGAGTAAAAAAGATAATTAAAAACAATTAAATTACCTTCCCAAGTAACACCAACAAAGCGATGATCAAAATGTTTCTCAGTATACTTATTTTTATCATGAAGGGTTGAACTAATGTAACTAACAGTGAGGTTAAGCTGCTCACCACTCAAAAGCCAATAAAGAGGCAAGGTTTGTGGAAAGAAAAGATTGTTTTCTGTTGGATGCTGGCAACCGGGGTGGAAAGATGAAATCCTGTCTGAAGCCTGACTCCCCCCACCCACCACAATCAGGGGGCAAGAATTTTTATAGGCAGAGGGAGGGAGAGATGTGTAGAAATGACACAATCTACTCTGTTCAGTTCAGTCAGTCAGTCATGTATGACATTTTGCTGCCCCATGGACTGCAGCATGCCAGACTTGTCAATCACCAGCTCCCGGAGCCTACTCAAATTCATGTCCATCGAGTCAGTGATGCCATCTCCAACCATCTCATCCTCTGTCAGCCCCTTCCCCTTCTGCATTCAATCTTTCCCAGCACCAGGGTCTTTTCCAATGAGTCAGTTCTTTGCATCAGGTGGCCAAAGTATTGGAGTTTCAGCTTCAACATCAGTCCTTCCGGTGAATATTCAGGACTGATTTCCTTTATGATGGACTAGTTGGATCTCCTTGCAATCCAAGGGACTCTCAAGAGTCTTCTCCAACACCACAGTTCAAAAGCATCAATTCTTCAGCGCTCAGCTTTCTTTATGGTCCAACTCTCACATCAATACATGACCACTGGTTAAACCATAGCTTTGACTAGACAGACCTTTGTCAGCAAAGGAATGTCTCTGCTTTTTAATATGCTGTCTAGGTTGGTCATAGTTTTCTTCCAAGGAGCAGGCATCTTTTAATTCCATGGCTGCACTCACCATCTGCAGTGATTTTGAAGACCAAGAAAATAAAGCCTCTCATTGTTTCCACTGTTCTCCATCTATTTGCCATGAAGTGATGGGACTGGATGCCATGATCTTAGTTTTCTGAATGTTGAGCTTTAAGCCAACATTTTCACTCTCTTCTTTTCACTTTCATCAAGAGGCTCTTTAGTTCTTCTTCACTTTCTGCCATAAGGGTGGTGTCATCTGCATATCTGAGGTTATTGGTATTTCTCCTGGCAATCTTGATTCCAGCTTGTGCTTCTTCCAGCCCAGCATTTCTCATGATGTACTCTGCATATAAGTTAAATTAGCAGGGTGACAATATACAGCCTTGATGCACTCCTTTCCCAATTTGGAACCAGTCTGTTGTTCCATGTCCAGTTCTAACTGTTGCTTCTTGACCTGATACAGATTTCTGAAGAGGCAGGTCAAGTGGTCTGGTATTCCCATCTCTTGAAGAATTTCCATAGTTTGTTGTGATCCACCCAGTCAAAGGCTTTGGTGTAGTCAATAAAGCAGGAGTAGATTTTTTTCTGGAACTCTCTTGCTTTTTTGATGATCCAGTGGATGTTGGCAATTTGATCTCTGTTTCCTGTGTCTTTTCTAAATCCAGCTAGAACACCTGGAAGTTCAATGTTCATATACTGTTGAAGTCTGGCTTGGAGAATTTTGAGCATTACTTTGCTAGTGTGTGAGATGAGTGCAATTGTGTGGTAGTTTGAGCATTCTTTGGTATTGCCTTTCTTTGGGATTGGAATGAAAACTGACTTTTTCCAGTCCTGTGGCCACTGCTGAGTTTTCCAAATTTGCTGGAATATTGAGTGTAGCACTTTCACAGCATCATCTTTTAGGATTTGAAATAGCTAAACCAGAATTTCATCACCTCCACTAGCTTTGTTTGTGGTGATGCTTCCTATGGCCCACTTGACTTTGCATTCCAGGGTGTCTGGCTCTAGGTGAGTGATCACACCATCATGGTTATCTGGGTCATGAAGATCTGTTTTGTATAGTTCTTCTGTGTATTCCTACTACCTCTTCTTAATATCTTATCTTATTATCTTATTAATATCTTAATATATTTTGTTAAGTCTATACCATTTCTGTCCTTCATTGTGCCCATCTTTGCATAAAATGTTTCCTTGGTATCTCTAATTTTCTTGAAGAGATCTCTATTCTTTCCCATTCTATTGTTTTCCTCTATTTCTTTGCATTGATCACTGAGGAAGGCTTTCTTATCTCTCCTTGCTATTCTTTGGAACTCCACGTTCAAATGGGTATACTTTCCTTTTCTCTTTTGCCTTTCGCTTCTCTTTTGTCAGCTATTTGTAAGCCCTCCTCAGACAACCATTTTGCCTTTTTGCATTTCTTTTTCTTGGGTATAGTCTTGATCACTGCCTCCTGTACAATGTCACAAACCTCCATCCATAGTTCTTCAGGCACTCTATCAGATCTAATCCCTTGAATCTATTTGTCACTTCCACTGTATAATCATAAGGGATTTGATTTAGGTCATACCTGAATGGTCTGGTGGTTTTCCCTACTTTCTTCGATTTAAGTCTGAATTTGGCAATAAGGAGTTCATGATCTGAGCCACTGTCAGCTCCCGCTCTTGTTTTTCTGACTTTATAGAGCTTCTCCATCTTTGGATGCAAAAAATATAATCAATCTGATTTTGGCATTGACCAGCTGGTGATGTCCATGTGTAGAGTCTTCTCTTGTGTTTTTGGGAAATAGTGTTTGCTATGACCAGTGCATTCTCTTGGCTTAAAGCTCTGCTGGCCTTTGTCCTGCTTCATTTTGTACTTCATGGCCAAATTTACCTGTTACTCCAGGTATCTCTTGACTTCCTACTTTTGCACTCCAGTCCCCTATGATGAAAGGGACATTTTTGGGGGTGTCTTGAAGTTGGTCATTCGATGGTTAGACCAACATCATCTTGACTGTTTCAGGTACAGTTAATCTTCAATTCCAGGGTGTTTGTTCCCATTTCTTTGAGGTCAATTCTCAGAACTGTGGCAGCTTATGTCTTGGCTAGTCCGGTTATGATGTAGTTAATTTCTTCCACCTGGTGGGGGTGTCAGTCTCTGCAAGACAGCTCAAAGGATATGGCTCAGAATATTATGTATAACTCTTGAAGAGGAACTAAAATCTTTGACTATGCTTAATGACTAAACTATTATTAGTCTTGTTGGACTGTTTTCCTTTGCTTCTGCATTTCCTCACTTGTCTAATTAAACTTATTCTTTGGTTAAAGTTTTTCCACAGACATAAAACAGACAGAGGAAGTGGGGGACGGGGGCAGGGTATTAGGATCCTGCTCCATTTCAGTAGATTATCTTGAAAGCTCTCTTCAGTTTTGTGATCCTGGACTCAGTTTCTATGTTAACCATTTATCTTTTATTTATATTTGTAATTTTGATGTCCCTTTCTTTTTGCAACTTGCTTTCAGAAAATGCTAACCTATATTTATCTATATTTCTTACCTATATTTGCTTCCTAGTAGCATCTAGACAATTACAGCTCTGTCACCAGTAAATTGAATTTCCACCATACTATAAGTGAGTTTCTCCCAAAGAGCTAATCTTGTTCAACAGATACAGATTCATGGCGACTTCAACCAGTGGAGATGGCATTGTCAGACTCAAAAGACAGATCCTATTCCATTCTTATATATCCTCTGCTTCAAGTCTATTTCCATTAACAAATTTTTCTTTAGGACTGATGGTGTGTCAGGCATTGCACAAAGCACTGTCCCCTTGGTCCACAGTCTGTATTTGGTTTGTATTGTATACACAATTATAAAAACTAATTTCCTGCATGTAAATGAATATCTGGATAGTCTGAGAGACTAAGCTTTAAAGTTCTTGTTGTCAAATATATAATTACCTTGAAGCAGCCTCATAAGACTTAATAGGCTAACAGCCCAAGTCACAGGGGAACCTAGGCTCCCTGCAGTGTCCCCTAATCTAACCAGATTACCAACAGCAATGCCTGTCTTCCCTATACATTATGTGGACTGTGTCCCAGACAGGGTAAGTGTGCCCAAAAGAATATCAAAACACAGCCTGGCCTTTAAGGATTTTATGACACTGTAAAGAATTCTTTGTTTAGTCCAAACTCAGATCTGTTGAAAGCAAACCACACAACATGACAAAGGTAAAGTATTCATACAGCTTTGCTCTGCAAAGAGAAGACACACAATGGCCATCAAGATCAAGCTGGGGGACATCCCTTCCGGAGTGATCAAGACTCTGAGCTCCCAATGCAGGGGGCATAGATAATACCTGGTAGGGGAACTAAGATCTTGTATGCCACATGGTATAGCCAAAAATACAAAAAAAAAAAAAAAAAGAACAAGTTGGAACAAGACAAAAGAGAAATTGGCAAATGAGATAGAGAGTTGATTCTGCAATTAACAAAAGATCAACCTGCCTCAAGGAAATTCTTGCTTAGTTCAGTTCAGTTCAGTTCAGTCAGTCAGTCATGTCCAACTCTTTGCAACCCCATGGACTGCAGCATGCCAGGCCTCCCTGTCCCTCACCAACTTCCGGAGTTTATTCAAACTCATGGACGGTGATGCCATCCAACCATCTCATCCTTTGTCATCCCCTTCTCCTCCCACCTTCAATCTTTCCCAGCATCAGGGTCTTTTCCAATGTGTCAGTTCTTCGCATCAGGTGGCCAAAGTATTGGAGTTTCAATTTCAACATCAGTCCTTCCAATGAATATTCAGGACTGATTTCCCTTAGGATGGACTGGTTGGACCTCCTTGCAGTCCAAGGGACTCTCAAGAGTCTTCTCCAACACCAATTCTTGCTTCAGTTCAGTTCAGTTCAGTTCAGTCGCTCAGTTGTGTCCAATTCTTTGCAACCTGATGAATTGCAATACGCCAGGCTTCCCTGTCCATCACCAACTCCAGGAGTTCACCCAAACTCATGTGCATCAAGTCAGTGATGCCATCCAGCCATCTCATCCTCTGTCGTCCCCTTCTTCTCCTGCCCCGAATCCCTCCCAGTATCAGGGTCTTTTTCAATGAGTCAACTCTTCACGGGAGGTGGCCAAAGTATTGGAGTTTCAGCTTTAGCATCAGTCCTTCCAATGAACACCCAGGACTGGTCTCCTTTAGGATGGACTGGTTGGATCTCCTTGCAGTCCAAGGGACTCTCAAGAGTCTTCTCCAACACCACAGTTCAAAAGCATCAATTCTTCAGTCCAACTCTCACATCCAACATGACCACTGGAAAAACCATAACCTTGACTAGACGGACCTTTATTGGCAAAGTAATATCTCTGCTTTTTAATACGCTATCTGGGTTGGTCATCCCAAATGTCCACACACTGTCAGTCACTATTCCATGAGTTATGAATTTTTACACTTATATGAGACATTCAGAGACACCATAAAATGGCAAAAGGAGCTTGTGATAAATTCCCTTAATTGAATCTGAAACAGAAACGGACTAATCCTTACGACTCTTTGAGAAGAAAATATTTGTGCTGTCACATTTTTAATGTCAATATTTAATGCCTTCCTTAAAAATTTTTTTTCTTATAGGGAAAAATTCTTGCTACTTATTTGGTATACCATTGATGGAGAAAGAGAATGTAATTGAGAGAAGTTTAGAGAAGAGTGATCAGAGAAAGAAAAAGTGTCAAATATTGATATTAAAGAACCATCTAGTTTTTCATAAAAGAGTCTGGTTCTGGTAATTGTAAAGTTACATGACAATAGTTACAGTTGTATAACAGTCAAGTCTCATTAGTTTGGAATTCAGCAAGCTGGAGAAATAAAATCAATTTTCAGCACTGGTGTGAATAATCCAGGATGTCATTTTATCTGCACTGTAACAGAGAACCCAATAAGCCCTTCTTCAGCCGAGAAACCTTTGAATAAGACAAGTTCATAGTGAGAAGAATTAAATTATTTTATTGTTTATGCTCCCCTCTTCTTGGCAAACCATGATCATTATTCATTGAACTTTCTTTTTCTAGTCATGGCATTGACGCTACACTTATAAAAGTATAGAATTCTAAATATCTGTCATGCAAACACTCAGAGCTCTTTGCTGTTGGCTATTAAATGCTTTTGGCTTTTAGGAAGGCATTATTGAACACATCAAAAATATGCAGCTAAGGTATTAAGGAAATGTAATAATACTTTCAGGGGGAGCAGGGAGGAGAAAAAAGGAAAATGAGAAATAGAAGGGAAAAAAGGAAGGATATAGTGTTTTACATAAGCATTAAAATAATCTGGATGTAAAACACTTATTTCTCCTGGATTTTAACACATCAACCTAATTCATTTTAAATTTCCAAATTCAACTGGAGACAAATAAAAACTGGAAGGCACTCAAGTAATGTGTAGTCACCTTAGAAGTACTTTTACTAACCCACTTTTTTCAGGGAAGGCTTTTTTGAAACCAGAAAGTTTACTGTAGCAACAGGTAATGAAAGAGATTTAAATGCTATTCCTGATTCTCTTGGGCTTCCCAAGTGGCTCAGTGGTAAAGAATTCGCCTGTCAATGTAGGAGATTTGGGTTCAGTCCCTCGGTCAGGAAGATCCCCTGGAGAAGGAAATGGCAACCCACTCTAATATTCTTGCCTGGGAAATTCCAAGGACAGAGGAGCCTGGTGGGCTACAGTCCAAGGGGTTGCAAAGAGTTGGACATGATTGAGCGACTGAACATGCACCCTCCCCTGATTCTCTTCCCAGGGGCCTGATCTTCACCTTTTGTTGATCCCAGTTTTCACATTTATCATTAAACTTCTCAGACAGCCTTGAACTAGCCTCCCCTGCTCCAATCTGTTCTCTGCTTACAATCACCCTTCATGCAGCTGCCAGAGTCATCTTTCTGTCACATATACATATTCATGCTGCTACCATGATTAAAACATCTGCTACCATCTCAAACAGGATAAAATCCAACCTTTTAGCAGGGGTAACAAGGCCTTCAGCAATGTAATGCTACCAATCTTTCCATCTTCTTTGCCACCTCTCCCCTTGTCCCATCCTTTCGCCACCCTGTGTATTTTGCCTCCCTGAACCCACACCTTTTCTTTCCTGTGGGCAGTTTCTACTTTCTGGATTCCTTCTTTCCCCGACTCCTACATCTCCATGGTAATATCAGAGTCACCTGACACTCAAGGTCCTTTCACACCCTAGAGTTCTTTGGGGTCACTGTTTCCAAGCTTATAGGACAGAGCAGCCCCTTGTTTTAAAATGCAGGTTTTAGTATTATTCAAGTAAGGCCAAGCAAATCAGGAGATGATTGCTATTGAAAAGATGGCTTGTTATTCAACAGTTCCCAAGAGGAGGAGGCAGACCATGTCAGAGAGGGCCACCTGGGGAAGCACCAGGGTCAGTGAAATGAGGGGGAAATGTTGGCAAGAGCCTTTATTGTGGTTTCTGCCAGAAAGGCAAGACAAGGCAAGGTAAGCAGGCTTAGGGTTGGTTAGTTTCAACAATTTCAGCAGGCTCTGCGATACAGGGGCTGTCTCTAGTTGTCCAGTACCTGGCCCTGGAGTGATCAGGGCAGAGGAATATTGGCCCTTTGTATGAACACCCACCCAATAGCAGAGGTGGAGGGTTGTGTGGTCTCTGGATTGGTGAATTTGCATACAAAAGGCATGTTCTCTGGTAGTGAGGCTGTATCCTATCTCCAGGAAGTGGCCACTAGGGGAAGAGCAGCCTTTTCAGCATCAGCAGCCTCCAAGAGGTCAAAGCATTAAAATTACAGAAAATAAAAAAGCATGATTAATACTCCCTGCCCTACTTTAGTTTGTGTAGTACCTTTATAACATTTTATATTTAAATTGCTTGCTCTTCAAGAACAGAGGTCTTGCTTTTGGAGTTTGAATGCACAAAGATCTATATGTAAACCAGCAAAAAGTGAAGGCAGATTGTTCTTGACCAAAAAAGAAAAAGATGAATATTTTAAACAGTCTCCTCATGCTGAACTGGCCAGAGTTTTCAAATCACAACCTTTAAGGTGATGATTTTGCACTGGGAATATTTGTATATGAGGTCTATGCAGTCAGCCATTGGCAGGCAGTACCTGCAGAGTCCCAAGACCCATAAGCCCTTCTTGAGATGTGACTGCTATAGACCTACGGACCAGGCCCTCCATCACCTGTATGAGCTGAGTGGTACATTATATTTATTCTATTTCTTTAATAGAATGAAAGCAATTACAATAGCCAACACAAAATGTTTCCCTTAAATTGTTTACTTAACCCCCCAGATGAATATCCATTAGCCCAGACTCAGTTTTAACAAGAATATTGTGATAAAACAGGAGAGAGGATGAGACAGAGATTCCTCTTTTGCTGTGATGATATTTCTACTTTGAGAACTAAAAGGAAAAATAAGCAAAAAAAAAAAAAATTGCAGAATAAATCTCTTAATTGAAGCCTATTTAATAAAAATCCCAGAAAGCCCCACATGAGGCCCTGATTGGAAGAGAGCACTTAACAACAAACGAGGTCTGTGGGCTTGAGGACACAAGCAGGTTACCAATACATGATGTTAACCATAGATAAAGAAAGAAAGGGGGAAATAGATATCAGCAGGGGGAAAGAAGATAGAATTAGGACCAGTAGGTGGGAAAAGAAAGGAACCTATGCGTTAAGGAATGAGGCGATTTGTTTAAGAGCAATATTCACTGTGATTTGCAACTAGAAAAATATAGTCAAGCCTAAGTAAAATTCATTACTTCCATCAAGTAAAACCTGTAACAGAAATATTCAACTAGTCCTTCCTGCCAATGAAAACATCTTCTTGTTAGGTATAGTGGAACAATTTAACATTTGTTTTAAGTGAGACAATGTATGTAAAGGCATCTGATGCTCTGGAGATAAAATGGGGCTATTCAATAAGTGTTCCTGTTCCATTCCCTTCCCTGCGAGCAATCTGAGAAGCAGCTCCAAGGCAAGGCATCATGTCCATGGTTGGTGGTAAGTGTATCACTCATCCCTTCAAAATTAAATTTTATGGTTGGTGAGAAGTTCAAGACTTCAGAGTCATTAGGTCACAAAGAGACTCTATGTGTGGCCCTTTCCTACTGTTACTCTGGCACTTTCTGGCATTGTCCTTGGCTCTTCCTCCCTGACAGCTGACAGCTCAACATTTCTCTTCGTGGCCAGAAGCTAAGCGAGTGCATATTCATCCACTTGGCAAACGTGCTGTTTCCTTTGTGTCTTAGCCAACCAAAACATGCCATTAATGGAAGACATCGGCCAGAGTGTCCTGGCTCCCACAGGTCCCCTCACCCCTGTCTTAATATATGGTAAATATTTACCTCATTTTCTATCTTTGATCTCGTTTGGGCCTTTTCCCACAGGAACAACCATGCAACTGAGATTTCTAGTGAAGATGTCCTAAATTTCTCACTTCAATGTAATTTCACAATTAGTATTCGCGTGTCTTATACTCAGTGGAGGATATTAAGTTTATGTTTATCTCCTGGAACCATGCCAGATTATACAGAAATAAACTGTCCTAAATGTAAAGAGGTCATCAAAGAGTCACCATGTCAAGTTGTACAAATTTTTCCCTATACAAGGATTTTTGACCCAGGTGACTGGGTTACAATCTAGCCTTTGCTCTGTTCGCCAAGCAGTGCCCAGAGGGGGAGATTTCCCCTAATTTATGAATAGATACCCTAGTGAACAGAGTGATCCTGGACATGTCAATATTAATGTTAAAAAAAAGAATTGAGTAAACATACGAAGCTGGGTGTTATGTAGCCAAATAGATTATTCCAATAATAATATCAATGAATGTCCCCATTTTCTTCCAAATTATCCCTATGGAAATTCATTTTCCATCCAACTTATTTGTGTATTAATTTGAAAAAATAACCACATCTAATAAAAATTTCTGGACTTAAAACACTGAAATGTATAAAGAGCAAAATTCATCAAAATCTGTTTTACTTTCTGAAGTATGAATGCCTAAAGATAGAAAGGCACTACCAAATCCTCCTCCTTAAGGACAAAATTAATCATGAAAAAAGATTGGAGACCTGAACCCAGTGCAAGTGCCAGTAAAAACAATATGTAATACAAGGTTTTCATTCTTCTCTCACCCAGCTGACTTATGGAGAATCTGAAAAACATATTTTGACAGAATATAATTTTAATGAGACAGGAAATATTTTTGCCCATAAAACATTTTCAAACATTAAACTCCAAAATGGCCTACCCAAATATAATAAATATTAAATGCAAAACACTCTACTTGGTAATAGGAAGGACAAAAAGATATTAAAGAATCCCCTACCCTCCAGGGACTAAAATCTTCAGTAAGATCTTAAAACCCTAATATTACTGTCATAGAGGCATATGCGTGTCATGAAGGGAACGGGTGGGAAGGAGAAAGGATGGTCCCTGAGGGGTCAAAGAAAGGTTTTGTGACATTTAAGCTGGGACCTAAAGATGAGAGACTGAAGGAGGATTGACTTCTAAAGCACCAATGTTCTGCATTCACAAACACAGGGGAATGATGGCATTGGTGTGGCATGCCAGGGTAAACCGAGGATACAGATTCCTGCTGGGCAAGGGCTCTGTCCCCAGGGATGAAGAGATCTGTGACCCGGTACACCTGTAAGCCGTTTTGGTCACCCCAGGATACTGAGGAAATAGTCATTGGCAAGTTCTGTCAAATTTCAAAAGTGAATTGGTAGTTCTCAACTTTCTGTGACACATTATAATCACTCGAGAGTTCTAAAGAAAATGATGCCATTTAAGTCAGAACCTCTTAAGGAACAGCCTGAACACTGGAATGTTTAAGGAACTGTCAAATAAAGCTAATGGGAGACAGGTTGAAAACCACTGGTCAAAACTCCCCTCTCTTAACAGAACAAAACTAGCTAAGTTTAAGTAAATTATAGTAATAATTTAAAACTAGTAGATAATTAGACTTAAATAGTATCTACTTCTCTTTCTGGTCAAAAAGGAGTGACAGGGTCTAATATTACCCTCCTGTTGTAAAGAACTAGAAAAATTGATAAAACACACACAAAAAAAATTTTCAAACATTGGACAGTGGATGACTGTAATCTTTAGGAGTAGGGTAAAAAATAAGGTGAGTCCTACCATTATCCAAGTTTTCTGCTGAAAGACAATCTCTAGACTACAGGATGGGAAGGGTGAACACTACCTTAGACAATGTGAAAATTTAAGTCAAAATGGATCACAGACTTAAATTCAGTGTTTAGAACAATTAAACTAGAAAAAACATGGGATAAAATCATTATTTATCTCAGGGTAGGCAAAGATTTCATCTTTAAAACACAAAAAGCAAGAAAGAACAAATTGATAAGTGGGACTTCATCAAAATTTCAAACTTAAGTCCCTTGAAAGACATTATAAAATTAAAAGATATATCTCAGATAGGGAGAAAATACTTACAATACAAATGTCTGGCAAAGGACCTGTGTGTAGAATTTATAAAGAATTTAGTTAGAACTCATTAAGAGGGCAACACAATAAAACCATATAGGCAAAAAATTTGAACAGTTTACAAAAGCAGCTGTGTGAGTGGTTAATACACATGTGAAAAATTGCTCAACATCATTAGTCTGCAGGTGTATTAATCATGCCATTTATTCAATATTTTTTGTTTTAATATTTTAGGTCCTTGCTGACCCTAATGGCAATCATTTCCTGATCTGTTGACCTTACTATACCTGACAAATAATAAAATCTGTATTTTAAAATACAGAGAAGTACAAATTAAATGCATAATGAAATGCCATTCTATATTCACTAGCACAGATAAAAATGCTTTAAGATGACAACCTACCTAGAGTTGATGACAATGTGGAAAAATTAGAATCCTCCTCAGTCGTTGCTAGTGAGATTGTGAAATAGCATAATCATTTCAGGAAGCTGTTTGATAGTACCTTATAAAGTTAAAGTTACATTTACCATTAGACCCAGAAATTCTGTTCTTAATTCTGAACTTACTCAAAAGAAATGAAAATATATATCTACACAAAGAGATGTACACAAATTTATTCATAATAATAAAACTTAGAAATCAAATGTCCATCAACAGGTGACTATATAAAATTATGGCAAATCCACAGTGATAAGGAATGGATATGGAGTGAACTACTAATTAGCAATAAGGAAGAATCAGTTACTGAAAAGTGAAATACTATGAGTGAATTATGCTAAGCAAAAGCATACATACTATTCCATTTCTATGAAACTCTAGAAGAGGTCAATTTAATCTACACTGATTGATGATCACAGGTTATTAGGTGTTGGGATAGGTTGACAGGAAGGACCACAAGGGCAATTTGGAAGGCTGATAGAAATATTCTGTATCTTGATGGTGGTGATGATCATATGAATATGTGAATGTGTCAAAATACATTGAAATATAGACAACTTCTTACATTCTTCCTTTAAAAAGATTTTTATGTGGATCATGTTTAGTCTTTATTGAATTTGTTACAATACTACTTCTGTTTTATATTTTCAATATTTTTGGCCTTGCATGTGGGGTCTAAGCTCCCTGAACAGGGATTGAAACCATATTCCTTGCACTGGAAAGAGAAATCTTAAGCACTAGACCACCAGGGAAGTCCCTTAAATTCTTTTATTCTTAATATAGACTTTATTGTGTGTGAACTATACCTCAATAAACTGGATTTTTAAAAACAGTGTCCTTGAAATAGAATCAAATTTATGTCAGTCTTACTTATTATTTTACCCATAATGAGGTAATTGGTCTGATTTTTCTGAAGACATCATGAAAAGAAAAAAAATTATATTTGGAAGCAATTACTGAGACCAGATGGCTTCCTGTTCTTTCAGGAGTTAGACATTATTAACAGTATTGCTTTATATGTCTGTAAAGAGCCTTATCCCTGTGTACATTGTATTAGTATGCATCTATAAAATACCACTTTATAGCAGTAGCTGTACTTTACAAATCTCTTTTTACGTGACTTAATGCTAACTCTGACATACAGGTTCTCTTACACGTCCCTCCCAATTATGAAATTAGGAGGCTTTGGATCACCAGCTCCATAGCATGCCAGTTCAGGAATCCACTGTCTGGATGGCAATCTGCCCTGCATTCCCCAAGAGGAGGGCTGGGAACTCTGAGCAGCTGGATGGATGCCCATGAAAGACTGTCCCCATCTCTGCTTTTTTTTTAGGGGCAGTGGGCAACGCAAAATAGGCCTGCCAGATGGCTACAACTCATTACTGCCTGGCAGCAGGCTGGGGGAAATGAGAGTAAATTAATCAGCATTCAGGAGGAATGAATGGCAAAGGGGTGATGTGTATTGATGCTATTTTAACGCAAGTCAAATTAAACCTGTAGAAATGACAACATGCATTAATCTCCCTATTGCCTCCAGTAGCTGTGCAAATGAGCTCCTAGTTTCTTTATACAAACAGCTGTTATTTTCCTGTACCACCTTGGCCCAGAATTCTACTAATGACCTGATAGGTTAGCCTTAGTGATTAATACAGACTTGTGCATTATAACGACTCAGCTGCTAAGGAAAGAGCTTCACCTATGTTGTAACAGTGAATCTCTACACTGCAGCTCTCCAACAGAAAGCAGGGCTCGTGCAAAATGATAGATTTGTCAGTCAACTGCAAAGTCCTACACTTTAATGAACACTGGATTTACTGCTTGTATATTGCTGAAGTCACAAGGAATTTTCTTCTAAAGGGAATCAGAAATAAATTTTTTAAAAAAAAAAAAGAAAATTTAGATTTATATATTAAAAGTTAGCTATAAAATCTGTGGAATGGCATTATGTTGGATTATCTTCTCTGGAATGTTTCTTTAAGTATAATACTATATTGCAGGAAAAGGATGACTCAAGCTAAAACAAATACATAAGATTGATTGACGATATCTGGGTTAAACTTCATTCTTGCTTGGGTAAAGCTCATCTCTGACATAGTCTGCAGCGTCACTTTCACCACCTCCCTCTAACTTACGAGGCCCGAATAGCCAGAGAGACCAAGGAGAAGGGGTCAGTATCCTGAAAAGATGGCAAGAAGCATAAACTAGAGAATTTAGAGCAAGGTCCTTCAGTACTTGTCTCAAGCTTTATTCTTTAGGAACATTTCTCTTCTTACCAGCAGCAGACCCAGATAATGCAGGTCTATAGCATATATGTTTTCAAAGTCCCCAGAGAAAAGAAGACAAAATTGCAAATACAAAATACTGGATGAAAGTGAATATTTACATAGATTGGGAAATGAAATAAATTACAGATTTTAAAAAGCTAACAAACTTTGTTTTATATATATATATATATATATATATATATATATATATATATATTCTGAAGCTTCTGTCAACCCTTCATTTTTTTTTTTTTTTAATTTTGGCCTTCACTGGGAAGCTTCCTTTTCATCATATTTGACTTTTGGTATAATCCATCATTTTGAAACACACAAAAATAATCTGAAAATAAGGCTTTCCATGAGGAATTAAATGTGCTTTTAAATTGCCATTATATTGTGCTATATAGTCATATAATCAAATTTCCTTATATTACATACTCCGAACTTTCATGAATATATATTTTTGTTATTGGAACACGGGTTTCCTTAAATCCCAATTCAGGGGTCTCTTTTGACCCAAACTGCCACATTTTGTCAAGATAAGATCTATCGTACACCCTAAAATGTAACCCAATGCTTTGGGATCTTTAAAATGTACAATATCACACAAAGATGCACTTACTGTTTGTAGTACTACTGCAAACACAGGAGCTCTGGCAAATTCTACTCTACTCAATTAACAGCAAAATGTAGCTGAATACATTGCAGGAGAAAACTTTCCTTTTGACAGAGCAGGAGTGAAATTCAATCTTGCACTTATAATTCTACTTGCATGAGGTTTGGAAGAATTTTCCGCAACAGAATCTGGCTCCTAACATTTCAAATCTGATTGCTCTCCCACTTCCCACACACTGATGAAGTTGAATGCATAAGACACGTTTAAATTGTGATACGTCATTTTGCCCCTGAAAATTTGGGTCACAAGGTGAATTATAGTACAGGCAGTGGTATGAGTATCCCTGAAAGTCATTGCTGCCCTAAGACAACTAGCTACCACTTAACTATATACAGAAATGGCTGCAAAACACACAAATATTCCCCTAAATCAAAATTAAATGTCCCTATGCGAAGAGTTGACTCATTGGAAGAGACTTTGATGCTGGGAGGAATTGGGGGCAGGAGGAGAAGGGGACAACCCAGGATGAGGTGGCTGGATGGCATCACTGACTTAATGGACGTGAGTCTGAGTGAACTCCTGGAGTTGGTGATGGACAGGGAGGCCTGACGTGCTGCGATTCATGGGGTCGCAAAGAGTAGGACACGGCTGAGCGACTGAACTGAACTGAACTCATCTTTTGGAGAAGGCAATGGCAACCCACTCCAGTACTCTTGCATGGAAAATCCCATGGACAGAGGAGCCTGGTAGGCTGCAGTCCATGGGGTCGCAAAGAGTTGGACATGACTGAGCAACTTCACTTTCACTTTTCACTTTCATGCATTGGAGAAGGAAATGGCAACCCACTCCAGTGTTCTTGCCTGGAGAATCCCAGGGATGGGGGAGCCTAGTCGGCTGCCATCTATGGGGTCGCACAGAGTTGGACACGACTGAAGTGACTTAGCAGCAGCAGCAGCAGCAACTCATCTTTTCCCTAGATCTGCCACCAAAATTTCCATGACTGCTCTGACACTCCCTGACACAGAGTTTGACAGACAGGAATTTGAAGTGGAAAGATATAAATTACAGTTAATATCTCTTTCTTTTGCAAACTTGACAAAACATGCGACCACGTGTATATATTTTCAGTGTCCCTCCCTGGGTCTTGGAAGGATCCATGAAAATAAGGGCACTGAAATGTAAACTTCACTAGCTCTCAAATTAGCATAAATCACTCTCTATTCTTATCACTTATTTTATAATTGTGTTGATTGACCAAAGCATAATGGATGAAGGGAAAGAAAAGCTGCATTGAACAAGAACTTCCATCTCTTATGCCCCAAATTTATTCAAGCAACAAGTAATTTGGGGTGTCAAAGTACCCTCTTCTCCCTGGAGACCCTGAGGTGCAAACATTCACCCTTAAACGATTCCCAGAGAGCCACCCACTCCTGTCATAGCCTGTTAGTGACCAGAAACATCAAATTGTTGTCGCCATCCCAGTTTTGATGGGATTATAGGTAATCTGTTTCAAGTGGGTCTGTTCCAAGAACCATTTTCCTGTGGAACAAAATAACCTTGAAAAAAGTTCATGAATGAGATAAGAACATTTCCCTATCAACAAAATAACTGTAAAGTGGGGTGGGCTGGGCTGATACTTGGAGAATTTAATGAATAAGACATTGTTGATGCTTCTTGAACTGCTGGGCTCAATCTGTACTAGTACAATCACAAAAACAAAAGCAAAAAAAAAAAAAAATCCAACATACTTTTTCAGAATAATTTGATTCCTATCTGTTGTTCTGTACCTAAGGAAACCAATCCTATGTGATGATATTTGGGCTTTCCCAGTGGCTCAGCAGTAAAGAATCTGCCTGCAATGCAGGAAATGCAAGACACTGGTTCAATCCCTGAGTTGGAAAGGGTTCCCTGGAGGATGCCATGACAACCCACTCCAGTATCTTGCCTGGAGAATCCCATGGACAGGGGAGCCTGGCAGGCTACAGTCCATAGGGTCACAGAGAGTTGGACACTACTGAAGCAACTTAGAACATATGCACAAATGATACTTAGGGGAAGGCTTTATGTTCAGAGCACCTGGAAAAATCTCCTTACATGGTTACCAATACCCAGAAGCATGTTCTGCAAGCCATAATCTCCTGAGATTCTTCTGGCAAAAAACCCTCAATGGTCCAGTAAGTCTGAAAAGACTCATACTGAATCCCTCTTGAAGATTCACAATGCACTCTAAGAAACCTTGCAATAATCTACTTACCCCAGTATTCTCTACATTTATCCATTTCCAAGCAATGTCTAATAATCCTGTGGGCACATTTTCTTGAGCTACCATCAATGTTGTCCCATTTCCAGATCAGAGTTTCTCAAAAGTGTGGTGGTGGTGGTTTAGTTGCTAAGTCATATCCGACTCTTGCAACCCCATGGACTGTAGCCTGCCAGGTTCCTCTGTCCATGGGATTTTTCAGGCAAGAATACTGGAGTGGATTGCCATTTCCTTCTCCAGGGGAATCTCCCCAACCCAGGAATTGAACCCAGGTCTCCTGCATTGCAGGTAGATTCTTTACTGACTGAGCTATGAGGGAAGCCCCAAAAGTGTATCCTCTACCAATTTCCCCCTTTCTCAGACCCAGTCACAATGGGTCTACTTTTGCACTTCCTTTCAAGCTGAAAACAGTCCTAACTCAGGGATTTTGTACTCGATGCTCCCTCTGCCTAGAACTCCATGCTTTTACGTATGCACATGGGCTCCATCTTTCATTTCATTCAAGCCTCTGCTCAAAAGCCTGCATTCCAGAGAGATCTTCTATAATTGACTGAATTGAGTACCCACCTAAATTCATATGTTGAAGCCATAGCCCCCAGTGAGTTTATTTGAAGATAGGGTCTTTCAGGGAGGTAGCTAAGGTTAAATGAGGTTGTAAGGGTGAGACCCTAATCCAATCCTTATAAGGAGAGGAAGAAACACGTGGGTTGCCTGAGCTCAGAGAAGAGGCCATGTGAGGATACAGCAAGAAGTCAGCCAGCCATCTACAGAGAGATCTCAAGAGAAACCAGCTCTGCTGGCACCTTGGTTTTGGATGTCCAGTCTTCAGAACTGAAAAGATTAATTTCTGTCATTTAAGCCACCCAGTCTGCAGGATTTTGTTACAGTAGCTCTAGAAGGCTAATACTCCTTCCCTGACCACCACCTAAAAGTAAAATTTCCAGTTATTCTCTTCTCTCCTTGTCCTGCCTTCTCTCTCTCTCTCTCTCTCTTTTTTTTCCTGCAGAGTGCTTGTCATGACTTGACACTATATCTCTAGGAGGTTGAGAGGCAGTAGAGTATAGCAGATAAATGTTTGGGTTCTGGGTTCAAATTTCAACCCTACCACTTCATAGCTGTGTGATCATTGATGAGTTATGAAAGTTTCATGAGCTTTACAGAATTGATACCTGCTTCAAAGGCATTGTTATAAGACTGTAATGAGATAGAACATGGGAGGGAACTCCCTGGTGGTCCTAATGGACTCTAGGTTTCCACTGCAGAGGGCCTGGGTTCAATCCCTCATCTGGAAACTAAGATCCCAAAAGCCATGCAGTGCAGCCAAGGGGGGAAAAAAAAAAAGACAAAATAAAAGTAAAAAAAAGAGATAGAACATGGAACTACTATTCTCTGGAACAATTCACACGTTCAATAACTGTTACCTACTATTGCTAATGGTCTGTCTACCCCACTGGAATGTATAAGCACAGGGAGTTTGTCTTACCCATGGTTATATTCATAGTGCCTCCAAGGCACATGTTAAGCCCTCAATAAATATTAGTTACATGAAATATAAATAAATGAAGTCCTATGGACCTTGTCTCAAAGTTCGCAAAGAATTTAAATTCTTTATTGTCACTTCCGCGTCTATCTTTTTTGCTGAATGAACACCTTATAACCTACTACTACCACATGATTTCAGAGTCCTTATTTTGTGTTGACTGTTGTACTGGTGCCAAGTGACACTAGTTTAATTGACATGCACTAATGAGCCAAGTTCAGAAGAGCAGTTAACAAGGGGCAGAGGCTATAGGCTTTCCAACCCAAAAGACTCACACTGAAGTAGTCATGACTACATTTACAGTGAGCGATGCTTCATTAGCAAAACATCACCCATATAATCAAATCAGAGCACTTCATTTAAAGTGTGTCCATTTCATTTGTATTTAATTTTTTTTGTATTGGTTTTGCTGCTCTATGTAATTTGATTCTCCAGATATCAGCAATGGCACTTTGGCCTCTTCCATTGATGAACTTCAGAACCTTCACTGCCCTGTGGCATGTCGCTGAAATGAGTCATCCTTTATCACTTATTCAGATGAATGCAGAATTCAAGCCAAAGGCCTGGTAGGTTTGGTATCACCTTCAATAGGTCACAACTGTCTAAAAAAGGCTTTGTCCATCTGTCACTAAGGACATAATAGGATGTAAAAGTCATCCTCTAGAAATTTTATATCAACATCTGTAATCACTTGTGCCTTAAATTGTCATGGAAATCAACAATGGGCTCATTTACTACTAAGGAAATAACAGGAGAATTTAACCCCTAATGTAAGATGTCCCTCTATTTTCACAGATATACATCTTCCAATGACATTAATGATTATTCCCACCACATGTTGAAAAGAATTTTCAATTCTTTTGAATTGAAATGTAGGTAAAGAATTTGTTCTCGTTATGGTAGCAAATTGCACACTCTATTGAACTCCACTCCAGATTCTGGTCAATCAAATAGGCTGATTACCAGTGTTTCAATCTCCATCCTTCTATCTGCTAGACCTACTTAGCATAACACAAACAACCAGAGTGAATTTGGAAAATAGCCTCTATTGAAAAAGTTCTTAAGCTCTAAAGGATGTTTAACAAATCCTAATTTCTAATCTTCTAAAAGTTCCCAGTGATGTGGTATTTTTCATAGATGAAGAAAACTTTTAATACCAGCCACAACCAGGAATCAAAATTTTTAAAGCAATGTCCTTTATAATAAAATATGAAATATTCAGGGATAGGTTTGACAATCTATTTACTGTTTACTGCTTAGGAAGCCAGCTAAGCAACCCAGAGACCCTCCCCATTCTAATGTTTTATAGATTAGGGTAAAAACTTCACAGCTGTGACAAAGACTCTGCATAGCCATGGGAAACCCTTGATGAGATAATTCCAGAGGCAGTGACAACAGCATATCCTTGGTAGAGTCTGCCAGCCACTCACTAAGGTAGGCCCCAAGTGGCCATGGGGAAGGTTAGAACATGAAAAGAGAAATCAACCCAAGGAGTGGCTACCAATCTCCCTCCCCAATTTTTCCACATCCTCTAGGAGACTTTTCATTATAGAAGTGACTTTTCTCCATTTTATATTCTTGCCTCCTTTGTCAAAGATAAGGTGTCCATAGGTGTGTGGATTTAACTCTGGGCCTTCTATTTTGTTCCATTGATCTATATTTCTGTCTTTGTGCCAGTACCATACTGTCTTGATGACTGTGGCTTTGTAGTAGAGCCTGAGGTCAGGCAGGTTGATTCCTCCAGTTCCATTCTTTTTTCTCAAGATTGCTTTGGTTATTCGAGGTTTTTTGTATTTCCATACAAATTGTGAAATTATTTGTTCTAGCCTTGTGAAAAATACCATTGGTAGCTTGATAGGGATTGCATTGAATCTATAGATTGCTTTGGGTAGTTTACTCATTTGCACTATATCAATTCATCTGATCCATGAACATGGTATATTTCTCCACCTATTAGTATCCTCTTTGCTTTCTTTCACCAGTGTTTTATAGTTTTTTATATATAGGTCTTTTGTTTCTTTAGGTAGATATATTCCTAAGTATTTTATTCTTTTCGTTGCAGTGGTGAATGGAATTGTTTCCTTAATTTCTCTTTCTATTTTCTCATTATTAGTGTATAGGAATGCAAGGGATTTCTGCGTGTTGATTTTATATCCTGCAACTTTACTATATTCATTGATTAGCTCTAGTAATTTTCTGGTGAGTCTTTAGGGTTTTCTATGTAGAGGATCATGTCATCTGTAAACAGTGAGAGTTTTACTTCTTCTTTTCCAATTTGGATTAGTTTTATTTATTTTTCTGCTCTGACTGCTGTGGCCAAAACTTCCAAAACTGTAATGAGGTGGATGAAACTGGAGCCTATTATACAGAGTGAAGTAAGCCAGAAAGAAAAACACCAATACAGTATACTAACGCATATATATGGAATTTAGAAAGATGGTAATGATAAACCTGTATGTGAGACAGCAAAAGAGACACAGATGTATAGAACAGTCTTTTGGACTCTGTGGGAGAGGGCGATGGTGGGATGATATGGGAGAGTGGCATTGAAACATGTATAATATCATATATGAAATGAATCACCAGTCCAGATTCGATGCAGGATACAGGATGCTTGGGGCTGGTGCACTGAGATGACCCAGAGGGATGGTATGGGGAGGGAGGTGGGAGGGGGGTTCAGGATGGGGAACACGTGCATACCAGTGGTGGATTCATGTTGATGTATGGCAAAACCAATACAATATTGTAAAGTAATTAGCCTCCAATTAAAATAAATAAATTTATTTTAAAAAAGACGTGACTTTTTAGTTGCTTTTAGTTTAGTAAATCAGTATCTTCAATTTTTTTTCTCTAAAGCTTAAGTGAATGGCAACTCAACTCAGTCTATGAGCCAATGTCAACACAGTCTCCTACCCTTGCCCTTTTAGTCTTTTCTGAGAAACTTGGTAGTTACCACATAAGCCACATCACTGTCATTCAGGGGGCACCTTCTACTGCCAATGAAGCACCACAGGAATGTGTGAGCAGAAGACTGGAGGGTGCCAGCTGCTAAAGCAGCAAGCGCAAACTGATGCAGCAAGGGGAGAAGGCCAGGGACCGGGTTACCATCCATTCCATCATCGTGTCTTGCGGCCATTCTCTCTTTCTGTGTCCATCTCCACTCTCAGAGGGCAGCTACCATGATTTTTTCTTATACATCCAGCATCTAGTCAACAGGTTGGGTTATAGAAGAATTAAGTATTTGTCAAATAACTGAATAAATCAGTGTACTGCTTGGAAAAGCATTCGGAGCAGGACATACTAGGAAGAGTTTTTACAAATGGAAAGAACTGTGTATGAAGGAAATTTCAGGTTTTCTAGACCCAGGTACATTAACATGGTGATTTTTTTCTCTGAAATTTAGAAAATGTAGGGAAAGTTCTTTTCTACATCTGGGAATATATTGGTAGTGTAAGGAAATGGCAACCCGCTTCAGTATTCTTGCCTGGAGAATTCCATGGACAGAAGAGCCTGGCAGGCTACAGTGTAGGAGGTTGCAAAGAGTTGGACATGACTGAACAAACTAACACATACACACACACACCCCTATATATAACAAACAGGTTTGCTTGAAGTCAGGTACTTTTCAAATCATATAAACTGAATACAAATAAATTTAGGTCTCCTAGTGTCATTCCCAACCTCACCAAATAAACAGTCATCTCTGGAATGGCCTGGGAGAATCAATACTCAATTCCACTATACTTTGTAACTGAGTTACAGAGTAACCTGCCAGCAATCCTCTCAGAATTCATGGGGCTGTTTAAATAGAGCAAAGTCCACAAAAAGTTCCACCGAGATATGCTGAGCAAAGGCCAGAACCCCAGAAGAAAACAAGGTAGCCTCTAAGCGAAGCTGACCTCACCCGGAGTACAAACCCCACTGGCCCGGGGTAGGGGATCTATGTGACTGGCAATGAGCCCTGTGCTGTCAGAGCTCCTGAGAGAGCTTCCAGGCTGGTTCCTGTTCTCTGGCATCTTCTTGCCTGTGACTTTGCTGCTGCTCCTTCTCATTGCCTACTTCAGGATCAAGCTGATGGAGGGTAAGTGAGAAGCCACCCAGGGCCAGGGTTAGAGGTCCTTTCCCATGGCACACATCTGAAACAAGTCCATGGACTATCCGTCTTTCTGGGAGGCCTGGAATCACACATTTTTTGAGTGTGCAGGGACTCCTCAATAAATGCCTTCTTAAGATACCTTCACGGGGAAACATGACAAGTTTGATCTCACCAGCAGTGTGGATGGTACACTGGGCTCTGAAGACTTGATGCAGGGATACTTCACTGCAGCCCCCCAAAGACAGATGAACTGTGAATCAGCAATTTGGACACATGACTGCTTGTCTCTCTCAGGCCAATAGATTCACAAACATTACACAGTGTTACATGGTCTGCTATGTCTGCCTGGCAGGGGTGAATGTGTGTGTAAGTCCCTGTGAGTGTGTGCACATACACTTCTTTCTCAGCCATTAAACTTTTATTAAGGAAACATGCCATCATTGTGCTATCAGAGTGTTTGGTAAACATCAAGCTCTAATAGATATCTGATGGCTTGGTGTGAATTTACTATGAAACTGTGGTCTTAAGGTGGGGAGAAAAAAGAAACCTCAGGACGCTTAAAGTGGTTGGGCCACAGGCTACTGGGTCTCAGATTGAGACTATTTATTCTGCTGTAACTGGAAAGAATGAAAGTGCATTGTAGTTTGATTGACTAAGCATTAATAATGTACCCAAATGTTAGACTAATATAGAGGTTAATAGCTATTTTAGTAAAATCAACAAAAACCAGTAATATTCCTTAAGTTGGATAATGTCGTATTAACCAAAAAACAAATCTGAAGTCAGTCTTCTCACCCTCCTTTGCTTCTCTCTGCTCGCATCTAGGATCTGCATATCCTTTTTTGGAGTCATTCCTGATTACATTTTCCAGTGTGAGCAGACAACCTTAGACAAGGCATGCCTTCATTTTTATGTGGATCCAATCCAATTCCAAATTTCCCTTTCTTATTTAAAAAAACCTCTGAGAACATATAGCTTTTAAAATTATAGTTCTTTCTATAACTGTTTTCCTAAGGGCAAGCAGTTGTTTATCTTCTCTCCAGTTTGAGGGCAAAAGAGATCACCTGGCCCCAAATAAAATATCACCAGTTTAAATCTCTCTTTAGCAACTCCCACTTAAAAACTATCAACAGATGGTCAAACGTCATGTCATCAATCTTGCAACCAGGGTTATGGCAAGTGTAATCATTCCTATTTTGTCCTGTGAAGAAAGGGACATTGACAGATTAACTAGTGTGTTCACAGAACCCCAGAGTTTTGCATCCTGAAACAGAAACTTATCTTGCCTGCCTCATACATCCAAGTCCATCACGCAACAGATGCATTTTAAGATGTGATGGAAAGCATGTGGAGGTATCGTAATCATTAATCCCACATTTCAAGCCTTAGGAGGTAACAGTGCATGAAAATTTAATTAGTATGTAGAGAACATCAGTTTTTTCACAAAGAAGGAAAGGAAATTCCCTAACATCCTGCACTCTTCAATCTGTTTCCATTGCCTTGAGTAAGCTCTTGAGGTGGAGGCCCGATTCTTGAAATTTCCATCACCAACCCTTCATCAGCCTCTGCCAGGGACATGTCACCTCTCCGTGGGTGAAAGTTTTGATGATCTTACCTCCCCGAGTCCTGAGATTTCTAAACTGCTACGTTCAGTGCCACTCAAAATACCATCACCCTGATCACAAACAAATTGCTTGCTAAAATAATCAACATTGCCAAAAGCAGACACTATGAAAAAACAAATTGTGTCTCTCGAAAGCCTGAAAGTTTTGTATGGAGTTAGATGTAAAATAAGGTCAGGAAAAGTGATCAGGTTCTGACCTTCAGCAACTGACATTCTCAAACAGGTAACTAAAGTATTGAAAATGTGCAGTGTGGCTAGGCATCTCTCACTGAACTTTTTGGAGAAGGAACTGGCAACCCACTCCAGTGCTCTTGTCTGGAGAATCCCATGGACAAAGGAGCCTGGTGGGCTACTGTTCATGGGGTCACAAAGAGTCTGACATGACCGAGCGACTATATATATATGCTTTGGTGGTTAGCAATAAAAAAAAAAAAAAAAAAGGATTTAGAGAAATCAGAGTAAGTTAAGGGTTAACCGAGTGAAATTGTTAAGATCTCAGGCGAAAGGGTCAAACCAAATGGGAGTTTGAACTTCAGCTCTATAACAATGGTCACACTACCTAACCTTTCTTTTTTTTTTAACATTTGCAATTCATCTTACAGGTTGGGCATTTAAAAATAAAACATATTTGATAACAATTAGTTGAAGAAAAATATAGCTAAAATTGAGGGCTTTAAAGAAAAATTATTAAGCATGTACTCTAATCTTCAATAGGTCATAACATATGGATTTGTCCACAGATTCCATTGAGGGAGTGGTGATTCTTGACTGGTCTGTCAAAGCATGACTAAATCAGCTGTGTAAAAGCTCTCTTAACATATCAAACAATCTTTATAGAAAGTGATTAGAGTGCTCAGTCAGTCAGTTCAGTCACTCAGTCGTGTCCGACTCTTTACGACCCCATGAACTGCAGCACGCCAGGCCTCCCTGTCCATCACCAACTCCCAGATTTTACCCAAACTTGTGTTCATTGAGTCAGTGAAGCCATCTAACCATCTCATCCTCTGTTGTCCCATTCTCCTCCTGCCTTCAATCTTTCCCACCATCAGGGTCTTTTCAAATGAGTTAGCTCTTCACATCAGGTGGCCAAAATATTGGAGTTTCAGCTTCAACATCAGTCTTTCCAATGAACACCCAGGACTGATTTCCTTTAGGATGGACTGGTTGGATCTCCTTGCAGTCCAAGGGAATCTCAAGAATCTTCTCCAACACCACAGTTCAAAAGCATCAATTCTGCACTCAGCGTTCTTTATAGTCCAACTCTCACATCCATACATGACTACTGGTAAAACCATAGCCTTGATTAGACAGACCTTTGTTGACAAAGTAATATCTCTGCTTTTTAATATGCTGTCTAGGTTGGTCATAACTTTCCACTCAAGGAGTAAGTGTCTTTTAATTTCATGGGTGCAATCACCATTTGAAGTGATTTTGGAGCCCAGAAAAATAGCCACTGTTTCCCCATCTATTTGCCATGAAGTGATGGGACTGGATGCCATGATCTTCGTTTTCTGAATGTTGAGTTTTGAGCCAACTTTTTCACTCTCCTCTTTCACTTTCATCAAGAGGCTCTTTAGTTCTTCTTCCCTTTCTACTATAAGAGTGGTGTCATCTGCATATCTGAGGTTATTGATATTTCTCCTGGCAATCTTGATTCCAGCTTGTGCTTCCCTCCAGCCCAGCGTTTCTCATGATGTACTCTGCATAGAAGTTAAATAAGCAGGGTGACAATATACAGCCTTGACATACTCCTTTTCCCATTTGGAACCAGTCTGTTGTTCCATGTCCAGTTCTAACTGTTGTCCTTTGACCTGCATGCAGGTTCCTCAAGAGGCAGGTCAAGTGGTCTGGTATTCCCATCTCTTTCAGAATTTTCCACAGTTTATTGTGATCCACAGTCAAAGGCTTTGGCATAGTCAATAAAGCAGAAACAGATATTTTTCTGGAACTCTCACTGTTTTGATGATCCAGGGAATGTTGGCAACTTGATCTCTGGTTCCTCTGCCATTTCTAAAACCAGCTTGAACATCTGGAATTTCACAGTTCATGTATTGCTGAAGCCTGGCTTGGAAAATTTTGAGCATTACTTTACTAGCATATGAGATGAGTGCAATTGTGTGGTAGTTTGAGCATTCTTTGGCATTGCCTTTCCATAAAATAATCCATTTACATTCACTGTCCCATGGTGCTAGTGATAAAGAACCCGCCTGCCAATGTAGGAGACATAAGAGAAACTGGTTCAAAGGCAGGAAGAAGATCCCCTGGAGGAAGGCATGACAACCCACTCCAGTATTATTGCCTAGAGAATTCTGTGGATAGAGAAGCCTGGTGGGCTACAGTCCATGGGGTCACACAGAGTTGGACACAATTAAGGCTGCAGTCCATGGGATCACTAAGAGTCAGATACGACACTTTCATGCATTGGAGAAGGAAATGGCAACCCACTCCAGTATTCTTGCCTGGAGAATCCCAGGGATGGGGGAGCCTAGTGGGCTGCCATCTACGGGGTCGCACAGAGTCGGACATGACTGAAGCGACTTAGCAGAAGCAGCAGCAGCAGCAGCAACGTGACTTAGGATGCATGTCCAATTAAGTGGCATACTACCTAACCTCTTGAAGCTTCCGTTTCTTCACTTGTAAAATAGAATTAATAGCAGGATGTAGCTGTAGGGTTGCTGTGGAGATTAAGTGAGGTAATACATGTAAGGTTTTTAACAGTCCCTTTTCTGACCAACGTTCAGTCATGACCCCTGCTGATTTATTAATATGAATTCTCAGAAGAGAGTGTTTGTGTCATTATAACTATCATTAAAATATCCTACGTGTGCTAAAAATACTGGAGTGGGCTATCATATCCTCCCCCAGGGGATCTTCCTGACCCAGGGATCAAACCCATGTCTCTCATATCTCCTGCATTGGCAGGCGGGTTCTTTACTACCAGTGCCACCTGGGAAGCCAGTAGCCATATTAAACTTCAAGACAAAATTACCTTTACTTAAAAATAAGTTCTAAAAATTTTACTTAAAATTAAGTAAATTGCCCAAGGTCAGTCACTTAGAAAATGGTAGAGACAGGGTATCTGGCTCCAGAAATAGCCCTCTCAGCTAAAACACTACCCCTGGAGTATTGAACACAGGGTAGGTGTTCAGTGGGTATCTGCTGAATGAATACTTTCAGCCCAGGCAAATAAGCTCATCACCAACATGAGAGCCAATGGTGGGAGAATTTAAAGAAGGCAAGAATTTTACAAAAATCTTGAGGGGATGGACCAATCTCTTTAACAGGGTAATTATTGATGATGGTGATTCCTCAGCATGAAGATTTATCTCTGAATCAAGGAGATTACACTTCACCTGTGGCCCAACAGAGACAATGTCATTGCCTGCAGAATAATCTTCAATTACAAACTCTGATGTTCTCAGGGCCACTTGCCAATTCTCACCTGTCTAATCTCTCTATGCTCTCCTAAAAGTTCCATTAAAATGAAACAATGGCCAAATTACAAGCTCTTTCAGTATTACAAGCTATTTCTCTTGCTCTCTTCATTGAGCCTGACACAGACACTTGGTTTACAGGATAGATAGCTCATTGAGGAATGATGGGTTTCCTTTTGGTCTCTCCCCCCTAGTTTTCCATGCTTCTAGTTCTCTTCATTCAGTGTTATTATTCAGATCACCTATTCTCAGTTCTACAATTTGTATCCTGGCTCCTCATTCAAAGCATCTTTGGTAATGAAGAATGAGGGAAGAAATCACTCATATTGCAATGAGTCTATAACCTAAGGCATGGGCTATCTGAACTTTGAACTAGCAATAATCTATTTGGAAAGGCAGTGAAACTGAGTGGCTGAGAGTATGGGCTCCAGAGTCAAGACTGCCTGGGATCAAATCCTAAATCCATCAGTTTCTATGATCTTGGGCAAACTGACTCATTTTGATTTCTCTATACCTTCATTTGTTCCCCTGTAAATTAAGAGTAAGTGACTACAACATAAGAATTAAATAAGACCCACAAAGGTCTTTTCACAGTGTTTGGCACCAAAGTGACCAACAAACATTAGCTGTTAAAACTTGAGGCTTGTGTAACCTAAGACCTGATAGCCTCCAGTGTAAATGTACCCTCTCTCGACTAAGATGACAAGCAGTGTGGAATCACGGAAAGTCAGAGAGAGTGCTCATGTCCTGGGATACATGGCATATAAAGTGCCTGGCAAGGAATAAATTGCTAGGATTTGACATGTGGGCCTAAAAGAATATTTTCAGGTTCAATGCTATAAACATGCATTATCTCCTATGAGATTATATAAACTCCTGTCTCTGGCTTTGATAATTTGATTAATTATAATTCTGAAAATAAACTTTTAAGAGTAACAATAGTTTCTGTTATGCATGTTGGTGGTAGTCAGAAAGAAGGCTGTATTTTTTGATCTATCAGGAAGATCTCAAAGGATAACTGTCAGGATTTCAGGGCTAAAGATCAAATTTATTATTGCAAGAGAGGTAACGGGTGAAAGTACCAGAGCAGATAAGGATATACAGAAGGATGCTACATAATAAAAGCCAAGGGGAGGAGTATGATCGGGTGGGGGTCACGGGAAGGGAGCTCATGTCAAATGCTACAGAGGGAGGAAACTGGGGATTAGACAATGACACCAGTTTGTAATTATGTCACTGATAAGTTTTAATATTTCAGTAGCTTTAAGTGAAGTTATATTTTAAAGGATTAAGTGAAAATTGGCATCTCAGTTTTCAGTCAAAGGTACCAAAAGGTAAAGAGGAGACAAATATGACTTGTCTAAAGACTAAATGCTGAAACACATTTTTGGTGGGGAGGAGCAGGACAGAAACCCTCTCTTACTTATTTCCATATCCCTAGGCCTTACATTAGACAGGCTTAATAAATGTTTATTGAATGTGGAAGTCTTAATACATTTAATCAACATTTAATCTACTGAATATAAAATATACTTAACACATAACGACTTTTATTACAGTGGTAATTTGCCCTGTCTAACCATGACCATCCTTTAGAAATAAGCATTTACATTTCTTTTGGGAGAGGTTGAGAAGCAAAGGAGAGATCCTGCAGTAGTAGTTGCTGTGACGTCCGTGACTTCTGTAACCACCAGGATAGAAGTGCTGGCCAATTACACCTTAGGAGCTGTGAATGACCAGCGGCACTCAGCTGCCTCTGAAGTATTAACTAGTATTTTTCCTTTCAGTTAATGAAGAACTGTCACAGACTCCTGATCACCAACACAGTCTCAACGCTGGCTCTCCCCACTACCAGAGAAAGAAGCGGATGTGACTGCCAGGGACTCATCAGTGGCCAAAGCACAGTGGATTTCCGCTGGTCAGAGAGTAACAGTCAATGGCTTAGCAATAAAGTAGGTTAATAAACCAGATCCACAGTGAGATAGAAAGAACACTAAGATGCTTGGTCTGAACTATATTGAAAAGTGGCAGCTATTGTCCAAGAGGACAGCTATGAGACTCAGCTTAACCAGCAGTTCTTTAGAGTCCCAAGATTGTGTTGGATGGTCTAGGGACTGGATACTTAAAAACTTTTCTAACAAACTTTTATAGAACCATGTCTACTCTGAAGGGCATTATTTTCAAACTAAAATTCGTCAGCATCATTATTACATAATTTTGTGGAAGCTGGCATTATTCTAACTTTGGAGGTGAAGAAACTCTGGTAGAGATAAAATGAATAGCAAAAGATGAGTGCCTGTGGATTTCCACTGTGGTTCCCACTTCCTCTTCTTGACATTCAGCAAGGCATAAATGTCACCTTTTCAGGCATTATTTCTGGCCCTTGGTTTGCTTCTTCCCTTTCCCAGTTGCTTTTGCAAATCACATCATCATGAGAACCCACAACAAGAGCCTCTCTTCACTGGGTATGGATCATCATGAAGGTAGCTTTCAGCATGACACCACTTGGAAATACTGGCCATTTGATGAGAAAAGTAAAGAACAGAATGTTCATGGAACTCATATGGAGAATAACTCAAGACCTTGCCTAAAAAACCAAACATCAGGGAGCATTTCTAAATGTGGAAAGAAGTCAACATTTCACTAGCAGCAACCATCAAGCTGAGCCCCTGTGCTATACAGCAGCTTCTCACTAGCTAGCTATTTTACACACGGCAGTGTATAAATGTCAGTGCTACTCTCTGTGATGATCTAGAGAGGTGGAATGGGGGTGGGATGGGGTGGGACGCAGGCCAAAAAAAGAAAAAAAAAAAAAGAGAGAGAGAGAAATTTCACTAGCAGGATTCTTTCAGTGAGAAACCCCAAAGAGCCAATCTAGGTAATTGAGAAGAAACATTCAATTCAAAGTAGTAGTTAAAATTAGTACCTTGCTCATCACAGTTTCCTAGTTAAAAGACATTTAACATGTCCTAAGTGTAAGTCTGGTTATATACCGATGTTTGCATATGAATCCAACAGGCTATTAGACTGATTATAAAACACTAAATTTGTTCACCTGAAAGAAGTGCATTTATGTAGTGATATAGAAACATGCAAAAGATCATGTGGTTGACCCAAAGCAAGAATGCTATTCTCTGCTTCTCTCCCCTCTCCTCCCTCACTCTCCAATTCTTCATACGCATCCAATGAGTTATCGGTCTCCACTTGCACTTATGAAATTCACTGTTCAACTGGAGACACTCATTTCTGGGTTTTATTGTATTTGATTACAAGGAAAATGTCTGCTGGGGCTTCCAGGCTGAGGTAATTTAGCCTAAGTGTGCACGCCATATGGAAGGATTAACAATATTCCTTCAATTCCGGGAGGGATCTCATTATAGCCTCTAGCGGAAATCAGCTTATGTAAAAATGCCTTCTTTGACAAAAGGTGTAGAAGGTTCGGCCACCAAGGTTTGCTCCAACTCCTCTTAGAAACAGGCACTGCCGAAGCCTGACTGATGACTCTGGGGGATGTATTCCACCACCTTTGCCCTAGCAGAGAAAATGCATCTCAACTACTATGGTTAACAGAGGAGCTCTAAACATACATATTTTTAGCATAACCCAGTTGTGCAATGCAGGACCTGATTTCTTTGTTGCTGTTGGGTAAGATGAGAGTACAAGGAATTTCTAATGAAATCATGAGTAGAGTCATGAATGCTTTTATATGTAGAGAGAAATAGAAACATTAGTCTTCTCTTGGAGATACCAAGTCCAAGGGTTTTACTACCACCTGCTTGAAGGCACTGTACTGGATTTCATGAGTCCCTCACAGACTGCAGTCAATCAGCTGCCCAGTCACAACTTTGCTCTCCACCTGCCAAGAGTCTAGCAGGTTCCTGCTCATGACTGCTGTCACCGAGACCAGGCTGGTGGTCTTAATATTTCACCCTATATTGTTTCTTCCTATGCATCAAAGCATTTCATTAGGGGCCAAACATGCTCCTAAGTGGTCTCCCTTTAAGAGTTATTAAGCTTATTTCTAATGTTCTAGTACCTGAATGAACTCTCAATTCTGTTTCCCCGACAACAATGGGTGCTGTAAGTGCCGTTATATTGCCACCTATTCAACAACAATAAAAAATTTATTTTACAGAGCGAACCTAAAGCTGTTAATATCATCCATCTTGTTAACGGTGTTGGTAATTTGGAAATGTGGCATTGGGACACTACAAGTCCATGACTGTTTCTTCACATTCCAAGCTTAGACATGTTGATAAAACAGAAAATGGGGCAGGGAAGGGCACACATCATGTTCTCTAAAGTGTTATTCACAATCCTTTAAAGAAAAAACTTATTTATAAGTAGTTTGACCAGGTAACAACCTCCAGTATTTTCTGGATATAATAGCAACTGGAAAATAAAGAACAGATATACACTTTCACACACCAACAAGAGTTTTTCTTTGAAATCTAAGTCCTTTGGCAAAACTATAGTTCAGAAATCAGTCATAATGGTTAAACACATTTTTGTAAATCAATTTTCTGACTTGTTTATAAAAAGTTAGAATTTTTCCAAACAAATGCTCCCGTCTTGCTTTTTTGAATTTATAATTAGTGTGCTCATCAGAAGCAGCCTCTCAGTTTATCAACATTTATGCAAAGGTGTTCACCCTGGCAAATGAGTCACAGAACATAAACAGGAAGTACATATCTAAAAATTTTTATTTATAATTAGGAGACAAAACCAGACGATCCTAAAGGACATCAACCCTGAATCTTCATTGGAAGGATTGGTGCTAAGGTGAAGTTCCAATACTTTGGCCACCTGATGCAAAGATCCGTGATGCTGGGAAAGGTTGAGGCCAAGAGGAGAAGGGGATGACAGAGAATGAGATGGTTGGATGGCATCACTAACTCAATGGACGTGAATTTGAGCAAACTCAGAGAAATAGTGAAGGACGGGGAAGACTGATGTGCTGCAGTTCATGGGGTTGCAAAGAGTCAGACACGACTTAGCAACTAAACAAAAACCATCACTATCAGATTGAAATTCTTTCTGTTAAGAAAATTCAAATCTATATTCCAAAACCCAGATTGTTAACAGCAGAGATGCCAAACCTTTATTGAGGTAATAAAGAGCCTTTTGAGAATTGAATGAGAGCCAGGAATAATTTTTTTTTAATCTCTAGGAGAAATGAGTATGCCTGTAAATTTGCATATGTTGGGAGAAAGCCTAGACCCTTGAAGTCCATCAAGGAGTCTGTGGTAAGGAAGCCTGTAGTCACACATCTTAGGAAAAAACTGTACTGCCTCTTACACTGGCCACCTTACTTACGATGGATGAGTAGACCATATCGGGTTCCTGACATTGCGGGGCTCACAGGAAAGTTGGGTCTATACAATTTGAAGTCAAAATTTTCCCTACAGGATTCCCAAGTAACTTGGTTCGTAATGGTACAGAATTCTGTTTTGCAAAGTTCTCACAAGAACACAGCTCAGATTGGCAGAATCTCCCATTACTTACCTTTGGAGGATTAATTCACGCAGTGCTGTTAATACTCGCAGTGGTAAACTTTTTGGAGGGCATTTCTGTGCCAGGAGCTCCACTAGGCACATTACACATTTTTACTTCATCTAACCATGAGAATATGCCTGGTGTGGGATGTATTACTACCCTCACTTCATAGATAAGTACCTTCATTGAAGTCACATGGTTCAGTTACTCAGCATAAGGCATTGCAATGCCCAGCTGTAGGAGTCTTAAGCCTGTGTTTCTGAAGCAAAACATTTTATACAACTTGAAGCTACTATAAACCCAATTTGGCATCATGACTATTCAGAAGTTTTGGGCCCTGGCCAAGGATCAGGAGTTGGACACCTCAGATTTGCCAGCTGACTGTGTTCTTTTGAGGTCAACTCCCTGCTGTGGCCTGATCCCAGCACATACATGAACAGGTACATGCGAGGATCCATATGCAAGCCCACATGGACTTCTGAAAATATAGTTAAGCCTACGCTCATTGTGTCAGCAGTGACAGTCACATGTCCTGTGCAAGTGTGTAAGACTCTACTGGAAACTGACCGGAGCACCATACTCAGAAGAGCAACGTTCTCATGACTGGACTTTGTTTTAAATTATGGGGCTTTTATGGGATTCCTTAGTCTTTCATCACAGAATATTTTAACAGAATGAAATAACCAACCTTTACTTACCACCTCCTGGCTTTAGCAATTATCAACTCACAGCCAATCTCATTTCACCTAAAGCACAACTCACTCCTCCCTATCCTCATATTATTTTGAATTCTCAGATAATTATATGATGTTTCACAGATATCGTACAATTTTATCCGTAAGTAAGGGGAAAACTTAAAAGTCCACACTGGGCAGTAGTTATGCTAGTTTGCTTTATGACTGGGGTCCTGGTGATGACCACTCCATGAACTGTGGTTTATGCAGTGAGGAATGCTGTGCGCATCACAAAGGGAAACAGAAACTACTCACAACAGCAAAATGCCAAAAATTCACCAACTCTATGTGTTTTTTAAACAATATCATTTTTCATCCTGCTGTGGCCTGTGGAATATGCATTATTCTGTTTCCTGTGTTCCACATAAGATCACTGGGAGGTTTATGTGATAGAGTCATAAAAACCCTATATAACTAAAAGGAATTATTGCTTGTCACCCTCAAATTATATTGCTTTTTGACTTAAGATAAACAATTAGCACCTGGATGTCTCATAGCAGTGAACCCTGTTGACCTACATTCTTATTCTACCTCTTGGGATTTTGAAAGCTCAGTTCACACAATGAAATTTTAACATTCTGAGAAGAATTTTGCAACAAACACAAAATACTAAAATAGAAGGTCTTGCTGCCATCATCACAGGTGGCATGATCAACATGATTCCCAGATGCTTCTTGGGTACCAAGCCCCCACAGATACTCTGAATATCTCTGGGACCCCAAACTCTGTCCTTGCCACCTCAGCTGCTAAAACTGAGTCCTGACTGAACACGGCATTTCTGAAGCTGCCAGAGTCATACTTAGTCTCCTAACTCTGTAGCTATCATTAGAAATTTAGAAGGATGTGGTTCTCAAAAAACTCTGGCAAGATCAACCTCTGCTTTAAATAAAAATGCTACATATACACACTTTCTGATGCAAATTATATTTACAGAGTCATATTTGGTTCCATTATATCTCTATGGCTTGGCTTCCTGAGACAGGTTTCCCCAGACAGGAGGAGTTGCTTATGTAAAAATTCTAGAGAAAGCAAGAAACATCTTTCACAAGGTGAGAGAGAATTCCGTGGGAACTGATCCCAAAGAAGACAGCCATGCAAATTATATTTAACGTGTTCACTTTAAACAACTAGGGAAAGACATTCTTCAGAATATTTTAAATGAAATATACCATACCCTGTCGGTCATTTACTGTATGATGCTTTTAACATTTGTAAGAAAATGAGTCTGGGCAAAAGCTTCACAGTGAACCATCCTGCTCAGACATGGGTGCAGCCCTCGGCAGAGCCCATTCTGCCTGATGCATTAAAGGTCAGTGGGCTGTTAAGCAAAATTGAAGCAGAGGACCAGATTTTAGATGGTGCAGCTAAAATATTTCCTGAAACAAAACAAAAAATACACAAAGAAAACAAGCAAAAATATGCCTTGGAGAACTTGTACAAGCTGGGGTGGATTATGTAACCAGGCAGAAGGAACTGGCATTCTAAAGAGTAGATTTACAAACATTTGACATTGTTTTAGCCATTTGAAACTGGTGAAGCTGGCAGCAGCATGAAATTATAAAATATTTGAATAACAGATTTTAAAAATGCTACATCCCACAAAATACTAGAACCTCTGACTGACAGGAGGACTCGAGCTTATTTTTTAAAACCTTCATAAAAAGAGAAGTGATGAGTTTAGAGAATAAACAAACTTTATTTTATAACAGTATTACAGAAAGCAAAATATCATTTAATACAACTTGAAGCTGCAAGAAATCTAATCTGGCATCATAACTATACATGGGGGCAAAGCAAAGGAAAGAATGTTCAATACAGTTAATACGTCCCTATCAGGTCTCTGGCATCAGCTTTACTGGTGTAACTTTCTTACAACTGTCAAAAAAAAACCCCCACCATGGCCCTACTCCTCCATCCCAGCATCCTCACACCTGTGAATCATCACGCTATCTGAAAGAGATAACACCTGCTTGATAAACAAAAGGTCAGTTTTTACATGGAGACAAGGGGGTTTAATACAAAGCCAAGTGTTCTACACAAGTGTTCAAATAATGGAAAGTATGGAAATTTGGACATGTTAAGAAAGAAAGCACTAAGGTTTTTAAGCTGCCTGAATATTTTAGTAGGAGGGAAGAAATCGCTGTCTCTCCCCTCCTGTTTCTGGAATGCTGCCGAAGAGCCCGTGTCTGAGAAGGATCGGCACTGTGGTGCGACAAGGGTCTCTGAACACAGTGCGTTGGTCAGTGAACGTCATCATAGTTCTCCAGTCTGCAGATTCCTGGACTTTCTGCCCCAAAGTAAAAAGTCACAGGACTGGAAAGTCAAAAGGGTTCATTATCAAAAAATAGCCCCAGTGAAATTTTCAAAACCTTAGAAAATTTTCATAATGTAAGAAACACTTTTAAATCTGCATTAACATTTTCTCATACAGTGTATTTACCGCAAACTGAAAACTCTGTAAATATTGACTTCTAAGAACCCAATGGGAAGCATCCGGAAGAAGGAAAGCCACTATCAAAATTAGTCACAGAGTCTCCTTTCCGCACAACAGCACCTGTTCCAGTGAACAGCACCGTACCAGCTGTGGCTGGCTTTGTTCACTATCATTTGATCAAAATGAGTCACAAAAAGCAGGTAGTTGTACACAAAGTAAACAAGAAACAAAAAACAAAACTCTCTAACTGAAAAAAAAAAAAAAAGGAAAGAAAAGAAATAATATTTAGAAGTGGTTATAAAACAAAACAATATATTAAAATGCGAGGGAATGGTATAGACCAGAGCTGTTAAGGTAAGGTTTGGTGTTGGCATTTTAATTCTTCAGGCTTCTGGCCATTGTAACCAGTCGTAGTATAAATTCGCTGGAGCAGTGGTGTGGCATTAAGACTTGGAATGGTCAAAATTCTTCAGGTTCACAAAGTTGAATGTTGTCTATAAAATGAATTTCTAGGAGGAAAATAAAAGAGAGAGAGAAGGTTTAAATATTCCAAAGACAGAAGCTTGGGGAAAAAATGTAAGATTCATTAAATTCCAAATGAACTAATAGACAATTCCTATCTGCCTGGTTCTATAGTAAATAGTACTTTACCAGAAGACAAGCATGAGAATCTAATTCGCTCTTGAGGGCCTTAAAATATCTGGAGGATTGACAAGCACACTGGAAACAAGTGGTAAGTAAGAATTTGACCAAAAATTTAACTATAAAACAGAGGTAATTCATATAGTAAAAATCTAAAAACTAGATTTTTAAAACCAATGTAGGTTTCAAAGCTAGCTTCAAGAAAGAAGGAAAAATAATTTTGACTTCATTGAAATGAATAAAAGGTGCCTCAGGCTGGGAGAACAGAATGAGGAAAGACGTAAGAAAGGGAGACAGTATATGGTATTAGGTTGGTGCAAGAGTAATTGCAGTTTTGCATTGTTGAAATTTGCCATTTGATACTGGGATAGATCCTTAAACGAATGCAGTTATGTTATACATCTTTTTAATGTACACTTCTTGCTTTATGTTTTTTGGTAATGACTTATTACTTGCTGTTTATTTATATTTATTTTAGACTATAGAAATGATGCTAGACAAAAAGCAAACTCAAGCGATTTTTTTTATTCAAGTTCAAAATGGGTCATAAAGCAGCAGAGACAACTCACAATATCAACAATACATTTGGCCCAGGAACTGCTAATGAACATACCCTGCAGTGGTGGTTCAAGAAGTTCTGCAAAGGAGACAAGAGCCTTGAAGATGAGAAGCACAGTGGCCAGCCATCGGAAGTTGACAAGGATCAATGGCGAGGATCATTGAAGCCAATCCTCTTACAACTACATGAGAAGCTGCCCAAGAACTCAACGTTGACCATTCTATGGTTATTTGGCATTTGAAGCAAACTGGAAAGGTGAAAAAGCTCCATAGATGGGTGCCTCATGAGCTGACCAAAAATCAACAAAATCATCATTTTGAAGTCTTAATTGGGTTGGATTGCCACCACCCCAGTGGTGGCAAGTCTTAATTCTGTGCAACTGCAATGAACCATGTCTCCTCGATCCAGTTGTGAGATGAAATGAAAAGTGGACTGTATACCACTACTAGTGAATACCACCTCAGTGGTTGGACAGAGAAGAAGCTGCAAAGCACTTCCCAAAGCCAAACTTGCACTCCCCAAAAAGGTCATGGTCATTGTTTAGTGGTCTGCTGCCAGGCTGATCCACTACAGCTTTTTGAATCCTAGTGAAACCATTACATCTGAGAAATACGCTCAGCAGATTCATGAGATGAACCAAAAAGGCAATGCCTGCAGCCAGCACTGGTCAACAGAATAGGCCCAATTCTTCTCTACGACAATGCCCAACCATACATCGCACAACCAGTGCTTCAAAAGTTGAACAATTTGGGCTACCAAGTTCTGCCTCATCTGCCATATTCTCCTGACTTCTTGCCAACTGACTACCACTTTTTCAAGTATCTTGACAACTTTTTGCAGGGAAAATGCTTCCACAACAAGGATACAGAAAATGATTCCAAGAGTCTGTAGAATCCGAAGGCACGAATTTTTATGCTATAGGAATAAACCATCTTATTTCTCATTGGCAAAAATGTGTTGATTGTAATGGTTCCTATTTTGATTAGTGTGTTTCAGCCTAGTTATAACAATTTAAAATTCAGGGCCTGAAACCACATATTACTTTTGCACCAACATAACAGTCGAGTATACAGATTATGGGGTAGAGGACAGGAATGAATGAGGCGGGGGGCTGGGGAGGGGGGAGATAGGACAATGGAGAAATGGAAGTGATGGAGGCTAAGCATTGGTATGGTGGGTAATGAAAGGCAAGGAAAAAACACGAGCTCTACTTTTTAATAACAGACTGAGAAGTATGAGCTTGATTTACTGGGTTGGCGGCAAAGTTAGTTCGGGTTTTTCCAGAAAGGTTCTTTGTGGCCAACACAATAAAACATAAAAATAATGAATTCACAAATAGCATTTAGACAAAAAATTAAAAAACAGTTAACTGTCCATCTACTGCAATGACTTCAGTATGAGTCAGGGAACCAGGGGTGGCCCAGTTGACATAAGGCATGATAAACCCAGAAGAGGAGGAGCTTGGATCTGACTGGAGATCCAAAAGAGACTAACAGGTGTGGAATCTGGGTCCTCAAAAATAAGAGAATGAGAGGCCTAGAGCCTGGGTGAGGTCACAGGATTAGGGATGTAGGTCAGCAAGTTGGCACCAATGGACACATGAGACCAACAGATGGAACTAGTCTCACGTGAGTATGTCTTGAGGAAGCCAACTATCAAAGGTAGGTAGGTGGGTAGGAGTGGACTAAAATAAAAGTGGACAGGGAGGCAGACAAAAGGTGAGGATGGTGCATCGTCTCTATAAGAGAAAGGAGTTTAAGAAGGCAATTATTTCACTTTCTATTTCAGCTTGGTTGAAATTTTTGGCAAATGGTAGGTGATTAGAGAGGGCAGTGGAGAGCAGTAATTAATGTCCTTTCCAAGAGGCATTGGTCCAAAGTCAATTAGATTGCACATTCTTTTGATTAGATAAAATTGCCTTGTTTTAATGAAAAAATTCCCCACCAATTAGATTTATCACAGATATTGGTATAGCCTCTTGATTATTCAGGACAGATATCCTAATCGAATTTACTGTTTCCCACCTTGCTGTCTGCTCTAGGCTATTTCTTTACTCAATAGGACTTCTACTTGATTCTAGGCAGGAGGAAAAAAAAATCAATGGAGAAAACAGTCTTCTTTTTTTTAGGTTAGTAATCATGAACAGAAATGTGGGGGGTGGTAAAGGGGTCAGCTAAAACTATCAATCAAACTTATTGGAGCGTAATGTGACCTTTAGTTGTGCTGTTTGTCTATTCCTATTTTCTTTCTTTTCTTTTTTTTGAGAGCTTGTAACTCTGTTTTGCTTAGTGAACATGTATCACTTGTTGAACACAACTTCCACTCTGCCTAGCTTATATTACAGAAAATGAACCCCTGACTTGACACTACTTGGAAATCTTCATAAAGAATGAGAAGTAGTATTATACTTTCCACTTCCTTCACACATTTACAGGACACTTTATTTCACTGAATCTGTTTTCACCAAAGATTAAATTTTTAATTTGTAAAAGAAAGCTAAAATTAAGTCTGCTTCAGTCATTAGCAGACAAATAAGAATCTAGGAATATGGAGAAACTGCATCAAAGAGATCTTGGTTTCAAAGAGCTTCAGCATTTCTTGAAATATATGTAGATAAAATTAGTTACCCATGTAAATCCAAATGTCATGTACTTTCATTTGTCCACAATCAAACCATTAGAAAGCAAAATAAATCCATTTTTTTCTGGTTAATAAGTATTACAAATGACAGCCTTAATGCACTCTTAGGATTCCCAACAACTTTCAGAATCAAAGAAAATTATTTTTCTTGTAATTTTAATGTTCACTATATTTTTTCTCATTCTTTAAAAAACTATAAATTGAGTAACTCTGAGTTAATTAGATATTCAATGTGTCAGAACATCCCAGTTCCTTCCTGTTCTGGAAGAACAGGAAGTAATTTATAGTATGAAAGATTCTATTTACACCTTCACCTATCTTTTCAATAATTTTATTTATTTACTCATTTTTGCTGTGTCTTTGTTGCTGCTCGGGCTTCTCGTTGCAGTGGCTCCTCTTATCGCGGAGCGTGGGCTCCTGGGCTCTAGAGCACAGGCTCAGTGGCTATAGTGCACAGGGGCTTAGCTGCTCCATAGCATGTGGGATCTTCCCAGATTAGGGATCAAATCTGTGTCTCCTGCATTGGCAGGTGACTTCTTTACCACTGAGCCAATCAGGGAAGCCCTCGTTTATCTTTTTTTATTGTGTTTTGCATTTAAACACACAGAGAAATATATTCCTAAGTACTAAACATCCAGCTTTTGAGCTGGGAAGGAGAAAAAGTGGGGATCACCAACGCCATTAATACACAAGCATCTGACATTAAAATTTTTCTGTCTTTTTAGCACGGGGGAAGAAAAACCAAAACCTTATTATTTGGCCATTTTAAACAAACTACATTTTAGGTCTAAATAATTTATTACATAGCCCAATCAATCGGAAACTAGGCATGGTTCTTCATGAAAATCTGTACAAGTTTTAAAAGCTTTCTTAAGTTTCGATTCTATCTCACAGACACAGAATTCTGGTTGTCAATGCAAACTGACACACATTAATTACAGCATTAATTCAACTTGCTTTCCCTTTTTGACAGTGTCATAAAATTCACCTTGAGTTTGGATATGGTCCTAACAGTTAAGTATGAGCTATACTTTATGTATTTGAATTTTGGTCAAGTACAGACAAAAAACCAAACTGCTATTTTCTTGCTTCAGTTTCCCACCCCTGGACTATACAATGTCAGTGAACATGTCTAACTAAGTCACATTCCCTAGCCTGTGTCCCCCTCTAGCAGTCAGTGAGAGAATAGATCAATGCAGCCTTTTCATCTGATTACAGGTCTAATTCTGCATCTCAATTTTTCAAGCATACATACACACTGGTTGCCTACTTTACCTTAAGCCTTCATGCAGGGTCTAGAGAATTCTTAAATTTATCTTTCTCAGTGTGCCTGATGAGTGTGGGCAATCAGTCAAGCACGGTGCTACAAAATTATCTGAAAAGCACAAACTTAAAGAGTTTCCAGAGATGGGGGTTCACATGGCCTCAGTCCTGAGCATCTTCTACTCCAGAAATGGATTCAGCACATAGCAAATATACACTTTAAAAGGATCATCCTAAATGACGAGTGGTAAAGCACTTATCCAGAGGGGAGTCTCAAGAAAAAGGCAAAACTGTGGCTTTTATCTAACACAAAATAATGCAAGAAAATATAAAACCTTTCAGGATAATGATGATTCAATTATTATACCACAGGGCAGTAATATAGCTGAGATTTTAAAAACATGAGTAAATTATTTCTGTAAGGTACATATGCAACTATTTCAATAAAAATGAGGTGCATGTACTTAAGTGTGAAACAGTTTTAAATATGATAGTCTATGAATTTCAGTTACTTCTAAAGTTTCATTTTTGTCTTCTTTGGCTCTCAATTTGCATTTTTAAATTTTAAAACAATTTTCATTGTAAGACTATAAAACCATAGAGCCAAAAAACACAAGTATGATAAATAATCTATTTGGTTAGACCAGGAAATAGTCACTTCTTACAATGCTTGTATTACCACTATAATTTAGACCCACCAGTTCTCAAAGTGTGGTCTGTAGACCTTGGGGGTCACCATGATTCTTTCAGAGGGTTATAAAGTCAAAGCTATTTCATAATCTAAGACACTATTTGCCCCTTTCACGGTGTGAACATTTTCACTGATGGCGCAGAAACAATGGTGAGTAAACCTGCCGACATCTTAACACAGATCAAGGGAGTGACACCAAACTGTACCCAAAGTCACTGCATTCTTTACCACCAAGCACTCACAGTGAAATAAAAAGCAAGCCAGTCAGTTTCTCTCAAGGATGTCCTTGGTGAAATGGGAAAAAAATATCATTTTTTCTTACATCTCCACCCCAGAGTACATCTTTTTAATATTCTGTGTGATGAAATGGGAAGTACACATAATACATTCCCTCTGCATACAAACGTGCAGCGGATGTCGAGAAGGAAACTGAATTCATATGAATGCATGAATTGTGAGCAGAAACCACTCTGGCATTGGATTTCTGGCACGCATTTTCTTGAAAATGAGATAAGCCTGTCACTTTACGGAAAACAGTTGACAGAACTTGATACCAATGATAAAATTCAAGTTTTCATGTGAAAATGGTAATTTTGGAAAACTGTACTTTGGGGCCCTTGAGCTTCATAGCTTCTCTATATTTAAAGACTCTTCTAATGAGATCAGCGGCAACCACAGACCCTTCTACTGTCTTAATCATTTTGCCTTTTCCAGGATGACATATAGTTAGAATCATACAGTACATGGTACCTTCTCAGACAGGCTTCTTTCACTAGGTGATTATTTTTAACTTAATATTTTGAAAACTATTTGATTTGTAAATGGCAAATTTTAATTAATAAAATTCACATAAAACACTCTTTGGACTACTTCAATAATTTTTGTGTGCTCCTGAGATCTTTGCTTGAGAACTACATCTATGGAGTCCGCTTCCTGACCTACTGCTGTTTCCTCCTCTCACAGTTATTTGTGTGACTGCTGAACAGAAAAGGAGAAATGAAATCTAGTGTCTTTTCCTTTCCAGTCAAATGGCGCAAAATATCTCTTCCACAAATTATTCCGCAAAATACCTCTTCCACAAATAATTTGCATCTTTTGGTTTGCCTGAATACATTAATGCTGTGTGGAGGCCACTTTTCTCATGAGGCTTGCATGAGGGTTTTCTTCAAAGCTAACAGTAATCTTTCTGTTAGAGCCTTTGTGCACATTCCAGTCACTCTCCCTAAAGAATTAACTACACGTGGCAATTCTGGAATATCCTGTCAAATGAAAGCAACATCAATTCTACCTCATTTTTAAACATAATTATCCTTAAAATCTATAAAAGTTTTACTTGTTCACTTAGCTACATATTGTAGCTGCAGCCTCAAAGACATTCTGTCCAAAATACATTTTTCTAAAATGAGGTGTGCTTCGATTACTGAATCGGCCAAAAGTTCATTCAGGTTTTCGTATGACATCCTACAGAAAACCTTGAACAAATTTTTTGGTCGATGCAATCCACTGATGGAAGTCTATATTTGAAAGATTCCCACTGTGAATCCCTCAGAGCAAAGCAATATGAAGTGTGGAGTTAAACTGACTGAAGATCAGCTCTGGCTTTGCCAGGTGCCGACGGTATGACTGGGTGAAGGACTACCTCTTTAGGCCTCAGTGTCGTCATCTACATCCAAGTGACTGTAAGAACTAACTGAAATAATACACAGTAAAGTCCTTCAATAAAGCTCAGCACAGAGTAGGCCCTCAGTAAATGTGAGCAATAATATTACTATGGGTTTTCACATATACCTTATTCCTGGTTTTACTTCCAAACTCAATTCAATTCTACTCTTAAAGACAAATGTCCAGTTCTGTTTTTCCATTAATAATTGCCTGAACCAATATAATGATTTCTGTACAGAGTACTTCATTCAGTCAAACGTTCATTCAATCTAATCCTGCACACCACTGATAAAGGATGGTGCTAAAAATGTTCTTCTTCTTTGCAAATGACTGACAGAGCAAAGTCTAAACTAAGATACTCACATGGAGTACCCTTGTCATTTGCCTTTGACAATCTGTCCAGCCTCCACTAGGAACTCAACCCCCAGCCACAATGCAGGATCTGCTTCTCCTGACGTCTGGCCCATGGTTTTCCTTTGTGCCCTTTCCTCTCTGCCCCATATGTGTGCCGATCCTCCCCATACTCAGCACATAGGAAGTTTCCTATTGCCCTCATGGGGAGGTCTTCCCTGACCTGCCAGTCAGAACCAGTTTCTCCTGTCAACTTTCACAGCCCTTTCTCAAGGCTTCTCTTAAAACACTTTAAAAAAAAAAAAAAAAAAAAACCATGTATGTTATTTGTACACTTGTTCCTATGCACTTACTTTTCTCACAACTATCATAGTCCCTTGAATCTGGTATGTCCCCAATATACACTAATGAATCCATGAATGAAGTAACAGGGATGAACCCACAAGGCAAAGCTGAAAGGCAAGAGCTTGGGAGGGAAAACACAAACAGAATGGTATTATATCTCCAGGAACAGAGCATTACTGGCCTGTCCTCACCATCGGTTTCATCCGCTGATCTAAGTGGGAAAATTTCAGGCTCATTTTCCTGCTCTCTTTTGTTGAATAACTACTTCTGAGATACCCCAGGAGGACTCTTAGTTCTTTACAAAACTAGTTTTCCTGAATCTCTGAAGCTTTGACAAAGATTTCTAGGAGTAGTTAGTATTTGGCCCGAAAGCGAGAGGCAGGTCTTTTGGTTCACTCTGCTGACTTCAAATCTTGTAAGAACTTGATTTGAAAGCATTCCACAAAATCTTAAAGCCTCTTTTAAATAACAAGTGGACTATGGTAAGGTTACATTCAATATTGCCAATCTTAGGTTCACAAGTGGGGATGAGAAAAATTTCTCTAATCAAATCAAACAAAATAAAAGTTGTACTTAGAAAAAAACAGTAACAAAACTCTTTTATCGTTTAGAAAAACAGTTTTGAAATATATATGACTAAAATTCACTTAGTATTTGTTTTGTATTTTCCTTAAATAGAAATATTAATGGCAATCAAAAGAATTCATCTTTAGACTCAACTCCCTCATTTATTAACATTCTTTTTTCTTACCTTTTCAGCATTTAGTCTGTTATTTTACATTTACAGGACAGCTCAATTGGGAATAGCCACATTTCAAATGCTCAAGAGCCACATGTGCCCTACTGGACAGAACAAGACCAGATTCTCACTTTGCTCTAATGCTAACTAAAGTATTTTGATGTATGACAGTAAAATAAATGTAGGGCCAACATGTCCTGGGAATATAATCCTCAAGAACACAGGAATATCTTAAGAACATACAGAAACTTATTAATTTATCCCCCCAGCAAAATTTCCTCCTCATCCACCCACAAAATTACATTAAAATTTAAAATTTCTATTTAAAAACTAGTATCTGGGATGTCTAACATTAGATAAGTTCTTGAAACAAATGAAACTATACTCAGCTCTACACATGATGGTATTTTATGATTCTTGCCTAGAACTGACCTATGACAAATTACTTCAATTGCTAGGGCTGTGGGGGGAAAGATGCTCTATGTGAAGTTTTAAATTAAATATTCTTTTAATTTCCATCCTCTACAATACACCCCTGTACTCGGGTATAATAAAGTCACCACCTCCATATTCCTCAAAGGCCGGGTGGTGGTGGGGGTAACATATAAGTAGGGAGACAGGTACCAGGACCCCAAAATGAAGAGATGGGAAGGAGACTTGGAGGGCTTGTTCTTCCCCTGAAGTGGCAGCACCTACTGAGCCACTGTGGTCTTGAGAGAAAGCAGGCTCTGATGTTTTTAGAATCACTGGGTATCTTCCCATTTTAAGCATCAATAATTCAAGTTCTATAACATGCTAAACATTCAAGTTTGTTTGGGCTGAAAAACAAACCAAAACTCTGGATATGGTCTGTGTGTCTCCAATTTGTTAATTTTGTCTTGTCCTCGCCCTCTCTTTTTAGCCTCATTTAAAATTCTCAATTATAATGAAAAACTGGAGAAAACATGCAGCATTTGTGACTAAGGGATTAATATTCTTAACAATTCTGTAAGAGATCAAAGATGATAAACAATTGAATAGAAGGGAATGCCTATCCACTCCAGTATTCTAGCCTGGAGAATTCCATGGATAGAGGAGCCTGGTAGGCTACAGTTCATGGGGTCCTAAAAGGTTGGACAAAGGACACAAAATGGCAATTCAAAGAAATGCAAATTGTGTTCATGTGCACATATGTAAACATATATATGTGTGAATACGTGTATTCCCTAGTAATGAACAATAGTGATTTAAAAATACTCTAGCCTCACAGTTTAAAAAAGGGACGGGACAAATGCTCTTTTCTCACCAGGTTGTCAAAGAGTTTTTAAATGTCATACAATCTTTAGTGTTGGTGAGTGTGCAGGGAAACTGGGAGACTCAAGCCGCTAGTGGATGTCTAACTCTGCAGAACCTCTAAGGAAGACAGGTGGGAAATATGTCAAGAAGAAACTTGGTGTTGGGTGGCACACCAACTCTAATTTCTAAAAATTTGTCCTAGAGAAACAATGAAATTTATGGCCTCAAAATGTACATACAACTACAATCTTTGCAGCTGTGCATTAACTCGTGAAAACTGAGAAATTAGTCTAAGAGCCATTAATAAGGGTCAAGGAAGCCGTCCTGTGTCCACTCGATGGCTGTTGGAAATTGATCAGATAATGATGGGCAAAGTTACCTACAATGTACTGTGAAGACACTGTGTACCATGGAGAAAAATGCCAGATAGATAGAATAGATAGAATAGATAGATAGAATCAACAGGATCGACCTAAATGAACAGAGACGTGAAAACACACGTGCGAGTGCCTCTGGGTGTGTTCACACACGTATACACTGTGGAAAGGGATTATCTATCTCTAGGAGCAGAGTGATTTTATGGGCCACTTACATTTTCTACCATCTTTCCCTTTCAAAAAATTATGATTGCCTCTCCTTTTTTATTACCAGAAAAAACAGTTTCATTTGCAGAAACAACCGTCAATGATGATTCTGTCCTAGAGCAAACCCTGGGGAATCAGACTCCCAGGTGCTAATGTATGCACAACGGCAGAGGCATCCACGCCGCCTCTGTGGGGCAGTTCAAATATACTGGAAGTAACTCATTGGTAGCACCTGCCAGATTCACAAACGTTAAATGGAACATTCTACAGCATTCCCCAGTGAAAACTGGCAGTGCCTGAAACTCACTAAATCCAAACTGACTTTTCACTTCTGTGTAGAAGTCTTCACTTTAGGTTTAACTTGCACTGAAAACTAAACTGTAATAAAACGCTAATTTGGGGGTACAAGACTAGTATAACTTGGTAAACAGAATAAAATAAGAATGCAGTAAATACAATGGGAACTGATATGCCTGAAACATCCCTGGCTCCTGAACTGAAAAGAGTCACCTGGAAGCTAATAGGCTGGTGCTTCTCTTTCAAGGACAGCCAGACACTCACATGGAAATGAGTAGCTTGTGATCCATGGAAGCTCTGCTCAAGCCAACACTGTCTCTCTCTCTTGTCAAGGTAGTTAGACACTTGATGCTAATTTCTTGTTTGGCTTTTCAAGTTCATTTTGAAATCGTGAACATCACCCTGACTCTGAAATGCTGGTTGGAACACAACATCATCTTGCTTAGAAACTGGGGTTCATGCTAGCCAGAGAGCAACACCACTAACTCAAGATTTGTTATTTACTGTGGGTCGGTCGGGGCCTGGAACTCAGGGGCCATTGGACAGGCTCAAAGGAAGGAGGCCTGTGCCAGGTTTTCAGTGAGCACTGCACTAGCTTTGGTGGCTCTGTCAGACCGACACACTCCGGCTTCTCAGATGAAGGCAGGCAAGGTGGATGGAAAAGCAAAAGGCCCAATTACTGAGCTTTCCCACTTCCGGAAGTCACTCTGTGTAAATCCTGTTTCCTCAACCTGTTATCGGCTCCCTCTCCACTATGTGAAGTAGTTCTGACAAAGCCCTCAGGCTGACTCTGGACCACCAATTCCAAAGGAACATGTATCTGGTTTCTTTAATGCCATATTTACGCTCTCCTTCTTGGAGTTAGCTTCTCTCGCAGCTTTTGTGGCACCCTTTCCTCCCTGTTTCTATCTTCTTGCCGTCTGACTCCTCCTCCTAGAGCTCCTCTGGTCCCCAGACCCCAACTCTGGGGGTCTACCTGGTCCTGGGTAGTGACACTCAAACCAAAGGCTTCATCAGTGGACAACACGTTCAGATGTGTCCACCTCCTATTTTGAAGCCTGCAGTGGTCTCTCTCTCTCTGAAAGCTCTTGGCTACTTTTGGGACCTCTCCATGGAGATATTTCACATGCATCTCAAACTCAGCATCTCTGGGGTTGAGAATTCTAAATTTTTATTTGACTTTTTAAGAACAAAAGGGTTCATGGCTGGCTTTCAACGTTACAAAAGGTTCTTACAATGTGCCTTATTAACAAATTCTCTGTAACTTTTATTGTCTCCCCCAGTTTACAGACGGCAGAACTGAGACACAGTGAAATAAAATAAGCTGCCCACATCACACAGCTATGAAATGGATTTTAATCCTGCAAAACTGCTGTTACACTTTCTCTTGACACTCAGACTACCTGGCAAATTTCCAATTAAGCATATCCTATGTGTGTATGTGTAGGTCGGAGCCTTATATATTCACTTCCAAGCTTCCACTGTAATTCCCATGACAGTTGGCCTCTCCTACAGTACCAGACAATGACAATAGCAACATACGCTTTTGCTTTAAGATAACTACACTGAGAGAACTGGGCATATTACACATGACAAATGAAAAATAAAACTCGTGTGTTCTATGATTAAAATTACAGGTACCACCAACCACCCCTTTGCCCAAGAGAGAAACCTGGGCATTATCTGGGATTCTCTCCAGCTCCTGCATCCTCCCAACTCACTAACTTCCATATCCTCATGCAAACAGTCAACAAGTCACAAACTTTATCTCCTTACTGTTTCTCAAATACAAAGGAATACCCCATAGCTTTTCAGGATAAACTTCAGCCTCTTCTGATTGGCTACTACAACTATTTATAATCAGGCCTCTGCCTCTCTGCCCCGCTCATCTCCCATGACTCTCCTACAAGTGCCCTGCAAGGCTGCTGCACAGCATTTTGCACAATTCCTGGAGTGCTGGGTTCGCAGAATCAGATCATGCTGGCTCGTGGATGGCCCCCTTCCATTCCTTTCTTCATTGGGCCAATTCTGATTCACCATGACATTCAAGAGAAGCCATCTCTGATGCCCCATCCTGATTCTGAGATCTTGTCTCTGTTCCCACCAAATCCAGTCCAGAACCTATCAGAAAACTTGAGACTCTCCTCTGCTGTGAGTGCAGACCTTGTTTGATTTGAAATCTCCATGGTAAAACAGCAGTTAACACTAATGAGCCTTCCAGCATATCTGTGTAGTGAACAACGACAGAGAGAACAAAATGAGTGAGTAGGTGAGAGACGGCTCCATCATTTCATCCTTCGGCCATCCACTGCTGTCAGCAAAAAGGAGGCGTCATTCGCTTTTTCACCCTACATCAATGATTACTCAAGGAGTCCGAGAGGCTCATTTGAAGTCTGAGTTCACAGAGCTGATGGTGCCAGCTGAAGCAGGATTGGGAGCTATCCCTCCTGGGGCTCATTCTTTCTGAGTCCACACAGATCACCCCACCAAGCCTGGGTTCTTCTCCCTCCTCATTAGGACCAGTGTCGGATACCATTCTACCGGAGACAAGGTCAGTAGCATTGTGTATCCATCCAAAACCTCATAAATACGCAGTTAGGATAAGATGGTAAGGGACAGTAGTCCTTAAGAGGACATAAAAACAATGCAAAGATTTAGGGAAGCGCTCCTCTAACGTATTTTCTTGTTCACGGAGCTGCATTTAGCTCCTCGGCCGCAAACGTCCGGCTAGGGGAGGCAGACTGGGAGTTTTGTCAGCAAGTTGTTCTTTGACCATCTTTCCATCCTCCACACCCCATTTTCAATGCTTGATCAACAGGTCAGACTACTCCAAAGGAAGAGGTCAGGTTAAACCAGGAGGAGAGCTTTTCACACCTGAAAAGGGAGACGGGGCCAATATATCACAAACAATACTTTCTTCTTCTTCTCTGATGTTGAAATACTGTCTTGGTCCTGCTCTTTGTCTCCACTGACCTGCTGCCTCTGTGGGATTCTGGCAGGGCAGCCAGAGGGTAGCTGAAGCAGTGGAAACACATTCTTCCCAGCCCTGACAGTCATCAGCAAAGGAAATTGTTCAGGTGTGTGTGTGGCCAGTTGGGAATGGAGATGCTAAAATGACTTTGAGACACACTGAGGTAGCTCTCATTTGTCCTTCAGATTTCAACTCAAAACTGAGCTTCTCAAGTAATTGCCTAATCTGGTAACAGTTCAAACCCTCTACTTTTTTCCCTCATATTTTTTCCTTCAGAGCATCTGTGAGATATGCAATTACACCTTATTTGTTAATATTGACACCTCCCCTCCTGGAGTGGATTCTTCCAAAGGAAGGGGACCACGACTGTTGTTTACCAATTGACAATCTGAACTCTACTGCCTAAGCTATCCTAGCACCTTTTGGCACTTGTTAAATATCTTTTCGATGACTGAATGAATCTTCCTAAATTTGTCTAGCTTACCCACCTTATATGTGAATTATACTTTAACCGTCTAAATCTATTTAACAAGGATGCTTATAAAAGATTATCTCTGAGACTGGCATACTTCAAAGGCTATGTGTGTTCACTGCACAAGTGAATACAAGATGCCAAGAATAAACCAGAACAGCCAAGACATTCTTAAAGAAAAAGAACTAGGGCGGGGGGGTGTTATCCTACCAGACATAAATTCTAATTTTAAAGCTATATGGCATTGCAGTAGGGGTAGGCACAGACTGATGGAAATGAGTGTGCTCAGAAACACACCCATGCTTGTAAGAAACTTGCTCTCTGACCTGCAGACTACATGGGGTAAGGGTCGGCTCTTCAGTAGAGGGCTGGAACACTGGCTACAAACAAATCACTGTTTTCTAATCACACAGAAAAAATTTCAGATAGATTAAGGATTGATTCATGAAAGGAAACATTGAAATTTCTGAATTGAAAATATCTTTAACACCTCAGGGTATGGAAAAAGCATACACCATAAAGGAAAGTTTGATGGCTCAACTACATTAATGTATTAAATGCTACGTACAGTATATTAACATACTGACCTCTATTAATAACAAAAGATAAACCACAAACCTGAAGATTCTTGAACACATAAAACTGACAGAAGATTAGTATTCAGAATCTATCAAGAAGCAGTAAAACCAAGAAAGTTATAAGGCATTAAGTTACATGTCACTATATGTCGTAAGTTGTATACGTCATTTCATATCTATCTATCACACTGGCAGAAATGAGTTAAGTCAGAAGGGAGGCTGTGTTCTGGTAGGACCCCTCACTTCCCACAATGGGAGAGCACTTGGCCTTGCCACGATGAGGAAGACGCGGTCTGTGACACGCCCTTCCAGTGGGGACCTCTCTCTCAATTGATCAATGTATGGATCACTTTAATAAGAAAAATGCAATCTTAGTTATATGTGCTGTATAATAAAACCTGCTTTTCAAAATCCTCATACATACACAATTAGGAACACTTACCCCTTTTTAAAGAATTCTTTAACGCAGCTTTTAACGGCAATATGTATTTTTGTCATCACATGGAAGCAGAACAATGTATAACCACTCCCTACTGCTGGCCACTTAGATTGCTTCAAATTTCTTGCTAGCATGTATAAAAATGTGATTGTCCTGAAGATAAGTGTTTGGATACATCTCTGCTTATTTAAGAAACTCCTCACGGTAGTTCAAGTGCTAAGCAGGTTTAATATAAGGTTTTGTCAAATTGTCCTCCAGGAAATATTACTAATTTATACACCAGCGTAAATAGTTTCCCTCCCACAACCTCCACTCCAGTACTCTTGCCTGAAAAATCCCATGGGTGGAGGAGCCTGGTAGGCTGCAGTCCATGGGGTCGCTAAGAGTCGGCACGACTGAGCGACTTCACTTTCCCACGACCTCCCTAACTCTCACTGATATAAACTTGGCCACATTTACAAGTGAATCTTTCATGTGTACTGATTTAGGTAATAATGAGGCTAAACACTTTTTGCTTAAGTTTCTACATGGTTTACTTGCTTAATCCTCTTTTTTTTAATTTTTTTACTTTATTTTACTTTACAATACTGTATTGGTTTTGCCATACATTGGCATGAATCCGCCGCGGGTGTACTTGAGTTCCCAATCCTGAATCCCCTCCCACCTCCCACCCCATATCATCTCTCTGGATCATCCCCGTGCACCAGCCCCAAACATCCTGTATCCAACACAGACTGGCGATTTGTTTTTTACATGATAGTATACATGTTTCAATGCCATTCTCCCAAATCATCCCACCCTCTCCCTCTCCCTCTGAGTCCAAAAGTCCGTTCCATACATCTGTGTCTCTTTTGCTGTCTCGCATATAGGGTTATCATTACCATCTTTCTAAATTCCATATATATGTGTTAGTGTACTGTATTGGTATTTTTCTTTCTGGCTTACTTCACTCTGTATAATTGGCTCCAGTTTCATCCATCTCATTAGAACTGATTCAAATGTATTCTTTTCAATGGCTGAGTAATACTCCATTGTGTATACATACCACAGCTTTCTTATCCATTCATCTGCTGATGGACATCTAGGTTGTTTCCATGTCCTGGCTATTATAAACAGTGCTGCGATGAACATTGGGGTACATGTGTCTCTTTCAATTCTGGTTTCCTCAGTGTGTATGCCCAGCAGTGGGATTGCTGGGTCATAAGGCAGTTCTATTTGCAATTTTTTTAAGGAATCTCCACACTGTTCTCCATAGTGGCTGTACTAGTTTGCATTCCCACCGACAGTGTAAGAGGGTTCCCTTTTCTCCACACCCTCTCCAGCATTTATTGCTTGTAGACTTTTGGATCGCAGCCATTCTGACTGGTGTGAACTGGCACCTCCTTGTGGTCTTGATTTGCATTTCTCTGATGATGAGTGAAGTGAAAGTCGCTCAGTTGTGTCTAGCTCTTTGCAACCCCATGGATTATACAATCCATGGAATTCTCCAGGCCAGAATACTGGAGTGGATAGCCGTTCCCTTCTCCAGGGGATCTTCCCAACCCAGGGATTGAACCCAGGTCTCCCACATTGCAGGCGGATTCACTACCAGCTGAGCCACAAGGGAAGGCCTTTTTTTTTTTTTTTCCGCTTAAGTGTTTACATTTTTTGATGACACATAAATGACAATATATTCCTTTCTCTGCCAAGCATACTGACTTTATCACTTACCCTTTAATTTTGTTTTTGTTGGTTTGGCTTAAATTGTAAATATTTCTATAGTCAAAGCAAGCTTTCCCTTTATGGTTCCTTCTCTGATACACAATTATTCTTAATGTCCACATTTAAAAGACTTAACTCATCTTGCCCTTGGGCCCCTACAATAAAAGTCCCTCATCTAAACAATGGCAATAGCATCTTTCTCAGAGGGTCACTGTGAACACTCAGATAACTTATACTAATGTGTTTTACAAAATAGGACAGAAACATATATATGTTGACTATCAGCAGCTCTCGACACATGGCAGTTATCAACACCACATGATGCCCATTGATCCCCAGAGTTTATAATTAACTGAATGCAGGTCACCTGAGCAGGTGAACTTGGGGACGATTAAGACTGAAAGATTGGACGGGCTGTAGGAGAAAGGTACCGTGATGCAGACATGCCTTTCAGATTACTCCGCAGGTTCAGGGACACAGCACAGATGACGGGGCTCTTACCTTACTCTTCCCCCTCCTCCAACTCGGTTTCTTTGTGCACCACCACCCTCGTGACCGACATGTCGGGGTGCTGCTCCCTGGCTTCCCTGATGGCCTGGGCCAGCGCCTGTGGGGTCAGGAGAGAGCATGGTGAGCAGAGAAAGACGTTCTTTTTCAGGGCGGCAATGCACGAGCACACCCATCACCTGCGTTCCAGCCTCCAGCAAAAAGCAACGCTTTCATTGCTTTATCTGAGGAAGCAAGAAGATCTGAAATGGCCTCCTTGTTCATTTCAGAGAGTCCCTCTCATTTCCCCAGATTTCCCATTTCTCCCATCCATTTCCAGATAACAATTCATGGAGGAGAAACACTCTGGCCCTGAATTCCACCCAGCCTGACACTGATACATGATACATTGAGACATGGAGAAAACAGATCTTCTCTGACCTCAGAATTTTCATCCATTACCCGACACTGACGCTGAGATTGTAAAGATCATGTTAAGGCCTGCTGCATGGACTTAAGGAATGACCTAAAGCCTCCGGCATGCTGTCTGCCCTCCACACTTTAGTGATACTTGTAGTTATCTAGTTGCCTCACCCACCCACCCACCCAACCCCCAGCACAGGACCAGGCTCAGCTCATCTTTTCCCTCTTAAGCTCTCAGTAACTGCTTGAGGAATGTTGCGGGAAAAATATCTATCAACTTCCAGGACACAGAACGGTGAAAACTGCAAGCAACAATGACGACAATCAGTTAAAAGCTAAAGAGGAGAGAGACTAATCTTTAGATAATAAAACACGGCTCCCTCTTTTCCATGGAAACAGCGAAGGTGCAAAGGTTAACGGGCTCGCTCAGGGCCACCCTCCTGGGGGGCTGCAGGGCCGGAGAAGGACCTGAGCCGCCACTCCTTTGGTTCATGGGCCTTTTTCTAGACCTGGCTATGAGAGAGCAGACAAGGTTTCTCTGTGCTAGATCAGAAAGTAAACTGTATATATAGATTATATACAAAGGGGAAAGATCCTATTTTTCAGAGGGAAAGAAGTCTTAGGGAGAAAGTAAAAGAAAACCCACACAGAACAGTACTCTTCTAGCACAGAACTAGAAAACAAAAAAGAAGTCCTACTAGGAGAGAGAGCGTTGTATCTCATCAGGAAAACAGGCCTTTGAAAACAGCAGCAGAATTTCTTCTGACTCTGTCACCTGCCTTCAAGGACAACTGCATTTCTTGTTTGCAACACTGTTTCTGTCAGCTGGAAGGTTACAGAACAAAACCCTGAGCCTCGTTCCACAAAGAAAGATAAAGCTAACAAAAAAGATTATTTTTTACGCCGCAAGTTTTTTACTCAGCTTGGAAGGCACTTGAAGGTGCTTCAGTTCCTACTGGGGAACAAATTCTGGGGACTAACCTGTGTCGGGACAAGAGAGAACTTAGGGGATCAGGCTTCCATTTGAGCCGCAGCACAACTGCTTGTCACATGGGGAGAGAAGGCAGCCGGGAGGGTGGGAGTGGAGTGGGGACCTGGTCTCGGAGCAGGACAGAAAGTGCTGCCACATACCGACTGCAGCATGAATGGGGAAGGAGACCCAGTACAGCAGGGGGCCTCTAAGTCTGTGTGCCTGTGCAGAGGGAATGGGGAGACTCAACAATCAACACTTGATCTACTCCCAGCTGGTCTGTGGAATCCCATCTGAGAAAGCCCAACTCTGATGGGGGCCAACGTGGCTACAACCAACTTCTCAGACACTTTGAATTTATGTTCATTACAAAGGTCTGCCGGGGCTTCCCTGGTGGCTCAGATGGTAAAGAATCTGCCTGCAATGCAGGAAACCCAAGTTTGATCCCTGGGTCGGGAAGATCCCCTGGAGAAGGAAATGGCAACCCACTCCAGTATTCTTGCCAGGAGAATTCCATGGACAGAGAAGCCTGTAGGGCCTCAGTCCATGGGGTTGCAAAGAATCAGATGCAACTGAGCAACCAACACTTTCACTTTCTTTCACAAAAGTCTGCCTACATTAAACCAGTGCACTTGTTAAAGAGGAAATATACATGATACCCAAGAGAAAGTGGAATACATGAAACACGCTTTAATTAGCTGAAAAGTAGGGAAAATGGAAAACTGCTATTATCATCTTCAAATGCATTTGAAATTAGTCTTCCTTTAGTTCCTTTCCTTCCATAGCAAGCATCAGTACATATAACAAAATACTGTAAAATGTTAATGTATTATAGCAACAATCAAGACTGCGAGAAAGCTATCACATCACATTGCCAAGTTGAGAAGTTATTTTATTAGAGAGAGAACACTCTGGCATCTTGTTTCTCCCTCCCTGGTTCAGAGCTGGGAGCCATCAGGTGTAGAACTTGCAAAGTGAGTTTCTATAGAAGCATGCCTCTTTCATTTGCCAACACACACCAAAAAAAGATTCCTTTTTTTCCTATCTTGCTCAGATGAAGGATTTCCTTCCACTATTAAAATTCTTCTGATGTAGGCAAGGAACTGAAAAAGGTGCCAATGACAAGAAAGTCACTGCATGATCAACCTCAGTTTTGCCAGGGAAGTGATTTTCCTCCTTTACTTTTAAATAGTTTCATAGTCTCATTCACAGGCTTTAAGGGGAAAGCAAATAGACCATGAGCTTTGGATAACAAGCACAGCAGAAGCCACAATTACATTTACTCAAAAAAATTTTAAGCTTTTAACTTTTTCATTAAAAGTTATGAAAAGGGTAATTTCTCTTCATTTGGATACCTGACCTCATTTTTATTTTTTTTTAAACTGGAGTATATAGTTAGTTTCAGATGTACATAAAGTGATATATATCCATTTTTTTTCAGATTCTTTTCCAATTGCTTATTACAAGACACAGTATAGTTCCCTGTGCTATACAGTAGATCCTTGTTGTTTACCTGTTTATATAGAGTAGTGTGTGTGTCAATCCCAACCTAATTTATCCTCCCCCCTCCCTCCTCTGTTTCAAAATGGGCTAAAACAGAACATCATACACACAAGTTGTGTGTCCTCAGAGCAACAGCTAAAGCTATGATGCATCATCATGACTCTTTTTTAATGGAAGAGTTAGGAATGTGTATTATTTTGGAACTGACATTTCAGGCTGTGTTTTTAATACTGCTGTTCAGAAGCAGTATCATCTAGATTTTAGTTTTCAGGTTAGAACAGGACAAAGAAACACACATAAAATAAAACCTGAGAGTAATCCAGCAAGAGAAAAAGTGGCATTTTAAAGTCTGAAAGGCCTAGTGCAGTGGAGAGAGAGCATGGAAGAAACAAAGGCTAGGAGAAGGCACTGATTCCCACCTTCCATCATGCCAAAGAATGCAGGCTCTTGCCCAGCACACATTCAGCAAAGGCTGAGTGGGAGTCCCAGAGGGAAACAGACTAAGCATAGGGTTTATTCAAACTTAAGGTCAGAGCAATTCAACACTTAGTGAAGAGAAGCGAATAAGTCCTCTATATAGGAAACCAGAGGCTTGGTCTCCACACAGGTAATTCACTTCCTAGTAATGAAGAGACACATGTACGGTCATATACTAGGAATCCCTACTACTAAGTCAAAATAGAGTCAGGGCAACCCTTTACCTCTAAAAACTCTCATGGAATTAAAAAACTACATTATGAAATATGTAAGTAAAATTATGTATACAGTAATTTAAAAATAATAATAATTTTCTTTCTAGGCACAGAAGAAAACCTATTCCTCTTTGGCCACATAGAGTGAGCTCTTAAATGAGAAATTTTGTTCTCTAAAATTCTCTTTCCCAAGTCCAGTAGTGTTAAAAGCTGGGTTAACTATCATTTGTTTCTACTTCTCAGCTGAGATAGCCAAATGAACATTTCCTTTTCCTCAAATTATTGTAAAAGGAAAAAAGCTTGGTCTCCTTTAAAGTTGGGATAAAAATCACTCAGAATATAACAAGACAAAAAATTCTCATCACCACTTGGCACTGCAGTCTAAAAGGAAAACAACTCTCCAAGTCACAGGGGTTCCATTCATTGCCTGCTTTTTAAAGGCATCCATTCTGCTCAACAATAGGACGGAAGCACTGTGATTCTTTAAACAAATCTTTCCTGAATACATGTAAATTTTCACTTTGTAAGAGACCTTACATTACCTTCTCCTACCCCTCAATAATGGTAATGACTAGAGGTAAACAGCCCAACTTTTCTAATGCTATTAAAAAAGAATGGCTGCGATCCAAAAATCTGCAAGCAATAAATGCTGGAGAGGGTGTGGAGAAAAGGGAACCCTCCTACACTGTTGGTGGGAATGCAAACTAGTACAGCCACTATGGAGAACAGTGTGGAGATTCCTTTAAAAATTGCAAATAGAACTACCTTATGACCCAGCAATCCCACTTCTGGGCATACACACCGAGGAAACCAGAATTGAAAGAGACACATGTACCCCAATGTTCATCGCAGCACTGTTTATAATAGCCAGGACATGGAAACAACCTAGATGTCCATCAGCAGATGAATGGATAAGAAAGCTGTGGTACATATACACAATGGAGTATTACTCAGCTGTTAAAAAGAATTCATTTGAATCAGTTCTGATGAGATGGATGAAACTGGAGCCGATTATACAGAGTGAAGTAAGCCAGAAAGAAAAACACCAATACAGTATACTAACACATATATATGGAATTTAGGAAGATGGCAATGACGACCCTGTATGCAAGACAGGAAAAAGACACAGATGTGTATAACGGACTTTTGGACTCAGAGGGAGAGGGAGAGGGTGGGATGATTTGGGAGAATGGCATTGTAACATGTATACTATCATGTAAGAATTGAATCGCCAGTCTATGTCTGACGCAGGATGCAGCATGCTTGGGGCTGGTGCATGGGGATGACCCAGAGAGTTGTTGTGGGGAGGGAGGTGGGAGGGGGGGTCATGTTTGGGAACGCATGTAAGAATTAAAGATTTAAAAAAAAAAAAAAAATGCTTGATAAGTCCCCAAAGACAGGCATAAGTCAAACTTAGCAGCTTTCCTTATTTTTTGAAGCCAAGGTCATGAAAATGCCATTTATTTTCTAATAACTGATGACTTACCGTTAAATCAGGCCCACATGAATGCCTGAAGGTTGCCAAAACTTTTTAATATTTACACACAAAGGTGTGTGTGTAAAGCTAGTGGAAAATGAAAAAGCAGCCCATGTTTTATGCAATTCAGTGTTAGGAAGGCTGAAAGGACAGCTGTGTGTCTAGGCTGTGAGGTGTCCTCAGGCCAGGCTCAGGAGGTGGGTTCATCCAGGAGGTACTGGGAGAAGGGATGTGACGCAGGAATGTGCTGTGACAGAAACTTAGAAAAAAAGCATGGTCAGTTTCAGAAACAGATGCTCTGATCTTTACCTGGTCATGGTCAATATCTGCATCTCCTGTGATCACGATGCGTTTCTCAATTCTTGTTTCAGATATTCCACCTTTTACAGTCTAGAGGTCATAAAGGAAAAGGGAAGGGGGTTAGCAATCACTCAAACATGTTTACACATAATCAGAGAAAACAAAAATGGAGCACACCTAGACCTGATAATCATTAGGCAATTGACACTGAGAAGGGAACACTGACACTCCAGAAATTTCTTTATTTATATGCTCAATGTAGAATTCTATCGTCCAATTTGAAAGCAACCTTAAAAACGCTCTTATCATAATTCAGGTGAGATCAGGATGCAATAGATGTCACTTAATCCAAACAGTTCCACTGGAACATTTCATTACAATTTCCTGAGTTTCTTCATTTCCGATTGGTCATTGTTTTGAAAAGAAGCAAGCAGGGAAGAAATAGTTGTTTGGTTTTTGTAGAATTTACAGGGACTCCTAATCATTTAGACATCTGGTTTAGTCAGGTTTGGAAAATTGCTTGATGTTATAGCTCTGAAAGTTCTACTAGCTTCATACAAATCCATTTAGCAATTTTGTTCATTTAGTTTAGTGCAATAACAGAAAGAGAACTTGGATTTGCTTTAAGAGACATAAGATGGGTGAAGGTGATAGAAAGACTTCCATCCAATGTTTGATTTGATTCCGCATATGGTTGTGACACGAACACAGAACGTGGCTGAACAAAAGCTAGAGGGGACCAGGGAGCAGGAACTTCTGGGTAAACTGCCGAACAGAGTCACTGGCTTGGAGCAAGGTGACAGAGCCTCGGGCATGATAGAGGCTGAGAGATCATATGCTCTGACACTCTAAACCATGAGTAAATACCACAGTCCTGAGAAAGCACAGACCCAACCTCTACAACACTGATAAATTTACACAGTCATGCATGATTACACCTAAGTATAAGACACAGGGCTGACCACAGAGATCATTAGGTTTTAAGAGCTAGACATACTTTAAAATGAACACGAATACCATCATGCATTTTGGGGACTTTTTTTGTTGTTGAAATATCGAGTGAGGAGGGCAAAAGGGATACATTTGGGACCTTCAGTCTCTAGTAGAAGCAGCAGGCATTACTGGAAAATAATGCTTGGTTAAAAATAAGATGACCACAGCATACACTGGAATCACTTGGAGGGCTTCCTAAACACTCCTTGGGTTTCAGAAGACCTGGACCGGGGCCACAGTATTCACACTGCTAGCAAGCCCCTGGATGAGACTATTGCTGCAAGTGCAGAGACCACATTTTAAGAATCACTGGTTATCACATGTTAAACACTTAAGAGAATGATCTGGAAAAAATGCCCCAAATCCACATACTAGAACCTTAAATCAATGGGGGAAATTTACTTTATCTGAATAACTTGGTGAAAATTTCCAGTGGCGGTCTCCACTCATTTGCTTCAGTCAGGAGAGCTAACTGATACTTACCAAACCTACGCTTCTGTTTTATTAAGTTCCTTCTGCTCTTATAGCTCTCTCAGGTATAGCTATTTTGAACATATTTTTACCCCATGTACTTTACAAATTTGCAATTTGGTTTAAATACAAATGTCAGTGGAGCCCAATTTCTTGCATACTTTAAATCTATGCATGTTTACTGAGGGCACTGTGTGTAAAAATTTGAAGGGTGAATAGGAACAAAGAAACAATTCAGAAAAGATTTTGTTGGCAATGTACAGAACCTGGATTGCTTTACCTTGGTGATGTGTGTGGTTGTTGTTGTCGACACGGACTCAGATGTGATGGTCTGTGCAGTCAGTAACGTGCCTGAGTCACCACCAGCCCCGCCATCAATCTTTGGAGATTTAGGGGGAAAATACAAAGTAATGCTTAACTTCCGTTCTGTTGTCAGAGAAGACCCCTCCCAGTCAAACACGTATCTTTTAAGATCTATGCAGTTGGCAGAAGATGCTAGCTGCCAATCCCCTGCATGTCTGTAATGGTGATTTACTGATCATAGATTGGCTAGCATTTAAAGAGTAAAGGCAAGGATTAAATGCATGAGCAGAGAGAAAAAAGGAAGGATGGAAGTAGAAGATGGGACCAAGACCTAGAGGGGAGTCATGAGAAAATCTGAGGGCCATTTGCAGAATCTAGAAGAAGAAACCAGAGAACCAAGCAGAGAAGTTTCCACAGTGACCAGAAGTACTGGGTTTGTTGTTTTTTAAGCACAGGTGGGTAAAAATAAATGTTTTCTCATATTACTAAGCAACAGAGCCTGCCTAGGATAGACCAAGCTTACATGATTTGGTTAATTGCTTATCTCTATTTCTTTTTTAAATGACACTGTTCCCGTAATAGTTTGTGCATATACACAGCCCCAATGCATATGGCACACACGCACACCTTCGCATGCACTCTCCTACATGTGTGTGTGCATATATCGCACATACATAAATCTTATATCTAGACATATGTCTACATATGGTTTAACTTCTTTGCTTTGATACTAGAAAGTTCTAGAGTTTACCAGGGGAAATAATGAAGCACATTAACGGCCACAAGTTTATGCTAAGACCACCAAACATATTTGTCTCCAGCTTCCTGATACTGACACAGGAAATAACTGGAAGGTTCAGAGTCTTTCTTACTATAAGTCAGGAGGAAATCTTTCGAGCTCAGGTCATGCTCCTGTATTTCTTTATGAGGGCACTTACCACACAGAAACACATGAAGACAGGCTCTCCCACCACACCCATTCATAAGAAACCTATTGTGCTTATGGGGGATCTATGCACATTCACAGACAGCATATCTTAAAAAAAATTTTTTAAGACTGTTTCACATATAAATGCATTACAGCTTGAAAAAACTATTTTGAGAGGACAATAATCTGCAATCCCCCACCATGGTACCTGCTAGAACACTAAATCTCTCCGTTGAGAAAAGGGTTGTCAGGTTTCTAAACAGTTCCATTTTCAAATGATAACTATTTCCCCCTTTTTGTTACTCTTAAGGTTAAATATCTTAATTCTTACTTCAAATCTTTACAGAATCAATGTGTGAATACCAAAAATCAAACACACAAATGTGATAATTATTTAGATGCATAGTATATTTATGTAAGAATGGCGACATATGTTATTGGAAAATAATCAACTGTGAGGAGAAGCACAGATGCGTATGTGAATATGCAAACAAAAGTGAGTTGATCTGCTCTGTCTTCATGGAGTCGGGGGTAGGAGGGTGGCAGGGATAAAAGCCTAATTCTAGGAATCCACAAATTACATCAGATCCAATAAACGTTGTGAGATGATGTGTTCCCCAAGTATACATAAACATTCCTGGATATATCAAGCCAGAAATGGTTTATAAGAATAATAAGAACAACATTGGTACAGTCTGTCCTAAAAAAATCACATATACTCTTCCCCCATAATTACTGGGTCAGCAATTCAATTGCAGCAAGGTATGTGGCTAAAGTACAGTTACAAAATGAAAATACAAAAAGCTATGTCAAAGTCAGAAATGTAAACTAGGAGAAGACAGAATGAAAACAGAAACAAAGTAAGTAAAAAAAAGAACTCAAACTGTCCAAGTCTAGAGCTTCTGTACCTGTGGAGACTCATATGTGATGGTTTTGGTCTCCGTTTGGACAATAGGGACTTCCTTGGTGGAGATTTCTGTCCTTTGTGAGGCATCAGAAATTGTTACCATCTCTGTTTTTACCACTGGTGGCTGAAGTGAAAAGGAAGGGAAACATAAATTCTAGAGGTAATAAAATAAATGTGCTTAACGGAGCCTTCAAAAATAACTGAAATACATCCAAACACACACTCATACACAAACGAAAAGAGCAAAAGGAAATAATAATAAAGACACAAAAGAAAAACACTTTCCTTCAAAATCATATATATGTGTATAGATATATATATGAAGAATAAGCTAGCATAATGGCTCCTGAAATTGCGGTAGGTTTCAAATTACAACGGTCCCAAATTACTTACGTGTCAAGCCTGGCGTACAGTGATATAGAAACCTTAGCTTTAAGCAAGTAGTGATCAAATTGAAAAGAAAACAAAACAGAATTAATGATGAGAAGTGACCTGCCTCCATTTTTATTACAGTTTAAAGAACCACATGGTCTGTGTGAAGGCTCATGGTCTTTAATTGGCACACCTAGTCGGTAGGCTAAGCTGCACTCTTTCCCCAAAAAGCCCTTGCTGCCCTGCTGATACAGAGATTTCATTTTCAGAAAGAATATCTTCAAGCAGCATTGTTTTCAGTTATACTAATCTAAATCTTACAGTGTTTCTTCTGTATGACATAAGTTAAAATGTGATATATCTCTAGAGTTACTCCACCATTGATGCATTAATGCTCTGAACTATTTAAAACATCCAAACAGAGGGTCACAGGCTGTTAACACTGGAGTCTGCCAAGCATGTATGCTTAATACAGACTATACTGCTACCAAAACACTGCAGTGCTTTCCTTGAGAGAAAATTCCCAAGTGTAATAATTTAAAGAGGAAATCTCTGCAGAAAGCAATAGTTCAAAGCATTTAAAGACTTTCATCTGCTGAAGTGAAATCAGAAATTTAAAAGTAACATAAATCCAGTTAATTATTTCAAGACAAAGTCAGTTCAAGATTTTCCACCCCATGAACGAGAGCAAACATGGAAAACCCTCACTTTCGGCATTTAACTTTAGAGTCAAGGAACATTCACATAGAAGTAAATCTTTCCTCAGCATAACTTTTAACTCCCAAATCAGGGACCCTGCACCTAATGACCAAGACTTCATCTCAGAGGAGTGTGGAAAGTTCTGTTTCTTGAAGAGAAAAAGGGAAAGACTCATGCTTGATCGAGACAAGTCACAAAACATATAACCAAACTTGCAAATAATCCAGAATTGACTAGAGGACAGAATGCAAAGAGAAAGGTATCCTCTGCTTAGCTTCTCGCTGCCCAGAAGGAAAGCTAAGTCCCTTGACCAGACTGTACAATCCCTGGAATCTAAAACCTGAAATGCCAGTGGTATTCAAGATATAACGTTTTCATCACTGCTAGATGCTGAATTCTGAGCACCACGGTAATAGGAGCCTGCTGCCATTCCTGAAAATCTTGTATTGAAGAGAGAATGAGCCAGAAGGTCAAACCTAGTCATGACACCAGCAACACTCACACTGACCATTTTCCAACAATACACACACAATTTCCTAATGAAAAGAATTCAGGCATTTAGTATGAGGAGGCAGTGCAACTTAAAGATAAGCCTTGAAAAAAATCTGAAAACGTGCAAAGAAAAATTTCAGTGTGAAATGAGAAGGAAAAAAAAAAAAAAAACAACGAAGTGGCTGCTGTGGGAAAGTTTACTCTATCAGGAGATCCAGTTGCAGTAAAGATGCCAGAAACTGTGACCCCAGAGGGCAGAAAAATCGACAGAGCAGGGCCATCCCCCTTCCTCCCCGGAGAGATCAAATTCAGAATCTTGCCGGAAAAGCTGAAGGAGAACGGGGAGGACAGGAGAGGAGGAGAGGCAGGCGTTCTCCACCTGAGAAACAGCTCTAGGGTTGAGCTCCCATTTACCTCTGAACAACAAATAATCTGTGGCAGAACATCAGTGTCAACATGAGCCACCTCTCCGTTAACCTGCAGCTCCTCCTCTGTTTCTTCACCGGCGTCTTGCTTAACAGCGCCTTCGTTTACACTCTTCTCGGCAGGGATCTGGGGGGCCACTACCTCTTCCTGGGGCACTGTTTCTACTGGGCCGACACTGGCCCCTGCGTGTGTGACTGGGCTGGCTGCTGGCACTGGGTCCTCCCTGTCTACTACCTTGGCTGCTTGGCCGGGTGCCTCCTCCACCTCCTCTTCGTCCTCCTCCTGCTCCTCCCTGATGGTGCCCTCAGTCACCCGGTGGTGGGGCCGGTACTCCCCCACGTCCTCCTCCTCCTCGCTCTCGCTGCTGCTGCTGCTGCTCTCAGAAGACAGGGAGGTGGAGTCTTTCTGCATCCCTGGCTCCACCTTCCGCATCTCCCCAGGACCACGCCCAGGGGACAGCTCTTTACCGTTCATTTCTTCGGGGATTACTCTTTCGTCTTTCCCAACCTCTGCCTGCTTCTTCTCCTCCACTACATTCAGAGTCTCAAGTGAACTCTGCACAGAAACAAAAATGGATGAGGGGAAACAAAAATAGATGAATAAATAAAAAACGACGGCAACCCAAATTAACCGATGGCAGGTTTCATGTCATGGAGAAAAGCAAAGATGATGATGATGATGGCGGACTGAAAGGGAAGCGGGGGGGAAACGTGAGCAGGATTGGAAACGTCGGGCAATGGTGTTAACATGGTAAAGGGGAGAACCTTAACAGCATCAGTGGCTCCGGCGCAAGGCCCTTCGGACTCAGGAGCACGTCTCTGCGGAACAAAAAGCAACCGAGGACACAAAATCAATAAAGGTTTACCTCGACACCCACCAAGACAAACATCTGACACTGCGAAGCAGAGCAGCAAGAATCAACAGCTATAAAAAACCTTTTGCTCAAGGTCACGTGAAGGACAATCCAGACAAATGCAAGAAGCTTAGGGAAGGAAACAAAAACACAAAAATAGCCAGCATCCTCCCAAAGAAATGAAATCCTTTTATTATACTTAGATCTATAAGCTCCTTCTTGTTGAAAAGGTGTGGGGGAGGGGTGGGGGTGGGGAATGGAATTATACCAAAGCTTACTGGTTATTTTAAAGTTTATATGTTAAGACTTTTAAAATCTATTGACAGCTTGATTTTAATCAGACTTGAGGAAAAAAAAAAAACACACACACACACACCAGCATGGCCTGAACACGATTCCTAAATGAATTTTCAATAAGATGATATTTTTATATATTGCTGGCTTATTTAAAAATCAGTTTTAATTGGCAAAATTATACTTGGTCTCTGATAGTTATTAACACAAAAGTGTTGCCATTTCAGAAATGGTTATTAGCATCCCAAACTGTGTTACAGATTAGCAAAAAGGGGTATTATAACATTAGGGTGGATGTCAGTGATGGCTCCAAGTGTTTTCGCTTAGAATTTAGCTCCTCCATTTGAAAATTTAAATAAACCAAGTTTATTATTTGAGATGCTCATTGCTGCCCCCCTGCAGATATCTACTTTGGGGGTATAAATTTATTTTCGCTAAGTACAGCACCTAAATGTTCAAATAAATGCTTGAAGACCAAACACATTAGAAATGTAACTTACTATACTACAGCATTGATAATGAGGGTAGAAACTTTCTTAAAAAGAAATCTGTTTTTAAAGATTAAAATTTTCCTTATTCTTTGAAAAGGCTAATTTATACTGATACAAATAATTCCTAGCCAAGTTTTTGGCATTCCAGTAGCACTAATGCCTTGTGCTCTGACTTTACAAATTCAGCTAGAGACAGTAGCCCTACTTATTTAGGAAGGTATCTCAATGCTAAATGAAGAGCACTGCACCTCTGAACCCTCTGGGCAGAAACAAACCACACTGTGAAGCTGCCAAGACGCTAACTGGACTGGAGCTGCTTCCTACAGTAAATAACACAAGCTCATGTTTATCTGCTCCAGCAACATGGAAAACTATGAGCAAAAGGTCCTAAAAGGACACCTATCAACATATACTCACAGACCATCTTTAACCTGCACTGTTATTCTTAAATGTATGGTGAGAGAACATTTTCAATGCTCAACATTAATACCATGTAAGTCATTTCACTGACAGAACAAGAGAGCCATCTCTCCAATGTTATTGAAAGCTGAGGTTTTGCACGTTAAACTAGAAACCTCTAAACTGAGTTTGCTACTTAGGCAACATTAAACTGTAAATCCTCACAAACTTCTTTATAAATAAGGATATCCAGTGATCAGAGCATCTCTGAAGGAGATATTTCCTTGTTATTACTTTTATTACGATGGCCAGACGGATTCTGCCCAAGTGCAGGGAACCCCTTAGGGGTCACTCCCCCAGAATTGAAACTGACTATGGCAAGCACTTCCGTTTTTCCCTATGAGCAGAATTTTTAAAGTAATAAGCCATCTGAAGATGTTTAAAAGACATTTTGGCTTTGAAAATTTCTGCAAAAAATGCCTCAGCTTCTACATGGTTGAAGGTTTCCCTCCACATAACACCCCAGACTCTGTACCTTTGTGACTGGTTTAAATGATTCTCTCCATTTAGGCAGACTGGAGAGGGGAGAATAGAAAGCAAGAGAAACATCCAATCGGTATCTTTTCCTCGTGTTCAAATTCACTCATTATTTCTTGAAGGTTTCTCCCAGGAAGAGTTAATTTCACCAATGAAAGCACTGGAGGAAAGGGTTCCTTAATACTCAAAAAATAAAAACCACTCTTAAATGTGACTTTTAAAGAATGGGAAACAAAGCAAAATGCACCTCAGGCAACCGTGAGAAGGGCGAGGAAAGCTTTTCAGAAGGTGCATTAGAGTTCACAACAGTGCCCTCTGCTGTCCAAGTGGTGGCTGAGCTGAAGGAGGCTTTCATGCTATCAGAAAAGCCCTTTTCACTAAACAAAATGGATGTTATCTCCTCTTCTAGGCTCTGGAGAGGTCAGAAAAGGAAGAGCAAAGAATTAGCAATGAGTCAGAACTGACAGCGGTGACCTATTGAAAGAAAGTGAAGGTTACGCAAGAAAGAATCACAGAGCAGCATACACTGAAAGAAAGGCGAGGATTCTGAAGATGCTGCAGCAGGCATCTGTGGCCATTTGCCTGGATGCTGGCTTTCCACCGTTTGAAGGCTGTTCATAGCTGTAGCCTTCAGAAATGCACTAAACTCTCTGGTTTCTCACTGAAACTTTATCACAAGCTGAGCATGACTGACCCACCTGCATATCAAATGCTACTTTGTATAATCTTGAGGGAGCTTCTGGGCCTGGGCCTTTCTGCATGTAACAGCCTCTTCCAGGGCCCCTCCACTTGCTACACTTATTTCAGTGTTAGACCTTATGTCCCTAACCCCCTGCCTCCAACACTCTTAACTAGGCACTCTGGGCCTTGCCAGTTCCGTCGTCACTCTGAGGTTCTGCATATGGCCTTCACTATTTCAGCTCCTATGATCTCTCCCTTCCCTATACCACTTTGTCCATACCACAAGCACTGTGACAGTAACCCACTGAAGTTCCCTCAGATATGCTAGATATGCTATGGAATAAAGAAATAGTGTCTCTTTTTCTTTCAGCAAGAAATGGGTAAAGGAAAAAATTCTAAACAGGAAGACAAACTTCAGAGGGTAAATGCTAAGCAATGTGAAAATCATCTGTCTCTGAAAAGCTACTAAGGTGAATTTAATCTTTGCCTTTCTAGCCCTTAAATGACGGTCCCTGGTGGTACATCAGGGAAGCTGGGGACTATCTCAGATATTATACCTAGAACACCAACGGTAAGGGATTATCAAGTAGCTCCCTCTCACGTTAGATGTGTGCAATAATATGTCCTAACAAACCCCACAGCTCCGGGATCTGAGACAAACGAATGAATAAATGAATGGCACTCTGGGGTGCCTTGTGGGACGGTGCCCTAGCCAGGATGAGTGGTAGCTACAAGGAGATGCGGAGCATGCTAAGTTGCTTCAGAGATGAGGAGAGCAAGGTGCATAAGCAATTACAATAGTCAGGAGAGAAAAAAGCTTCTGGACAATTTCAGCTGAATTAAGTCTCCATGATTACATCATCCCCAGGGTCAGGTAGGTGGAGATGGTGTCCTACTAGGTAAAAGATCACTGGGGAATTCAAATAAGTGCCATGCATCTAAGTATTCAATAACATATGTCCAAAAGTATCTTAAAACTACAGTCTATGTAATCTCTACTAGACTCTTAAGAGAAATTTTATACAAGTTCAAAGAAAGAAAGTGAAGTCATTCAATCATTTCTGACTCTCTGCAATCCCATGGGCTGTACAGCCTGCCAGGCTCCTCCATCCATGGGATTTTCCAGGCAAGAATACTGGAGTGGGTTACCATTTCCTTCTCCAGGGGATCTTCCTGACCCAGGGATCGAACCTGGGTCTCCTGCACTGCAGACAGGCTCTTTACTGTCTGAGCCACCAGGGAAGCCCTATACAAGTTTAAGTATGTCATAATTCTCACAATATATAAGAGAATATATTGATACCAAAAAAATTAATAATATTTAATAATAATAATTAGCCTATATGTATGTATGCCTGTCGCTCAGTCATGTCCACTCTTTGTAACCCCATGGACTGCAGCCCACCAGACTCCTCTGTCCATGGAATTCTTCAGGGAAGAAGACTGGAGTGGGCTGCCATTCCCTTCTCCAGGGGATCTTCCTGACCCAGGGATTGAACCTGGGTCTAACTGCATCGTGGGCATCTTTACCATCTGAGCCGCCAGGGAAGCCCTAATTTGCCTATTAAAGACTAAGTAATTTTATTTCAAATTTTCTGCCCTATTCTCAAAATCATTCATAATATACTAAAGTCATTTTGTAAGTTTGATGTATCAATTTCTAAACAAGAAACAGTTATTTTTTTTTAATCTATAAAATTCATTATGGACATTTGGAAATCTGGAGAAATTATACCTATGTTTAATTTTTATTTTGCATTTTATTAAGGACTGCAATTTAAAGAAAATCAAGAAACTGAAAAATTAAGTAGCAAAATGAAGTTGAAAGAAAGATAGCAATTTAAAAGATACTCTCTTAAAAGTCAAAATACTCCTGTAGACTTACTTAACTTTCAACTAATAGTGACGTGTTGAGGAGTGGGAGAGGAAGTACATTGTAAGTGGTCAAAAAATGTTTATTGGGTGAATGGATGATTGCAGTTATAACCACCCATACATGTGTCAAATAAGTACATATTTTCTAGCATGTGCTACAGAGGAGAAGAATAAGAAAAAAGCAATAACTTCAATTGCAGATAAACCATTTAGGAGTTTAAGAGTGGGTGAATTCCATATTTAAATTTCACATGACATCATTTTAATGTTAACTTCTACAATAATGAATGGATAGTTTTCACTGTACACGGTTTATATTGTACACTCCTAAATGATGACATCCAGAAAACATGATCATTTTAAACGTCTTCACCAAAATCCCAAAGTTTCCTACTTTAAGGACATCACTTTAAATTGGTCAAAAGATGTCATCTCACTCACTTCTCAGGAGGATAAATTTTCAAAACTATATAATATTTCAAAGCATATGATATTAAAATAATCATTTGATACAGTCTGATTTGCTTTGGATTTCAAACTAACCTTTCAAGTATATAAAGATGCTACTCAGTTTAACTTTATGATGTTATCTTTCACATCTGCAGTGTTCCAAAAATATTTCATCTCACCTAGACCTCCAATCCTTTTAGCGCAAAGCTTCATCTTCCACTTATTCTGCCTCCTCCACCACCCCAGTGTACGTTCTGATGAGTAATACTCTCTACTGATTAACAAAATCAGATGAGGTGGGAGGGAAACACTTTCTCCTCATTCCAATCTGTGCTCTCATTCACATCCCCTATAATCCATTCCTCATTCAGCACCAGAGGGATTTTCGTTAGACACGTGAGATTATACCACTACTCATCTTAAAGCTCTCCAATGGCTTCCCCCCACTCACTCCTATAACAATTCCAAATTGTTACTGTGCTCTTAAAGATCCTGCCAAGATCTGGGGTCTGACCTCTATGACTCTTCTAAGACCCTGTCATTTGGTCTTTCAGTCCTTTAAAGAAATTCCTGTCTTGGGGCTGTTGCATTTGCTCTTCCTTACACATGGAAGAAACTTCACATGTCCACCTTCTTTTTCATCATTAAGGCCTCAACTCAAATGTTCTCTTCTCATGCCTTCTCAATCCTCCTATAATGTATAATAAGTATTTCATCTCCTTAATACTTCTCTGTACCCCAAATTTTCTACTCACTAATTTGCATGTCTGCTATCTTCCACACTAGACTATAGGCATTCTAGTCCCAAAAACCAGCAGGTTCATCAGCTGGCTAAAGTCAGAAACAGAGGAATAAGAATGGAAAAGCAACAGAAAACTAACTTTTTTAGAAATGCCAGATACTTAATATATGTAGGAGCACAGAGAGATCTGAGGGGCTGCTTGTGTGCACCAAAATCTTCTGTCCCATTAAAAATGAGTGTACCTATGGCTGATTATTGTCGATGTATAACAGAAAACCACAAAATTCTGTAAAGCAATTTTCCTTCAATTAAAAAAAATTTTAAAAAATCTGAAAAATACAAATTCAAAAGGATTCCAAATGTAATTAGTAAAACAGTAATCTAAATCACACACAGTTTGTTATTTTAACAAAACGACAGTGTGTATTGTGCAAACAGTGCATTTTCACATGAAATCATGGTTTCCCAACTGCCAGCCACATCCACTGAAATTAGGGGTCACTTATCACCTAAATCAGTTGAGATGTCTGCATTTCAAATTGTGGAGTTTCAAATCAAGTCCTTCTGCAATACAGTGATTCTCATCTAATAATCCCATGTTTCTATCTTACATGGAGTTATCTTTTCAAGCACTCAAAAATTATTTTTAAAAATTCATGTTGATACACAAGGGAAAAGACGTATCTCATGGCTGTGGACAGAAATCAGGGGAAAGAGGAAAAAAGCAAGAGTAGATCCAAGGATGCAAGGTGAACACCTTGTCTGCCTCCTGGGTCTTTTCTTCAACTGTCCGCGCTGCCACCATCTGATGCTTCTCCTTCATGGATAAAACATCCTTGAAAAGATGGTCTCCTCTGCTCTATTGTTTTAAACAATAGACATAATCAACAAATAAGACAAACACATTATACCTACAGCAACACAAACACAAAACGACTGTGTGGGTCAGCGAAACAAACCAAACGAAGCGGCACATAAAAGGAGGAACCTAATCTCAGCGCATCATCAGTTTCCCCAGAAAACACAACACTCTAGGGTTGGTTCTGGAATATGGACATTAAAATATCTTCAGAAAAGCTGAAAATAAGAACTTAAAAGTAGTACAACTTCAGAAGACGCTGCTATGGTGTTTTAAATCTTAATATTGTCAAAAATCTTCACGGTTTACCAATTTTTATTTTGCTCATCTGCTTTAAAGAGATTTGTCCCTTCCACTGCCACACAGAAATTTAAAGCAAATAACAGCTTTGCTTTTAAGAAAAGGGTGAATAAAAAAGCATGAGAATAGTAAATTCAAATGCCTACAATTTGGCAACATTCAAGTCAGACTAGATGATGAATTTAAGGAAAAGAGAAGGGTGAAAGGAAAAGGAAAAAGAGAGAAACTGTAGGGTAACACCTGAACACACTTTTAAAATTGTGTATTAAACATAGGATGATTACTATTTCCTCAAGCAAAATAAATGAGCTAATGAAGTTTTTGGTTGACAAAAGGAGACACTTTGGAGCATCAGAAAAGAACAGATGCAGACACAAATGAAGAAATATTTTAAGAATGTATTTTAAAGGCAATGCTTATGTTGGTGGCGGAGAGAAATAAACCATGGAAAGAAAAAGGATGAGTTTGGAAAGACGGGTGAAAATATTTTAAAAACATTAATCTGGATTTCATTACTAAGAAGTTTCAATATAAGTTATATAATTAACATTTTGCCAGTTTTCAACAGAGCTCAGCAGTCTTCAAAGCTAAATTTAACTCTTTATCCTCACAGTAATAACCTTAAACCATTCTAACTACGGTCTATATTACTACATCCCTTTAATTACTAATTCTTTAATTATTAAACAAACTCTTACTTCGGATGCCAATAATTTAAAAACTTATTAAACACAGTATACATCAGTTTTTAAGTCACTTGATGTAACCATTTATTACTACCAATTTACTCAAGTAAAATAGTGAAATCATTCTGAAAGTAGTTGAAAAGTATTTTGATAACTCATACAATTTACCCAAGAACTATGTCAATAAGTATTACACGCTGTTAATAAATATTTAGTATTTAAAAAATTGTTAGCAGTTACATTTAAAAAATGGGAATATTTTCTAACTTCTCATAAAAGTCAACATAATAGATTAACAACCTAAGTTTTAGGAGTGAGACATATAGCCAACAAACAGCTAGTCACATACCCCTTGTGTCTGTAGGGACAGAGGTGTGATACGTCGTTTTTCCCATTCATTAGGGCGTGGTTCAGGTGTGGATTCCATAAAATTGCGCTTGAGTTCACTAATGCTAGCCTGGTGTTTCAGTATTTCCTCCTGGGCCTTATCCAGGTCCTAGCAATATGTAACGTAATAAAAGGGAAAAAATCCAAAAGGGAAAAAAAAAAAAACCCAATAGGATAAAAATAAAAAATGAAACCAAAAATAAGACAAAGCAAACTTATGATTAAAAAAACATAATAAAGCAAGAAAAATGCCAAGTCTCAAAAGCCATATCACCACCTACAAATATGAGTTTGTCCAAATTTGAAAATTAAAGCCAATGTCTAATTTTTTTATGATTCACACCTTAAAGAGTTCTGATTTCTTTGTTCAGAGTTGTTTAAGAAATCATGAGGAGGCGGCCATGGAATTCAAGATGGCCAATAAACCCTCTTTCTCATAGTTGCATCTGCAAGGCACTTTGTTCCTGCAAATTCACCTTTCAGATTTGGGCTACTACTAGAGTTGCATTCTGTGAATATAATGAAGAGAGTAAAATCAGAGAAAGATGGACTCAGAGCATATGGGCCTGATGGGAAATCCAGTCCAGATCATACAAGGGGGAGAATGGTGGTGGGGAAACAACGGTTGACTTTTTTCAGGAAATTCCAGCAATGGTTTTTAATCCTTATGGAATAAACATAACAGCTGCCAGAAGCTGCTTCTGTTTGGTCTTTCTCTAAAATAAATGAACGTCATCTTGGTTTCACGTCCTTGCCAAGCATAAATGTGGGACCCAGCCACCCACATATCAAATGGTCCTTAAAAGAGGATGTGAGAAAAACTACCAGGTCAATTTTCATTGAAATAGGCCCTGACAAATGTTACTTGTGGGATTTTTTTTTTAGATTGGTCCTGATAAACGGTATTTGTAGAAATAAAAGGTAGTATTCAAAAAAGTTTTAACTGAACTTTAAGTGCTTTCTTACATTTCAAAAATCATGGGGCCACCTGTGGATTATAGCTTTCAATTACACTGCTCCCTGAGAAATAGGCCATGCATCTGAGTAAACGAAATATTCCATATGCATGCGCAAGCACAGTACGGAGAGCTCATCTAGGAGCTTCCACTGCCATTTGCAAAAACTCAGGAAAATCTAAAAATCTTTGCATGGCATGGGAAAATGACTGTGGCTTGAGATCAGGCACATTTCTTGCATTTGTTCAAAGCACTGTTATGTATTATTCTTTAGAGCATTTTAGTAAGTTATGCAAAAATACATTTCCAACAGTTATTAAAGCTGGCCAAAGCAACCCAACGGATTAGTCAAATTACTGAGGACCGGAGTTTTCCACTGAATACACTGCTATATCCTATCCTAAAAGAAGGGGGAAAAAGGAACAAAAAACCATTCTCGCGTGACATGGGGAATACATTTTACCTTCCTAATTGGGTGGCTAGGCTTCTTTTTCCTCTTTTCTTTCTCATTTTATTTCACTCTTTTTAATCAAAACAATCCCATTAATAAGCATTTTCTCAAAAGGAAGATTTTAAGTGGACCACATTCCTAATTGCAGGGATTTTGGTAATTCTTCACTTTACCAAAAAAAAAAAAAAAAAAATCGTGGACACCTATCTAGGGCCAAATGAATTAATGCCAGATTGACAAATATTTTTTGCAGTTAATATACATTAAGGATGGATCATGTCCATTAGGATAAAATAGGTTTACTTGCAGAACTTCAAGATTAATGAATAAACACTTTACTCATTTGATTACACAGAATCTTTTCTTTTTTCCCAGGTGTCACTTTGAGAACTTCTCATAGACATATTCCTACCTAAGCCACTTTAACAGAACAAAGTCAGAATACTAACATGCACTCCCACGTTGAATTTTCCCCATGCATTTCGTGCACTGTGCTTGAAAGCTGCCAGCCAGCCAGCCTGTGCGTGACCCCCCCGTCCACATCAGCCTGGGCAGCCATTCGGACAGAGTTGTTTTCTTAAATTATACAAACCTCCAACATTAAATTGCTATGTCTGACATAAATATTATCTCCTTCTACTCTCAAGGAATTTTTCTGTGAAATTAAATCACACATAGGGAGGGAGGGGGAAGGCAAATAAACATAAGTGTATCAATCAGCAAGCACCAGAAATGACTCAGAGTTGGACAGTCTAAGACATTAAAATGAAAGAGAAATAAAAATCTTAAGAACCTAAAGCCACAATGAGCAAAAGTCACAAATAAATCCTAAATATGCACCACCCAACCCCCGCGCAATCATAATGGCAGGCAGCAACTACCAGGAATTTTAACTTTGGGGGAACAGTATCCACCTCCTCCAGCTGTGTTTCGTCCTCTTCCATCTTCGCCTGAAGTCACCCAGCAAGCGGCCAGAGAGAAGGGGAGTATTATTGGAAACGCTATCACCGGTGCAAAGAAGCTGTATTTGAACTTAAATGGTGAACCAGCATTACCAACCTTTATTGTCTGGCCCTCAGAAGATGCAGAATATTAAGCCACTTTGGTCTTTCTTCACCTACAATGTTGTACAAATGATGGAAATGGTCCTTTGCAAAGGTGGAATAGAGAAGGGAAGCTTCACTCTTTCTCAGTCACCAGATACGTATTGCTTTTTAATATGTTTTGACTCAAGAATGAAAATATGAGAGTGTAAAAATGGCATAATTCAGTCTGTTCTAACCTGAAATATTTAAGTCAACTGGCTGTGAGGGCAAAGTGTAATGATGCAAATTTTAGCTTTCACTTTCTATCAGGGACAAATGTTCACTCTACATAGATTTCTTTCCTTGGGGAGGAACTGATTTATTTTGCTACTTTTATGTAAAAGGGTGGATAGTAAAAACTATTCTTGAGTTTTATAGTACTTTTCTTTCATAAAATTTTTCAAACAAGCATAGTTATTCATAGTTGGACAATTCTCAGTTATCTAATGATCCAAAGAATAAATCTGTGTATTTAAAACTAACAGAAACACTGATGACTACTGACTCATGGAAGGGAATAGCGTAAAAGAAAAATATTGATTCAGATACCAAAGAAAAATAGTTTAACCTTCACATCTTGATTTTGAACAGGATCATATACATTATTTTTCTTCTTGACTGTGCTTTTTTTCTTTTTGTAAACCATTCAAGCAGTTTTGAGGGGTAAACCGGGAACTCAGAGTATCTTTTGATCAAGAGGGAAAAATAGAATACAACCACTCAACAATCTTCTAATTCCTTGGTCAACATTTCTCTAAAATGTCAATCTCTGGCATCCCTTGGGTAACCTTCAGGAATCATGGATTCTCCCCCTATGCTTAATTATCTTCACATTTTTCCTGAGGTTTGCTCTAAATTTTGTGATTTATTCTATGTAGGAATAGTACCTATAGGATATGGGACCCTAGATCCCCAGACCACATTTAGCAAAACAATAAAAAAAAAACTACTGCACATGTAAGCACAGCTTAGCACTGCAGAGGTAACCTTATATGGTGCAGAAATCCTCAAACCAGATACTTAATTTTAAATAAAAGGACACTAAGAGGTCTGACCCAACCTTAGGGCTACAGAGTCTAAATTTTCAAAATGCTGTGGTTCATTTTTCATAAGTATTTTTTAAAGATAACAGAAGAGTATCTTCCTTAAAAATACCTGACAGTGACTCTCAGATATGATTCTGAGTAAAAAAAACAAAATTAAGTACATGAACTTCATCTGGGTCCCAAATGCTACGATAATAGGGAGACAACGAGTTTCTGAGATTAGACCTACACACACATCAGGAGTAACTGTCACAGGTGCATTCTCCTATGTGAAGAACAAGCTTGGCTTTCTAACAGTGAAATAGTAACACTAAGGAATTCTGCTAATACATATCGATCAGTTATGTCCACTGTATTCGAAGTTCTATACCAAAATAAAGTTTCCATCCTAAAGGAACAGCATTAACATTTATGTGCAAAATGGATAGACCCAAATCAGACTATTAAGGCCAATGGAGGGCTCCCTCTCCTTTCTTTGTGGCCTAGTATGGTTCAGATATTTATTTTAAAAATCTATAACTTTGCACTCAGTGTAGAATATGTGGACCTAGTCAATGGAAATCAGTGAAGGGGAACGCTTAATTACACTTATTTCTCATGCACTAAAGCTATGTGTATGTGTGAAAGTGTGCAGATCATACTGTTTTGAGGGCAACCCATGATGAGATTTATGCACATGTTTACACTCTACATTAGGAAGGGTATTAGATGAAGTGGAGCTTTGTTGCCCGCACAGATTTAAAGCTTATGGAGGAGAGCCAGTAACTGCTTCCTCTTCCTCTGTTTTGTCACTCAAGTCACAGTCATAAGAAACAGTGAGGGAGGCAGCCTTCGCCTCCAGATAGCAGAGGGATAGAGCCAGAGGAAGGGAAAAGGTGAGAGAAAAAGGCACTGACTGAGAAGCAGAGAGAAGGAGCCCAAAGATGAGGATGAGAGAGGGAAAGAACGAAGGGGAGGTGATGGGAACGTAGTGCCGGACATCTGCAGGGAGGAAGGAGACCCAGACCTTGGGGAGGCTGGGGAAGGCAAGGTACCCATTGTCATCGAGGAGCGAGGGGAAGCGAGGCAGAAAGCACCTGCAGAAACTGAAAGAGAAGGACCCACACTCGGAATCTGTGTGGTCAGCCTCTTTTGGAGGCTTCTCAGGTGCAGGGGGGCAGTCAGGCTCAGGAGGGGCTTCAAGAGGACCCAAGCCAGGATCACAGGGCCCCTGCTCTGGCGTCTCGCCTGTGGAAAGGCGCTCTAAGCTGTCCAGAGTGATACAATCGGCCTCCCCAAAGGGGTCTTCCTCTGAAATGTCAGAAAGGAAGTCCATTTCAGGGACTGGCAATAGGTTTGGGGAAAGAGATGAAGCACAGCGGATGAATGGTGAAGGTGGGCACAAGGAAACAGGCTGTTCTCGAAAGCAAACCCATGGTTGAATGTGAAGTTACACAGCGGATACAGTCAAAGGAGAACCAAAGGTAAAAGAATGAAAGAGGAGAGAAGAAGAAAGTTAGTGAAAACTTTTGCTCAGAGGTAATGACTGTATTAACAGTATCATTAGAAAATTAATTAAATGATCCATTTTTAAAAGAGGAAAACTGGACTACTTTCATCACATACAACTTAACAGGTATAGCCTGATTCAATTAGTATTTCCTGACTGGTTGCAAATGGATCCTATGAAACTCAGATAGCATTCTTACTTTTAAACCTGGTTGCTGCCAAACATTGAAAGTATCAGTGAAAAGGCACACTAAGTCATTGGCCAAAAACAGGCAGAATTTCCCTTGGAATTTAAGAGAACTTTTCTTTTGTATCATATTAACCATGCAGAATGGAATAGAGGCTTCCCGTGATGCTGAGCTCTCCTGGTTCTGATGGAAGTAGCCACTCTTCTGGGTACACTGGTACCGTGTTGCTGTTGTTCAGTCACTAAGTCGTGTCTGACTCATTGAGACTCCACAGACTGCAGCACGCCAGGCTTTCCTGCCCTTCACTATCTCCTGGAGTTTGCTAAAACTCATGTCCATTGAGTCGGTGATGCCATCCAATCATCTCATCCCCTGTCACCCCCTTGTCCTCCTGCCTTCCATCTTTCCCAGCATCAGGGTCTTTTCCAATGAGTTGGTAGCATAATCATAAACTCTCCTGACAACTGTTCAGTTTTTGATGGATATTGTTTGATGTGATATCCGTTATTTTTAGTCAATTTTTAACCAAATCCTTTGTAGAATATGATAGTTAAAGATTTTTTAACAAAGCAATGAAAAGGATTTAATGGCTCACTCTACCTGAAGCACTTGTCCCTGCAGCATAAGGCAGGGCCCCCATGGTGCCTGAGCCCTTCTCTCTGCTGGGGTTGGGAGCTATCACTGCAGGAATTCCTGAGACACTGGCAGTTATCTCTTCTAGCAGGTCCTTTGTAAATTCATGTTACACATCTTTAAAATTTTCAATGTTAAAATTTTGAAAACATTATAAATTTTCAAAGTTAAATTTCTAGAAATATTATAAACCCACAGGATGATTTTATTTCTTTTTCATGTTTACTTCCAATGTTACCTATTCAAAAGTTTCTCTGTGGGATATGATCTGAAGGACTCAAAGCCACTTCAGATCAACTTCTATGTGACTATACTTACACTTGCCCATGGTAATATAAAATAACCCAAAGAAGCCTGAAAACACAATATAGGTTACTTCTCCATTCATTATGGCACACGCACCAAATAAGACTGAAAGCCACACTCCATCTTCTCACACAGTATTCACAAAACAATTACTTTTTGTTTAAGAATTTCTTTTTCAGTGACAGATTATTAATGAAAAACCATAAAGACCACCTTTCTTCATTTCAAAATATTCAAGTCAATATCATAATAAAATTATCAAGACAGGCTATATCTTAAAATTTACTTGAAACCAAATATGAATTTCAAATCATAGGTTTTGTAACTGGGGGGCTTAATGAAATAGGATGATTATAAAGATGGACAAAAGGTCAATAAATTACTTACTTGGATTAAAGTAATTTATGTTGAAATATTTTGCTTTGAACAACAACCAGAAAAAGGTTAGAGACTCAGTCCAAAACAGCAAGAGTCTACACACATATGAAAGGTGGAAATTTTTATCAACAGAGAAAACACAATGACTGGTTTTAAATGATACTTGAGTTCTGAAACAAATGCAATAGACAACCTCTGATCTAAGTACACATTTAAAACCACGTATTCCACTAATTCACCATACCTTTCCTTCAATGAGCGGCATATGCGGGGCTTTAGCTGGGCTTCTCAGGTCCCTTCTGCCATTACCATCTTGTACCACGGCAGTGCTCACAACTCCAGGGCCTTGTGCTGAAACCTCCCCAGCAGGGCCAGGAATATCCTTCATAAGACTTTGGTCCACAGCATCAATCGGAGCTAGTGATGAGTGATTATAGGGATCACGTTAGGATGTTTAAATGAGAAAATGTTATGAAAACCTCCCTTTCCAGATAAGTAGGCAGCTTACAGACAATTAATAGAAACTGGAAGATTCTTTGATCATGAAAATAACAAATCAAATAAATTCATGATTATACTTAAAAAAGGAAAAAAAAAAAAAAACAAACAAACCTCTGAATTGTAACCCATTAAATTACACCAAGCTCTCAAGTCAGATTTTTGCAGGAGAGAGCCTGATCATGGAATTGGCCAGTAGGAGGAGCTCTAAGACCAGATGAAACACCAGAGTCAGGGAAGTACGTCAGAATTACAATGTGAGCAGTACTTCATTTCTCTGGGGTTTCTTCTAGTTATTAAAATGGTTTGCTTTCATAAGTTTTAATAATTCCTCCATAAAGGAACCTTTAATTAGAACACTAGTCAAAATTGTGACAAGACAGGAAAAGTAGATTTTAGAGAATTAACTTCTGTATTTATTTTTGCTGTTTTTTATTTTTCTAACCTCCCTCCTGAATGCCTCAACTTGACGTGCAGCAAGCCTAATACATAGAAACCTTCTGCCTTAGCAAATCTGGCCTTTTGGGTCCCTTCATCTATCATACAGATGGGCAGAACATGTACTGTGTTGACATTTCCGTCATATGGCAGAGCAACCCAAGATGGCCTCGGATCTCAACAAGGCCAAGTGAGCAGCAACTGGCAAAAGCCTCCATCTATCTTTAGTTTCTCCCCCAAAGAGTGGGACAACCACTGCAGTCATTTCACCTGCATAAAAAGCATCTTCCTGACACAGTATGGTTGGCTCTGGTTCCAGGCTCCCAGGAAAGCACAATAAAGACAGGCCTTTAGGCTGCAAGCTCTTGAAGGGCAGGGACTGTGTGTGACCCACCATACCGAACTTGGGCAACATCTAGACTCCTAGTTCATGTGTTATAAGAGGCCTCTTAATCCATACTTCACATGCCCTGTCCAAACTGCCTTCTTTTCTAATCTCACCTTTCACCAAATTACTGCAGTCAGAAACCTGCAAGTCTTTTCCTTTACTCCTCAACAACCAGTACGTCCAATAGAGTCCTTGCATGTATTTCCAAACATGGCAAATTCCTTCCATCTCTATTTTACCATCCAGGTACCTTTTAAGAGTTTCATGGCTTTTAAACACTCATACTTTGGAAAGCCTGCACCAAATCCAATTAACATTAAAACAAATTCACATCATACATTAAGTGTAATTATTTTCTAGAGGTTTTTTTGAACTTTTAAAAAGATTTTAATAATTTTTCCTTGAAAAGTATATGGCTTGAGTAACTCTTTAACCTAAGATTATGGTCCCTAAGCACTCACTGTGCATACTCAGAAACTTACTGCAAAATGAGAAACTCTGACCTAGAAATGGTTTTAAATGTAATGATATCAAATTTTAATGAATATCAAATTTAAAGTTACATAATGAAGTTGGCAAGATGTTGACACTGCACACTTTTATTAAACAGCTGCAATTAACTTTTGTCAGGTCTTACACCTTTGTAGAACCCTGAGATTATAAGCCCAAGGAGCTGAACCTACAGTACCAAATGCCTAACTGGTCTACTATCATCTGAGAGAAAACCACCATGACTCTCACCAGGACTATGCCTAACCAGTCAGCCTGAACTTCCTCCCTCATCCTCTCCAATTGTTCTAGACACGGCATTAATCAAGTGACTTTTTTTTAAAAAGACAGCACTGTACACTTCATGGCATGCCAAATAGATGGGGAAACAATGGAAACAGTGAGAGACTTTTCTTTTCTTGGGCTCCAAAATCACTGCAGATGGGGACCACAGCCATGAAATTCAAAGATGCTTGCTCCTTGGAAGAAAAGCTATGACCAATCTAGACAGTATTAAAAAGCAGACGTTACTTTGCTGACAAAGGTCCCTCTAGTCAAAGCTATGGCTTTTCCAGTAGTCATGTATGGGTGTGAGAGTTGGACTATAAAGAAACCTGAGCACCGGAGAACTGATGCTTTTGAACTGTGGTGTTGGAGAAGACTCTTCAGAGTCCCTTGGACTGCAAGGAGATTCAACCAGTCCGTCCTAAAGGAAATTAGTCCTAAATATTCATTGGAAGGACTGATGCTGAAGTTGAAACTCCAATACTTTTGATGTGAAGAACTGACTCATTGGAAAACACCCTGATGCTGGGAAAGACTGAAGGCAGGAGGAGAAGGGGATGACAGAGGATGAGAGAGTTGGATAGCATCACTGACTCAATGGACATGAGTCTGAATAAGCTCTGGGAGTTGGTGATGGACAGGGATCCTGGCATGCTGCAGTCCATGGGGTTGCAAAGAGCTGGACACAACTGAGTGACTGAACTGACCTGTACATTTATGTGCTGGCACAAGTGTGTACACGTGTGTACATATGAACACATACAGTCTTTAGTGGTTCCCTAGAATAAAAGCCACATTCCCCACAATAGCCTGCAAGGTCCTGTGTGATCTGTTCCCAGCCTATCTCTCCCCACCACTAATCAGCTCTGACTATATTTGCCTTCTTTCTGTTCCTGGAATGTATCAAGCTGTCCCCAAACTTACGATCTTCAGACTTGCTACTACTACTAGTGCTACCTGGAATCTTTATCTCCTGTTATACTCTTTCTCATCCTTTTAAGTCTCAACCCAAATGGTTCTTCCTCAGACAGAACTAACCCAGTCTGTAATGTCCTTGATTACACTTTCCACTTTCAGGAAATCACAAGTTCCCTGTTCTCACATGCATCCTGGGTGTTAGCACTCTCAATGACTGATTTGTCTCATTTCAGGTTTTATTGTGCAATCCTAGAATCTCACTGTTCTAAAATAGCTATCTAGGTTGATTTTTATTTGATATTTCATCTTTATATATCACAAAGAAAGTAAAAATCAATGTAATCACTAGTAAATTTATTTTAATTTGACAAGCCTTAAATTGAAGAATATTTATATATCTAAATAGTCTGTTTAAAAACAGAAAAAAGAAACTACAATACATGTAAATAACAACAAAAAATGGTATATTGATGGTGTGGTGGGGAAAATAAAGCTCAGTACCAGGTTACAGCCTAGCTTTGCTCTGAAGGGGAAGAAAAAAAAGAACATAAGCCCTAACCAAATAGTTCCCTAGCTGTCTGGTCATGTATTGGCATGAAAAGCCTCCTCTTTTTCACAATAACACAATAATCCTTTTGATGACTTGCCCATCTGATGAATTACAGTGTCCAAAACACAAAAGGAAAAATAATGGATTACTGTGCCATGTTTGTTGCTTTTACTTGTGAAAATCATTGTTTTCAGATACAGACCCACTATAACCCACTGCACTAACTGTCCATACAAGATGGTGGGTTTCCTTGAGCACAGTTTATATACCTCCAAGAAAAGGCACTGCCTTCCTGCTCTTTTTCTAAAAACTCACAACATACGAGTTATAAAAACCTCATAGTTTACAAACAAAGGCTGTAACAGTGTTACAGAAAGAGGAATGGTTTCTCTAAAGGCATGAAACAACACTGATCGCATTTATTCAGCACTTGTATAAATTCTCTGTGGCAAGGGGCAAGGCTTGTGAAATATTTACACAAGCGGGCACATTCTTCGGATTTACTTGGAAAAAAGTGCTCAGTTGTTGATGAGCTGAAAGATACTCTGACAACTATCGTACAGCAATAATTTATTAAATGTAAATCACTACATTTGGGGATGTGGACATTTATTCAAACCACAATTTATGATCCCGTTGCACATTTTTTCTGTGGCCTCATAAATTATATGAAAGAATCTCCAGAAAATTCAGTAACTATATATACCAAAATGCCCACCAACAAATATTATTAACTATCTCTGTGTGTCTGCCCAGATCTGTTTCCTAAGTTTATTCCAGGAAAAATAGATCTAAGCCAATGAATGTCAATCCTTCATTAATGAGAGAAGATTTTTCATTAGCATATCTAGCCTGCTTTAGCTAATTATATGAAACATAAGCCATTCAAGTTTGTATTTCAGAATGATGAACAGCAATATTAATAATAATCAAAAATAGGTTTTTGCTGATAAACAGCAGTAAAATAGAACTTATCCAATTCAACACTAAAGGATCTTTTGTATATACGCTGTGAGATTAAGCAACCAAAAAATGTTGGGAAACTACTTTTGGTAGAAAATCATCCACACCAGTTACTTGCTAGTAGGTAGAAAGGAAAAAAAAAATTTTTTTTTAATATCGTAAAAAAAATAACCTCAGCTCTTTTATAGAAAACCTGCTATTAACCCAAAATTAGGGTAATAAGATATATATATATATGTAAAATGAAGGGAAGCAACATCAATTTATTTCCATGTGTAATTTATTTAAAAACTGCAAATATGTAGCTAATTAGAATTTTAATAGAAAAAATTTATACAAATTTGTAAATGTCTCTCCTGGGGTGTAAGAACAGATGAACACATAATATTTCCTTTCTTGTTGTTAGAACACTACTTAAACTAATCCTTGAAGCTGTGACTGGTTTCCTATATGCTAGAATGTCTGTTAAGCTTTAATAAGAGTTTTTAAACCTAAAACTGTGATGATGCAATGAATGTTTTGCATTCCTCTGAATAAAGGGTCTATATATGCTGCTACACCAAAACCCCAAGTTTGCCATTAATTAATAAGTTCAAGAAATTTAATCACATAAAATACATCAGAAGTCTGTCCAACATCTAACATCTGTGAGTTTTGACAGTGCCAAGAAAATTTAGGTTCAGAACGACAACTTCAAAACACTACAAAATTATTTTCATATAAGTGTAATTAATAGTATTTCATTTACTCAGGAAAAAAAAATATCTAGAGGCTATCCCTCTAGGTATTTCTAGGGGCCTTGTTAATAACTAGTTCAATATTTTCTAACCCCACTGGATTAGAAAAAGATGACTGGAATCCAGAATCCTAATACAGTAAATGTGTTTACCTCCATCTAGACTCCTGGAGACCCGTTTACTAGAAGTGCGTTCGAAGTGTGGCGCCGGCCGGTCAATCAGGCTGCTGGCCTGGCGGGTCTGCGCCTGTGTACGGCCACTGTAGCGGAATTTGGACCCTAAGGTCAAGAACTTGGCCTTTGGTGGCTGCTCTGGAGACACAAGCCTATGAAGGTGGGGAAGGGGAACAAAATTAGACTTCATGGATTTTTTTTAACTTTCAAACTATGTATTTAATATCTCACTTCATTAAGTATGATTATTTGGTCCAAAACATGCTGCTTAAACTAATAAAAGTGAACACTGTTTATAAACCTTCTTATATGCAGAGCTTTATGATCATGATAAGATGAATAAATCCTCATTCACGTATTCGAGTAATATGTTTTCCTCAACCTGAGCAAAAACGCAGCTGTTCTTTGTGCATACCAAAGGTTAATTATTTGTATTAACTTAAATCATTTATATAAACACATATGCCTGAATTCTTGCTCCTAGCCTGAAGTGCCAAGCAGCACTCCATTACCATTAGCAATTCTTAATATTTATGTCTATTTCTCTGGGAAAGAACATCTAACTCAAGAATCTGTTCCATCAAGTGATGCTCTCCCGTGAAGCACACAACAGATCCGCAGAGATGACTAACACTCTATTGGCAGCATGACTCTACTGCTTAAACCCCGGGTCCGTAATGAATGAGGTAAAACTTTACTGATGTCAACTACTTCCAGACTTATGTGAAAACACATTTTTAGTAAATGAGCCAATCTTGTCTGGTATACAACCGAAACGATCTTGCTTTCATTGCCTGATGAAAAGCTGGCAAAGCATTTTAACAAAACAGATAATCCCAGAACTCTCAGAGGATGTATTAAATAAGACGACTTCAGTTGACAGTTTCAGAATATGGAGAACTCCACCAAAATTTTTCTTATTATTCTCCAGAGAAGCGTGATTTCTTAAAGGGTTCTTTACCATATCAAGTATGTCAGGCATTTCTGCTCAATATTTAGAAATTTTGTGCTTAACAAGCAATGAAGAGAAATTCAAGTCTAGGATAAAGCCACATATAGTAATTCAAGAGGTGGCTTCCCATAGATTCAGAATTCTCAATCGTATTACCCCAGAAGTACAACGTGTTAGAATGAAACTGATAAAAATAGAACTGATATATTCTTGGCTTGAGTCTTGTCGTGGGGGGTGGCAGAAGTGTTTCTTGAGAACATCCATTTTATGCCAACAGATCTTCAAAGGAGACACAGATGATACTGCTGAGAAAGCAAAATCTGAAGACGTCGGTGCCTCAAACTATACTTTGGAAAAAGCTCTATATCCTTAAATTAGAAAGCCAGAATGTTAAGACATTTAGACAGGAAATGAACTCTCATCTGTGCTCTGTATTCTCTTTCTCTACATGGAAGAAACTGAGGCGCTGAAAGCCTAAACCATGAGGACCAGGGGCAAAGTGAGAAAGGTGGTCATTTACCATGCACTGCCTTCTGATGGACTGAATATGGTAGGTTTCCCTCCCTTGCAATCCACCTAACTATGGTCAAAGAATGCTATGTAAGAAAGCAGTTATGTATAGAGAAAAGGGTCATTGACAAGCTCATCGGCGCAGTAATTAACAAATGCTCATTTTCCTTGAAAGACAAGTTGACTAAATCACATTTACTTTCATCATCTGTAGGTACTAAGAGACCAGTACCTACAAAAAAAGAGACATTTCTAAAAAATATCTCAAATGAGAAATATGCATTGATGACCCCAAAGGAAATATACCCTGCTCCACAAAAATTTTTAAACTAAAGACAATCAATGCTGGAGAGAATGTGGAAAAGCCAGGACCCCTGCATACTGTTGGTTAGAGTACAAAATGGTGCAGAAGCTGTGTAAGACAGTTGGGAGGCTCCTTAAAAAATTAAAAATAGAAATATCACATGATTCATCAATCCCATACATGAGTATTTTTCTAAAAGAACTGAACAGGATCTCAAAGAGGTATACGCATTCCCATATTCAATATAGCAATGGTCACGATAATTAAGATGTGGAAACAACCTAACCATCCATTGATAAGTAAATGGATAAAGGAAATACAGGATACACATAAAATGGAACACTATTCATTCTTAAAAAAAAAAAGAAGGAAATTCTGCAATATGTGACAATAGGGATAGACCTTGAGAAAATTACGCTAAGGTGAAACAAGCCAGACACAGAAGACAAGTACTACATAATTCTGCCTATACAGGGTATCCAAAATAGTCTAATTCACAGACTCAAAGATTTGAATGGTGGTTCCCAGGGGGTGAGAGAGGGGGCAATGGGGAGTTGTTAATCACTAGAGAAAAACTTTCAACTAAATAGGATAACATTTGCTCAGTCATGTCCAACTCTTTGCGACCCCATGAACTATATAGTCCATGGAATTCTCCAGGCCAGAATACTAGAGTGGGTAGCCTATCCTTCTCCAGTGGATCTGCCCGACCCAGGAATCGAACCAGGGTCTCCTGCATTGCAGGCGAATTCTTTAACAGCTGAGTTACGAGGGAAGCCCCATTGTACCTACTGTCAGTAATAATACTTAAAATGTGTTAAGTGACCCTGCCACCATAAAATTATTTTAAAAGGAGAATAAAAGACTAGAGGCAAAGAGGAGGGTGAGACTGGACTATCTGGCAGTCTCTGCAGATTCTCCTCTGCTGACTGTAACTCAACCACAAGCCACACCTTCCCAGAATGAGCAGCTCCATTTGAGCATTTTCTCTTATGTCCAGTTTGCAAAAAATATAAATCCAAGAAATACAAGAAAAATATTTTAAACCTAAGAAATACAAGCTATATGTCATAATGCAAAATGAGGAAGTCATTAACCAGAGGATTTTTATTTTATGTCACATTGAGATAAAAGGGATTTCTTTCCCAACTAACTGACAGTGGTGACCACATACGCAAAGTATTAGCTTACAGATGAGTTTCCTGATCACAAAGAAATCTTCAAGCAATTAAGCTACAATTAAACAGAAACAGGGATCAAAACAAAACAAAACAAAAAGGGTTGAACACAAGCATTTATAAGTCTTCTCCAAGAGAATTTTTTGGTGACTTAAGTCAGTGGTAATGTGACTCCTCTGAAATGAGTGTATTAGAGCAGTCTTGAAAGTAGATAAACAGCACACTATGCTACCAAACTAAGAATAATGATAAGAGTGACAAACATTACATACCAGAAATGGTTCTAAGTTTGTTTCATGTGGGCTATACCGTTCACTTTTCAAAGCAACCCTATAATGTAGGTAGTATTAATTACTACCACCACATGAATGATGAAATGGAGACTCACAAAGGTTGAGTAACTTACCCACAGTCACACACCTAGGATGTGAAGGGACAGTATTAGACCTTAAGAGTACAGAGCAGAAACTTTAAAGATGAAGGGTCTAGTACACAGCTGTCTAGACTGCAGAGATAGGAAGCTGAAGCAAGGGAGAAAAGACCAGCACAGCACACTTCGCTAAGAAAAGTGATGTTGAAAATCATGCCCATGAATAAAAGTATGACAGAAGACAGGATGAAAGCCACAGGAGGCTGCTAAGTCTAAGGAGATCTTCTGGTGTTTTTTTGTTTCTTTATTTTTAAGGGAACAAGACACGCACATACTTATTGTCCATAAAAGATGTCAAAGGCACCCACTGAAGGGCATGATTTGCAGAATGCAATCCTACATGAGGCATGGGATGAAGGCAAAGGAATGACTCCTCTTCCTTGAGACAAGAGAAAAGTGAATGAAAGAGAGGGAAATGATGCTTAGTTATACACAAGAAGAGAAGATGCATGAAACCAGGAACACTCATGACCCACAGTGTCTACTATCAGCATACCCCATGATGGAGGGCATCTGAGCAGTGGGGCAGGGGGCCGAAGAAGACCATGCACATTTGTGATGGTGGCCCTGAGGATCCAGCCAATGCAGGGAACGATCGCTCGGCAACAGCATCAATCCACAGGGCTGTGCGAGTGTGTCTATGAGAGTAGTCATGCTTTTGAAGGTACTGTGTGGCAGCACAGGTATAGAAATGATGAGATCAGGACACAGGATTAATCCAGAGCCAGGAGACTAGAGGCTGATGTGCAACAATGACCAGGGTTAAGGAGGTTAGAACACTCCTGACAAACTAGCAAAGGGGCAGGTCCAGAGCTGGTTTTGTTGGGGAAGAAGTGAAAGCAGAGGGAGCTGGTAGGAGCAATTAAGTGAAACCTAAGGTGTGTGACAGCAGAACAGCCAAGGTGGGAGGGTAGAAGGAAGGGCAACTGGAGTTTTGGACCATGGCACAAGGTCAGTTCTAGGCCATGAGGAGCATGGCCAGGTGACAGAAACAGACACACAAATGGGGAGCTCGCAGAACCGTCAAGGTGTGGCTGTGTCTGCCACTCTATCCACGGCCACCGCCTCGGATCTCGAGGGTACCCAGAGCTGCTCACATGAATCCCAAGCTGTCTTCTCAAAATTACCTGTAGAAAGTATGGTGTTCCACACACACCTTCCATAGCCTTTTTGCCGCCCGATGGTTTGGCAGCTTGAAGCCAATGGTGCTCTCGAACTGTTCCAGCTAGAATAAATCCATAAGACAAATCAGCATCAGCATGTTTCCTTAAGAACTGATTCGAAGCTACTAAAAATCATAGGCTCAGATATCTCACTAAAAACTAATTGTTCCTCTTGAAAAAAAGGCAAATATCAACCACTGACATAAACCAGCTATCCTTTAATGTCCGCTAAAATTCATCTTACCATCTGCCCATCCATGGATCTCACCCACTTAGCTGATTCTAAAGAAAAATGAATCCCCATGGTGCGGCAGGCACATAGTACTTTCTCTTTTCTGTGAAATTGTAGCTGATACTTGTTTTCTTACCAACAGGAATATATATGCAAGTTTATCATCAAAACCCTGACTTGATTTTTTTTTTTTTAACCATGGAGGAATAAATAATAGTTCATTTTCTTAAAACTCAATGGAAAAGGATTCTGCTAGCTCACGGCCATAAAGGAGAACACTGACAAAGCCCAGTTAGATATGCCCAGGGCTACGTGACTTTGCTTACCTCTGCTGGCCTAACTTTAATGTAGAAGTTACTGCGCTTATAGGAGATTTTCAAGATTTTCGGCCAAGCGAAGCGATTGATTCTCAGCCTGTCTTTGTAGATGAGGAGTCCATTAGCACATACACCCAGCTTGATGTCCACGCCTTCTGAGTCCTGACAAGAGAAAGCCATTTGACCATGATTAAAGCTGTGAAAGTTATACAGGTTGGAAAACCTACAAACTCCCATGATCAAGAATGCCAATTTAACGGGTCTGTATTTCAATTTCAGCAACAGAACACGTGTTAATAGAAGCAGTAAGACACATCACACGTCTTAAATCTAGATACTTCACTTGAGGGGCCAGATTTTAGGTATAGCAACATGACTCCAGGATGCAGTATTCTTCAAAAGGCCTAACTCATATGTTCTCGACCTTGGCTGCAAAAAAACCCAGACTGGAGGAGACAGACCTTGATTTAGACATCCTGAAGCTAGGGAGATAAAACTTGTTTTGTGGGAGGCTATTTCAGCTCCGGACAGTGTGTCAGCCTGCCCTAAGGTGCAGTCAGCCATTTTACTGTAGGCACATTTATCTCAGATGGACTATGCCAGCTAATGGCTGTTAAATAACGCCTATATTCTGCAAAACATTAACCTCTCAGACAGTTTCTATTCTAGGCTGACAGTGTTGAAATCTCTGAATTCTTTCAAGCAGTTTTCCAATAACTCTTAAGTGCTGACATCTAGTTCTCATTACAACATTCCTTCAGCTGGCATATTTCAAAGGATGGTAGACTATTCTTAAACTTATTAATACTGTTTTCTTCCCTCAGTGTTTTAATTTGAAAAAGATAACCATCTAGAATAATCTTCAGCCTGAAAGACATTTTTAAAAATCAAATAAATTTACAGACAAAAGTAAAAAAAAAAATTGTCTCCTCACATTTCAAGCAGTGTTGGAAGACCTAATATATATAATACTCAAGGATCTTTAAGAACTAGATCTCACTCAAGATATGAAAAATCATTCAGAGATATTCACATATTCAGAAATCGTTAATAACATAAAAAATTCTCACAAAATATGCTAAAACAAACCTCATACAGTCTAGGTTCAAGTCAATAAAGGTGTAACATTTCAACTGTCTTGTTACTGAGAACAATTAAATGCAATTTTTATCTGTTTTTTAAAAACAGAAGTACATTACTAGGTAGGGGTGTGTGTGTCTGTGTGTCTGTGTGTGTCTGTGTCTGTGTGTCTGTGTGTGTGTGTCTGTGTGTGTCTGTCGCTCAGTCATGTCCAACTCTTTGTGACCCCGTGGACTGTAGCCTGCCAGAGTCTTCTGTCCACGGAATTCTCCAGGTAAGAATACTGGAGTGGGTAGCCATTCCCTTCTTCAGGGGATCTTTACGACCTAGGGATTGAATCACGCTGCAAGCAGATTCTTTACCCTCCGAGCCACCAGGGAAGTCCACAGTGCTAGGTAGCTGATGCCAACTGTATTCACCACTGTGATATGTGAATAATTAATGTATATAAATAATGTCACATTAAACCATCTGAACAGGTTTAAAAATCTCATCTATCAGGTGCTTTTATTCACCAATATCCAGACAGTCACAGTTCTCTCTAGGAACAGAGTGAAAGCTGGAGTGAACCAGTCACAGGTACCCAAGCAACATGGCACAAGACACAGAAGATGCATTTGCTCAAAATATCACTGACCAAGGCCACAGGGAGCAGGCCGGAAGATTGCCCAAGACAGCATGTTCTCTGCACGAAGAGGGAGGCAACCTTCATTTGAAACATTCAACAAAGCCATCACTAGTGTGAGGTAATCTTTCAACAGGACACTGAAGCTATTTTATCTGACTTAAAAATAAACACAATCTGGATCCAAGTTAATCAGTTGATTTTCGATTATTCCACACATTGTTTTAGAATTATCAGTATCTGTATGAACAGAAATTACAGATAAAGAAGCTGAAGGGAAAAAAGTCCTAGTTCTCCATGGTTGACTTCTGCCACTCAGCAACAAAGTCAATAAAATAAACTAATAAAAAGGGAGCACTTTCCTTCCTTCCTTCCATCCGCTGTGCTTACTGCCTCAGGAAGCCGGCCTATGAGGGACATCAACAGGATCCCACGCCCACCAACTTCCAATGGGTTCAGCCAATAGGAAGTTCTCAGATAAAATCAGAGAGGAAGAAGTTGGAAAGGTCAGGGGTTTTAACACCCAGACTCCCTCCCTGTGTAGTCCCATCAGGGTGCCTCTGTCCTTGACAATCGCAGCTCCTGTCAAGCCCTCTTCACACAGATCTCTCCCCTGAGTTCTGACAGCTACTCTCTGCCTAACCAATCCACACCCAGAAGGTTAGGAGAGCTGCTGTTAACAGCTCACAGGTATCATTCTACTCTTGTGGTTTCTGTCTCTCTTTGTCAAGAGCCCTTTTATTCAACATCCTCACCTTGTCCTGACATAAGTGTGCTGTTAAAAACTCTTTTGACAGTAAAATATTAATTAAAAACTTTTAAACATGATCTCAAGGCAATGAAAAATGTATAAACACACAAAACTTTAAGCTACATGAAAAGTGTTTTTAAATTGCTACAGATTTTTTTTTCAATGAGCTACAAATATCTTGCTCACCAGGTATTATCTAACAAGTCCACTAGATGATATATTGAATAAATGCATGTTATTCTGACTTTTCTAAAGTGATCTACTCCTAACCACACAGTAAGAAATGAAATTATAACAAAACCAGCAACTTTTTAACTTTTCTAACATCAGTTCAGTTCAGTTGCTCAGGCATGTCTGAATCTTTGAGACCCCATGGACTGCAGCACGCCAGGCTTCCCAGTCCATCACCGACTCCCAGTGTGTGCTCAAACTCATGTCCATCAAGTTGGTGATGCCATCCAGCCATCTCATCCTCTGACATCCCCTTCTCCATAACTTCAAAAACAAGAATCCTGAAACCTTCCAGGATTACCATCTAAAAACTGGTTTCTCACTAATGATCAACAAAAGCAGCAGATGGAAGATTCACGTGTGGCAAGAGTAACAGGGTTTAGAGGAGACATGGATCTGGGGGGCCTTTAGGATACCAAATCTGCTCTTTCCTCCCTCCCTTAGTTCTGTGTGTCTGCTGACTCTGCCTGTCCCCATCATACAGAGAAATGAAGACACTGACACAAGACACTGAAGTGTGGAAAAGATCTGTTTCAACTCCTAGCAGGATGTATCAGCAGACATCACACAGATGGGACTACTTTACACTATGTGGCTGCAGGCAACAAGCCAGTTAGTGTAACAAGCCATCTGCATTCTGTTTTATGTAGTTTTTGTAAAAACAAAAACATCCAAACCATAAATAAGATAGTATATGTGGAAGTGCTTTTAAAAATTAAGAGTATACAGCATTTAGCAGTTAAAAATGTTACTGTCAGAGACTATTTACTAACATGGAACAGTGTTTTCTAAGAGCAAGTTAAAAAAATTACAAAATAATACTCATAGTATAATCCCATTTTTAAAATGTGACATTGCTCAGATTTTTTTAATAAAACAAGAAAATTAAAAAAAAATATTAACAGTGCTTGTTTCTGCATAAACTGATTTCAGTCTTTTGATATTCTGTTCACCTCTATTTTCTATGATGAATGTGTATTTCTCTCGTAATAACAAAAGACACAGAGGAAAAGCCAATTCTTTGCAAATATGAAGTACTATTAACACAAAAGGAAAAATTAATAATCTGAGGCCAAAGGAGAAAGAATATCTTTGAGTGAGGGGCTTTCCTAGAGATTTCTCAAATCCTGTAACTCCTATAACCTGCACTTTCTAACGTGGAAGGATTGGCGGGGTGTTTTAAAAGCAGGTAACAATAGGTTCCTGTCTCATGCTGAGTTGACACAGGACATATTGCTCAAAACCAAATACATCTTTCACCTTATCTTTTGTAACCCCAACCCCACTCTCCATCCCGACTCTCCCTACTACCTGATCATGAAAACTAGGATCATTAAGTAGGAGATGTTTTTCAGACATGAGGCAGCACATGGCAGAGCAAAAGCTCAGAATAAAGACAGGATGGGGAGTAAAGAAGACTGATCAGGTGAGTCTTACAGTAAGTATATATGAAAAGGGATCAACTCATAACATTGAGAAAAGAAGGAAGAATACGGGGGAGAATGAATGGTCCTGCCGCACAACCAGAAACCCCAAGGAACTATTACAGAGCCCCTCAGGTGAGGAGGAGTAGCCTTTGCTAAAAGTGAAGTAGGCTCGTTTAAAACCAAAGCCCTCTCAGAACTTTGGTCAATAGACCAGGAAGAGGCACCTCCCCATCACACTCCCAGTACCTTAGCGTGGTGCAGGTCAACGCCGTACATGGAAAGCCTCTTGGCATTTTCTAAGAACTGAGAATCAGCTTGTGCTGGAGATAAGCCCCTAAGGATCAAAAGAAACAACATTATCTTATTGGTGGATGCAAAGCAAATATAGCCAAAACGGGGAAAGGAGTACATAAACTTAGAGTTTAGGATGAAGGGATTGGTCCAGCTAAATGCACAGATAAGGAGGAAATAGGTAAGAAGGCTCAACCCTCAACCTCCAGCAATTATTTCTTGTTGTTGTTCAGTCACCACGTTATGTCCAACTCTTCAGGACCCCATGGACTGCAGTATGCCAGGCTTCCTTGCCCCTCACCATCTCCTGGAGTCTGCCCAAGTTCATGTCCATTGCATTGGTGATGCCAACCAACCATCTCATCCTCTGTCGCCCCCTTCTCCTCCTGCCCTCAATCTTTCCCAGCATCAGGGTCTGTTCCAATGAGTTGGCTGTTCGCATTCTCAATAGGAACCTACTCATTGCAAAGAGGTGGCCCTCCACCCTTCACCCTTTTTATCTTAGAAAGTTGCTTTCATTTTTTTTTCTACTAGGGAAAAAAAACAGCTGTAATGGGTACAATATAAACTAACTTTAAAAATAAAAGAATATAAAGTCATTGTGTCTTTCTGAATAGACAAATTCTCTCCTAAATTTTATTTCACTAGGATTGATCATACTAAAGATCAGAAATACCTGTACTTGATTTTATAGCTCACATACCCCAACTAAACAAATCTTAAGCTCCTAGAAAGCAGGCTTTCATTAATCTTCATTTTCCCAAGCACCTGATATTTCAGTTTCAAATTATATGATACATGTCTACTGAACAAAATTGGAATAAAGTTAATAAGAAAATATTTAAAGCCAAATATTGCATTTATTTTTTTAAAGACAAGTCAGTGAAGGTGGTCTGTTAAAAGCCTCTAATCTCTGAAATTTCCTTTCAAGTCATTTCAATCAAATTTTTTGAAAAATTCAATTTTGCAATATGGGACAAGTTAGAACTTGGTCACTGGGAGTTTTAAAAACTTGTGCTTAAGAAAGCCATTTGTTTTCACACAGAGGTAAACGTTCTCAAAGTGTAACATGGTATTTAAGTAATTAATAATCCTCAGCTAAACCAAAGTCATCTTCTGTGGACAGAGAAACCAACTGTAGATTCATTCCTTTCGGGTCCATTGCCACTCACGTTGCTGATTCAAATCCTGATGCTTCATTATCTCCTTGGCTTTCACAAATATGGTGATGAAAACAATTAAAAGGCAGAAGAAACGCATAATAAACGCCAAACAAGTACATATGTTTGTGTCAAGGGTGCATATGTGCACACGCACACATGTATATGAAGGGAGAGGACTGGGACAGGGCAAGGAGATGTCACAGGGAAATGTATATTTTTCTAATAAATGGAAACAGTTAAACCCATGAGCACAGTTCCTCGTATTATAGTCATAAAGACAATAAAAGGATATCTCAATGACTCAACTCAACTCAAGCTGTCTTGACCAGTCCTAGGTGAAGCTTCACAAGGGCAAAGTCAGTCCTGTCAGCTATACTCAAATGTCTAGCCAGTGCTAAGGGAAGCCATCTGAACCCACCACAGCCACTGTCTCCCCAGTAAGCAGGCCTACAGACCTGTGGGTCTTATGCAGCTCTGCCACCTTCTCTTCCAGCTCTTTCGTCTGGGTGGGGGCAAACTGGAAGTCGCTGAGGTCATGACTGGCATGCTCTTCTGGGTCATAGTCCCCAAGTTCAGCCTGCAGCGTGTAAGATCCCAGGAGGGCATGAGTCACAAAAGAGCAGGGCAGGCGACCTGAGGCAATGTCCTGCCGGAGCTGAAGGCACAAGAAGTATCTGTGAAGAACAGGGAAGAAAAAGAGAGAACAATTAGTCAAGATTGTAACACTCATAATTCCGATATTCCTTTGAAAAGAAATACACAATACGGCACTCTTCAAATCCAGAGCAAAAAGTGTTCTGTAATAAGAAGCCCGTCTTCCTCCACAGATTCCTAACTTTGTGACTTATTTACAGAAACTGAATCAGGAGGGCAAAGTAATAGATGGAAATTCTGAACTGCTACTTTGGCAACAGTGTATTTTTACTATTACAATAAAGAGTTTTGTGACTGCAGGTGAAATTCTAATCACTTAGTCTCCTTGGATTTAAAACTAATCAAAATTAGCATGCCCTTCAAAAGTTGTAGAGATTAATAAAATTTAAGAAATAGCTGCAGTTTTTAAGCATTTGCAAGAAAAGCTAAGGTCACCCACCCTTTATTCTCTCTACCCTTTTCATACTAATTTCTTTTCCTGAGATCCTTTAATAATAATTACAAATTAGTCTATACTTGGAAGCCTTCCCCTGCCCATTTACCCCATCCGAAGAGGCAACTAATTCAGTTTACAGTAGAAAGGGCATGAGTTTGAGAGTTAGGCAGAGCTATTAATTTACATGCCTAAGACTGACTACTGGTCTGTAAAATGGGAAGAACGTCAATTTCCCTTTGAAGGTAAGGGCAAAAAATTGGATAATGTAAATAAAACATATGGCATGGTACCTGGGAATCAGTAACTAGTAGCCATAATCATAATATTATATCATTCCAGGTTCCAAGTGGATTATTATGCAGTTATAAAAAATACTGGCTTTTACTAAATAACATGCAGAAACGTTCTTTATACTCTGTGAGGATCTGGGTTGGGGAGGGAGGGTATCTTCCTATCAACTCTTTGTGGTAACATTTTAAGACCCAATTTCTACTCTTAAATGTAACTACTTGCAAAGGTTATCATCAACCCACCCAACAAAATGACAGGATCCTCCCTCCTTCCTGAAGATGGTTGAGAGACTGCCATTCCTCAGGGCTGCCAGCTTCTTCCTGTGGATTCTTTTGCCTGGCATGAGTGTCACGGCCCTGCCCTCCTCTTGCCTCTACCCAATGCATTCAAACAGACAAGCCGCTTCTGGTCCAGGATTCTTGTTGAGTTGGAGAACATGGCCCAGTACATGCAATCAGCCATCGCCCAATTCAGTTACACCTGTATTACACCCTAATCTCCTGTCAGGCAGGGCAAGGACTCTGTTTATCATTATCATAATCCCATAGTAAATGAAGTACTTGTGCTCCTTAATTTTCTAGGAATGACAAGTGCACCATAATTTTCTTAAGGATGAAAGTCAGCTCACTATCACTGTAGGCATGGGGTTCAGGACAGGGTAGAGGGGGAAACTGGGCTGTCCAGGGAGGAGGGCGGGGTTGGGGGTGAGGTAAAAAAAAATCATAGTTCAATAGAGTTCCAAAAATAAATTTTAAAAAGTTTTTCATTTTTTTGCCTTTGCATCACCTTTGTAATATAAGATTATTACACAGGCACACATGGGTTACACAATAAAAACCATCTTAGTATTAAAATTTGAAATACTAAGTACCAGTAATTTTTGACAGTATAACATAGGAAACAAAACTGTTGCAATTTAAAAAAAAATCCATTACTTGAATATAAGTGGGGAATTAAAGAAAAGTGAACAAAATTTTTGAAACTAGAAACATTTCAAAGTATTTTGGAATATTCACTTGCCAGGAAACTTCTAAAACTCAAAAATAAATATTTTTGTTTTAATGCTGAAATTACTACCATTCCCCCAGGGCATAGAAATGAGAGCTGTAAGTAAAGAATCATTTTTAATATAAACATAAAGTACCTGGTGATATCTTCAGTCAACTGAGAAGGATCAGGAGGATAAAACTTCACATTAAAGCTGAACAGCCAAGGAAGACCTGTGATTATTAAAGATTATGATTATTTATCTGACCAACACAATGACGATTTACAGATAAACCTTAAAGGTCAATCGGCATTCGTATAGTATAGATCAGTCCCAGCATAAATCAGTTTGGAGAATTTTGGTTTTTAATTTAAAGAAAATATCACTGACAAAGCAAAACTGAAGTAAAAAATAAAAATCATTTCCATAAATAACCCATCATTAAAGAATAATAAGGTTCATTTTTTTATAAATGTTCACTGGTACCCTCACATGTGAGGTATCTTTACATGGTGAGCTAGAATGCAAAAATTTTAATATAACCTTCACATAATAGTTTAAGATCTGTTTTAACCACAGGATCTCTAGATGCCAAATCTCCACACTTAAACACAAAAAGAAATCTAGGATTTCTACATTGTTGGGGTTTCAGATGATCAATGTAACCATTCGAGAAATGATTAATGGGCTATTTGAGAGAGTAATAAAACATCATAATACTTGAAGATAATAAAAGTATTTCCCAGGTTTTATAAAGTAGGCTTAAAAATATGCATATATAACATATACTTTGCTGTAGTGTGTCTAAAGAGTAAATATAGTAAGCAACCATGTCATAATGACTAACAAAAGTTAAAACACTGCTATCTATATTACCAGTTAACTAATGTTTGATTTATCATGCTTCAGATGGCTTTAAAAACAAATCAACAACAAACAGACACACACAACTCTGGGGACAGGGCAGGTATTATTTGCCAAAAGGGATCAAAATAATTGCAGTGCCCTGAATTTAGAGTTATACTCAAAGTTCATGGTATTTCCAAATAAAACCCAAAAAAAAGGTGTGTGTCTGTGTGTTATTTCATACACTGTTTGCAAGCTTTACAGTTGCTTTAACTTTGGACTTGAAGGAAAGCCCATTTTGTTCTTTTCAAAGGTACAGAGAACAGATGTACGGACACAGGGAAAAGGAGCGGGTGGGACAAACTGAAGGAACAGCACTGAAATACAGGCATCACCATGCGTATAACAGGTAGCTAATGGGGAACTGCTGTAGAGCACAAGGAGCTCAGCCTGGCGCTCCTGCGGCAACCTAGAGCGGCGGCACGGGGTGCGAGGGAGGTTCACGAGGGGGGGGGCACGTGTGTACCTATGGCTGATTCATGTTGATGTACAGCAGAAACTAACACAACATTGTAAAGCAACTATCCTCCAATTAAAAATAAATTTTTTAAAAAGTCAATGAATAGTTACTGAATGCCTACTGTGAACACACAGCACCACGTAGCACCCTTGCTGAGTTTGGGCTGGATATATCATTATTCTACTAATAAAGTCAATCCTGCTGAATTTAAGAACAGATTTTGCTTCCCTCTACACATTTAAAACATCATAAAAAAAGATATGGAACTATTTTGAGTATTAAGAAACATGCCATTTTTTGGCCAGCAGCACTAGATTGGCCGTGATATATATGTACTTGTTTGAGGTCATTCTTAACCCATAATTAAGCAAAGTCATCATAGGATTATCATATCATTTTTTAATGGATCCTTATTTACTTATCTTCTAGGTATTAACACTAGCACATGCTAATCTGGACAGACAACAGGAATAAGTTTCTAATAAAACATATTTCAGGATCTATTTTCAATTTTATAGTTGATAAAATGCACCAATAATGCTAAATTTTTTGCTTAGTTATATACTATTGATATTATCATTTCTACTTAGCTACATAAACTGTATGTCTAGCTATGGATTGTTTACATATTAATACAGGCAAGCCTAAGATACATACACATAGTCTTATGTATCTATATAGTCTTATTTGTGTACATTTGAGAAAATAAAGATTTTAAGGCAATTTTTACACGGGAACTGATAGGTTGTTGGTAGTTAGTGTTAGTTGCTCAGTTGTGTTCAACTCTTTGTGACCCCATGGGCTGTAGCCCCTAGACTCCTCTGGTCCATGGAATTCTCCAGGCAAGAATAATGGAGTGGGTTGCCATTTCCTTCTCCCGGGGATCTTCCCTACTCAGAGATCAAACTTGGGACTCCTGTATTGCAGGCTGATTCTTTACCATCACATAACCGAAAGAAAGGCAATGCCAAAGAATGCTCAAACTACAGCACAATTGCACTCATCTCACACACTAGTGAAGTAATGCTAAAATTCTCCAAGCCAGTCTTCAACAGTACGTGAACCATGAACTTCTAGAAGTTCAAACTGGATTTAGAAAAGGCAAAGGAACCAGAGATCAGATTTCCAACATCTGCTGAATCATCGAAAAAGCAAGAGAGTTCCAGAAAAACATCTACTACTGCTTTATTGACTATGCCATAGCTTTTGACTGTGTGGACCACAATAAACTCAGGAAAATTCTTCAAGAGATGGGAATACCAGACCACCTGACTGCCACCACCTGACCTGCCTCTTGAGAAATCTGTATGCAGGTCAGGAAGCAACAGCTAGAACTGGACATGGAACAACAGACTGGTTCCAAACAGGGAAATAAGTACGTCAAGGCTGTATACTGTCACCCTGCTTATTTAACTTCTATGCAGAGTACATCATGAGAAACACTGGAATGGATGAAGTACAAGCTGGAATCAAGATTGTCAGGAGAAATATCAATAACCTGAGATATGCAGATGATATCACCCTTATGGCAGAAAGCAAAGAACTAAAGAGCCTCTTAATGGAAGTGAAAGAGGAGAGTGAAAAAGTTGGCTTAAAACTCAACATTCAGAAAACTAAGACTATGGCATCTGGTCCTATCACTTCATGGCAAATCGATGGGGAAACAGTGACAGACTTTATTTTCTTGGGCTCCAAAACCACTGCAGATGGTGACTGCAGTCATGAAATTAAAAGACCTTTGCTCCTTGAAAGAAGAGCTACGACCAACCTAGACAGCCTATTAAAAGCAGAGACATTGCTTTGCCAACAAAGTTATGGTTTTTCCAGTAGTCATGTATGGATGTGAGAGTAGGACTATAGAGAAAGATGAGCGCCAAAGAATTGATACTTTTGAACTGTGGTGTTGGAGAAGACTCTTAAGAGTCCCTTGGACTGCAAGGAGACACAGCCCGTCCATCCTAAAGGAAATCAGTCCTGAATATTCATTGGAAGGACTGATGCTGAAACTCCAATACTTTGGCCACCTGATGTGAAGAACTGACTCATTGGAAAAGACCCTGACGCTGGGAAGGATTGAAGGTGGGAGGAGAAGGGGATAACAAAGGATGAGATGGTTGGATGGCATCACCGACTCAATGGATATGAGTTGAATAAACTCCAGGAGTTGGTAATAGACAGGGAGGCCTGGCATGCTGCAGTCCATGGGGTCGCAAATAATCGGACACAACTGAGCGACTGAATTGAACTCAAAAAAGATTAATGTTTACCTGTGTTAGTTGTCTCTTAACTGAATAAAAAATCATAGCAGAGACTGGCCTAAGATAGAATAAACAGTTCTTCTGTCCATTTTAACACAAGCAGAAAGAAAGAGGTAAAACTTCATTTCCTCAGCCTACTTTCATGCTCAGGACGGTACAGAATTTCATTCAGGAAACCAGCTCCAATAGTTTGGAAAAGCCAAATCCTATGTGTTACTATTATTCCTCTTGCTAAACCAAAAGGGTAAGTTCTGAAATAACTCTTTAAAAGAAAAAAGAAAGGAAAAAAACCATCACAAATAATCAAAATGTAAGACTGTGATTCATAATCAGCAAGAAAGTCTTGCCCTCTGAAAGTCAGGATAGCTCCATGACTCTGAAATGAGTAGCACATAAAAATAATCCAACAAAAGCCAGAACAAACCATAGGAAACAAACTCAAAAGAACATCAATCATGTTTCACAGGTTATTCTGTTCTGTCCATGGTCTGGGTCACTTGGCAGGTCTAGCTTCACAGAAGTCAAAGAACCAAGCACCTGTATCTTTTGTGAATTCATGAACTTTGTCGAGTTTTAACAACTGTAGAAAGGACTAGAAAAAGCTCCAAAGCTTTCTGGTACAGTTTCTTACATAATGTAAGCATAATGTATCTATGTCTAATTACTACTTTTCTTTATTCTCTCCCTTTTCTATTATGGACCAAACATAACTGGATAAAACATCAAGCTGATAAATGCAGGACAGAGGAATGGATGGAAAGCCAAGCGTGACAGTCAAAAGATGGGGTGACCCCAGATGACATTAAAAGCCCCACAGCCTGAGAAACCCATCAGGCCCTCAGTCCTGAGCAAATCAGGCAAGTTACTCTAACCAAAGATATTTTTAAAACATGAAAAGAAAGATGAGTATACAAGGAGAGGAAATGGGAAAAAATAAATTATACACTCAGAGTGGAAACGGAGAGTACAAAAGGAAAGAAATGACAGGGAAAACTAAGCAAATGATCAATAATTTGAGACACAGAGAAAGGAATGAAGAAAACAAATGTGGAGAGTCAAAACTGAGACAGAAAGTAGATGGAAAGAAATAGAAGGGAAAAGCAGAGATGTGTTTCAGTGTTTTAATGCTGGGAAGAAATACGTAGGGAATAACAAACAAGAAGGGAAAGGAAACCAACAGTACCGAGGGCGCCCTGCAGGCTAGCACCCAGGGAAGCAGCTTCTGCCTGGACGACTCTGGGGCCTACCATCCAGAGGGCTAGGAAGAAAGCTGTTGTCCTGGTTAAACATTCCAGCTGTTCGTGGCTCCCTGCCTTTTCTGCTTCAGTCCTTCACAGACCCTGAAGTAAATGAAGCAGCCAGATCCTCTATCAGAGATTCCTGTGTGGTGCTAATGATTCCTGACGCAGATATCACGAAACCAGTCACGGGAGGGGACTGAAGCTGGTTAGAGAGAGACATATCAGTCACTTAGGGAGACGACAGCACAAACGGGAAAATGGAAGACAGGGACAAGCAGGACCAAGAACAAACCCAGACTCAGAGCACAACAAGCAGTCCAAGGAGGAGAGAAGGCAAACACCTCAGAGGGCTGGAAGGATGGCTCTATATGATCTTCACCCCTCAACCCCTCACTCCAGGACATCTAGAACAGGGTATCCACGTGCCTCTGGGGCCAGAGGTCGGCTTATCAATTACACTAACTTGCTGCTGCTGCTGCTGCTGCTGCTGTTAAGTCACTTCAGTCGTGTTCGACTCTTGTGCGACCCCAGACCCCATAGATGGCAGCCCACCAGGCTCTTCTGTCCCTGGGATCCTCCAAGCAAGAACACTGAGTGGGTTGCCATTTCCTTCTCCAATGCAGGCATGCATGCTAAGTTGCTTCAGTCGAGACAGACTCTGTACAACCCCATGGACAGCAGCCCACCAGGCTCCTCTGCCCATGGGATTCTCCAGGCAAAATATTGGAGTGGGTTGTCATTTCCGTCTCCGAAACTAACTGGACACACTACCAAAATCAAAGTAGACAAAGCAACATTAGACAATGTAACATTAGGTACATTTTATATAAAAAGGGCAAGTTACAGAAGAGTGGCTTTCCCCAGAAATAAAGAACAGGTGTTGTTTCACAGTGGTAGACATTATGAGGAAATATTTAAGACTAGGGGTCTAGAACCTCTTGACCGGTAGAGGAGTCCCTAAACCACCACCAAAATAAATAGTCATAATTCTACAAAATATGAGTTTCAACTTGCCTGGCAAATCCCATGGACAGAGGAGCCTGGTAGGCTGCAGTAGAGTTGGACACGACTGAGCAACTTCCCTTTCACTGTTCACTTTCATGCCTTGGAGAAGGAAATGGCAACCCACTCCAGTGTCCTTGCCTGGAGGATCCCAGGGATGGGGGAGCCTGGTGGGCTGCCGCCTATAGGGTCGCACAGAGTCAGACACGACTGAAGTGACTTAGCAGCAGCAGCAACTTGCTATATGATATGAAAGCAAACTAGAGTCTATCATTCTATCACTATCTTATTCTAGCTTACATTCCTATGAATTTTACTAAAGACAAAAATAGACATCAATATTAACTTAATAACTTCAAAAGTATGATGATCTAATACTCACTTCGCAGCTGTCTCTTTATTTCTTTTGCAGGATCTAGCCAGTTCTGCAAGGGGAGGAAAAAAAGGTTACTTAACCCATAAGAAACAGTCTCCATAGTCCAAAATGAAACAGTTGACAGTTCACGTACTTATTTAAGTATAAACTTATTTTAACAAAGTCCTATGCTATTAGCATTCCACTAGGTTTAGTATTGATTTGTTTTTGAAAGTGTATGTGTGTGTTATAAATAAAATATTGAAACAATTTAAGGTGGATCTCTTGGGCTTCATTTTCTAGGATGTGAAATCAAAACCTACCCAAATGAGGAGACATAATATATCTACATATAGTCTTTATTTTGCAGTAGAACAAACAGCAAACAGCGAGCAAACAGCCCCTGCAGACACTGAAATGATAGCTCAGTCAAGGACAATGATGAGCTCTTATTCATGAAGGGTAAAATGTGAATTGGAAACCAGTGATTGAAAGCACATATACCCCAATCAAACGCAGTCATCTCAACTCCTAGTGCCAACTCCTCCTTAGACTTTTGCTTTTCCCTGCCACTGTACAAGGCCATGGAGAAGCACGGTCAGACTGGAACTGGTATTTCCTGTCTGGTCTTCATGTAGTATCTTTTAAAATCTTCATTCTAAGTTAAGCGTCACAATCATAAGGAACTTCTTTCTACTTCTCCTTTATTTCCACACTTGAAGAAAATTTAATAAGATTCTAGGAAAACACTGTAATAGCTTAAAGGCAAAAAAGACCAAATTTGAACTAGTAGGTTCAAATCATTTAAGGACATTAAATATTTGTCTTTCAAATACACAGGTGAAAGGTGTATCCAAAAAGAATTATATATACATATATACACACATACATATGTTTATATATGCTATATGTTTATTTTTTATGTCTCCTATTTTATCAAGTCATTATTAAAGTTTACTTTATCCTCACTAATAGAACAATTACATTTTATGAGATATATTAAAATGATTCAAATAAGTGGCTTTACAAAAAAATGTTTCATGCATTCTTAAAAGCATCTCAAATAATGTATTATAACAGTGTTTTAAATATTAATAGAATTTTATTCGCATATATAAAGCAAACAGTTAAAACATTTATCATTATAGAGAAAATTATAACCTACAATCTTAACAATATACTGAATGGGTGCAAGAGAACATCATCTTACACAGTATTAAGTAGTAGTAATAACAGGATGCTTTGAAAGCAAAAGCATGAGTCTTACTATGCCATTCAGGGCTTACACTTAGGGCAGCAAGGATCCAAGGTGTGCATGGCTCTGTTCAAACACTGGTTATATTCAACCCTCTCAACAAAGAGCTACCAGAGCTTGGGCTAAGTCTCATAGGACTGGTGGCCCAGCTGTGCAGCCTGCTGAAGTGAAGGGCTTGCGGGACCCCCTCATGGTACCTCCAGTGCTGTCTCAGGGAGCAGCTCTCATTCTGCCCGAGAAGACAGCCTGGCATTCAGCTTCCCAGCCCTGCAGCTGCTGTCCACTCAACAGCTGGCTCACAAATGGTGGGCTCTCATGAGGCACAAGAATGAGAAAACACATCACTCAGTCCCCAGCCCAGCCCGGGGAGCGGCTGGGGGAGAAGAGGGAAGGAGGCCTCAAAGTGTTGTGGTATTTCATCCAAGAAAGCAACCACCAGAGCGAGAAAAACTCAATCAGAGACAACTGGTGCCAAACTGAAAAGGAAAAATCCCTCAGAACACGAGCACAGAGAAAGAAGAGAAGGGGGAGGAAAAACGACTGGTCTCCCAGGCCTAAACAGACCCTTCCAAATCCCCAGCTTCACTGTGTGACAGTTGGCAGAGATGCCTCCCATGGAACAAAAAAAAAAAACCACCTCTGTTCTCAGAGGAAAATGGGGGAAGCAATACCATCTCCTGGGACTCCCAGGAGTAACCCTGTGCCCCAGCCATGTGGCACCATCCACTCCCACCTGAAGCACCAAAGCCATGGAGAAGTGACCTGACAGTTTCTGTACAGCATGGGGACAGTCAATACCAGCTCCACAGACCCAGGAGGATGGCTGACAAGCTTCAGCGCACCAGCCAGCCACCGTCAGACCGACTCACTCTTGGGCCACTTTCCACCACACTGTCAGGCACAATATTAAGGTCAAAGTGGCTTCTCTTTATTTCAGAGCCCATTCAGAGACTAAGTGGGCAGAGAGTTCCTCATGTGATCAAATAGGGGCAGCAGAGTGGACTCCTTGCATCCACCAACCTGGTTTGCCCCTTGCTCACCATCAATTAACCACGACTACTTCCACACTGTGAACTCCACTCCCACAAGGAGTAAGGAGGTCTCTGCAAGACCAAGAGAGACCCCCCATTTCCTGTATCCTTCACAGGACTTGGCAGCTCCAGGCAACCAGTTTAAGTACTAAATTAAGACATTATTGACCAGAGACGTATTAACGTCTTCTGTTACCTGAATGTTACTCACTGGAAACGGTTCAATATTTACTTACACAACAAATCGCTGGCCACCGGTGTTAAGTTTCTGCAAAAATACCCCAGTCAATAATGAGCTAATACCTGTAGGTGAGTACCTGGCCTTTGTTGGCCTCCTCCTTCCTCATGCTATGGTCATCTTAAAAGACTACAGATTATTTTTCTTAGGTTCATTTTTATTTGAATAATTAGCTTCAATGAATCCTTCAATCATGATGACAGGGATACAATTTTACTGCCTAGAATCATGAGTTCATAAAAAACCAAAGTAAAAAACAAAGTAAAAAACCCCAAAATGCCTTAACATGACTTATTCTCTGCATTATCAATTACAAGGAAATAGCAGACATAAAACTCTTTAACAAAGAAATAATAAATTCTTGGTTTTGATACTTGAGAAGTGCTGGGTAGATCAAGAAGCAGATGCAAAAAGATGGGACAAGCCAGAGAAAGACAGGAATGCACACACGTGCACACACCATGACCGACTACGGTGCACCAGTCGCATTTTTTAAAGATTTGGCCGCCACATGGGTTTTCAAATCAGAACTACGTAGAGCAAAATTCTGGCCTCCCACCAACTCTGTGATCTTGGGCTTATTAGTCTTCTTCTTTAAGCCTCAATTTTCTAAACTTTAAGATGAAGATCACATCATCTACCTCTTGGGGTTCTTCTTTTCAAACATTCATTCAAATGTTTCCTGAAGAGTAAGGACACATGCAGAGACTTTATCCAATGCTTTTAACGTAGATGTTTTCTGGCAGTGACAAAATCAAATTGGCCTATCACCTTTCTGTGTATATCCCTTCTCACGTAATTTTTTATTTCCAAAGGTGATGTATTATATATATTAAAGAAGTTAATATTTATCTGACTATTTCTACCCACAAAAAGTTAATAAATCAGGCTCTGGATTAAAAAAAATATAGTCTCTGCAGTCACGGTCCAGATGAGATAAAAAATCAGACCCCTCCCTCCTTAGAGAATCCTATCACAGGCTTCCAACAAAAGTAAATCAGAATTAAAATGTGGTCCTAGAATGTCTGTACTATTAAAATTACCTTAATGAAATCAAAAGTCTATGAATCAGGGGAAAAAGTGTTGCATCTCTATCTTCATTAACCTTTAGCTGAAATTTGACATTACAATCAGTTATGAATGTAGAGGGGAAAATTCTGGCTAATATCAGCAGTGTTCTTAGCTTTGTCACTCATAGGAATCAAAACTTTTTCCACAGCACATTAGAATAGTTGCAGATCTTAAAATATCATTTATGCTAATTAATATTTTGAAATCACAGTAAGGGTTAAATATTGATGATGACTTCATCTCAATTTTTAAATTAATATGTTAGAATATTATTTACTGCTTTCCTTCATAGACCTGTTACTTTATTATAATCATACATTTCAAACTGCTCTGAGAAGCACCCCATATACAATTTTACATAAAATTATTAATAGCTTAAATCATAAGTCTTATGATTGAAAGACACAGTAGACTGGAAAGAAATCCCAATTATTTGTCAATGTTAACCTCTCATTCAGTGTTTAAAACTTAAATTGTGAAACATGCTGAATTATGAGGAATGAATACCAAATATTTTGAAGTTGGCAATTAGCCCACTGAATAAAACTACTTCTTGAATACAAAAAGAAAAAAAAAGCAGTACATAGAATTCACTAGACTATCAAAGGACTCTAACACACACAAAAATGTTAAAACAAAAACGTACCTTGGAAGGTCATAAAAAAAACATTTTTTTTTAACTAAGCAGCACATAGCTATACACGTTCTTTTCTTTCACACTTAAGTCCTTCTGCCACTTAATTAGGAGAAGCTCCTTAATCCTTGTTGTTGTCGCTAAGCTATGTTTGACTCTTTTCAACCTCATGAACTGCAGCACAGCAGGCTTCCCTGTCCATCACTACCTCCCGGAGTTGGCTCAAATTCATGACCACTGAGTTGGTGATGCTATCCAACCATCTCATCCTCTGACATCCCTTTCTCCTTGCCTTCAATGTTTCCCTACTACTCTCTTATCCACTACAAATCTGAGGCTGTAGGACAGTTTTGATTAATACCAAGTCGTCTGTCATTTCCCTATAAGATTTTCAATACTGAGTCTCAGAAAAGTGTTAAATAAAGTGATTCTCATCTATTTTCTAACAGAAACACCTAGATCCCAGAGTTAGAAGTGTTTCAAAACGGCTAGTCATGCCTTAAAAACTGGTGCTTGTCAATTCTGCCAGTGAGAGAGATTAAAGTTAACCCAACACACACCATATCACCAGATGGTAAAGAGTAATTTTGTCTGAAATCTGCATTTTCCTTTAAGAATTTCTAGCACTGAAGCAGATCTACTTTACTGTACATACCTCTGTCTAAATTAAGTCTAATAGTACACTGCCATCATGCTGGTGTTAACAGAAACGTTACAGGCCTTCTAAGCTACAATGAAATATTCACTATGCATCTGGGAGAACGTGATTCCAACTCCTATCTGTGGTATTATAAGGTGTATCCAGATTGAATATAGAATTTTATTAAAGAACAGTTTGTATATGACAAATAGTTTAATACTAGAATTTTTAGTTCTAGTTTTGGTGGGGGGAAGGAAATGGTCTATCAGAGAAATGCATTAATCAATTTTCATAAATTTAGCTGTGGATATCAGCTACACTTCAAACAAGCTCCTCTTTCAATATAGCTGGAAGCAAAATGACAATAAAATCCCTGGGCCAGATGCCAAATTCTATTAACATCAAAAACTCAAGACAGTATTTTCCCTTTAAAGACAATCCAAAACTCTTAATGATGGTTCCACTTAGACATGAATACAAGAACTATATAGACTTGGAATTCTGTGTATAAAAGAATAACACATTGCTTGATTTCACATATTTTTAACAAATTTTCCACAATAAAGTTTATATGAGTTCTCTGCAGACATTAAAAAGTTCTAACATTAATAACGATAGATTTTTATAGTCAAGAGTGAAAAGAAAGGCTTCCAACCACAAGAGACACAGCACTACACTAAAACAAAGATTAGACTTTCCTCTCCTTGGAAAGTGTTCATACAAATAACCACAGCTTTACCTCCCCTTCTCGTTATAATATGTTACAATGATAAGTGACCGAAACATCTATAAACACAGATAATATTCAGCATAAAAAAAGTAGTTTAAATTCCTATATCCTGTAGCATCTCATTGTTAAAACTGCATGAGCTGAGTTAGTGCAACAGTCATAAGCTTCTGTGGGGGGGGGGGGGGGGGGGACATGATACAAATTTATATTGGGAAAAATAAAGATTCTCTTGCCCAGATATCTTAAGAACTGGATTTGAGCTATATAAGCAAGCAGGAATAAAAAAATTATACAACACAAAAGTTACATAGGAAAATCAGATAATATATGAAATAATTAAATATTGGCAGTGCCAATTACATGTGTGCATTCATTTTCTGCAAAGTATTTCAGAAAGGACACCCCACTGTCTATTCTCCCACTGTTCTATAGTTAAGGTCTAGATAACCAAGCGTGTGCCTAATTTTGTGGGCATTTTCATCCCACATTTTGGAAGAGAAACTATAGAGTTAAAAATATGAGATTGAGTTCTTCGTTTAACAGCTTTTCTTGTCCATTAGAACCCTATGGAGAACCCCTCCAAACTTAACCTGAACTTAATCCTGCTTTAATGACCTTAGTTTCTCTTTGATTTCAGCCAAGCCTTTTCATGGCTGAACACTCAGTCTTGTCACCACACAAGAGTTCTCCACCTCATTAGAAGTCATCATTCCATTCTCAGATGCAATCGTTTCTTCTCCTAAGTCTTCTCCGCATTTAATCTCACCACACCTGCCCTTCAGCTTACAGCTTTCATCCCTTGGTCCCAGCCATTTTCTCCCAGCCTATCAGCCCATTCCAGCTTCATGGGTTTTCAGCTTATGTTTCTTCCAGTGATCTTATGAATCAATCAGCTTGATTACCTATGCTTCAGGATCTCTAGCTTTCTCAACCTTTTACCCTCTTACCATAACCACTGTCAACATAATGCCCCATTTCTCCACTACTATGCCCAGGCTGCAGAGAGCAAGTAGAGAAGTACAGTGTACTCTGCTGCCATCACAATTTCATGATCTCAGCTAGACACTTAAAAGCAAGCAATCCATATCTCTTTTAAATCATCTGCTTGTCTACTCTCACTACCATAACCTCAACTGAGGCTCCTTTTGTGCTTTGGGTGAACAGTCCTGCTCACACTCTCTCAGATCTTTGTCAAGGCAAAACTGGTTTTCTCATATCACTGCATCAGCTTATCAATGCCATCATTTCTCTGAGCATAAAGGAGATCTCCCAAGCCTTGATAAATAAATATACAGCCTAGAGAGCCCTGCGTAACCTGACCCCTATCAACACTCGGTCTCCCCTCACTAGCCACAAGAGACATCTTTTCATTTTGCAAGCAGTCAGCTGTTCCTACTCAGGGCCCTATGTGTGTGCTTCCTAAGTCCCTTGGCCCAGCCAAAGCCCACTCAAACTTCAGGTCTCTGCATAAGCATCATTCTCTCCTAGGAAGTCTTCCCTGTTAGTAACCTGAACTCTTCCTATAGAGCAGTAGTCAAAATTTATTAACAGAGTGAAAAAAAAAAAAAGAAAAGAAAAAAACCCAAATTACTCAATCTTCTCATCTTCTCAACTGGGACTAAGTGGGGACATTCGTGAAGGCGGAATTTAGGTCTTAATTATTCACTGCCAGAGTTGCAGATGCATACTAGTTTGCATACTGGTAGTAATGTTTTCTAATGTGGTAAAAAAAAAAATCATAAAATTCATCCTCTTAACCAGTGTTTACTGTACAGTTTAGCAGAACTAAGTTTATCACATTGCTGTGCAACAGATTCTAGAACTTTTCATCTTGCAAAACAAACTCTATCCCCATTGAACAACAATTTTCCATTATCCCCTCCCCCTGATCCAGGTAACCACCATTTTACTCTGTTTTTCCATGGGCCTGACTAGGGAATACCTCAGACAAGGGACTCACACAGTAACTGTCTTTTGTGACTCAACATTTCATTGACTGTCATATCCTCTAGGTTCACCCATGTTACAGGATTAACAAGACTTCCTTCTTTTATGCTCAAAAACACTCCATTCACTATATTCTGAATAAGCCACATTTTGTTCATCTAACTCATCCATCAAGAACATTTGGGCTGCTTCCACCTCTTGGCTATTGTGAGTAGTGATACAATGAACGTGGGTGTACAGACACCTCTTCAAGACCCTACTTTTTGATTCTTTGAGATATAAACCCAAAACTGGGATTACTAGATCACTTGGCAATTCTATTTATAATTTTTTGACTACCCCCTATACTATTTCCCTAATAGCTGCACCATATTACTTTTCCATCACCAGTGTACAGGTTTTCTAATTTTCTCACCATCCTTCTTTGCCAACACTTGTTATTTTCTGCTTTTTTTTTTTTTAATAGTGGCCATCTTAATGGGTGTGAGATGGCACACGGGGAGTATTTTTAAATATTTGATACTGTCTAGACATACAGAAGCCACACAGTTTCTAGAACAATGGGGAGAAAGACTGATAAATAAGATGTGTGCTAAACGTCTAGATGGATATTTGTGCTAAATGTTTAGATGTCTATCTGGAATCAAGATTACCAGGAGAAATATCAGTAACCTCAGATATGCAGATGACACCACCCTTATGGCAGAAACCGAAGAAGAACTGAAGAGCCTCTTGATGAAAGTGAAAGAGGAGAGTGAAAAAGCAGGCTTAAAACTCAACATTCAGAAAACTAAGATCATGGCATCCTGTCCCATCACTTCATGGCAAATAGATGGGGAAATGATGGAAACAGTGACAGACTTTATTATTTTGGGCTCCAAAATCACTGCAAATGGTGACTGCAGCCATGAAATTAAAAGATGCTTGCTCCTTGGAAGGAAAGCTATGACAAACCTAGACAGCTTAAAAAATAAAGACATTACTTTACCAACAAAGGTCTGTCTAGTCAAGACTATGGTTTTTCCAGTAGTCATGTATGGATGTGAGAGCTGGCCTATAAAGAAAGCTGAGCACCGAAGAATTGGTGCTTTTGCACCATGGTGTTGGAGAAGACTCTTGAGAATTCCTTGGAATGCAAGGAGATCCAACCAGTCCATTCTAAAGGAGATCAGTCCTGAATATCCATTGGAAGGACTGAGGCTGAAGCCGAAACTCCAATACTTTGGCCACCTGATGTGAAGAACTGACTCACTGAAAATGACCCTATTGCTGGGAAAGGTTGAAGGCAGGAGGAGAAGGGGACAACAGAGGATGAGTTGGTAATGGACAGGGAAGCCTGACATGCTATAGTCCATGGGATCGCAAAGAGTCAGACACGAGTGAGTGACTGAACTGAACTGAAATGTCTAGATGACAGAACTATCAACTCTCCTTGAGTTGGGGCCAGGAAGAATGATGGTGGAAAACAACCAAGGAAAATCTCATAGAGTAGGGTACCTAAGCTGGATCTTCAGGAGTAATAGACATTCGGATTCAAAAAAAGAAAAATAATGAGAAGGATATTCCAAATACAAGGAATAGTATATTCAAGCAGATATACTATGGACTGGCAAAGCTTCCCTTATGAGAGAAATATGGTGTGAACTGAATATGAGTTTTTGTGAAAAGTTACTGAGAAATGGAAGACAAAGAAGTGGATCACGGTCACTTGACCAAGAGCTTTGTAAACCACACTAAGAGGGTTAGATTGCATCCATTCAATGGTTTTAAGCAAGGAGTGCCAAGATGGGCTATGCCTTCCTGAAAGTTCGATCTAGCAGTAGGGAGAAGAATGATCACAGAGGTCTGGGACTGGGCAGTTAAACCAGTTAGGAGGCTAATCAAATATTAAAAGCAAGAGATGACAGGGGCCTAAACCAAATCAAGAACACTGGACAAAGAGAACCAGGATGTCAGCAGGTAGAAGACAGAACTTATTGACTGACAAGCAATGAAAAGAGGTATAAAAAGTGGAAGCAATCTATACCACTTTGGGGAATAGATGAAGCTGAAGTTCAGAAGACTAGCTGGCTTTTAGATGAGTGACTGGAGTGTCCAGTAGAGAGTGAAGTATATGAGTCTGAGATACAGGAGAAAGACATGGGTCAGGCACATATATGAAGAGTCAGCAAAATAAAAAAGAGAGACTCCTACTATCTAAATATCTTCATCATGCAAGTCTAGTGTTTCAGAAATACTGTATGTCTTAATATAGCATATCATGTTTCTAAAGAAGTTATTCTACATATTTTACAATATACTGATGGTTTTCCTTCTTAAGAAAGATTAAGTGCTCCTAGCCAAATTTCCATCACTTTCTCTTTTACAGCTTTGAGGGCCAACAAAAGGGCACATAGTTGGAAACATTATCAAGACTATCTTATAATTTAAAGTCTAAAAGAGCACCTAGTTTATTTAGTTGATGAATGTCTAATATGTTATTACTTCTAAGAAAAGTATTCTAAACAGAGTTCTAATAAGAACGCTTACACACTATTCAGTGGGTAGGCATGCAATTTAATTGTCATCGGTTTCAATGTGGAATTAAACCACAAATTAGGTATCAAGGATTTAAAATGTAGCAAGTTGAGAAAATTCAATTTATACATAATCATCACTGTTTGTATCCTGCATTTCATTACCAGGATGTATAAATACAAATAATGAAGGCCTGTGGATAAATAAAACTTACAGTCTATATTCACCTACCAACTGACTGAGATGAATATTAGATGTTGGGAGGTAACTGCAAAGGTCACACTGTGACCAAGTGTTCTGGGCATCCTCAGAACCATCACAGTGAGTCTGCCCACAGCCACCATCTAACAGATTCCAAAAGGCTTCCCTTTAGAGCATAATCCTGGACCCAGCCTTTACTCTTCGCCCTAAATCAGTATCTTCTCCACCAGAGTTAAGTCCCAATACTCAGAAAGTGAAGTAGAAAAAGAACTTCCTTAACAATGAGGAGAGTGACAGAAACTGAAGGCACGTGTCCTTCCCCAAAATGCACATGCTGAAACCTAATCCCCAATATGATAGTATTTGGAGTTGAGGCCTTTAGGGTGATTAGGTTATGAAGGTGGAGCCCACATGAGTGCGATTAGCAACATTATAAAAGAGGCTTTGGAGAGCCCTCCTGCTCATCCACCATGTGAGGATACCACAGGAGCTCCATGAGCCAGGAAGGGGCCCTTATCACGTACTGAATCAGTGGGCACCTTGCTTGGCTTCCCAGGCTCCCAAACAATGAGAAATACAAGTCTACTGTTTATAAATCACTCAGCCTACAGCACTTTGTTAGAGAAGCTCAAACTGACAAAGACAGAAGGCTACAAGTTAAGTCTAGTTAATTGACAGAACTGGTGAATAGTTCTTTCTTTAACATGCTTAGGGAACAGGAGAAGCCCTGAAGGTCCCTGGAATTAGCATCAAGCATTAGAGTACTCTGATGGTCCTGCTTAGCGGCATCTCAAGAAAGTCCTGGAGCAGAAACCATCTCAGTACACTCTGGGATCAGGCAGATGTTCACAGAGTCCTGGCTGATCAAATCTACTACTTCAGGGGACTTCCCTGTTGGTCCAGTGGCTAAGACTCCCAATGGATAGCACCTGGGTTGGACCCCTGGTCAGAGAACTAGATCACTCATGCAGCAAATGAGGAGTTCAAATGCAGCAATTAGGGATCCCTAACTGCTACAACAAAGGTCCATCTAGTCAAGGCTGTGGTTTTTCCAGTGGTCATGTAGGGATGTGAGAGTTGGACTGTGAAGAAAGCTGAGCACCGAAGAATTGCTGCCTTTAAACTGTGGTGTTGGAGAAGACTCTTGAGAGTTCCTTGGACTGCAAGCAGATCCAACCAGTCCATCCTAAAGGAGATCAGTCTTGGGTCTTCATTGGAAGGACTGCTGCTAAAACTGAAACTCCAGTACTTTGGCCACCTCATGCGAAGTGTTGACTCATTGGAAAAGACTCTGATGCTGGGAGGGATTGGGGGCAGGAGGAGAAGGGGACGACCGAGGATGAGACGGCAGGATGGCATCAGCGACTCGATGGATGTGAGTCTGAGTGAACTCGCAGACACGTAAGAATAGGCTTTCCTTTTACCTGGAAGTAGGAGAACTAGGTTGTCATAAATCTCTTCCCTTCCTTGGAAGGTTCCTTCCAACCAGCAAAGACTGACTCTTATCACTGAGAGGAGAAGCCCTCAGCTAAACAGACACCGGCACAAAACTAGCCTGTCTCCCACCTGTTCTCCCACAGGACCCTCATCTTTCCTAAAAGTCACTCATTTTCCATAAGTGCCTTTTCCTACCTCTTTCCTCTGTTAAGATGCCCTAACCACTTCCTGCAGTCACAGTTTTCTGTGAACTCCCACTTACTCACATCAATAAAAGTCATCTTTTGTCATCTTTTGTTAATTTGCGCACCTCCGGAAAACAACTTAAGAGGGTATATTAAAACATTTTCCTCTGACTCCACAGGAAAATATGAGAGTACCTGGGGAAAATTTGTATTCTTTTTTTCTCTTGCAGTTTGTACATATAAAAAGCAGGCTATTACGGGTTGTTTAATTCATTTACTAAATCAAACAGCTCAGACAACTGTGCTGAGACTCACAGCTCTAAACAGGTGAGAATAAACCCGTTTATATCATCATCCTGTGATAAAAAGATTCAGAAACAGCATGCTAGAAAAGCAGAAGTGCAACAAAATTACAGACAATAAACTGATCCCAAATCTACCCTGGTACAGCCCAAATCAATTACTCAATCAATCACTCTACCACTTGAGTCAAGCTGGACTCCGCCTTCTGTTTTGCTCCCAATGACCCACACAACAGGGTAAGGAATACCTTCATCCCTGCACAATCACTAATCTATTCGGCAAGGCAAACACTCTCCTGAACCTCCAGACATGTACAGATGGGTACTCCTGATATTTCTTCCGATATTCCTCCTTCCCTGCTTTTTGGGCTTCCCTGGTCACTCAAACAGTAAAGAATCTGCCTGGAACGTGGGAGACCTGGGTTCAATCTCTGGGTTGGGAAGATCCCCTGGAGAAGGACATGGCAACCCACTCCAGTATCTTGCCTGGAGAATCCCCACGGACACCTGGTGTTTCTTCCAATATGCCTCCTTCCTTGCTTTTTAGGTAAGCTTAACTCCTAGAATACAGATGAATTCAAGAGCTAAAAATTCAAAATAAAAATTTTAAAACCAGTTCTTTCAATTTCTAATAATTCGTGTAGGATAAGCCATTCCATTCTGTTTAAAATAAAAATGGAAAAGCATACACATCCACAACAGCAAAAAGTTACACATGAAAACAAAAGTTTTCAACATTTCCAAATTCCTACAATGAACACTGGGGCTTCCCTCATAGCTCAGTTGGTAAATCATCTGCCTGCAATGCAGGAGACCAGGGTTCAATTCCTGGGTTGGGAAGATCCCCTGGAGAAGGAACTGGCAACCCACTTCAGTATTCTTGCCTGGAGAATCCCATGGACAGAGGAGCCTGGCGGACTACAGTCCACGGGATCGCAAGAGTCGGACACGACTTAGTGACTAAACCACCACCACAATGAACATAAACTGTCATAATAAAAACATAAAATAAGTTATTTGAAAACTAAATTTTACACCAGTTAAGAGAAACACACAGTATTTTTTTTTAAGGCAATATAAACAAACTTAAGATAACTTCACTTACTTTCTGCTCAGGGTTCTCCTGAAACACAAGTCCGAAGTAGTCCTTTTCCAAGAGATTGAGATGCTCACACACTTTGTCAAATAACACTTGCCCCTTCGCACGTTTCTGAGGAAAAAAAAGCATCTTTACTTTTCAAGCACTAAAGGTCCATGAGTGCTATAATCAAGGACATCATATCAGATAAAATTACCTGGCATAAATTAACACGGTATTTATTTTCCGATCCTTTATTAAAACAATACCCAAAAATGATTCATAACTTTTTCATTTTAAATTCCCCACTCCCACACAGAACCTAAATTCCAAAACGAAAGCATGATTAGCCAGATGGTCTAGACTTTACCGCTATTCCGTGTTAATATTTCAAAAACTAAAAAAAGGAAAATGCTTAAAGAGTTCACTTGTTTTTAAAATAGTACAAAAGTACATCCAAGCTGCCTCCCTCAGTTCCTCAAAGTGGCTTGTGTACACTCTCCCCAGGAAAATCATTAAGCTCCGTGTACCCTAACATGAATCATCCCATCACTACGTAAGTGTGATTTTTATTCCAAAGTATCTGTAGAGTAGAAATTATGTTTTTCAATACAAAGTTACACTTTTTCTGGAGGATAATATGGCGTTCACTCCTTAGAACAAATCTTAAAAATAGAAGAGAATGAAGCTGAGACAGTAAATCAGCTGCCTCCAAGGATTTAATTTACTATCAACAAAGATATAAAAGCCTATGACAGCTTCAAAAGAAAATTTCACTATTTAATCAATGTCAAAACAAAGTGGTGACTCCAATTAAAAGTGGTGACTCCACAGCCCTGGGAACCAAGTGCAGAGTTGGGTCAGACACACACTCCTTCCCCTGCATGGATATAAACAACCCCTGTACTGCAAGTGAGAAAGGAACAAGCCAGAAGATACACATGTTCATCCTCGAGACAAATGCCTCACATTATCGAAATGTCTACCAGTTAGTTCATCCAGAGTATGAAAATGAATGCTTGCCACACAAAAATCTTTAAAAATGGAGTAAGATATAAAAGACTTTTCAATTTCCAATTGGGACAACACTGATAAGGGTTTTCAAAAGATAAAGTCTTCACAGAAACTTGATTCAAGTGTGTGTTTCTTTTCTCTGCTTGTGGAAGCAGAGGTAAGAAATCCATGCCTGAAACACTTGTGAAGGAGAATCTGCAACCTTTATTATCAAATTTGTATAGTTAAACACTTCTTTTTTAGGAAAAGAATTACATTAAATAGTAGAGGGAAGAGGGAGAAGAGCCACACAGATTACGTGATTTCAACATTATAAGCAATGTGCTATCCACCTCGCTACAGATCCAAACGATGATAAAGTATACATGAAACAGATAAGCGTTTGTATGTCCACACATTACACAGATATAGTGTAATAAATGAGAGTACTGGGCTCCAGATTCCAAATTCCAAAGTTCTAAATGCCTTTCCACTATTTATAATCTACGTGACTACGGACAAGACACTTAACTATTTGTCTTAATCTGTACATCTACTAAATGATAATGGAATCTACCATACAGGATGTGGTTAAGTGCTAAATGACTTATAACACATGATGAGAGCTTAGAACAGCATGCGGATAGTGAGGGCTTAGTCAATATTGGTTCTTATTAAAAGCTGGAGAGTTTTTAAAACATGAAAAATAACTAATTTCACTTACATGAAATTTAGCATTAAGCTTCTAAATGGAAAGTTTCAGAATTTCATTATCTGCAAGCAATTATTAATCTATATAATTAAGACTCTGAGTTTGGAGGTATTTTAATTGACTTTATAAGGAGAAGGTGACTCATATCATGATAGTTCCTTTCTTAAATGTGCAGTAAAATCCATTATCTCTTCATAAGTGCCTGGAATAGATATGAGATTTGGTTGCAAACAATAGTGAAAAATATTTTAAAAGTAATCAATAATCTAAGATAGAATTCAATTTCTCTGACATTAATTTCAACAATATTGTTCAGTCTCTAGAGAGTAGATTGCCCAGCATAATAGATGCTTGTTGAATCAAATGAAAATACAATAATACAGCATATTCTATGTGACATACTTATTTTAAATGTAGTGACAGCTACCACTCACGCTCACAGTGACTGATCATAGTTGTATTGATAATTCCAGTGACTACTTTGTAATTAGGAAGTGTTCTTATCTAAGATAGCAAAAGGGAGAAAACTGTTACAGCTCTTGCCACATCTGTCTACTTGCTCATCACACACTATGCACTTATAAGGAGGTATAAAATAGGTCACAGAAGATTTCATCTACTATAAACAAGAGATCATCTTATTTAGAAAGACACTGAGAACTCAATGGATGCTTATATAGGCAGTCGGCCTTTAATCAGATATAGTTTCCAAGCAAAGGTGTTACTTCTAGGAAACCTCTGACAGAATGACAACTCCTTTCAAATAAGCTAACTACTGAAGTGGATTAGCCCTAAAAAATCATGGTGAAATGTGACAGCCTCAAAGGAGATTCATGCTATTTTATTTGGTTGGAATGTTATTTGAAATTAGGGTAAAAAGGATAGTTAAGACAACTGACATCTATAAATACTAACACATACCTCAGTTCAAAGAGAAAAACACATTCCAACATTGCCTTACCATCAATTTTTATTAATAAATCATACTTTCTCACTGCTTTCCATTTCAAAAATAGAAACATGCTCTCATGGACAGAATTCCCCTAAAAGATTAAGAGCAAAGTACCCACAAAGCTCACTGCCGCAGTCTGGTGCTGGGCAGCACAGGGAGGCATTCACTCGGCGGTTGGAGTCAGACCCAGCCCTTCCCTCATTCAGCTTCTGTAAGCACTTTACTATTACTGGACAAGTCTAACAATGGATGAACCACTTCATCTCCTTAACTGTAAAATGAGATAGCAGCTCTCTCACAGCTCACTGTGAGGGCCAAATAAACCCAGGAAGATAGTGTATATTAAAGTGCCAAACCAAGTGCCTCTCTCAATCACAGTTGAATTGTATTCCCAACGGTCTTTCATTAGCCCACATCCAACAAACACCAAAATATCTTCTACATGCTCAGATTGCTTCTGCACGATTCTCTCCTTCCCTTCTCCAGGAAACAGATATTTTAAATGCTCGATAAGATCTTAATTGCAGACAAGTATTACTTAAGCTTTCATTCAGCATCTCCACCCTCAAGGAACTTAACTGGTTGGGAGGACAAAAAAGCAACAAAGCCAAGAGGCATGTGCTGAAAGATGCATATACAAAAGTGCAAGGGAGAAGCGCCGAGAATGGATGAGCAAAGGCGGCTGAGAAATATCATAACCTCACCATGGTTGTGGCATCGGAATGATTCCTAAGGAAAAGGAAAATAAATGGTTCTCATAGATAAAATCCCAACAAGTATAATCAGAAAGATTAAAGATACATAAGGAAACCAGCTACTATTATTGAGCATTAGATATGATATCAGTCAGAAATTCAGACAGTAGACAACGGAATTATCAAGTACAGAACACAAAATTAGCATTTTTATATTTAAAGAAATAAACATTTTAAAGGGAAATATCAGGAAAAAATAACAAGGAAAAAATAACTATCAAAAAGCAGAACTTCTGAAAAGAACCAATTAGAACATTTAAAAATAAAACTAGAATAATTAAATTATAATCCAAATGGGCATGGTTTGATACAGTTAAAAGGTGGAAGACAGATCTGAAAAAAACTACCCAAAATGAAGCAAAGACAGATAAAGACTATGAAAGAATTTCAGACTTGTAAGCTAGAAGAGGGGATCTATTCTATACATACCTTCCCAGAATTCTAGATGAAGACAATAAAATAAGAAAGAGGCAATAGTAAAAGAGTAATGGATGATAAACGCTAAAATTCTCAAACTAAGGAAACCCAATGGATCTTTAGTCAGATAAAATAAAACCCATTAACCTACAATCACTTTATTCCATTAATTATTTATACACATTAACATTCAAAAGATTTTGACAAGTATTTTAAAAAAAATAGATACTACAAAGCCATCAAGATACGAGAGGGAGAAACAGGAGCTGGGGAATAAGGAGTAGAGAAAGAAAACTGTAATAGAAAACTCAAGAAGTTACTCTTAAAACACCTAAAACTGATCTGCCTTGGAATCTAATTTAAAAAGGCAAACAAATTAGCTTATTTCTTCTAATCTCATAAAGAAAGCATACCAAATTATCAGAGACATAGTAAATGATACATATTTACTGTACCAAGTTATTACATTTCATAAATATTAATCTATAATCAAACTTGCCTGAGTATGCTCTGACAGCAACACAACCCAGTGACTCACCACTTCTTTTTTGCTTTCATGCTGTTCACAACTCACTCCATAAGTAATAATCCTCATCATTTGGAGAGACTAATCAAGATACACTTCATAATACAAGTACATAAAAATGTTGAGGGTGGGATTCCCTGGGGGTCCAGGAATGGTTAGGAATCCACGCTTCCATTGCAGGGGGCAAGGGTTTGATCCCTGGTCTAGGCAACTAAGATCCCACATGCCACGTGTGTAACAACAACAAAAAAAAATTGTGTTGGGGGCATGCAAAGTGAGATTGTTCCTTCTCCCCTCCTAGATTCTGGCAAGCATCACCATTCATGTGAATCATCCATCTCAATAGCATGATAGTAAGTGTTGACTCATTGGAAAAGACTCTGATGCTGGGAGGGACTGGGGGCAGGAGGAGAAGGGGACGACCCAGGATGAGATGGTTGGATGGCATCACTGACTCGATGGACGCGAGTCTGAGTGAACTCCGGGAGTTGGTGATGGACAGGGAGGCCTGGCGTGCTGCGATTCATGGGGTCGCAAAGAGTTGGACACGACTGAGTGACTGAACTGAACTGAACTGAACTGAAGAGCATCACTACCAGAGCAGAATGGGACATGGATTTGAACACCAGCCCAATCTCTTAACTGCTGTGTAACCTCAGGCATGTCTTGAGTCACCTTATGATGGTGATCAAAAAGTTAAATGTACTAAAGTACTTAATAAAATATTTGGCACATTATGTGAATGCATTAAAAGGCAGCTGAAAGCCCAGAAACTTTTTGAACTATTCTAAAATAATAACTGATTTTAAGTATCATTATAAAGAGCTTTCAGTTACTACACTCAATCTCACTTCACAATGAGAAAACTGAGGTTATAGAGAGTTTAACTGATCTAACTTTTTCAGTCGGATTTCCTGAATTTCTTTTAAAGAATCGAATTCTTATTTGCGATGTCCATAAACATTAGTATTAGGCAATTTTCTCATATTATCATTGTTTTTATTTTTCTATAAACAACTTGAATTATGGTTCATGAAGGGACTACAAACACATTCTTCAACCAAGCGCAATACACAGATATTTTGCTTTACAATGTGTATTAAGATACAAGTATATGTGGCTGGTTCATTAGTTGTAGTAACTATGGGCAGGTGCTGCCAGTCCCACATAAAAAGAGCAGTTAACTTGCCAAGGCAAGCTCCAAATTTCTTTTCTATCTTAATTTCCAAATGTTAAATCCCTACCTCTAAGACAAAGCTCCAAATTCTCCTCCCTGAAGCCTATTCCAATCTTCTAATATTTATCTTTCTCCTTTAAGTACTTTATTTCACATCTACGGTACTTACTCTTTAGTCCTACTTCTTTTGATACTTTCTACTTCTGAAGACTGGGTTCTTTAAGCAATAGTGTGTCTCACTCACTTCAGTGTCTCCAATAGCAGCGCTTCATTGAGTAACTCAGCTCACGTGTAGGCCAAAAGATCCATTGAGGGCAATGGCTTGGCACTTAAGCTGGCAGAGTTGAGTCTAGAAGCAGGTCTTCTGGCTCTCAGTCTTACGGAAGCCCCTGGCTCTAGAGCTCATGGACTACCAACCCATAGATATTCAAGGAACTAAGCTAGACATACACTGCCAACTGGATTCTAGGAGAATAGCCACAGACCTACATTTTACTTTCACAGTTCTACACTGTACTTGACTCTTCCTTAGTAATTAGAGCTCTCCCAAATACTTCCTGGGAACTAAAGGAATGACGTCGGCAGAAAAATCAATGTGCTCCTTTCTCTTAAGAGCCTGCCATGCACCACCTTTATCCAAAAGGAGACTGTGGGGTTTTGCAGTCTTTACACATTCCTTCTCTAGGACATCAGTCGCTGTTATTTCTTCTTGCTATCTGAAGCGTGCTTTTGCTTTATATCTCTTCTTACACTAGAATCTTTATAGAGTACAAACTGTGTTCATCTCTATTCTGATAATGTAGCACCAGTTAACTAAACAATTAAAGCCATACAACAGTTAATCAACTTGCCAAGTACACTTCCAAAAGAAATCTTACTTCCTATATTAAATGCCAGCAAGCTTTACAATCAACTTTCCCCCCATCTACCTCTCCCTAACTCCAAGAATATCATTGAACAGAAGTATAAAATCAATGGCTTGAAAACTTAAACAAACAAACAAAAAATTTTAACAGTCCTTTGGTCTACATCCCAGGTATCAGGTTTTTTTTTTTTCTTTAAAAGATGACATAACCCATGAGAGACATCCAAAGGACAGAGACAAAGCAAGACAATTCAGGTAGATTTAAAATATATATTCTTCAAGGATTAGAAGACTAGCTTCCTTTGGGAGGGGTTGGGAAGGCTCAGCAATCTATAGCAAGCCCAGCTGAAGAAAGGCAGGCTGGAATCTGAGACGCGGAGTTCCCCCATGCCTGCGCTGTTATTTATGGCATTCGCTCTTGAGGCCCAAACATGACATTTCTGGAGGCCTCTTGACTTGGAGGAATTTGTGCAACTGCTTACCCGGCACATTGCAGTTGATGCCACACGCCACTGGCGTTCTATAAAGCACCATCACTGTCTCCGTGTGGGCCCCTCCACACTGCAGTTATTGTGCGCCCAGCAGACAGTGCTGGGAAGCATACAATGCGAGCCATACATCGAAGCCTTGAGCTATGCATTTTGCGCTAGCTCACAACTGCACTGTGCAAATACAAAAGGCCACGGGAAGAAAGGTACACACAGAGCAAACACAACACCCGAGACACTGTCGCGGGGGTGGAGGACATCAAAGAGAACCACACAAAAGGGGAAAGGAGTGTCTGAGATAGTTTCAGGCCATCATTTTATCAGGTCATTCTTTTCCTACCCATCTAAATGACACACCTCAATCCCAAAGTTCATTCAAATCCTGGAAAAAAGGAAGAAATAACATCCAACAATTGTGTGTGTCTGAAAAATGTAATTCCAGAGTAAATATCATTATAATGAAGATTTTTAAGTTCCATTCATTCCCCTTATCATTAAACTTGAAAAAGTCTTTCTGACTGCTCAAAAAATAATATGTATATATATTATACATATTTTATATATCATAAAATAAAATTTTTTATAAAACCTTCACATATGATAGGTTTTCTTATAAGACACTACCAAGGATAACAAGAAAAGAGAATCCACCTGCAATGAGGGAGACCTGTGTTCGATCCCTGGGTTGGGAAGATCCCTTGGAGAAGGGAAAGGCTACCCACTCCAGTATTCTGGCCTGGAGAATTCCATGGACTGTATAGTCCATGGGGTTGCAAAGAATCAGACACAATTGAGCGACTTTCACTTTCCCTACACAGTATTCCTTCAAGTGCATGAGTGCTCAGTAGCATCCAACTCTTTGTGACAATATGGACTGTAGCCGGCCACATTCCTCCGTCCATGGCGTTCTCCAGGCAAGAATACTGGAGTGGGTTGCCATTTCCTCCTCCAGGGGATCTTCCCAACCCAGGGATCAAACCCACGTCTCCTGCACTGGTAGACAGATTCTTTACCACTGAGCCACCTGGAAAGCCCACAATTCCTTCAAGAACAGCCTCCAAGGGAGGAGGGAGGAAAAGTGAAAAATCTTCTCATAGGTCATTACAAAATCTCTATTTCTTTCCCTTCCACAGGATTCAAGGAATCGTGATTGAACACGGGAAATTCTGCAGTGCTGTTGACATGAATGCCATAAAACACTATCAGTGTAGTTTTAGGAACTAGAAATAAAAATTAAAAGGCTGCTACAAAACAAAGCATATGCTAGGCCAGAACACACTGAAAAATATGCTCAAGTAACTGTATCCTGCAATATTATTAAAGGAAATTCTAGTGTAGCTAGAAGCAGCATAGAGGCTCATCTTTAATAAAATCACATGCATGCCTTAATTAACTCCTCAAGAACAGAGGAGCTTGCCTTTCCCCTATGTTATAAAGCCCTATTTCATGATTCAGTGATTCCAAGTCTATCCAAGTCTACATGCAATACTGACATGGAATGCTTCTCTACTCCCATCTGTTGGGTTTTGAAATGTTTCATAATTCTTCACAGAGCACACAAATCACCTCATAAGCAATCAGATAAGTTTAGATGGCAAATAAGATAGAAAAATGTTTCACCTTTATGGTATATGGAAAATGGCAAATAAATGCTAATTTTTAGTTTTAATAAATGAAACAAACTTTAATCTTTGTCCATAGCCACATATCCTTTATCTCTAATCAACTAGTTCAACTACAGAAGAGGAACAACTGTGAGGGATCCAAAACATGGAGATTCAGCAAGAAAGTTAAGGAGTGTCAGGGCATGCCTCCCCGAAAGGACACCTCAAACACAGCCTTCTACCTCCTTCACAAACCGCTTTCATTTTTCATTTCCCTTGGCCTCATGAGTGAAATCCGACAACTTGTGAAGCTTTAGTGTGAACAGGTTTCTGTTAAAATGCTAATGTCTCCTAGAAGGCCATAGAAGCAATCATCCACACACTGGAGTCATTCACTCAGGCTGCTAATTCTCTCGTTACTTAGCTGAGAGATCTGCTAACATTTGGGGTTAGAAGAATTTTGATTCTGAATGGAGAGACAGTAGGCAGGTAGCATAGCACTTTTCTGTATTATAAACTACAAAACAGGACATCATCATGGAGCTAGCAACAAGAAAGTCTGGGTGGCAACAAGCACTAAGAAACAGAAAAACAAGATGGGGAAAAAAGGGACTTTAAATTTTGGCCTGAATTAGAAAAATGAGGTAGAAATTCTGTCCTTTTCCACCTGTTCTGAGATTTAGCACCCAGAACTCAGTTCAGAAACTTATATGTATACTTTTATAAATTGACTTGCAAGTCTAATTATTTGTACATTACTTCTGTGGCAAAACATACACTCCAGATAAATAATTTTCTGAAATATGACATACATATATAACCTGTTCATAAGCTGGAAACGTCCTTTATAATACTTCTCTGCACACATGCAATCACATATTCAGATGGTCAACTCAAAGCCCTCCTATCTTACTTCTGCCCTAAAATGCAGAATGTGTGACATGTGACATCTGCTTGGAATTCAGAATCTTTTCCAACAGAAACAATATTTTTACATGGTAAGTGGGTTTCCAGTCAATTATTCCCTATCTTCAACTCCCATCCCCACCCCTGTGAGGTCTGTAACATGTCCAAATGTAAATACTTAAGTCCATCATAACTTTTCCAGGAGAATTTGCAGTCAGTTTAACATTTCCTGGGAAATCTTAAGTAAAAACAACATGTGATTGATGAAATAATCTAACTGCCGGAGACTCAGGAATAAAATGTCTAAAATGTTAGTGGAAGAAAGGGCAGGTGGACTGGCGCATGTATGCATATCCAGCAAATCTACAGATCCAATCAGGCTTCCTGAAGGGGGAAGAACAGGGATAACTAAAGTAAGCAGTATCACTAGGAAGAAGGATATCTGGCCTGAAAGCCTGTGGACAGATGCATTCACCCTCCAGGGTGGATCAAGCTACAGGAGGCTAAAGACGCCTGCTGTTACAATACTCCTTACTCTGCATTGCATGCTCATAAAGATCTCTTAAGAAATAGAATCTGAAATCACCTCATGGCTTTCTTATTATGAAGGAAATAAATCTAAATGTTTATTTTTCCTAGCAGTTATCTCTCACAGTAAATTCATTTCCTGGCAAAAGGCAGTTTTCCTCTGCCCCCCATCTCAGGCACAGTGAATGAAGAGTTACAGTGTATCTTACTGCCGACTACACAGTGAAATTCTCCGAAGTCCATTCTTGTTGAAGGACGCCCCCCACACCCAACATTGTCACCAATGTCCAGAAATGTTTGATGAACAAAGCCACAGACTTTATATAATAAGTACCTAATGACCCAAACCAAGTGAATAAAAATTAAATCATACCTGCTGCTACTGCTAAGCCGCTTCAGACATGTCCGACTCTGTGCGACCCCACAGACGGCAGCCCACCAGGCTCCCCCATCCCTGGGATTCCCCAGGCAAGAACACTGGAGTGGGTTGCCATTTCCTTCTCCAATGCATGAAAGTGAAAAGTGAAAGTGAAGTCACTCAGTCGTGTCCGACTCTTAGCGACCCCATGGACTGCAGCCCACCAGGCTCCTCCCCGTCCATGGGATTTTCCAGGCCAGAGTACTGGAGTGGGGTGCCATTGCCTTCTCCTATCAATTGCCAAAAAAATAATGTATTTTAAGTGAAATAGCATTTCCATTCTTTTACCTTGACCCACCTCCGCTCTGCCCAATTGCAAACATACACACAATAAAATGGACTATCTAGACACCTGCGGGAAATAATGAGGCAAAAAAATGAAGACTAACAAAAAACACCTACACGAAAACCACAAACAGGATCAGAACCGATGCCACTAAAGCTACTACAACCAATTCAAAGTCTTTTTATAATGAGATACCCAGAAAACTTCCTGGCAACTTTGATATGTGCTATTCTAAGGGGAAGAGCTCACTTCACTTTATCCGGGTGATAAAACAGGCTCATTGTTCAGATTTTCCTAAGCAGAAAATGGACTTCTAATTAGAGACCGTACATTGAAATACACATGTAGCTCTGCTCCCTAAGGAAGCTATTCTAAAATGATGTGGTGTGTGCACACCGGGGCACACGCACATATTCTTCCCCTCGCCCCCGACAATGGAAAGGAGAAAGAGAATGGGATTGATGCCAACAAAATTTTGGAAAGTAGACTGGAAAAGGGTAAATGATAGTGTCCATGCATTTTTTTAATATATTTTATGTTTTCTTTGCAACCTCTCCTATGGGTGGAAGCCCACCCCTTAATATTTGGCAGAAGCGAAGAGATGAATCCATTTGAACACCAATGGTATTCGGGCTCTGCAAGATGAGAGAACTCTAGTGAAAGCCAATCCACAGAGAGCCCAGGCCAAAAATGAAGACGCTGGCCAGGCAAAGCATGTCTTGCCCTTAACAAAAGTTTAATTTTATTATGTTTTCTTGACATAGAAGGGAGTAAGCATTTAAGACTTTTCCTATAACCCCAAATTTCTGGTTGGCTTTTATTATTTAACCATTCTCAAGTGAAAAAATGTATTAGGCTAGGTATTGTTGAGATTTCCTAAATATTATTGTTGTTCAGTCACTAAGTCATGTCGGACTCTTCTGCAATCCCGTGGACGGTAGCCCACCAGGCTCCTCTGTCCAAGGGATTTCTCAGGCAATAATACTGGAGTGTGATGCCATTTCCTTCTGCAGGTGATCTTCCCAACGCAGGGACTGAACCCGCCACTCTGCATTGGCAGGCGGCTTCTCTACCACTGAGCCAGCAGGGAAGCCCTTCCTAAACAACGACGTTGTTGTGCAGTCGCTAAGTTGTGTCCAGCTCTTTGCAACCCCGAGGAGTACTGCACACCAGGTTTCCTGTCCTTCACTATCTTTCAGAGTTTGCTCAAACTCATGTCCACTGAATCAGGGATGCTATCCAACAGTCTCATTCTCTGTCACCCCCTTCTCTTCCTACCCTAAATACTGGGCTGGGCCAAAAAGTTCTGTTAACTTTTTGGCCAACCCAATACCTCATTCTTCAAAGAGTCTTTCTCCTCAATGTAAGATTTTCTTACCAACTCCAGCCCATAATAACTTGGCACTTCTGCACTTGTATTTATCTAAACCAAAAGCAGTACTTAAATCAACTATGTATGTATTTTTATTTCACATGAAAACTTTATCTCTGAAAGTAAAACCTATAAGCAATTTAAGAGGACAAGGAAAAAAAAATCAATATTGGGGGACAAAAATTACTTCTAAACTCGCAATATGTATTTAAATGAATACTACTCGAGACCAAATTCATAAACATTGTGGAAATATGACATCCTTGACTTTCTATTTTTCTTGAAAATTATATATCATCACTAATGGAGGTCCCTGGAGGAGGAAATGGCAACCAACTTCAGTATTCTTGCTGGGGGCATCCCACGGAGAGAGGAGCCTGGCAGGCTACAGTCCACAGCATCACAAATAGTCAGACAGGACTAAGCAACTGAGCACACACAATGGAGGTCAGTAACCAGTCAGTAAAATAACTCTTAACAAGTGAAAGCTTGAAGATCTTTTTGTCCAGCTTTTCCTATTACTCACTTTGAATAGGTAACTTAGCGGAAATCTGTGAAAACTATAACCTCTTAAAAAACAACAGTGACTTAAACTGTTAGATTATAAAAAGAGGCTGGTCAGAGAAGCACACTACATTTTTCTAAGTATTATTTTAAGAAACTGCCAAGTACCGTTTGCATTCAAACTTATTTCAAAAAGTGTTTAAGCAGCAAACTTCTGTAGGCTAGCAGATTCTCTGTAAACTATTTGCCTTGAAATGAATTTTGACATTTGATTCAGACAGGCTTTCTGTGCTATAGAAAAAACAGCTTATTAGAGCATTCCTATTTGACTCAGTTTAAATTGCTGCTGACAGAAATATGAAAAGAGATCAATGGATATAACAAGCAGATCCTGGTAAGACTTAGATTAAGTTTCCTTCCTATGTTAATAACTAGATGGTGCACAAACTCAGACAACTTCAAAACAGGTTTAAAGGCCAGAATCCACAAATATAACACACAGTTATGAAAAGTAGTTCAGCTGGTAGTTTTGAGGCTGTCTCTCCAGAGTTTAAAAAGAAAAAAAAAGAAAAATATTCTTAATCATAACTGTTCTAACAGAGTTTATGTAAAACTCTGCTACAGAATATAACAAATATAAAAATGGCAATCTGACAGATCATGTATAAGTACTTTAACCAGTTAGCCGCCCTGCCTGAAGAAACTGCTTTTCTGCCTGATTCAGTAGCTTTGCATAGGCCACATTTTATTATGTCCCATTGCCTTCACCCCCTTTAAGATCCAAATACCAGCATACTATATTGTGTGTGTGTGTGTGTGTGTGTGTGTGTGTGTGTTCACTCACTCAGTTCTGAATGTAGCCCACCTTTCCATGGAATCTTGCAGACAAGAATACTGGAGTGGGTTGCCATTTTCTGCCCCAGGGGATCTTCCCGACCCAGGGATTGAACCCATGTCTCCAGCTTGGCAGATGGATTCTTTACCACTGAGTCTACCTGGGAAGCCCAGCGTACTATATTGCAGTGCTGTAAATAGTGAAGATAAATTCTGCGCATGTTTCCCCTTAGTCACCGAGTCGTGATCCTGCTGTGGAAAGGATGGATGGAAAGAACAGCCTCAGCTCGAGCTTCTGTGAAATACATTAAATGCTCACGGGTAAAGGCCAGATTCTCAAATCTCCGTTACCCTATTCAAGCTCCTGCACTCAATCTCCATCGAAATCTTAGTGGGAGTGGGAATAGGAAGATAGGATTAAGGAGGGGAATATTTGGCAAAATTTCCTAATGGCTGAGAAATAAAACTCTGTCAGAAACATCTTTAATTTGCTCAGGAAAACACTGGAAAAGAGATTGGAAATAAGAGTAATGAAAACAGAGGGAATCTGAACAGAATAGGTTTAACAAAAGATACTTTGTTTTTTTGTTGAATGAGAAATAAAATTACCCCTCATTTGATGAACTCTGCAAAGGAGTTAACATTTTTTAAAACCTACTTACCTGAGGGAGCGAGAAAATGTATCTGAACAGATTTTAAAGTACAAAACTTATTCTGAAAATGATTTCCCCCACCATTTCAAATGTTATTCAACCTTCAAATAACTGTCATTCCAAATTAGGAAAAACAAAAAAATTTCAAAGATCTGTTGCCCGGTCTATTATCACCCTTAGGTGAAGGGACGAACTTATTAAGTAGTAAATTACCTGTGAGTCAGCTTGCGTGGCAGCATGTGTGAGAAAGGAGGCAGAAGTGGATGCTGCCCTCAAAATTACATCAGGCAGTTTGCTCATCGTGAGCGGTGAACTTCAAGTGTCAAGTTTAATGCTTTCAAAAACCACTGACACAAGGGCAAAAAAGGCAATCCCCTGATTTTGAAACCACAAGTGGGGAAGACAAAGGAGAGAGCATGTGGTTGAATTCCTGACTACTGAGAAATTAAAACCATAACATTTTTTTTCAGTTTACTCAACAGGAAAGAGGAGCATTAGAGAAAGAGAGGCAGGGAGTAAGGTGTTAACTTTACTCTCCTCTTCAAGCCCAGGCTATACCCAGCCAGCCAGCCAGCCATCTGACCTACAGCAGTTCAGACGCACATGAAAGACTCTGGGAGTCTGCTTTCCCTCTAGGGCCAAGACCACTCCTTAGCCACCTCGGCATCGCTCTCACGCCCAGTCAGTTCATAGCCTTTATAGAAATTTGATAAATCATTTTCATTTATTTAAGCCCATGAAGTGTTTCTCCAAGAAGTTAGCCTACTGTTTCTAAGCACTTAAAAAGCAGTGCAGCTGTGGATAGAAGAATATGAGAGGATGGAGGATTATACATACATACAACAGTGATCTTTCTTTTCTAACTGGAGAGGATGGAGAGAAGAACTGGGAACAAGCAAAAACAATCATTTAGCTTAGATAAGAAGGATAAAAACTTTAAACAGTACAGGAAAGCAGAGAGAAACCAAAAATGAACGTTTTATGAGTAGTGCTAGAGGTGAAGTCCTGTGTTAATGCCCTATGGAGAGAGAAAAGAAAGTTCTTTTTCTCAAGGAATTAACAATACAGGTAAAGAAACAACACAGCGATGAAAAGAAATCAAAAAGTAACATAAAGAGTTTAACTGATGTTCAACACAACAATACAAGAGACTCTTTCACAAGGCAGCACATGATTAATTGCCCAATTATTGGTGCAAACAAGTTCAGAGGAAGAAAAAACATCCAGAAAGCTGGATTTAAGCTAGACATTAAAAGACAGGGAAGAAGCGTGTGGATGGGGAAGTCAAAATGGCAGAGATGATCTGGGTCAGAAACCAGAAGAAAGGGCAGACAATTCAGCGCCTGATTAGAAGATCAATTTGGCTCGAAGAGGAAAGCACAGAAAATCCTGTAGTAACAGATCTAAAGACAGTCTGAGGGCCTAACGGTGTCCTGAAGCCCAGCTAATGAGCCTGCTCTGCTCCTGTGAACCCCTTGTGTCCTTCAAGCTGGACCAAAGCATTAAATTACTCTCATAGCATGGAAGCCTGTTCCCATTTACTAAATAAAAATTACTAGATAGAATCATTGCCTTAAATTCCTTTTTTGAGCTAAAGGGATAAATGAATAGCTAGCCAGAGACATTCCATCTGGACCTATGTCACTGGAATTTCAAATTGCATACACTATATGCCAACTAAATTGTTCACGGTTCTATTTAAGTCATATTTAAATCCAATACTATTTTACAGGAGTTTAGAGAGGGATACAACTTCCAATCTTCTCCAAGGATACAGACAGTTAAAACTGTTTAACTAGTAAACCAAATAAGGGTCAATTATAGAAATCTGAAAGAACAGCCTTGAAGGATGTCAGCAGACATAAACAATCAAGTAAATAAATAAAACACTCAAAAGCAATGATATCAAATTGCATTTCTGAGGCCAGTACTCTACATAGGAAAGGCAAGAAGACCTTGACACCATTCTACTGCCTGATAAATAGTTTTTATCAACAGAACACTGACGAAGAGCGCCTACATTCTGATAGCTTTATTCACAGCACTGAGAAAAAATGGCATTGACATTCCTATGTGGGCAAGAACAATGCCCTCAATTCTCAGACAAAATCAACACGTGGGAACGAATTTCAGATGCCAGAGGAAAATGTGAGCAACTCGAACTCAGAATGCATATTCACTCATGCTTCCCAAGTATTACAGGACCTTTCACATTTATTTTCAGACTTCACACACACACACACACACACAGACTTATCAGCTATAGTAAAGACAGTTCAATCCTAGAAATAGAGGAAACAAATATTTTCATTCTTAATCTGCAATCTTAGAATAGAAGAAAAAAGAGGAAGTGACTTCTCCAAGACATCCAAAGAGCCAAAAGGAAAGTAAACACCGATCTCCTGATTCTATACCCACAGCTCCAACTACATCTTATTGTATTTTTCCTTAGAGGAAAGAGCCCTGCTGTTTTAACACATCAAGCATGTAAATGACTTCAGTGGCAATATCACAAGAGTCCTTCTATAGGGGTGTCTCTGGAACCAGAATGCAGAGTATAGGAGATACCCCAAAATTCTTACAATTTAAATTCTGATAACAAAGGAGTTTCTCACATAGCATTATATTTCTCAGTGAGATAAAAACAGACATATCAGAGGACAGAAATTATAAATTTTCTTCATGAAAAAATCATAATCTTCAATAAAAAGATTTTTTTTCAAAAAGTATTTCAGATAGTTTATCATCAAGATGGTAAACTAGTATAAAATGTAAATTGTAATTTTTACTAACTTTAATTTAAAAAATACTTCACACAAAAATTTGGAACAAATGCACAGACTCAGCCTTGCGTCAAAATTAACGCATGGCTTAGGCTGCAGAAATAACATTAATTGAAGTCAAGCCATTTCCATAGTGTTTTATACTTAAGTAAAATCATTCTCCAAAAACGCACCATTATCCAATAGTTATGCTCCAAATATTGCGTGTGAAGCATTTTTTTTTTCACTTAGTATTAACACACACTCTCTTTCTTCAAAAGAGCACAGACTTCAAAGATAACAGTGTTTGAAAATGATGCTGCCACGGCTCTCTGGGTAGTCTTCACTTTCCTGAGGTTCGAGAATACATTTAGATGGCCCACAGGAAGAAGAATACAGAAGCAGTGAGCCAAGAAAGGAGTGGGCAGGGAGGATTAAAAACCATGCATATGTGGAAAGAAAGAAACTGAAGTTGCTCAGTTGTGCCCGACTCTTTGCAACCCCATGGACCGTAGCTTACCAGGCTCCTCTGCCCATGGGATTTTCCAGGCAAGAATACTGGAGTGGGTTACCATTTCCTTCTTCAGGGGATCTTCCCAACCCAGAGATCAAACCTGGGTCTCCCGCATTGCAGGCAGACTAACCATCTGAGCCACCAGGGAAGTCCTGGATATGTGGAGATCTCTCTATTTTAAGCAAATAATCTGAAGCAGATATGATATTAAGACACCAAACAAAAATATCCCCAAGAACTATGTTTCTTGATTTTAAAAAATTATTCAGTTAATACAGTAACACTGACATTAAATGATATAACAGTGCTGCTTTCGTTAACCAAAGGTACTGACAGATACAAAAACAGGAAACTGTCTAACTTTCCCAATGCTCTAATCACGTTGATTAAACTATATCTATAAAGACTACTGGTATATATCATAACCAATGCAGTGGATAAAAAAGTCTCCCTTAAATTATTACAGTCATATTCTAAAATCAAGTAGCATTCTTAATTTTGCTAGGTCTTATATACTAACAACTGTAAACCTCTGGTCCATTTCTTCTCAGCCCCTTTTCACTCTACTGGTCAGTTTAAATCCTCTTATCCTGACATTTGTGGCCTTGTAGAACCTCATCCTCCTCTACAAGGTCCTTATAAGTTAGGCTGTTTCAACTCAAGACTTCCTGAACAGGCCATGCTTTCCTCTACTGCTGTAGGTGCCCTAAGTGAGGACATTAAGGCCATCTTCAGTGGGTGTGCTATAATCAAAAATTCTAGTTGAAAATTAGATACATGTACATCCAGAAAGGAAAAAAAAAAAGCAAGCAATAACTATAGGCATCTAAAAAGCCATGAAAGACATAATTATCATCTTTAACGACAGTAAACAAGTGGAAACAAATCTAATCTCCCCGGCCAAATAAAGTAAAAGTATTTATTTCCCACAATGTGTTCATTTCCTTAAGTACTTTCGAGTTCATTAATCGTTGCAGTTTCCCACAACATACTTCCCCCCCAAGCAGTCCTCAGACACCAATTTCCGGTACAGAGCTACAGAACGAGAGATAAGCAGCATCAGCACATCACCCCATCCGTCTGAGGTCAGTGCTGGAACCCGGGAACAAGAGCATGCTCAAGCCACGTGACAGCTGCCTTCAGGCTCTGCTCCTGCAGAGGAAGTGACAGCAGTGTGATTCAGGATCAGACACATTCTAAGGATCCTAAGAACTCGCAAGAACCAAGATAGGAAAGAGAACTGGATAAAACAGAAATTAATCAAAAGAGGGAATACCACTTATAATATTGGCATGGTTCCAACAACTACTGTGACGCTGATGAACTACACAGCCTCTGGTCACATACAAAGTTGCTGCCTAGGATTCCAGTGAACTGTCGGTACATAAAATCTGCTGGGGGGGGGGGTCACATCACTGAAGTCTATTCAAATTCCATTTCCTTTGTACTTGACAGGAAAAAAAAGGTTACTCAACATTAATATGCTGTAAGCTTTTTCAGATTTATCTATTGTCCTCAAAAGCTCATTCTTATGATGGTATATTTACTAATCAGTTATTAGCTGAAAAGACAATCTGTAAATTAATACAGTCATTGAAATAAAGACTCCTCTACTTCTCTAATCAATTAAGCTGACCCATAATGGGATGAGAAAATATTAGAAACTGAATGACAATTAAAAGTACAGTATTTTAAAACTTGTGCACCCAGCAAGAGATACCTGAAGGGAATATTAGAGCCCTGAAAACTTAACATTTTTTTTTTTTTTCAAATACTCAATTCAAGAAATTGGGCGTGAAAAAACAGAATAATTCCAAAGGAAAAAACAAAGAATAAAATTTACAAAACAGAAAAGAAACAAACAAAACCAAGCTGTTTCTTTGAAAGAAAAGATTTAAATAGTTAACTCTATATCAAAAATAATCAAGAAAATGCAAATAACACAAGAAATTAGAAAGAAAATCAAAAATACAAGAACACTATGAACAACTTCATAGGTTTGCAAGTTACATGAAATGGGCACTTTCCACTAAAAATATGAATTACTACAACTGATTAAACCAGAAATAGACTACTGGAAAATCAAATCAATGATTTAATAAAACAAAAAAACCTCCCAACTCCATTTTCCCCAGAAAAAGGTCACCAGCGCAAGACAGTTTTAAAGGCAAGTTCTACCAGATTTCCAAAGAACGGTTAAATCCCTAATTTATCAAAACTTCTTTTAGAGAATATTAAAGGAAAGCAACTCTAAAAGCTAGTACATAATCCAGATAACAAAATCTGATGAAGACAATTTGATAAAAGAAAGTTAAAAATAATATATGCAAAAAACATAGGTTAAAAGTACAAAATCAATGTCAAACGATCACAAGTATCTATATTAGGAATTCAAAGATAGTGTCACATTAGAAAACATTAATATAAATTACATTAACAGATTAAAAAAACGTGATCCTCTCAGTTGATGCAGAAAATACATTAGAAAAGATTCACTACCTAGTCATGTCTTTGACCATCTATCTATTCATGAAACTTTCTAGTTTAATCTTAGAAACTAAGAAAAGAATATCCTGAATCTGAAAAAGAATGTCTTTTTTTTTTTTTTAATCCTAGAGCAATCCTAGAAAACTACACTTACAAAAAGATGCTCAGGCTCTTGAGTAAATTGTAGGGTTATTTCCATGTTTTCAATTATGTACCAAGCTCTTCCTGTGATGGGCTCAGGCTTGCCCACCCACCTATTAACCACAGGACTTGCTTGGCCAATGAGATATAAGTAGTATATCTTATATCTATATATATTAAGATACACTACTTCCAGGCAGAAGATTCAAGGACCACAGTGTGGTTCCACTGTGTTTTCTTTTCCCTCTATTGTGAGAGCATTGTTTCCCATGTAGAGGATACACATTTAGTCTTGATTCAAAATTCAAGAAGACAGGGAGCAGAGCCCACACCCAACCCATCAAGGGCATGTAATGTGAGCAAGAGTAAACCATTGTCATCATACATTCAGAAGATCTGGAGGCTATTATTGTAGTATAACCTAGCAAAAGTTGACAGTAATCAAGCAAGTGCTAATAAAATTTTGAGATATTTCATATCATTATGATAGGTTGAAATTAATCTAATAACAAAAAGTGAAGATGACAATGTGGAAAAATCAAACAGCGGTTGCTGATTAGAATTTAAATTGGCACAACCCCTTTGCCAAATCTAGGAAAACTGAAGAAGTAAAACTACATCTTAATCAATTCTACTCCTAGGTGTTCTACCTGAATAAACTCTTGCACAAATAAATAAGGAAACATAGAAAATAATGTTCACCAAAGCACTGATTGCTAAAAATATATAAAAGAAATAGTTCCCCAGTGGGAATGGATAAACTGGGTTAGTCTTTCAAAAGAACACAATGTAGCAGTTGAAAAGAATAAAGTAGATTTACACATGATAAGACGACAAATGCATAGTAACAAAGAGATGGGACACTTCAGCAGCATCTTTAGTGTTTTATTTATTTTTACAATATCTAAAACACATGGCTAAATGATGAATCTGGTGAATATACAACTATTATTACTATATTTTTGTATTTTTAAATATGTCATGACTTTTTAAAAAGACAGAGAACAAAAATAGATTTAAACCATAAAGCACACTGATCAATCACAAGGTTTGGTGATATAAAGCACTTCAGAGACGACAGGGGCCTTCTAGACTATCTAAGTAACATTATATTCTAAAGATGAAGTCAATTTCTGGGGCTCAGTTCGACACACAGAGATGGAGTAAACGATTCAAGGTCACAAAACAAGTTATCAACAAGTTCATTCTTAAAAGCTAGACTTCCTAACTTCTAGGATAGGTAGGAAAAACGAGGGACATGTGATCAAACAGTGCAACTGAGTCAAGTTCAGAACACCATTCTTTTGTTTTCTGTTGTCCCTACGCCTACTCTTGAGACATACCATATTATTCTCTGTGTGAGTTCTAAGATTTTTAATCATCTGTTGCCATTCCTTTTCTCAAAACAACTAAAATATGAGAACAACTGTAGCTAAATGAGTAAAATAAGTTCTACCTAACTAAGACAAAGGTAAGTAAGGACTATGAAGCACTGATCTTAAGAGTTCAGTGGTCAGGTTCAAAACTTTCACAGTCAAGGTCTGGAATCCTGATTCAATCACTAGTTAGCTATTAAATTTGGGTAAGTTACTTAACCTCTTTGAAGTCTTGTATTCCTGATGTGAAGAGCTGACTCATTTGAAAAGAACCTGATGCTGGGAAAGACTGAGGGCAGGAAGAGAAGAGAACGATAGAGGATCAGATACTTGGATGATATCACCGACTCAGTGGGCATGAGTTTAAGTAAACTCCAGGAGTTGGTGATGGACAGGGAGGCCTGGTGGGCTGCAGTCCATGGGGTCACAAAGAGTCAGACACAACTGAGCAACTGAACTGAATGGAAGATAGGGAATATCCATAATAATACCTATCTCATATAGAGTCTTGTCAGCATTACATGAGAAAACCCATTTAAAGCTCTTGACATAATTCTTCAACAAACATTAGCTGTTAGTATATGCCATAGTATGCCCTGGTAGATCAGCTGGTAAAGAATAGGCCTGCAATGCAGGCAACCCCAGTTAGACTCCTGAGTTGGGAAGATCCCTTGGAGAAGAGAATGGCTATCCACTCCAGTGTTCTTGGGTTTCCCTGGTGGCTCAGATGGTAAAGAATTCACCTACAATGAGGGAGACCTGAATTTGATCCCTGGGTTCGGGAAGATCCCTGGAGGAGACATGGCAACCTACTCCAGTACTCTTACCTGGAGAATCCCCATGGACAGAGGAGCCTGGCGGGCTACAGTCCCTGGGGTCACAAAGAGTTGGACATGACAGAGCAACTAAGCATAACACAGCAAAGTACACATCATGTAAATAAAGTAATTTAGCTATGAAAAGTAACAAACTTTGGATTATCATAAAATTATAGGCATTAAATGCTTTTTAAAAATTACATTGACTTTGGTCAGCATCAGTGCTAATCAACTATATGTTTTGCAAATCAAGAGTGTCTTTTAATTAAATGAGTTAGATTTTAAATCAATACCTGTCTCGGGATGAAAACACTTGAGGTTAAACTGCTGAAATTTCATTACCCTGAAATTTCAACCTACTGCAATGTTTCTCAAGTCAAACACTTATGGCCACAGGTAATTTCAAGCTATATAATGCCCTTTCAGAATGGACAACCAGCCAATACACATGATCAATACAGCCTGACAGAACATCGGTCCTGCTTATCTTAAAGGGTCAAGAACTACTGTTTCTAATAGAAATGATGACCCTCTCCTGTGTTTTCTTTGTTTCTGGGTTTTTTTTTTTTTCCCTTTTTAATGTTAAATTTTGACAAACTAGTTCATAGGAACACAAAACTCTATTCGCAGTGCCAGGCCACAAATGAAGGCAGAGGATACTTTTGCTGTCATTCCACACATCAAGACAGCTCTCCACCCAGCACCCTGGCTCACCTCCAGGTCGCAGCTGTACTCAGAGCCATCCAGGAGGGTCACTTTACACTGGACAGTTTTGGTCTTCTTGGGGGCTTTCAGAGAGGCCTTCTCTGCTTTTAGCTCATTGGTCTGCACTTCCTTTGTCTCCCTTTTTGCTGCTTCATCCAAAAATTCTGCTTCCTGTATTTCCTTCACCTTCTCTTCTTCTCTCTCCTTACTTACTTCTTCAACAAGCTGCTGAGGGGGAAAAAAAAAAAATTAAGTCCATAGTAAAGGTGACCAATTTATAGAAGATGACACACACTAAAAAGAAAGATCTTTAGTAGGAACTGTGATTTATGGTAAACACTGTGAGCTTAAGATTTTAAAAGACTTTGAAACTTTCTCAGAAAGGGTATTTCCCACATCTCTCCCCCAATCCACTGCCAATTTTCTTATTTTGCCACTTTGGCAAAATCAGCATTAAATGAGTAAAAGAAACTATGTCCCAGCAATGATGTTTAAATATCATGTTAAATAATAAAACTCCTATTATAATTACATAACCATGGCAAAACTTAGGCTTCAACAGGCAACCAAAATGCATACACATACAAATCTACTTCTTCCTACCCCTTAAACACTGAAATAAATCAAAGATACAAAAGCATGTATTATTTAAGAAGCGAGATGATCCTTGCCTGAGAGTACTTGTCTAACCCTAAAATGAATAAATATGACTTTTTTATGATCTGCATATACAGGGGATTTTTCTTTTTTTTGCTTTATATTGAAAGCTTTAAAAGGAATAACAGGAGAATGTTGTGGTAGACCCTCCAAGATCCATATTCCAGATACAGTAAGCTAAAGCAGTATCTGAATACAAGAAATCTGGAAATGGTTCAAAACAAATCCTTTCTGTTAAACCTGGTTATGCCATCAAAGCCTTCACTTCCAGACAATCACTTCTCAAAATACTGTGTCTCCCGACTGCTCACCAGAGGTTTCTCTTCCTTGACGTCAACCTTAATCTCCTGTTGTTTTCTCTGAGCTGTTTCTTCAGCATCACCCTTGGCCTGCCTTTCTTCTTCAGGAAGAGATTCCTCCTTGTCTAAAACCTGTTCTTCCACAACAAGTTGGGTAGGCTCTTTTTTATCTCCTCCATCTTTGGCCACTACTAAGGTATAGGACTTTTGTTTCTTAAGCCAAGGGGGTATGAATCGAGAAATCCCCCGGCTCTCAGATGGATCTTTCTCTTTCTTCTGGCGGCGTGGGCTACTTTGGCTTTCAGCTGGAGGAGATGACTGGGAACCTTTTTCCTCCTCTGGATCAGATGTCTGATTCTGCTGATTTTCTGCTACTTCTTTCGGTTTCTCCTTGGTTGCGTCTGCTCCTAACTGGTCAGACTCTTTCTTCACTTCAGATGCGGAGCCCACTTCAGTAGTCATGGTCACAGCTTATTCTAAAAACAAAACAAAACCACCGAGAGTTATTTTATAAACTCTCCCCATTTTAGTTTGGAGGCAAGGGGCAGGGTCAAGAAGGGTGGGGAGGGGAATGGCAAAAAGATGACAAAGGAGAACACACATTTTTTAAAAAAGGTTCAGAGGCATACGAGAAAATGGAGACTGCTATCCTTAATGTTTAGAAATCTCTATCAGAATCGAAGAACCAAAACTACCATCACAATAGAATTAACTGTGGTTAATTCTACAGTACAGAGAAAACTTCAAATCATCAAGAGTTCTAGAAAAAGTAGTTACTGTTCAATTTCATCTAGGTATGAGAAACTAATCTACTCCCCAAATTTTTAGGGAAAATTACTTTTCTCTATACTTAGTTTTCCTCATTCACAATAGTAAAGCTACTGACATTAAGCTACAATATTAAGCTACTGATAATGCTAGGAAATCCTGAGACATATTTCATTGCAATTTCACAAATTAAAACCAATATCCAAAGAAATGTTAGGTATAATGAAAACAAATTTTAAGTACTGGGTACCTAATTGTGAGAAAATTAAGATGACCACAAATATCTTTTTTGTTCCAATATTAAACCCCATAATTCACCATCACTATTCCAATGTAAGTTAGTCTTTAAGAAAGGCACTAAAACTATAATCTAAACTCCAAAACTCCATACCACCCAACCTCAGACACAATTTTCTTAGTATATGTGATTATAGAAAAATATCTAGGGGTCCCAATTTAAACCAAATGAAGACATCATAGGAGTGAAGGAAATGCATCTAATATTCAATCCTATCATAACTAATGAAAACAAAAATTAAAAACTGAAATTAAATCTAAAAGTAACACGTTGTCTAAAATTTACATAAAGAAAGAGGGACTTTCAAAGTATCATAGCAGCACTGATATTAAAAAAAAAAAAAGCAACAGGCAGGCACATGAAAAGATGCTCAACATCATTAATCAAAGAAGTGCAAACTAAAACCACAATATACCTGTCAGAATGGCTATCCTCAAAAAGAACACAAATAATGAATGTTGGCATGGATACTGAGATAAAGGAACTCTCAAACACTGATGGAATGGAAATTGGTGCAACCACTGTGGAAAACAGTAGAGAGGTTTCTCAAAACTCTGAAAGAACTACTGTGTGATCCAGCAATGTCACTTCTGGGTATATATCAGAAACACACACACACACACACACACACACACACACACACACACTAATTTGAAAAGATATACACACCCCAACGTTCATAGCAGCATTATTTACAATTACCAAGTCATGGAAGCAAACTCCATACCCATCAATAGAAGGATGGATAAAGATGCAGTGTATATAGCCCATAGAATACTCAGTCACAAAAAAGAATGAAGTTTTTCCATTTGCATCTGGAGGGTACTAAGCTAAATGAAATAAGTCAGACAGAGAAAGATAAATAATGTACGATATCACTCACATGCAGAATCTAAAAAATACATGGGTGAATATAACAAAATAGAAACAGAATCACAGATACAGAGAACAAATTAGTGGTTACCAGTGGTGAGTGTGAAGGGGGAACGGGCAGAATAGGGGTAAGGGATTAAGAAGTACAAACTGCAGAGCACAAAATAAATAAGCTACAAAGATACATTATACAACACAGGGAATATAGCCAGTATTTTATAATAACTGTTAATGGAGTATAAACTTTAAAAATAGTGAATCACTATGTTGTACACCTATAACTTATGTAATACTGTACATCAACTATACTTCAATAAAAACATTTTTTAAATAAAACAATTAGGCAGGGACAGCAGACACAGCACACTCTCCTTGCTTGCCAATGATGACAGCACTCAAAGGCCTGGCACCCTAACCAATGGAAAATTTCACAGCTATCTTCAAAAGTGGTACAAACTTGAAAAGTTCAAAAACAAAGTACAGTGGATTTTTATTTTTTTAAGATTTATTGAAGTATAATTCACATACCATAAAATTCACCCTTTTAAACTACACAGTTAATGATTCTAAGTATATTCAAAACATTGTACAATCATCGCCACTCTCTAATCCTAGAACATTTTCATCATCCCAAAAAGAAGCCCTGTGTCATTAATAGTTACTCTCCAACCTCCTCTTCCTGCAGCCCATGGAGATCACTAAACTACTTTCACTTTGTACAGATTTGCCTATTTGACATTTCAAATAAATGGAATCATACACTATGTTGCATTTTCACTTAGCATAAGGTTTTAAGGTTCATCCATGTTGTAGTAAGTACCAGTACTATACTTGTTTTTTTAATTATTCACCTCTATTGCAAATTATATATCTGAGGAGTCCAATATCCAAAATAAACAAAGAACTCTTTTTTTATATGCAAAATATTTGTATACAAAATATACAAACAGGAAAAGGAGTACGTCAAGGCTGCATATTGTCACCCTGCTTATTTAACTGATATGCAGAGTACATCATAAGAAATGCTGGACTGGAAGAAGCACAAGCTGGAATCAAGATTGCCAGGAGAAATATCAATAACCTTAGATACGCAGATGACACCACCTGTATGGCAGAAAGTGAAGAGGAACTAAAGAGCCTCTTGATGAAAGTGAAAGAGAGTGAAAAAGTTGGCTTAAAGCTCAACATTCAGAAAACGAAGATCATGACATCCGGTCCCATCATTTCATGGCAAATGGATGGGGAAACAGTGCAAACAGTGTTAGACTTTATTTTTCTGGGCTCCAAAATCACTGCAGATCATGACTGCAGCCATGAAATTAAAAGACGCATACTCCTTGGAAGGAAAGGTATGACCAATCTAGACAGCATATTAAAAAGCAGAGACATTACTTTGCCAACAAAGGTCTGTCTAGTCAAGGCTATGGTTTTTCCAGTGGTCATGTATGGATGTGAGAGTTGGACTATAAAGAAAGCTGAGCGCCGAAGAATTGATGCTTTTGAACTGTGGTGTCGGAGAAGACTCTTGAGAGTCCCTTAGACTGCAAGGAGATCCAACTAGTCCATGCTAAGGGAGATCAGTCCTGAGTGTTCACTGGAAGGACTGATGTTGAAGCTGAAACTCCAATACTTTGGCCACCTGATGCAAAGAGCTGACTCATTTGAAAAGACCCCGATGCTGGAAAAGATTGAGGGCAGGAGGAGAAGGGGACAACAGAGGATAAGATGGTTGGATGGCATCATCGATTCAATGGACATGGGTTTGGGTGGACTCCAGGAGTTGGCGATGGACAGGGAGGCCTGGCATGCTACGGTTCATGGGGTCACAAAGAGTCGGACACAACTGAGCAACTGAACTAAATTGAACAAAGAACTCTTACAACTCAACAGTAGAGAACAAAAAGAATTATTTTTTAATGGGCAAAGGCTTTGAGTAGAATTCCTCCAAAGAAAAAATGACCAATAAGTACTTGAAATGATTCTGAACATTATTAGTCATTAGAGAAAAGCAAATCAAAACCACTATGAAATACCACTTTACATCCACTAGTACGGCTATAATCAAAGACAATAACACATACTGGTAAGGTTGTTGGAAAATTGGAACCCTCAACATTGCTGGAAAGAATGTAAAATGGTACAGCCACTTGGAAATCAGTTTGGCAATTCCTCAAAAAAGTAAACATGAAGTTACTGTATGACTCAGCGATCCTACTCCTGGGTATACACACAAAGGAAAAGAAAATATATGTTTACCCCAAAACTTGTAAATGAACTTTTCTAACAGCATAATTCATAACCATCAAAAAAATGGAAACAACCCAAATGCCCACCAACTACCAGATGGATAAACAAAATGTGGTGCATCTATACAACAGAATTGAAGCAGTTTTGAAAAGGAATGAAGTACTGATACATGCTTCCATGTGAACCTTGAAATCATCATGCTAAGTGAAAGAAGCCAGATTGTAAAAAAGCCATTTGTATATAATTTCCAGAATAGACAAATACTCGAGACGAGGAGTAAACTAGTGGTTGCAAAGGGCTAAAAGGAGTGGAGAATGGGGAGCAACTGTTAATAGGCACAGGGTTTCTTTTTGGGGTAATGAAAATATTTTGGAATTCGACGTGATAGTTGAACAACCTTGTGAATATACTCAAAACCACTGAACTGTAAACTTTAAAGGGGTGATATCTCAATTTAAAAATAACTTTTAAATTGTCATATACTTCTAATAGGTAGGCATAAAAACATTCACTTAGTCAGCCTATATTTCATGGGCATAGGGCTTCCCTGGTGGCTCAATGGTAAAGAATCCACCTGCTATGCAGGAGAACATCTACAATGCAGGAGATGCAAGTTCAGTCCCTGGGAGGGGAAGATGCCCTGCAGAAGGAAATGGCAACCAACTCCAGTATTCTTGCCTGGAAAATCCCATGGGCAGAGGAGCCTGGCGGGCTACAGCCCACAGTGTTGCAAGAGTCAGACACAATATAGCGACTACGCCACCAACCACCACCACAATGTGCCAAGTACTAAGCACATGAATGAAGACTACCTTCAAGGACAGTGGGTAAGTCAAAAGCATGCTGCTCAAAGAGCACAGGATGAACACTTAACCAGGATTAGGAAGAGAGAGTTATCAGACTAATCTTTCTGCAAAAGTCAACATTTGAGTTGCTTTAAAATAATGGGTCAAAATGGGAAACGTGCCAGACACAGGCAAGTGTGTAGAAATATGAGAATACTCCTCCCACAGGAAACTTAAAAGTACTGAACAATAACACACTGTACAAGCGAAGTGGGGGCTTGTGAGTGGAAGGAGGAAGGCGAATTGGTGATGATGAAGTAGGAGAAACAGGCTGAAGCCAGAACACAAAAGGTTTTGCGTGTCATGCTAAGAAAGGTCTGGAGGCTGATTTAAAAGCAATGAGAAGTCATATAAGAGTTTCAAGTAGAGGAGTAAAGTAATCAAATTCATATTTGGATGAAATGAGAGAAAAGAATGAGATGAGAGGATGAAATACAGGATGAGAGAAAAGAATGAAATAGAAGGGTATCTAGGAGGCTGATACTATAATCTAAGCATGAGAAGATAATAGTCTACACTATGGCAGAAGCAATTGGGTATAGGATAAGAAATGAATCTGATGGTCAAGACAAAGATGGAACATGACGTGTCATCTATCTGAAACCAGCAAGTCAATGAGAAGAAAGAGTCCAGGAAAAGTTCTAGGTCATGAGAGACTGAGATGCTGTTAGAACCATTCATGGAAATAGGGAACACAAGGAAAAGAAGGTCTGGTCGACACAGACTTGATTTTTCGCTTATTGTGACTAAGAAGTCTGTGGAGGTGTTCAGCTGGCCACTTGACACACAAGTCTTACAGGGAGACCACATACACACTAGAGATACAGATTTGGAAGCTGTCATCACATGAGAGATAACTGAGAGCACAAGTAACAGTGACATCACCGAGGGAAAAGGTATAGTTTGAGCTTCGAGGGCTCTGAAGAGAACCCTCTAACCACCGATATTTAAGGGACAGGTAGAGGCACAAAGGTGAGAAGAAACACACGGTAAAACAAGATTAGAGCACAGTAATGTCCTTGAGGGCAATGCTACAGAAGAGGGAATAGTTAGGTAACTATATTAAATATATGTCCATCCTGGATGAGCCACCCCCCCAAAATAAATAAATAAATAAATAAACATATGTCCAATCTTACACCTTGTTTTTACATGCACGAAGTTCAAAATCATGTCTTCCAGTAAGACTCTTATGAGTACTTGAACTAGCTCCATATTGCACAGAAAATCTTTTTTCCTTCTTTAAGGTACCATTTTCCAGGTACCAATTAAGTGGAAAATACTATTTACACTGATCATGAAATGAGCAAAGCTGACTTTTGGCAATATTCTCTCATTACATTTGAAGAGACAAATCAATGCCCTGGTAAAAATTAAAACAAAAATGCCTCATACTTTTCTAAGCCAACCAAGATAATTGGCACTTCTCGAACTACTTTAGCTGTGAGAAACAATCTGGAGACTGATCAACGAAAGCTGATTTGGGTCAAAATATTTCAGAGGCAATGAAATATAAAACTGAAGTTTCCACTATTACATTAAAAGTGTTCAGTTCAGTTCAGTTACTCTGTTGTGTCCGACTCTTTGCAACCCCATGGACCGCAGTACGCCAGGCTTCCCTGTCCAACACCAACTCCCAAGCCTTGCTCAAACTCATGTCTATCAAGTCAGTGATGCCATCCAACCATCTCACCCTCTGTCGTCCCCTTCTCCTCCTGCCCTCAATCTTTCCCAGCATCAGGGTCTTTCCCAATGAGTCAGTTCTTTGCATCAGGTGGCCAAAGTATTGGAGTTTCAGCTTCAGCATCAGTCCTTCCAATGAATATTCAGGACTGATTTCCTTTAGGATGGACTGGTTGGACCTCCTTGCAGTCCAAGGGACTCTCAAGAGTCTTCTCCAACACCACAGTTCAAAAACATCAACTCTTTGGCACTCAGCTTTCTTTATATTTTCTTTATATTTAAAAGTATTAATATTTGCATTTTAATCATAAAATCTATCACTGCTTACCGGGTCAGACATCACATATATGATTTCTGCTTCTCACAACATCCCACAGGGTAGGTATTAGCCCCACTGTACAGTAATAAGTGGAAAAGTGACTTGTTAAGTTACTTGCTAAGTGACTTGTCTAAGGCCAATGAATGGAGGACCACACAGCTGTGTACACCTATATTTTGTTATGCAGTCACACCTCCATTGTATATCAAAGATTGAATCAACCAGAGCCAATGCCTTAGTCCTCAAAAGAAGATTCACATCAGTCTATCAAAACGACTACAGAATAACATGAATCTATTCTGTGATTTGCTATAATTAGCCCAGCGTACATGTTTGTGTGCTGTGTTGAGTCTGTCTCTTTGCAGCCCCATGGAATATAGCCCACCAGGCTCCTCTGTCAGTAGGATTTTCCAGGCAAGAACTCTGGAGTGGATTGCCATCTCTTTCTCCAGGAGATCTTCCCAATCAAGGAACTGAACCTGCATCCTGTGTGTCGGTAGGCAGATTCAGGTTCTTTACCGCTACACCACATGGGAAGCCCTCCCCTCCAGCAAATAAGAAATGTACAGAGGCATTCTCACCACAAAGAAAACCATATCTGAAGGCTACCACCTGGCCATGCAGCCACCATTGAGCTGATGGATCAAAACCAAAGACAAGGTGCTACCACAGATACAAAGAGCACAGATAAGCCACACTGCAACACTAAGCCTCACAGAGCAGTCCTCTTCAAGCACAATGTACTCGCTAGACTTGTTTCAAGAATTTCAAAGCCGAGCAGTGTTGCCCATCAAAGGGAAATTACAACACAAATTACAATGGAAATGGCTAATTGGATTGTAAATATTCAACAATAAGGGTGGATATAATTTATGTAAATAAGTACCTTCTTAAAATAGTTTCAAGAGATCGTGTTTAGATCAAACCTAAACACTACCTTCTTTGTTGATAAAACAGTTTCTTGAACAAATTACCACCATCAAGAAAACATGATTATAGCACATCCATTCACCATAATTATCATGCCTGTACCACTCAGAGTTCCAAATGTGCATAAGTCTTTAAATACCACTGCCCACGAAAATGGAAACTCCTCCACTAAAATGAAAGCCCCCTGAGGGTTGAATCTTGGGATCTTTCTTTTATTTCACTGCTATGTTCCCAGCATCTAGACTGGCACAGAAGGGACATCAGATAAATATTTACTGAATGAGTGTTGTCTTCATTTTATCTTATCAACAAGGAAACAGGCTCAGCAAGACTAAGCTGAGCCTGAGACTCTGCCTGAGATTACAAAGCCAGGTGGGCAAAGCCAAAACCAGAAAGCACTCAAACTCAAGCAATGCTCATTCCACTAAGCTTTAATTACACATACCTAAAATCCATCATTAATATAGTTACATAACATACTAAGTAAAGACCACCCTACTTATCAGCAACCAAAGAGAACACTGCTGTGAACAGTCAGCCCATTAGACAGGCATGAGCTTTTGACACAATTACCATGTTGGCAAGCTCCATCTGGGTTGATAAAAGCATTCATTATTGTAATAGCTCCATGAGAAAAAGCACACATCATTTAACATAGAACCAAGCAGAAAACTATCATCAACAGAGGAGCAGCACAGGTTTGGTAAAGAGCTGTGTTACATGAAACTGATGTTTAAAAGAGGAGGCAGGCTCCAAGGTGTTGTCACTACCACTAGCCTAAACTATCTGCCCTGTAATATTATGCTAACACCATTAGCAAAACACCAGCCCATAAACAGAGGACAACAGTAAGCAAAGCCAAGCAAGAAGATACACAATCAGAACACTCCTACAAAGAACTTCAAGCAGAACTTCATGTTCATTATTGGGTCCAGATGTTTCCTTAAAACCAGCGCTACTCTAAGAGCCCTCACTGTTAATAAAATCCCTGTCCAGGAGGAAGAGGGCAGGCGCTGCTGCCCACTGAGCAGCTCCCATCCTCGGCTGAGATCACAATCAACAGGAGGTCTTTGATTTCTAGCGTTATCCCATTCGCTAGGGAATTCGAGATTTACAGAATGGGGAACATCCATTTCTAAACTTAAAAATGGGGGTACAGGTATGGAAAGAGGTTTTCCTTTGAGACAGAAACAAAACTGTGCAAGAAAGACAATTAAACTTTAAAAATATTGGCAACGTGTACACAGTTCCAATTTGGTCACTTTCCAGTGTGACAAATCTTGTTTTTAATCCATCATTGTGCCTGGGCAGAGGATATGGGGAGCCGCTTTCTGATACACACAATCACTTTCTTATGTTCTTCTCCCCAAACGGCCTGGATCCCAAGGAAAGGTCTTTTAGTACACCTACTACCTTCCTTTAATGCACGGAATGTGAGAAAAACAAAACAGCAACCTCCAAAAATGAATGACTAAGCAGTTACCTAACTCTGCTTAGGAAGTAATAAGAGCGATGCTTCTCAAACAATTGTCAACATTTTTTTTAAGGGGAGGAGGGAAGATGAGGAGGAAGAAAGGGAGGAAAGAAGAAAAATATCTGGAGAGGGAGAAGGAATAACAAAAACAGGCAGGCTGAGGGCTGACTGAAAGTAATTCCTCTCCTTTGTAGGTTTATTTTTCTTCAGTGTCAAAAGGTCTAGAAAATACTATATCCCATATCCAAATACATACAACTATATTTCAAAGGGACTATTTGTTAAATTATCTATGCAGTGAGGGTAAACAACAGTTATTTTTTAAATAATTCAATGCTGCCCACCCTAGTTACCTTAATAACACATTACATCGTTTGTTTGGTTTCTTTTAAAGGGATAAAGGGCCTATAAGAGCGACAGAACTATTCCTATAAAGATATAAGTAAACATCTGGTTTAAATTAAACCCACATATACAAAAGATATGAACTGTAGCCCTTTGCTAACTCAAGTCTAGGCAGGATCGGATTACATTCAGAGCATGAATTTCCTCCAGCCTTTCCACTACTTTTTAACAGAACTCAAATTTTGTTCAGCTTTTCTCTCTTTTCCACATGCATGCCAGTAAAGGGTGGCTCCAGGTCAGGCCACAGGGTAATGGCATTCTGGTGTAGGGTAATCATGGTAGTTCCCCATCCCCTTGCCAGGAAAACATGTAAAAGTCTGTTGGTGGGCTCCTGGGGAAGGACGCTTCTTTCTAGAAAGAGCCACAAGAGGAGAAGGCCCCTCTCCTGCCTCTAAACATTGTGTATGTGATTCCCAGAAATGCTGTTACCATCTTGAATAATCCATGAGGGAGAAAGGCCTGGAGACAAACTGACGTATAGCAGAAGGCACTGCAAAAGTTACAGAGAAGAGGACCAGCCTACTGTGCATGCTACCAGAGACCAGGCCCTGTATTCGAGCTTCCCATTACGTGAGATAACATACTGCCCCCTATGGTTTAAACAATTAAAGCATTGGAGTCACTATTAGTCTCTGCATATTCTGAGGCAAGAGAAACTAAGCCCTAAGAAACTAGGAATACATATAGTACCAGCTCAGACAATTAATACTCCCCACTGGGTTTTAGAGCCCTCCTGCCTAAAAGCCATGGTTGTCCAAATGTTCCACTTTTTCCACACGTTCAATTTTTTAAAACCTAGTATTAGAGTTAATGGTCTTCCCTGGTAGCTCAGCTGGTAAAGAATCTGCCTGCAATGCAGGAGACCCCAGTTCGATTCCTAGGTCAGGAAGATCCCCTGGAGAAGGGATAGGCTACCCACTCCAGTATTCTTGGGCGTCCCTGGTGGCTCAGATGGTAAAGAATCTGCCTGCAATGCAGGAGACCTGGATTTGATCCCTGGGTTGGGAAGATCCCTGGAGGAGGACATGGCAACCCATGCCAGTATTCTTGCCTGGAGAATCCCCATGAACAGAGGAGCCTGGCAAGTTACAGTCCAAGGGTCATAAAAAGTCAGACATGACTGAGCAGTTAAGCAAAGCAGAGCACGTTGGAGTTAATATTAGAGAGATAAGCCATTAATTCGTCATTCTATCAACTTTAAATAAAAATGAAACAATCTATCTTAGAGTTCAAAGCATGATTCCCCTTATTCATACACTGGAGAGGAGGGTATGTAAAAATCAAGGCATTATTCTCCACAATGTCCAAGCCCCAAAACACCTAAGATAAGTGCTAAGAATCTGATTTCTTAAAAGCAAGTCTCTGCTGTTCTCATTAAGAATCAAGTCAAGAAAGAAATCTGAGCAAGGCAAAGTCTTTTCCGCAGGCAACTAGGGTCATCCTAGGAACAGCTGCCCTTTCCTGGAGCTCAGTATACCAGAGGCTGTGCATAAATCATTAAGGATCCCAAAGCTACATACCATCATTCTCATAATCAAAATGCACATAAACCTTGTTGTTTGGGGCGCTCCAGCCTCACACCCTCATCAAGGCGATAGAGACATTCAGAACGCTGTTGGCTCCTCGTTAATTAATTACGAACACTGAGTTGTGGGGTCAGAATTATCAATGAACTATGTTTGCTTCAATTCCTTCTCTCAGATGGAGCCCTGAATTTTTGTTAAGGCCAGAGCTGGAGCTACATTCTTTGTGTGCGAAACCAACTATAATCTTTGGATAAAATAACATGATGGTTTGAAGATCAAGTCTAGGAACTGAGAGACCAGGGTTAGGATTTCAGCTCTTGTCTCATACTAGCCACGGAACCACGGACAAGTTATTGAGACTCACTGAGTCTCAGTTTCCTCATCAGCAAAACAGAGATATTTATCCATACCCACTGGGTGACTCTAAGGGTTAAAGTTAGACTTCCCTAGCGTCTGCCTACAATGCAGGACACCCGGCTTCAATCCCTGGGTTGGGAAGATCTCCTGGAGAAGGAAATGGCAACCCACTCCAGTATTCTTGCCTGGAAAATCTCATGGACGGTGGAACCTGGTAGGCTACAGTCCATGGGGTCACAAAGAGTCAGACATGACTAAGCAACTTCACTTTCACTTTCAAGGGTTAAATTAGATGTATACATAAAGTGCCTGGCACAAAATAAATTCATAATAAATGCTAGGTCACGGTCATCATAGAAGGATTCTAAAAAAGAAGGGACAATATCTGTATCTTCACTAAGGATATTAATAGTAAGAACAGAAATAACAATAAATAATGATAATATCAGCTATTGGCTGAGCACTCTTCTAGAGATTTTACATGAAGCAATTCCTTTAATACTCACAACCGTTGTGGGAGAAACTAAAATGACTTCCATGCTGCAGATGAAGAAGGTAAACAAGGATCAAGAAGGTAAATGAGGATCCACGGCATGAGCAGAGCCACACAACCAGTAAGTAAATGGAAGAGGCAGGATCCAAACCCAGGCCATCCGGTTCCAAAGACTTCAGGCAATCCTGCCAGCAATCTCAAACAACTTCTCTGCAGTGTAACCAGCATCTAGCACAATTCCTTAAAGTTCATCACTTGTTGAAAAACAAAGATCCATAAACTATTACTACCATTTGGTGGTTTACAATCCAAAGCAACATGTTTTAACAGAGCCCCTGGTAAGTTTTACCCACTTTCAGGATGTGGGTTACATCAGCATCTTAGCCCCTTCTCTCGAACAAATGTTTTCTGAGGACTGTCATAATCTATGGACCAGACATCAGTAACACAGATGAAAGAAGCCTCTTCTCAGCCTCGTGGGGCACAGAAGTAGCGATATTAGCAATACATATTTAAACCACTCGCCATTAATTCAGAACTTTTGGTAATTTAAATTCAGAAATCACAACCAGTTTGAAAAGCTGACCATGGTTTTCTTTACAACCACCGCTGTCACCTCTTCAGGAAGTCACACATGGGAAATCTTGGTTAAAGACTCATAAAACACAAACAGGTATCATGCTTTTTAAAGAGCGCTTAATTCTCATTCTCAATTGTATTTGCTAGAAACATATTTGCTCTCTAGCAAAATTTAAGTAATTTGAATACAAAGCCTAATAAAATAGCCCTGGTTATAAATTTCTTCAACATCAAAACTCCAAAACAGGGAGTTTAAGGGAGATTGGACACAGGTATATTTATGGCTGAGTCCCTTCGCTCTTCATCTGAATCTATCACAACACTGTTAACAGCCTATACCCAACACAAAATAAAAAGTTTAAGAAAAAACTTCCAAAATAAATTGTCAGCTAGGCTGACCAACCGTCCAATAGGGAAAATAGTGACTGAAGGATGAGCAAAGAGTTAAGAGGAAAAAAAGAAATACAAAGGACCCATGAAATGTATGAACCCGTGAAAAGATGCTTACCACACTCATAGTAAAATAAATACAGGCTAAAATTTTAGCATGGAAAAATCCAAAAGCTTAATCATGTAATCACTGAGCAAGATTATGGGAACAGAGGCCATTCTCAGATAATTGCCAGTAAAAGAGTAAATTGGGGCAGATCCAATGGGAGTCAGTTTGCCAACAGCTATCAAAGTTCCAAATGTGTACACATTCTAAACCAGTTACTCTGCTTGTGGAGATGTATCCTACAGATACATCTGAATATGTACAACACTTATGCACTGATGATTCCCTATAACACTGCTTGTAACAGCAACAGATCGACGTCCACCAATAGGTGACACTATGCGACCTTCATACAACAGCATACTATGCAGCTATAAAGAAAGAGAGGAAGGTTCCCCCCATTACAGAAGTATCTCCCAGTTACACAAGTCCAAAAAGCAAGACTGGGATAGCACATGAGACATGCTGCACCTTATGTGCTCAAAGTAATGTGTGTGGGAGGTGTAAATATGTGAATCCACGTGCACATATCTGCCTATATAAGCATAATGAAAACAGCAGTGATTATGGGGAATGGCTGACGATTGAGTAGATGAGGTGCAGAGATGCGGATATGGAGACAAAGACATCACTGAGTGGACGTTTGCAAACTGAAGACTTAAATACTTTTTTAGGAGGACAATACTTAACATTAAAATATCTTATGCATTAAGTGAACCCAGCACAATTGGTCGGCTTTCTTGGAGACAACCTGAATGCTACACTGCCACAAGTGAGGATGTCACCTTGACCTGTCACATAGCTCTGACCTCACACATGAACAGTCTGGGTGCAAAAGCCTTCCAATCTATTCCAGTTCAGCAGTAGCATTAAGACAGCCTAAAATAAAATTGATTTCTTAGCATATGACCTTTAAGATTATCTCTACATTCTCAAAAAGAATGATTTTTCCTAGCCTCTGATTCAGCATACTTTACAAACCCTCATCTTACCCTGCATAGTCTGTTCTTGAAAGCAGGAAAAGCTCAAACACCTAAGCTTCTAGAGCAGCCAGACAGACATCTTTTAAGAAGTACTTCAAGTATTCATTTCATAAAAATAGTAATAGCCCCTAGAGTTCCTTAGGAAACCTTGCCAGCTTTTTATCCTTCTCAGAGTGAAGCTAAAACAAAAATCTGTCTTTTGCTAACAAAAATATTGGTGCCTACACAGGTAGGCAAAAAAAAAAAAAAAAATTAGTATTCCTTATTCTCTGCTGGAGGAGTTGGAACAGAGAAGTTGGAAATAATTTCTCTGAAAGTTGAGGAAATGTTTTCAAAGGAGAGTAAAACAGCATGGAAAGATTCTTATTAAATTCCTAAGCTGGTCACACACAAACATCTCCAATCTTGGTCTGCAGCTTCTTCTTCATTTAGAGGGAAAGGCAGGAATAAAATTGGCTTGAGCAGCATGAGGATGTCGTGTTTCCTGTCCGCACCGCTTCCCCAGCCCGCATCTGCTCCTGTGCTTCCATGAAGGGGGTACTGTTGTGCAAATAAGTAACTGCATGTTCACAGTGCACTGGTAGGCAGCCGGTAGTTTATTGATAACGGTCTTTTGTGATGTTCCTAGTGTTCAGGGAACATTGCTTTGGACCACCATCATTAAACAGAACGTTCTATAGAGAAGAAAAATATACCTACTTGCAGTTTCCTCCAGTGATGTCATAACTAGGCTCCCAACAGCAAAAAACACCACCAAAATTCTCATCTTGTCATAAGAGATATCAGGGAATACACTTCTGAGTCATCCCACAACCACCTTCTGCGAGGGATCCTTACCCAGCCCCAACATAAAACTCACCTGGTATCAAGCAGTCATCTACAACCAGTCTAACATTATTTCTGTGTGAAGTAAACTCTAAATTCTTTAGCTAAAAAATAACAGTGGTTCAGGAGGCTTTTCCCAAATAAGCTAACAACAAATCCACCAAGGTTAGCTGCACAGGATAAATGCACAGGCTGCAGACGCTGCATTTTAATAGGTCATAAGACAAAAGCCTGTCAGACTCAATCAGCTCCCCACACTATGACAAGGCCACCAGGCTGGAGCCTACACTGATCTCGCACTTTCAAATCCTCTTCTCCATAAGCTTTGGAACGCTGTAGTTGACAGGCATAAATACCTAAACCTTGTCAAAAAACGGAATTCACTTTTTCAGTTTTGGTCGTTAGCTCCTCTATCATTTTAAAATATTTACAGCACTGCCAAAGAGTTACGTCAACGCATAGCATGTATTCTTAAAATATGAGACTATAAACGGAATGATTTTTCTAGCTTAGGTAAGCAGATCCCAATGTGAAGGCCAGTCCTCCAGTTGGTTGGCTGAAGGTGCTGTAGACCGTTAGCGTATGGACCCTCCAAAGCGTGATAAAAGCAACTTGCCCCAGGCGGGAAAAGCTGTAATTACAATGGAATTACAGACATGCCATCTGGAATGCTTAAAAACTTTTTCTTTTCCCCAAGTAGTTCTACTCTGAGCATTAGTACATTCAAAACTACTTAGTCAAAGTTTTAAACAACTACTTTTTAGGTCATGCTGGCTAAGGTTAAACTTTTACTTTGGCTAAATATATTTGTTTCTTTGGAGGTAAGATTCTCAAAATGTAACATCTGTAAACATGATTTGGGAGAGGAATCTACTGGAGAATATGCTAGGTATTCCAACCCTTGGAACCCATCAAAAACTTTAAGGCAACAAAATTTCAAAGTTTAAAATTTCCCTTTCCAACTTTCTTTGTGATCCAGCTATGATGTTAAACAACAGGTCATCAATATATCATACAACTTGTACTATAATACTCCAAAAGAGACAGTCTATAGGGAAGGTGGGGGTCCTATGAATGACTGTCCAGGTCATCAGCATCAATTTCATAGACATTTATTTCCTCACCTGAGGTGTCAATAGTTTGAAGAGACAATTCTTTGCTAAACCTAAAAACAGAAAGCTTAAACTTCACAAGTATATATGCACCACCACCACCACCCCCTCAAACACTCAGTAATTTCCTCAAGGGTCTAAGAACATTCTGGGCAATGTCAACAGTAAAGAAGGAACTTACATTATGTAATCTGGTCATCACAATGGTACTGCTTTTCATTTTGTTAGAAAGAAGCAACGTGACAAGTTTCTTTTCGAAGGAAGGTTGTTAGGCAGGTAAATTATATCAAGAAGAAGCATGAAGAAGACTTTCTGAATTTGGAGGTTTGAATTTGGGCAACATGGTGGGTTTTCACATTTCTTCAATGTGACAACATATTAAATATTCAGTAAAAGAAGTTGACATCTATTATTCAATTAACATTTACTTAGGCCGTGACAGCATTAAAACAATATATAATTCTTGATAGCTCTTAATGACCATTCATCTGTAGATGTCAAAAGCAAAAAGCAAATTCAAACCTCTGCTAGCTGTAATGTTCTTTAATCAAAGGAGTTAATGTTTCATTTTCATGCTAATTGAAATCTATCATCTTTTAACATGCTAAAAAATAACTGTATGCTATTAACCTTACATAGTCCTCACTGTGCCTTAGGCATGATTCATTTTTGTACAGTATATAGTACCACTGAATAAATCAATTGTGAAACAGTAGAAGAAATATCTGAAACCAGCTGGCTCCACTATTCTCATAGGTCAAACCTAAAAAGGCAATTATGGTAAAGATAACTTGATGAAACTCAACATTTGCCTTAGAAAATGCAAACAAATAGTCTAAAAATACATACACATTTTTCACAGGGCTTGTTCAAATATAACTGAACATATTCCCTTGCCAGATAGTGTACATAATCAGATTCCATCTACTCTGTACTCTCTGTACATGAGTACTGTCCAAATTTTCAGTCTCCTAGATACTGACAGTCCAAAAGGCAAACTTTTTTCAAAAGCAAAAATGAGTATATACCCCCCAAACCTAACTGCTACAATAGAAATTTCCTAACACTCCCCACCTTGAAATACATACGCAGTTTTACAGAAGTACATGGAGCCCGCTGTCTGCTGTTCCCTGTCATTAGAAGGCTGTGGAAAGAGGATGGAAATCCAGCTTCCAACTGCTTAATGAGCAAGACTAGCCCCACCCAGGCCAGACCCCGCTGGAGAAGGGCATGCTCAGTAGAAAAGCCCAGCGTGGTTCCAAGTTACTTCATTCCTCAGCTAGAAAACCCACATGGGTCAAAGGAAAAGCCATCCTCTTGCTGTCTCTTCTACCCACTAAATGAAGAACACTTTACATAGAGAACAGTTTTAATGGCACAACTGTAATCCTATGATTATAACTGTTTACAATTCTACTACTGCTAGGAAATCTCTCCCTCGGTTTTTGTATCATTTTTACATTGCTTTGAATCTGCACCCCTCAACTTTGTTTTTATTTCTTGCTATTTTAATCCACCCTATAAATAAACACCAAAAGTACATGCATATAACATATAGTCTACTCATCTTTCTTGATAAAACTGGTATATATATTTTGATATAGAAAAGCCATTCAAATACACATATATTTCATGTTTATATATTGAAAACAGGACTATTCGGATTGATTTGTAAGAAAATGTGCTTATGCATTCACACTGTATTTAAAGGAAGGCCCGTTTCAATCTAGATTTATAGATGCCATCATATTGTCACAAAGCTGATAAATTCTTGTTTTATTATTATATTGACATCCTAAATTGAGCAATGATGGATACAAAAAGTGAAATCCTACATCCATTTGTCATATGAATACAAATACATATGGAAGCAAGGTAAATTTATAGTCACTAAAGGGAAATACAATTATTCTAAGATTCAGGTCAGAGAGCTTTGAAAAACACCAACCTTTCTTAATTTTACATTACCATCCCCCTACTCCCTTACATTTCCACATTAAATTCTGGTTGGTTTTTCCCATAGTATAGATATTTACATTAACCAGTGAGGACCAAGATAGACTCTGCATCTAGGTATACATATTTACATCTTGACCCTGTTACCATACCACACTGCTCTCCTACCGAACAGTTCTTAAGTCAATGAGGATTATATGTTCACATTCACCTACAGCAGTCTTTTTTTAAAAAGAATTATTACAAATAAAACATTATAAAATTAAATGAACAAGATATCACTCATACAAACTAGGAGAAAAAAAATAAGTTTTCCTTTATAGGTACTTAATGAAAATATGTTTCAGTAGCAGCTCTGAAGAGATTAATCTCTGTCAAAATGAACAAACACAAACAAAAAAACTCATTCTATATAATGGAAGTAAACTTCACTATCCACCCACAAAGCTTTCCCTGGTTCACAAAAGGGCAATATGGTGAGTTTTTTAGTAGAGCTTTATTGACTATGCCAAAGCCTTTGACTGTGTGGATCACAATCAACTGTGGAAAATTCTGAAGGAGATGGGAATACCAGACCATCTGACCTGCCTCTTGAAAAACCTGTATGCAGGTCAGGAAGCAACAGATAGAACTAGACATAGAACAACAGACTGGTTCCAAATAGGAAAAGGAGTACATCAAGGCTGTATATTGTCACCCTGCTTATTTAACTTTTATGCAGAGTACATCATGAGAAACGCTGGACTGGAAGAAGCACAGGCTGGAATCAAGATTGCCGGGAGAAATATCAATCACCTCAGATACACAGATGACACCACCTTTATGGCAGAAAGTGAAGAGGAACTAAAAGCCTCTTGATGAAAGTGAAAGAGGAGGGTTAAAAAGTTGGCTTAAAGCTCAACATTCAGAAAACGAAGATCATGGCATTCGGTCCCATCACTTCATGGCAAATAGATGGGCAAACAATAGCTGACTATTTTTCTGGGCTCCAAAAATCACTGCAGATGGTGATTGCAACCATGAAATTAAAAGACGCTTACTCCTTGGAAGGAAAGTTATGACCAACCCAGACAGCATATTAAAAAGCAGAGACATTACTTTGCCAACAAAGGTCCATCTAGTCAAGGCTATGGTTTTTCCTATGGTCATGTATGGATGTGAGAGTTGGACTATAAAGAAAGCTGACTGCTGAAGAATTGATGCTTTTGAACTGTGGTGTTGGAGAAGACTCTTGAGTCCCTTGGACTGCAAGCAGATCCAACCAGTCCATCCTAAAGGAGATCAGTCCTGGGTGTTCATTGGAAGGTCTGATGTTGAAGCTGAAACTCCAATACTTTGGCCACCTGATGCAAAGAGCTGATTCATTTGAAAAGACCCTGATGGTGGGAAAGACTGAGGGCAGGAGAAGGGGACGACAGAGGGTGAGATGGTTGGATGACATCACCAGCTCAATGCACATGAGTTTGGGTGGGCTCCAGGAGTTGGTGTTGGACAGGGAGGCCAGGCATGCTGCAGCTCATGGGGTCACAAAAAGAGTCGGACACAACTGAGCGACTGAACTGAACTGAACTTAGTAGAGCCAAATTTGTTTAGTCTATCTTTTATTCAGATTGTGTTTTTCACACACTTGTTAAATGTATTTTTAAAAACACAGAAACGGCAATAGAAACAGCAGAAGGATGGCAAATTTACTTTGGTATACTGACTTAAAAAAAATACTGGCTCCAAACCTTTTTTCTAAAATGTATTGCTCCATAGGGCTTCCCTGGTGGATCAGACAGTAAAGAAGCCACCTACAGTGTAGGAGACCTGGGTTCGATCCCTGGGTTAGGAAAACCCCCTGGAGGAGGTCATGGCAACACACTCAAGTATTCTTGCCTGGAGAGTCCCCGTGGACAGGGGAACCTGGCAGGCCACGGTCCATGGGGTCGCAAAGAGTCAGATATGACTGAGCAACTAAGCACAGCACTGCTCCACAGAATTCAGAAGTCTCAGGACTACTGAGACTACAGCACTGGATCCAATGAGGCTGACATAGGTAGATCTTTACCATCTGTCCCAGTCAACTCTCGTCACCACTGTGCCTGCCTTACTTCCTAACTCCTCTACTTCCATCAACTGAATTATATCTCCCCAACATCCATATACTGAAGCACTAATCCCCAAAGTGATGGTATTAGGAGGTGGGACCTTTGAGAGAGAATGATTAGATTCAGGTGAGGTCATCAGGGTGGAACCATCATGATGGAATTAGTGGCTTTCTAAAAGGGACACCAGTGAGCTTGCTCATTCTCTCACATTCTCGCTCTCTTACCTTGCTCTGTGAGGACACAGATTAGGCAGCCATCTACAATCTAAGAAGGGAATGTTCACCAAAAACTGACCATGCTGCCACTTGATCTTGGCCTTCTGGTCTCCAGAAGTATGAGAAAAAAGACTTGCAGTTTAAGTAAACAAGTATACGGCATTTTGTTATGGAAGCCCAAGCTGACTAAGGCGTCTACTTTCTTAATCATAGAACCCAATGCCACTGCTCATGCTCCTCTGCTTGCTTCAATCCTGCCCATGAGATATTGGATTCTCATTATTCAAATAAAGGTTAAGAGAATTAAGATAAGAGGTGAGTTTTGTGGCTCTCTGATTTGGAAGAACAAATCATTAAGAGAGTGGATAAAAGGAGAACCCAGAAAACGTAAAAAGTTTCCAAAACTCATATACTCAATAAGTGGTAGAGGTAGAAATTACACCAGTTTAGTCTGCTTCAAAACCAATACTAGTGGCATTGAAGGTATAGTGGACAGCAGCTTCCTTCAAAGCCAACACACTTTTCCACCAATGCTGCATTACCTCAATTTCAACACCCTTGTTTACTAGATGAGTAAACTAAACCCAAAGAAGTGAAGTAACTTATAAATAAGGGTACTCTGTGGGTTCTTGGCAGAGAAGTTACAAACTAGGTCCAGTATCATTTAAATTATTTCCAGTAAGGCTTTAAACACATTAAAATACATAAAATACATATGCTGTATGGTCTTAAATATAAAAAATTGCTCATATAAATGTGTATCTATTGCACCTGTATTAGGAAGATCCTAAACAGTCTTGCTTTGACACTGTTATTGTTTCACAAAAAGGGGAAATTAGTTTATCCTCAAAGTACTACTTCAGTATTCAAGGGAGTTGGTTGAGCATAGGGTGGGGGATATTTTTCCTATATTTGTATAGTTAAGTTGATGTATGACCAGTGCATTTTCTTGGCAAAACTCTATTAGTCTTTGCCCTGCTTCGTTCCGCATTCCAAGGCCAAATTTGCCTGTTACTCCAGGTGTTTCTTGACTTCCTACTTTTGCATTTCAGTCCCCTATAATGAAAAGGACATCTTTTTGGGGTGTTAGTTCTAAAAGGTCTTGTAGGTCTTCATAACACCGTTCCACTTCAGTTTCTTCAGCATTACTGGTTGGGGCATAGACTTGGATAACTGTGATATTGAATGGTTTGCCTTGGAGACGAACAGAGATCATTCTGTTGTTTTTGAGATTGCATCCGAATACTGCATTTCGGACTCTTTTGTTGACCATGATGGCTACTCCATTTCTTCTGAGGGATTCCTGCCCACAGTAGTAGATATAAAAAGGTCAGTTTTCATTCCAATTCCAAAAAAAGACAATGCAAAAGAATGCTCAAACTACCACACAATTGCACTCATCTCACATGCTAGTAAAGTAATGCTCTAAATTCTCCAAGCCAGGCTTCAGCAATACGTGAACCATGAACTTCCTGATGTTCAAGCTGGTTTTAGAAAAGGAAGAGGAACCAGAAATCAAATTGCGAACAACCACTGGATCATGGAAAAAGCAAGAGAGTTCCAGAAAAACATCTATTTCTGTTTTATTGACTATGCCAAAGCCTTTGACTGTGTGGATCACAATCAACTATGGAAAATTCTTCAAGAGATGGGAATACTATACCACCTAACCTGCCTCTTGAGAAATCTGTATGCAGGTCAGGAAGCAACAGCTAGAACTGGACATGGAACAACAGACTGCTTCCAAATAGGAAAAGGAGTACGTCAAGGCTGTATATTGTCACCCTGCTTATTTAACTTCTATGCAGAGTACATCATGAGAAACGCTGGACTGGAAGAAACACAAGCTGGAATCAAGACTGCTGGGAGAAATATCAATAACCTCAGATATGCAGATGACACCACCCTTATGGCAGAAAGTGAAGAGGAGCTTAAAAAGCCTCTTGATGAAAGTGAAAGAAGAAAGCGAAAAAGTTGGCTTAAAGCTCAACATTCAGAAAATGAAGGTCATGGCATCCGGGCCCATCACATCATGGGAAATAGATGGGGAAACAGTGGAAACAGTGTCAGACTTTCTTTTGGGGGGCTCCAAAATCACTGCAGATGGTGACTGCAGCCATGAAATTAAAAGACACTTACTCCTTGGAAGAAAAGTTATGACCAACCTAGATAGTATATTCAAAAGCAGAGACATTATTTTGCTGACTAAGGTTCATCCAGCCAAGGCTATGGTTTTTCCTGTGGTCATGTATGGATGTGAGAGTTGGATTGTGAAGAAGGCTGAGTGCCGAAGAATTGATGCTTTTGAACTGTGGTGTTGGAGAAGACTCTTGAGAGTCCCTTGGACTGCAAGGAGATCCAACCATTCCATTCTGAAGGAGATCAGCCCTGGGATTTCTTTGAAGGGTATGATGCTAAAGCTGAAGCTCCAGCACTTTGGCCACCTCATGTGAAGAGTTGACTCATTTAGAAAAGACTCTGATGCTGGGAGGGATTGGGGGCAGGAGAAGAAGAGGACGACAGAGGATGAGATGGCTGGATGGCATCACGGACTCGATGGACATGAGTCTGAGTGAACTCCAGGAGATGATGATGGACAGGGAGGCCTGGCGTGCTGCGATTCATGGGGTCGCAAAGAGTCGGACACGACTGAGCTACTGAACTGCACTGAACTGAAGTTGATGTATAAATAAAATTAAACCCAGTAAAATGATTTCTTGACTTGTACAAAATGCCCTATTTCCTGACTTTGAGGAAAAGGAATATAACTGAATAGGATGCAAGGATGCAGCAACCTGATGGTGACTCAAAGCTCCAAGACCATACAGGACACAAACTCTGTGCAGAAAATAAAGCTCTCAGTGTCACAGAAAGATAGTGAGCAGAAGAGTTCCTTTCAGTCTCCCCTCTCCCCATTATTCATCTAGCCTCCATTGGAGAAGCATATATCATCTGTCAAACCAGAAAAAAATCAAGTACGATTTTCTAGCATAACCCTAAAATAACCTAAAAAGTATTCAAAAAAATAAAAAATAACCCCTCTGTTTTTGAACTTTACTGATTTCACAGAGAATCCAACTTTGCTATATACCAATCATCATGCAAGACTATCCTTCTTGAACAAAACATGGAGAAAAGTTTTATGATTCTCTCAATCTGGATGAATTTCAACTTGTCTATAAAATCTTCTAACAGTCCACATTTCATAGGATCATTGCCATTCGATGTCGACAAAAAGAAAACAAACAAACAAAAAACAAAACAACTACTACACTAGTTCCACAGCCTCTGGCTAAGTTATCTTTTGACCACACACCACAGTTTAACTTTTCTCAGGCGCTGAACCCATAATAATTTACACAACTGCACATAAGTCACTCACAAAGTTTCTTTCCTACCATGTTTTGTAAAACGTAACATTAGAAAGTACTACAGATTTATGAGACTCTGGGCAAGAAAAATTCCATATGACCCCAGATTTTTACAGGGGGTTTGGAGAGAGAGAGCAGGAGCCGGTACAGGAGGGAAGCAAAAGAATAAAGGGATGGCAGTTGGGACTCCCTAAACAAAAAGTTAAATGTTCTGAAACCATCTAAGAAGTGTTAGGACAAAGCAGTAACAAATGCTCACCCACCCCGCTTTTTTTTTAAACTTCAAAAGTCAAAAGCATCATTATCAGAATTACACATTCAGACCAGTACAGTAATTCAGCATTTACTTTAAAATGTATTACTTTCATTTCACTTACATCTGCGAAAACTTTGCTGAGATCCACCTCTGCCCCAGACACTGGTCTAAGCCCTCAGGACTGGAAAGTTCTTCCCCATACCAGTCCTCAGGGATTTCACAGTCTAGCAGGGAAGACAGATGCATAAACAAATACTTATACCACATGGGACAAGGACTGTAACAGGTACAGTCAGGACACAGCCAAGTGGACAAGTTCCTTGGGGAGGACAAGGAAGGCATCATAGGCTTACAATGTTTAGGCTCATTCCTCTGTCATTTGAGATGAACAAATGATTCTGCTAATATTGTGGTAATGACTCTCCTTCCCTTACAGATTAAAAAAAAAAATTATCACAAAGCCCATCACATACAAAGCAGAAACAAAGATCTTGCTAGCATCTGGGCAATACCATCCACATGACCAAGCAAAATGGGATTCTTATAAAACAAGTATAGAATCAGAAGGGATCCCAGCTCTCATGTACCTCCTGTCCTTGCCTTTCAACAGACGGGGAAACCCAGAAGTTAGGTCACTTGTCAAGTTACACAGTAAATCAGGAGTAGAACCCAGGCTGGATGTCAGATTCTGCCTAATAACTCTATTTGCCTTTCTCCACTGCAGACTGTATTGCCTGGATGTGAGGGTAAGGGCCGAGACACTCTTGAGAAGATACCCAGCAACAGAGACCTTTTATGGCTGTCCAAGGGCCAGAAGAAACAAAGATCCCTGATGCTAGGCATCCAACTGACCCCCCAAAAGCTCCCCAACTCTGCCCTATCCTCTGGATCCAAGAAAAACCCTACACCTTCCTGCTTGCCCAAAAAGTACATTTCCAAAATAAAGAAGTCATTGTCAAGAAATGATCTAATCTCCCCAATCTGCAGTAACATTAAATTCACACGCAAACAGTCTGGACATTACTCCATGTTGTCACTTAACTAAGTCTGTAAAACAAAGGTACCAGCAGATAAACTACCTATATAATGGGATTCTTGTGGGCATCACAGGAGAACCTACACGAGAGCTACTAGTCAAGTGCAAAATGTTACATGAATGCAAATGACTATTAAACACACAATTTCAACCATCAAAACAATCACCTAGGCTTTCTCCTCAAAATGGTTGAATATACCATTACACTTATTCTTAAGTCAAACATTAACCTACAGTAATCTACCACCATTTATTTTTTCCTCAACTTGTAGATAGAAAACTGCTCCCCTACCCTAAGCTACCCTACATAGTTTCCCTTCTTTTCTTTCTTTCCCTTTAAAACAAGCACTACCATTTCCAAGACCCCTACTAGAACCACATAAACAGGAAACCTGCCAACATAAGGCTCTTGTCAAAAAACATGTTGTAGAAAGTTCATCACAGCAGACAAGCCACAGAAATGTTAAGGTGCATGCAATGTACAGTGTCCAGCTACTTGTCAGGCTCTGGGGACATAGAACCCCATCTGGGGTCCTCTCCTCATTTCGCTTGCATCACTATCTTCCTTTAGCCTGCCATCTGCATGGTTTGGGCACTTGTTTGAGGATCCAGTGTACTTCCAACCCTCCACATCTTTATTACCTCCATATTTTGAAACTGTCACTCCACTCACTTCTTTCTTTCATTTCTACAGAAACTTATCTCTCCAAATTTGAATTATGAAAGAAAACCCTAAGCACAAGTGCTAATACATTCTCAATCCATAGCCCCTCCCCACCTGAAACAATAAATATCCAACATTAAGCTAGAGTGGGGCCTTCCCTGATAGCTCAGTTGGTAAAGAATCTGCCTGCAATGCAGGAGACCCCATTTCAATTCCTGGATCGGGAAGATCCACTGGAGAAGGGATAGGCTACCCACTCCACTATTCTTGGGCTTCCCTTGTGGCTCAGCTGATGAAGAATTCGTTTGCAACACGGGAGACCTGGGTTCTATCCCTGGGTTGGGAAGATCCCCTGGAGAAGGGAAAGTCTACCCACTCCAGTATTCTGGCCTGGAGAATTCCATGGACTATAGCCCATGAGGTTGCAGAGAGTCGGACACAACTGAGTGACTTTCACAAGCTAGAGGACTCACTATTATCTGTATCTATGAGATCCTGAATTCCATAATTTTAGGCTTTGCTAAGATCCATTCATTCAACGAGGAACTACCCTTTTTGTCTACTGATAGCTGTTCAGGTTACACACCTGTATAAAAATTGGCTCCAGCAGTGCAAGAGAAGAGTATTTAAATAAATACACTACAAAGAGAATAGAGCTAAAGTATAGGCATAAACATTTCAACAGTAACTGACTTGATATGGGAAGAATGCTTCCCAAGGTGACGCTGACGCTGACCTTGAAGGAGAAGGAGGGCTGATTGTAAGCGGGTTAAAGCACACTCCTCACTGTGGGAATAGAGAGTGAAGAAACAGAATCACCAGAGATAAAAGCATTGCTGAGAACAGCGAGTCCACACCTCATCTGCCCAGAATACAGGGTGGGGAATGGAGGAAATGGGACAAGGGAGGTAGTAGCCCAATAATGAGTGATGAGTACGCTAAGCTCAGATGTTTCAACTCTGTCCTGAAGGCAATGAAAAGTAAGATTCATTTTGCATTTCGGGAGGATGGCTTCGGCACTCACGTGATAACAAACGCCACAGTAAAAGGAAACTAGTTAAGCAGAGGCTCCGATGATCCAGAAAATAGCATCAAAAAATGACACGGAGGCAACAGGGAAGCAAATGAAGAGATAAAGTCAGTAAATATTTAGTAGTTAAAATGGACAGGATTTGATAAAAGAATTGAGCAGTGGGAGTCAGGGAGAACAAAGTTTCCAGGTTCTTGGCAGTCAAAGGTCAGACTGCGGGAACATGAACCTAGAGATAGATTTCCAAAAAGAATATGAAAGACGGATGAAAGAAGCCCAAGCTTCCACTTCTAACACATTTGGACTAAGTGACTGTGTGACATCTGGGTGGAAAATCAGGCCAGCTGGAGATATGTGTCTGAACCACAGAGCCTAGGTTTCCATGCTAAGATTTGGAACTGCTTGGTCAATCAGCGTAATTTGAAGCTATAGAAGAGATGAAACCCAAGGCAAGACAGAATTCCAAAAAACAAAAATGCTCGTAGTAAATAACCAGGCAGGGAGCAAAGAACCTATGAAGGAGGGTGGGAAGGATCAGAATAAGATAAAGACATCTAACCAAGCAAGTGTTGCCCCAAGAGAAGAGCTGGGCTGGGAGCAATGGACAACAGGCGAAGGGCAGAGTGCTTCTAGTACCAAATAAGACTTTGCAGGCATCATGAAAGACTGCTGATAACCTCAAAGAGCAAGTCCAGTGGACAGTAGCAGAAAAAGACAACTGGCTAACGGAAAAATGCTAAAGAGGGGGAGTATGAAAAAGGGGTAAACTAATCTCTGAAATTTAGTGCCAGAGAAGAGTCTGGAACAAGTGATAGCAATAACAACAAGAGGTATGGCTGCGAGGCAATCTACCTATACAGGAGATGTTTGGGTTATTTTATTTGGTGCAGGCTTTTGGTGGGAAAGACAAAGTAGGGAGAGGCTCAAGATACGAAAGAGAGAAAGGAAAATGAATGCCAGGAAGTCCAGAAGAGAGAAATGCATCTAATCTGGGACGGCACGAGGGACATGTCTAGCTCAGGGACCAAAGAGAAGGGAACTGGAAACATGCGTGGACTAGAAGAAGAAGTGGTGTAAGGAAAATGAAACCAGAGAGGAAATACGGTCCATCTCCTAGAATACAGTCAATGATAATCCTCTCAGCATTCATGTTAACACAGGATTCAAAATGGGTTAAACGTAACAATTCTCAATATGGAAAAATTATTGGTATTTTAAGTTTTTCAAAATTGGGGATGCCCTGCATAATCTTCTACCTTAACTAATTTGTAAATCAGTACCTATTAAATTATCAAGAATATCATAAAATGAGTGCCATCTTCATATCACTATAGATGCCCAGAAAGAGAAGCTAAAAAATAAGTCACTGAAATCGCAAGGTTTGGAGAAGGGTATTTTGTTTTGCTTTAATCACAGCGTGTGCCAAGGGCTTGGTTAAATGTATTTACAAGATACAATAACCGTAACTGTAATTCCTGTTCTCAAACTGTGAAGCCTGTGTCTCAATAAAATACCAGTTTAAAAGACAAGACAATAAAGACCACGGTCACCACCAGAACCCCATAAGAATATGTGAAAGGTTATAAAACAAAACTCCTTTTATAGAGTTGAATCCTTTCCAGGGTGGGCCTTTAAGACATTCTGACAGTACACACAAATACTATCTCTGGAACAAAACCAAAAAGGCACAGCTGCGAGACATCTTCCACTGAAGTTGTAACTGACTCAATGGCAGTCCTTCCTTTGAGCAAGAGAGTCTATAAAAACCAGAAGCAGAGCTATTTTCCCCTACAAACTGCTGAGTGGAATCACTTTCTCCTGACCCAAACTGCAGCTTTATTAAAAAGCTAAAATAGACAGCATGGCCAGTATAACTCCATAATAAATTTGTAAAAGAAAACATACCTAAAACTTGAAAAAAGTATAGATACATAGATATATACACACACACATATATATGCTTTTCTTAATGAAAAACATATCTGTATGTAAATATATGAATGTATTTATAAATGCAAAATATATTTATATGACATATAAATATATTTATGACTTATAAATATATTTGTAAATACAAAATATAATATTATATGACATATAAATATATTTATAAATATAAAATATAAATATATTTATATGAAATATAAATATATAAATACAAAATACATTATACTTACATGAAATATAAAATATTTATAAATACAAAATATATTTATATGAAATACAAAATATATATTTGTGTTTATATATGAAATATATAAATATATAAAATATATATGTATATAAATATACATATATATATGTGTGTGTGTTTTTCATTAAGAAAAACCCCCAGCTAAACTGAAACTATAATACATGGATATACACATTTTTTAAATTACAGTCCATCACCATCACAAACAGGAAATTTGGATTTGCCTTAATAGAAATTTTTCCCCAAATGCCTTAATAGAAAATTTTTCCCCAAACCTCTAAGGATTAGTACTAACCAAAAATATTTAGATGATTATTAGTGTTAATATCCTCAATACTGACTTGAACTTTTGATACCTAGATATTTGTGACTGAAAAGGAAAAAAAATGTCAAAAGACATTTTGAAATCAATTAGATATAACTCCAACATATGAAAAACAATTTAAGTAGCCAAATCAATACTTTATTCATGATGTTTTCCAAGCTGGAGTTTTACTGTTTCTATAGCAATATCAACAAAATACTCATACACATACTTCTGCACCCAAGATGAAAACCAGTAACCACTTCTCTAGTTTGTTCTTACTACAGCTTCCAACCAAAAAAATAAAAATAAAAAAAAGTCAGCCTTCCTAAACTTCACTCCAGAAACTTCAAAACCTAAGGTTTTAAATAAATAACAGTTGCAGTTAACCATAAATGTCAAATATTCTCAAATTCTTCAGAAGGGAGGTTAATGACAATTTTGGTATTTCTTTGACAATAACTCATTCGGAACAACAACAACAAAGATGAGAACGGAACAAATTGCTAACAAATGACTTACTTGGAAAATTATCTAAATTCTAGAGAAATAAAACACCAAAACTGTGCCAAGATGTACAGCAAGAGTTCAATATTCTAAAGCCAAGACACAAGCAACTTTCTGTGTCAGATATACTTTCAACATCTCTTTTGTTGGAATTGTTTTGACAGAACAAAATACTTTACTAGGATTAATAGGCTTGCCTATTTTGTGAGCAAGCTCTCTGCCTTATTCTTTACAAACATCCCTATTTATGTCTTAAAACATCTCTGCACGGTAAGTATTATCAAGCTCATAAATAAACTAAGGCTCAGAGAAATGAATTAACATGCCTTAAAAAGCATGGAATGCAAAATACTAAAGTGGTTAACTGTCAATCTTGGAACCAGACAAACCTGAACCTGGATCCTGGCTTAACCTCCAACAACTATGTATGAGACAGATGTCTGAGGTTTGAAAGTAATTCTATTTTATTTGAAACACGTTCTTTACATTTTACCACTTGCTTATGCAAATTCCCAGCTATACGTCACCACATGCCAAAACGCAGTCTTCACATAAACAGTCTCACTACCTATGCCTCACATTGCACATGGACTTCAGACACTGGGACTTACTGTAAATACATGTTATACTCTAATACATTTCTAGCGTTTAGGATTCCTGGTTTTCACCCAGACGGCCCGGGTTTGACTCCTGGTGTGGGGAAGGAGATTCTTTGGGCTTCTCTAGTGGCTCAGCTGGTAAAGAATCTATCTGCATTGTAGGAGACCTGGGTTTGATCCCTGGGTTGGGAAGATCCCCTGGAGAAGGGAAAGGCTACCCACTCCTCCAGTATTCTAGCCTGGAGAATTCCAAAATGTGAAGTCAAGTGGGCCTTAGAAAGCATCACTACGAACAAAGCTAGTGGAGGTGATGGAATTCCAATTGAGCTGTTTCAAATCCTGAAAGATGATGCTGTGAAAGTGCTGTACTCAATATGCCAGCAAATTTGGAAAGCTCAGCAGTGGCCACAGGACAGGAAAAGGTCAGTTTTCATTCCAATTCCAAAGAAAGGTAATGAAAAAGAATGCTCAAACTACCACACAATTGCACTCATCTCACATGCTAGTAAAGTAATGCTCTAAATTCTCCAAGCCAGGCTCCAGCTATACGTGAACCGTGAACTCCCTGATGTTCAAGCTGGTTTTAGAAAAGGCAGAGAAACCAGAGATCAAATTGCCAACATCCACTGGATCATGGAAAAAGCAAGAGAGTTCCAAAAACATCTATTTCTGCTTTACTGACTATGCCAAAGCCTTTGACTGTGTGGATCACAATCAACTGTGGAAAATTCTGAAAGAGATGGGAATACCAGACCACCTGACCTGCCTCTTGAGAAATCTGTATGCAGGTCAGGAAGCACCAGTTAGAACTGGACATGGAACAACAGACTGCTTCCAAATCGGAAAAGGAGTACGTCAAGGCTGTATATTGTCACCCTGCTTATTTAACTTCTATGCAGAGTACATCATGAGAAACGCTGGACTGGAAGAAACACAAGCTGGAATCAAGACTGCTGGGAGAAATATCAATAACCTCAGATATGCAGATGACACCACCCTTATGGCAGAAAGTGAAGAGGAACTCAAAAGCCTCTTGATGAAAGTGAAAGAGGAGAGCGAAAAAGTTGGCTTAAAGCTCAACATGCAGAAAATGAAGATCATGGCATCCGGTCCCATCACTTCATGGGAAATAGATGGGGAAACAGTGGAAACAGTGTCAGACTTTATTTTGGGGGGCTCCAAAATCACTGCAGATGGTGACTGCAGCCATGAAATTAAAAGATGTTTACTCCTTGGAAGCCAAGTTATGACCAACCTAGACAGTATATTCAAAAGCAGAGACATTACTTTGCCAACTAAGGTCCGTCTCGTCAAGGCTATGGTTTTTCCTATGGTCATGTATGGATGTGAGAGTTGGACTGTTAAGAAGGCTGAGTGCCAAAGAACTGATGCTTTTGAACTGTGGTGTTGGAGAAGACTCTTGAGAGTCCCTTGGACTGCAAGGAAATCCAACCAGTCCATTCTGAAGGAGATCAACCCTGGGATTTCTTTGGAAGGAATAATGCTAAAGCTGAAACTCTAGTACTTTGGCCACCTCATGAGAAGAGTTGACTCATTGGAAAAAACTCTGATGCTAGGAGGGATTGGGGGCAGGAGGAGAAAGGGACGACCGAGGATGAGATGGCTGGATGGCATCACTGACTCGATGGATGTGAGTCTGAGTGAACTCAGGGAGATAGTGATGAACAGGGAGGCCTGGCGTGCTGCGATTCATGGGGTCACAAAGAGTCGGACACGACTCAGCGACTGAACTGAACTGTATAGTCCATGGGGTCGCAAAGAGTTGGACACAACTGAGCGACTTTCAGTTCACTCTAATACATGTTCTCAACAAATATTTTTTTTAGAAATACATAAAGTGAAAAGTGAAAGTGAAGTCGCTCAGTTGTGTCCAACTCTTTGGGACCCCACGGACTGTAGCCTATCAGGCTCCTCTGTCCATGGGATTTTCCAGACAAGAGTGCTGGAGTGGATTGCCATTTCCTTCTCCAGGGGATCTTCCCGACCCAGGAATTGAACCTGGGTCTCCCACATTACAGACGCTTTACTGTCTGAGCCACCAGGGAAGCCCAGAAATACATAAGGAAAACTTCAAAGAACAAGTAAAAAGTCTTGATCTTTTTAATTTCCAAACATACATGTATATTTCAGTAGATCCTTACCCATGTTAATGGCTAGGTCATGGGCTTCCCAGGTGGCTCAGTAGTAAAGAATCTGCCTGCAAAGCAGGAGACATAAGTTTGGTCCCTGGGTTGGAAAGACCCCCCTGGAGGAGGAAATGGCAACCCACTCCAGTATTCTTGCCTGGGAAATTCCATGGAACAGAGGAGCCTGGTGGGCTACAGTCCATGGGGTCACAAAAGTGTTGGAAATGACTTAGTGACTAAACAACAACAAAAATACCACATCGTGCCTTTCTTCAAAACACTAGGAACCATTTGAGAAGACCAGGGAAGTGCAAATAAAAAGCCATCCATATAAACTTGTGAAAGGTGAAAGTTTAGTTGGTCAGTCATGTCCAACTCTTTGTGACCCCATGGACTGTTGGCTACCAGGCTCCTCCATCCATGGGATTTTCCAGGCAAGAGTACTGGAGTGGGTTGCCATCTCCTTCTCCAGAGGATCTTCCCAACCTAGGGATCAAACCCACGTCTCCCACATTGTAGGCAGACGCTTTACTGTCTGAGCCACCAGGAAGTCCTATAAACTTATGAGTTAACTATAAATGCATAAAATAAAGTGTATACCTATTGACACTACAAACACATATACAAGATTTCCCAAAATAGTTTTGATTTCAAACATTCCATCCTACTCTTTGCGTGAGCAAACTTACACATAATTCCAGATCACACATTACAATTTTTTAAGTGAGACGACAATCATCTGATGTAGGCATTTGGGACTAAGATAATTGCAGGCTAGAGTAGTAAGCAGAAGAAATTTGAACATAACTTTGCAAGAAAGGATACATTGTTATTGGTGGGAAAGAGGGACAGTGATATTCAAGACAAACAGGAACAGTCTTTGGGCAGACTGAAGCAGCAAGATGCACAAGATGGTTTGGACGTCTGGCAAAGCAGGAAGCAGTGAGCAGGACAGGGGGCTGACCACTATCGCTGGATCAGTCACATACAAAGATAAGTCAGAAGTAATGCTGAAAAATGATAGCTGGAAAGAGTGTTGAGAGCTTTGAAGATGAAAAGGCCTCTGGGCTAAAAAAGATAGATCACCTTGCCTAAAGTTTTATGTTGGTGGGTTTTCTTCCTGCAGAGTAAGGGGGCTAACAGCTTGTTGTTGTTGTTGTTTTTTAAATAACATACAAAATACCCACTTTAACCATAAAATTCAATGTTTTTTAGGGTTGCCAGTTGTGTAACCATTACCACAAACAATTTTAGAACATTTCATCAACTCAAAAATAAATCCCAAACATCCCAACTCATTCTACGAGGTCTGAAACCAAAGCCAAACAAAGATGTCACAAAAAAGGAAACTATAACCAATACCCCTAATTGAGGCAAAAGTCCTCAATAAAATATTAGCAAACCAAATCCAGCAAGGTATTAAAAAGATCTTATACCATGATCAAGTGTAATTTACTCTAGGAATATAAGGATGATTCAAAATGTGAAATTCAATCAATATAATTATATTAATAGAAGAAAAATACATGATCATCTCAATAGAAAGAAAAAGAATTTGACAAAATGCGACACCTTTTCAAGATAAATAAACTAAAAATAATAAAAATAGAAGGAAATTTCCTCAACATGCAAAGAGCATCTGCAAAAGAGCATCTAACATCATACTAAATGACAAAGACTGAAAGCTTTCCCCCTAAGATCAGGAACAAGACAAGATGCCCCCTCTCACGACCTCTTATCATTCTATTCAATGTTGTGCTTAAGTTCAAGCCAGGGCAATTAAGAAAGAAAAATAAAAAGCACGCAAATAAGAAAGGGAGAAGTAAACTTCTCTACTTGCAGATGACATAATTGTAATAAATAAAAATCCTTTAAAATACATTTAAAAAGCTAATAGAGGGGTTCAGGAAAGTTGCAGGGTATAAAATGAATATGCAAACAGTTCTATTTCTATACATAAGCAATGAACACTCCAAAATAATAATAATATCTCACTTAGCATCAAAAAGAGTAAAATATATAGGGTAAATTTAGACAAGGAAGTATAAGGCTTGTACACTGAAAAGTATGTAACACTAGTCAAAAAAAATCAAAGGCTTAAGTAAATCCATGTTTATGGATTCAAACACTTAATATTGTAAAGAGCCCATTAACCATCAAACAGTTGTGATAACACAGACGTGATAACACAGACATAGAGAACAGACTTATGGACATGGGGTAGGGGGAGGAAGAAGAGGGTGAGAGCTATGGAGAGAAGTACACGGAAACTTACATGACCATATATAAAATAGACAGCCAATGGGAATTTGCTGTCTGACTCAGGGAACTCAAACAGGGGCTCTGTATCAACCGAGAGGGGTGGGAGGGGGAGGGAGATGGGAGGGAGGCTCAAGGTGGGGGACATACGTATACCTATATCACTGATTCATGCTGACATTTGACAGAAACCAACAAAATTCTGTAAAGCAATTATCCTTCAATTAAAAAACAATGTTTTTAAAAAGAGAGACAAGTAAAGAATCAATTGGAGCGAGGTATATCTGACAGGGAGGAAAAGGCCCAGTGAAAAGAAGAACACAGAAGAAAAGATATCCAGAGGAAGTTATATCTAAATTGAGACCTGAGAGTAGCAACATGTACAAAGTCTAGACACGGCAGAAAACCTGATATATGAGCTAAATTCAGAGAGGCAACCTGACATCTGAAACTCAATAAGGACGTTAAAGTCCAAAACAGCAAGCATAAAAGTGATGTTACAAAGTCGGAGGCGCTTCTGAAAAGTAAAGTGGTACCATGAAAGGATTTTAAGCTTAAAACTAAAAGACTTTGAAACTACAGTTCTGACTACAATATGAAGAACAAAAATTTTTTAAACTGTGGGGGGAGGGGTGACAGGAAAACCAGACAGAACATTACATATCTATTACATAGATATTACATATCTAAGAAATGCTGCTGCTGCTGCTGCTGCTGCTGCTGCTGCTGCTGCTGCGAAGTCGCTTCAGTTGTGCCCAACCCTGTGAGACCCCATAGACAGCAGCCCACCAGGCTCCCCATCCCTGGGATTCTCCAGGCAAGAACACTGGAGTGAGTTGCCATTTCCTTCTCCAATGCATGAAAGTGAAAAGTGAAAGTGAAGTCGCTCAGTCGTGTCCGATTCTTCACAACCCCATGGACTGCAGCCTACCAGGCTCCTCCATCCATGGGATTCTCCAGGCAAGAGTATTGGAGTGGGGTGCCATTTGCCATTTCTTTCTCCATCTAAGAAATGATAGCTGCATTAATGTTTAAAAAATAAAATATTAGCAAACAGGTAGTCAGTCTCTGCTTCCTCACTGACAAAGAGAATTTTGCCATTGTAGCTTCAATTTTAAAAGCAACTTGACTGATTTATTGTGGAATGGGCTGAGTTACTAAAGAATAGACCCATAAAGAACACAGGTGAGACTCAAACTGAAACTGAGAAAGTTGATGTTCATAGTTTGGGAGGAGACTGGTTGAAAGGAAAGAGCATGAAAGCTGTTTTTAAACTGTCATGAGGAAAAGTAAGAAAAATTCATAAAGATACAGAGAATTTTTAAGTTTTGCCATTATTATAAAACCACATTCTGGTTTTTCAAGAGACCAGAGTAAAAACATAAGTGGTTTGTCAATTCTTTGTCAATTAAGACTTGTATTTCTTTGACTACCAAAGTTGAAACTGAACCCCAAAAGAGCTCAGCTTTGTGCAGGTTATAGTATCTGACTAGAGAAGTTATCAGTGGAAGGAATGGATAAATTCAAGTAATATTCAATTGGTAGAATGATAAGAATTTGGTAACACATAGAGTTAAGAGAGAAAGATAAAGAACAATTAATTGGGCAGCAAAGTCAGTCACTGAAATAGTTATAAAAGGAGGAACAGAGGGTTTGGAGACAAATTTAATGAGTTAAATTAGGTAACAAAGAGGTACATAAAAAAAAGAAAAAACAAAGCAAAACAAAAAAAACGAGGTATAGATGAATAAGCCAACAGTAAAGATAGAATGGCCTCAAAGAAAAATAACTCAATCCAGAGGAAGACAGAAAAACAAAGGGGAAAAAAAGAAAAAGAAAGAACAGATGGAACAAACAGAAAACAAAGAACAAAATGGTGCCCAGCAACAATTAATTAAATGTAAATGGCCTAAATGTACCAACTAAAAGAGAGATTGCCAGAGTAGGTAAATGATCCATTTCTAAGTAAGTCATATACCAAAAAAATCTACTTTAAATATTAGGAATGGGAACAAGAAACGGCATGAAGAAGCAAACTGTGCTTTGTACAGAATCAATCATGATGGAAAATCAAAGAGATGGCCCTAGACAGCAGAAATGAGGTGTTTTATTTACTATAAGATTGAGGTGGGGAAAGGTCTAGAAAAAGAACTCATAATATTATAAATAACTGTGGTCTCTATACTATGTTAGGGTATAAGGAAGTGTCCTGAAGGTGCTTAAAATCTAATTATGTAAGCAAATTTTTGTTACTAAACTGTATAATCTTGGTTCAAAGTCCATGACATGGAACCAACAGAGGCTTTCAAACTAAAATATATCAATTTTAAGCCTGTGATACTTACTTGCTACTCTTATTTCCACCTTCCCTTTTTATTAGCTAACCTAGTAGAACGCGCACCACCATAACTGTGTCTTCTTCCACACCAACACAAACCACGAAGGCAGTCATATGGTAGGCAGGGGGGCTGCAGGTAAAGAAATTTGTGTACTATACCAAGTATTGTCACCAAATGCCAAACCTACAACACAGCACATTAAAAAGCAGAGACATTAGTGTGCCGACAAAGGACCGTATAGTCAAAGCTATGATTTTTCCAGTAGTCATGTATGGATGTGAGAGTTGGACCATAAAGAAAGCTGAGTGCCAAAGAACTGATGTTTTGCAACTGTGGCATTGGAAAAGACTATTGAGAGTCCCCTGGACTGCAAGGAGATCAAACCAGTCAATCCTAAAGGAAATCAGTCCTGAATATTCATTGGAAAGACTGATGCTAAAGCTGAGGCTTTAGCATACTTTGGCCACCTGATGCAAAGAACTGACTCATTGGAAAAGACCCTGATGCTGAGAAAGATTGAAGGCAGGAGGAGAAGGGGATGACACAGAACAAGATGATTGGATGGCATCACCAACTCAATGGACAGGAGTCTGAGTAGGCTCTGGGAGTTGGTGATGGACAGGGAAGCCTGGTGTGCTGCAGTCCATGGGGTCACAAAGATTTGGATGTAACTCAGCAACTGAACTGACTGACTGACACCAAATATGTATTTACAGGGGCCTTACAGTTTACAAAGCCTTTACTGCTTCCCAATTACACTCATATTTAAATTTAAGCTAAGAGACTTTTGATGCATCTAATTTATATTTTGTATAATAGAAAGCTCTTATTATTGCATACCCACATTCTATTTTGCTAGGCTTCAAAAATCTAATGCTATAGTAGTATTTTTATTCTTTGCCTCCCCAAACGCCTACATTATTTAAAACAGCAATGTCCAAAGTTATTTGAACTTCACCACATATACAAACTGCAGCCATGAAATTAAAGGATGCTTACTCCTTGGAAGGAAAGCTTTGACCAACCTAAACAGCATATTAAAAAGCAGAGACATTACTTTGCCAACAAAGGTCCTCTAGTCAAGGCTATGGTTTTTCTAGTAGTCATGTATGGATGTGAGAGTTGGACTATAAAGAAAGCTGAGGGCCGAAGAATTGATGCTTTTGAACTGTGGTGTTGGAGAAGACTCTTGAGAGTCCCCTGGATTGCAAGGAGATCCAACCAGTCCATCCTAAAGGAGATCAGTCCTGGGTGTTCATTGGAAGGACTGATGCTGAAGCTGAAACTCCAATACTTTGGCCACCTCATGCGAAGAACTGACTGAAGAGTCAGAATAATCAGAAGCATTAGAAGAACCTGATGCTGGGAAAGATTGAAGGCGGGAGGAAAGAGGACAACAGAGGATGAGATGGTTGGATGGCATCACCAACTCAATGGACATGAGTTTGGGTAAACTCCAGGAGTTGGTGATAGACAGGGAGGCCTGGCATGCTACAGTCCATGGGGTCGCAAAGAGTCAGACATGACTGAGTGACTGAACTGAACATATATACTTCTTTCTACCAAGTTCTAAGAAGCAAAATTACAGCCAAAAATTCTCAATGAACATTTTGAGGTGTGCTAACTACAAGGAAGGATGGGAACAATATGAATACCTAGTATACTCAACATGTTATCTTTGCTTTACTCCTCTTTAGAAAAGGATATTAGTATTTGCAAGAGAGATGCATAAAAATATCTTTTCAAGCTTTTACTTTGAGAAGACTGTGAAAAGTTCACATCCATGGTTATAATTTGTTTCTCTTGGATCTAAACATACACCCACCCATTGGCTTCAGAAAAGTGCTTGGCCAGAAACCCTAGGACAGTGATACTTCCTGGAAATTTCAGTTGGAAAGAAAAAGTATCCTGTCCATGAAGGGATCTGCCAGTAGCAAATAATGCAAATGTTCTTTTGTGTTAATACCAATTTGTAAAAACCTATTCTTACACAAAAGATACATTCATTCATTCAACAAATATTTCCTATACAACTATTAAGAAGGTAATTTACAAAAAGATTCTCACTTACTTGATACATGATATGATTTTATTAATTATTAAGCAAAACAGTTAAAAAATGTTTTATTTATCCAGTTTTCAGGGGCAATTCCCAGTCCCCAAAATGCCTCTCTTTGCTATTGACTGGCTGTCTCTCCATGTGAACAATAGGTTCCCAGGAGCAAAGACTGCAGCCTTACATCTATATCCCCCACAACCCAATATAACACCTGTCATACAGCAAAGGAAGCCAAAGGAATGTTTGATGAATGAATGGACTGATGGTTCATACTCAATTAGTAGTACAAACAAAAATCCCAGTAAAAAATAAATAAATTCAGTACAACTGTCACTCCTGACCCTTTCCTCACTCTTCATCCAGGCTCATAGTGTTGTTCGTTTCTCTACAGGTATTTCTACTGCTGAAATGACCATTTTCGAATTCTGGGCATGAGTCTTCCTCACTGTAAAGTTATCTGCAACTCAGCCTTCATCCCCATCTTTGAATGCCCAGCCTGGCTCACAGTAAGACTGGGCACAAATCTGTCTCATAATAAAGAGCAACAAATACCAAAGACACCTACTTAAATCAGTACTGCCAAGCTTCAGGTTATTACTCTGTAGTAAAAACAAAGTACTTAACTGGTAACAGTGAGATTTACAATTAAAATTAGGTTAAGTAAATATTTGATCCTAGTCATCGGTACAATAAATACCACCCAAAAACCTCAGCACCAGATTTTATTGCACAGAAATACAAAAGTGTTACTGGAGTTGGAAATTTCACCTAGAAGCCATAAATAAAAGAAATACAAAAGGATTCTTCCTTGGGTAGATGCCTTTAACTGAGGGTAAAATTCACCGGCACAGATACCCAGGGAAATCCAATAATTCCCCATAAAACCTGGCATGTAGTATTTCTGCAATACAGATATCTGCAATTATGCCTCTTCCTTCAAAGAAATAATAGCAATGAAAATTTCTGAGAGGCTTCCAGTGGCTCTGTGGGGAGTATGGAGACCGAACTGCTCAGTATAATCTCCCGGGTTCCGCACTGCCTGACTCCAGTCCAGATATGAGGCTCATCTTCTGCTTATGCTCTCTCACACATGCCGAGCTCCAGCCACACCAGCCTCCTCAACAAGAAATGCTTCCGTGTCCTCATTAACGCTGACTCTCCTCTGTCTAGACTGTCCACTTCCCCTGTCTACACTTGAGGGAAAAAAAATCTAACCCCAGCTTCCAGGTATAAGGTTAAAAACAAGCAGTTTGTGACCAAACCTAACAATAGCTCTGTTACTGACTTTTAGAAAACAGAATAAAACATGGGGGCGGGGGAGGCAATCAAGTTATTTGTGAGTTTATGGTACATACACACTGTCACAAATCACAAGGCTCTCAAAGGGAAGTCTGGTAAACCAACCCAGCAGGGAGTGTCTACCACTCCAGGAGGACCCACTGGCAAAGGAAGCAGGAGGCCAAGAATGGCGAGGAAAGTTGAAGTTAAGTCGCTCAGTCGTGTCCAGCTCTTTGCGACCCGTGGACTGTAGCCCACCAAGCTCCTCCGTCCATGGTATTTTTCCAGGCAAGAATACTGGAGTGGGTTGCCATTTCCTTCTCCAGGGGATCTTCCCAACCCAGGGATTGAACCCAGGTCTCCCACGTTGCAGGCAGACGCTTTAACCTCTGCACCACCAGGGAAGCCCCAAGAATGGCGAAGTCAGACTTAAATGGAGAGTAACACAGCCCCTTCTCGGAGACGGCCCTGAGGTATACACAGTGAGTGAAGGCGATCCTCCAAATGGACAGACCCAGGGGCAGTAAGATCTGATCAGGAATTATACTTCAAGGACAAGCTATCCCCAGAGCAACCACTGCTCTTAACCTACCTAATCATACACCCCACAAACCACACAACTTGGTGATCCAAGAGGGTAATTTACAGCTACACGACAGGACAGGGCAGGGCAGAGCACTGCCCAAGGGGAAATCTCAACAATGCGGCTGATCGAGACATCTGATCTGGATGGAACTGAAGCCAGAGGGATGGACATCACCGGTACACCGTGTTCTATGAGACAATACTCTGCCTCTAGGTGCAGCAGGCCAACAGAACTTTATATGGTCTGTCCTTGGAAGAGGGAAGGACTGTATCTGCAGCTGACCTGTGTAAGCTGAACTAAAAGGATATACACACAATTATACGTTATACCTAAATGTATGGAACTGTGTGTATACATATATATATCAGACAAATGGTGGAATGTAGCACTCCTAAGAATCTATTTAGCAGCCACATCTAACTTCCCCCTCTGTCACCATCCCCCTGATATTTTCCTCCCACCAAAGAATTTGCCTGGATCTATTCAAGCCATTTGGGTTCAGCCATAATTCAAGTGTCTCATATCTTCCTCAGTCCCTTTTTTATCTCCTCCCATTATCACCTATAATTCCATGTTAACCATACCAGAACATCTATCTCAATACATGCTGAATGAAACAACAGAACAGCACAGATATAACAAGATATAAATATTTTTCCCATTGGATCCTAGAGTAATCAGAGCCAGGCTTGAGATGCTTTTCTCTTCTGGAAGAAGACTGGTTGAAGTATCTACCAATCCCCTGGAGAGGATTTCCTCTCACCTCAACCTTTAATGTTGCTGTTGTTGTTTAGTTGATCAGTCGAGTCCAACTCCTTGTGACCCCATGGACTGCAGCCCACCAGGCTCCTCTGGCCACAGGATTCTCCAGGCAAGAGTACTGGCATGGATTACCATTTCCTCCTCCAGAGTATCTTACAGACTCAGGGATCGAACTGGAGTTTTCTGTGTCTCCTGCACTGTCAGGCAGATTCTTTACCACTGAGCCACCTGGGAAGTTTATTTCTGCCATGGAGTTTAGTGTAACAGGATCTGTCCCATACCAACTGTATATTTATCTTTAAAAGAAACAGATGGGATGGCATGACACAGGGCTTGGTATCATTGTCTAAAACCAGCCCAGCTGATGGCTAGACATATACAAACACCGTAATCCCTGGGTACCTCTGCCACAGACAACAGGAGTTGGGCCACCACAGAATCCGCTCTCATTGGAAATCAAGGAGCCAGCTGTCCAAGACGAGCCAGGGCTTATGTGATAGGATCTTTACTTGTTTAAAGGCTTCTTAACAGTTCTAATATAGACCTATTATGCTTTTATGATCCTGGAAAACATCCAAAATGATTAGCCTATCCTTTTCTGACTCATATATCTTTAGGCAATAAATGTACACACTTTCTACTAATTGAGAACTTTCAAGTGAGTCCATCTAATGAATGAATGCCCTATGGAGTAACGTTTCTAAAATTAAGCACTACTATCTTAAGAATTTACAGATACAGAAAATAAACTCACAGTCACCAAAAGGAAAGGGAGGGAGGAATAAATTGGCACACTACCATATATCAAAGAGAAAAACAATAAGGCTTTACTATATAGGGCAGAGAATTATATTCAATATCCTGTAATGAACTCTACTTGAAAAATAATATATAATTGAATTACTTTGCTATACACCTGAAACTAACAATGTGCTGCTGATATGCTCAGTCTTTGTGACCCCATGGACTGTAGCCCACCAGGCTCTTCCATCCATGGAATTTACTGTGCCCTTCTCCAGACACTAATAATATTGTAAATCAACTATACTTCAATTTAAAGAAGAACAATTTAAATATACATTCGCCAAGGGCAAACAAGCATGTTTAAAAGGAAAATGCTGTTGTTCTACCTCATATGTAAATTCACAGATAAAACACTGGAAATGGTCAGCTGTAATGGTAACAATTGTTGTTCCTGAATGTGGACAATGGGAAATTTTGCTTTATTTGTATTTTTCTATATTAAGAAGCTTTTCCCACTAAACATATAATAAGAAATGTTTTAATAAACTAAAATCCACTAAAACAAAGAAATATGAATTTTCCCCCTTCATTTCTGTACCCCTACTTTGGCAGTTTTAAAAGCAGTACAAAACAAGATGGCTAAGTCCCAGCAAAGTTATAATACACTGGTAGTGAGCCATGGGCTACAGATTTACCTGAAACACAGGGATACATTCATGCTATTCCTCTTTGAGCTTGGCACTATCTACAAGAAATTACTGGACTCTAAGAAGCACATGCTTGCCGACACTGTTACATCAGAGGCCTTCTTTAAAAGTTAAGATTTTAACTGGATTTAAAAGAATGAAAGGAATTTCCTGGGTTTTATCAGGGCAATTTCCCAAAAGATTTTTGCCCCCATTTCTTAGTACAAGGATTAAAGCCACTTAGCAAATTAGAGGGTATACTTGCCACTTAAAATGCTATTAAGAACATATAAATTAAGAGATCTTTAAAAAGCAGTACATGTTCGAAGAAGCTGTTTTAACAGTTTTCTATGAAGTTAGTCAAAAAGTATCAAATATCTGAATAAAGGAGGGACCTACTTTCTGACCACACAACGCTATGGAGAGATGGGGACCACATATCTACAGTCAAGAAAGAGCCTTTCTATGTTTTATCATCACGTGACAAGTTATCACTCTCAAGTTTTCACTACAACTTCATTAAAATACCGAGCCATACACACACGATATAACTCAGCACGAGGAGGACAGCGACATATTTTTCCGAACTGCAAAATGGCATCTGCAGAATGTCTCAAAGGAACGACAAAGGCACTTCTTTAGCCCAAACAAAGAGAACAATGTTTCCACTAGGACACTACAGGACTATTGCATTTCAGGGGGGAAAGGCAGTAAAAATTAACACAAAACAGAGCTGAAAGTGCAGAATGACAGTCTGTGGGGAGGAATTAAAAGAAACTATTGAGAATACAAGTTTCATGTGTTATAGTACACAAAACTAAAAGAGGGCTTGAGGTTTTAAAAGTTGGGTGATTTCATTAAATCTGAAAAGAAAATTACCTTTAAAATTCAAAATGTAAAGTTACTTACGGGTGAATCAATTAAGTGTTTTAGATTCACAAACACCATGCATCTATGCTGTTTAGAGGACGACTCACAAACATTCCTGTGCCAGCACATGGATCATTTCACTTCATTTCCCATGACCACTCTGTTAGAAATGTGCTACCGATGCCTCCATTTTATAGATAAGGAAACTGAGGCTTGCAGATATAAAGATTCAGTAACAAGCATATCTGAGTTTCAACTGTAACTCTTTCACTTATTAGCTACAAGACTTTGACTTTCTTTCCAAGATACTTTGACTTGCAAGACTGTCAACACCAAATAATGTTCACAAGGATTAAAGACAAACTAGTGTCAAAAATAGGACAAGAAAATTCCTAAAATAGCATACTAAAATGGAACTAAACGCTTATTAAATGGAGGTGAAGGTGAAGCTGGGATATACCCACTCAATCATATAATGTCTTTAAAACACTGATATGAACAAGACTTAAGAAAAGCCTTCAGGGGGTAAAAAAAAAAAAAGCTGTGAGAGAATGCCAAGAGTCAAGGTTAATTACAAAATACAGTAAATAGCTGAGTATATTTAATGGAAAAAGATCACAACAAAGACAAACTGATTGTTCCTCACTTTTACCTGAAGGGTATATGCTTATCTTCAGTGGCGAGTGCCCTAGAAAAGCAATTGGATGACTTTTGTACTGTAGGAAAAAAACAAGCAGTAGACTCTGATTCAAGTCAGTAAAACCAGTAAATAAGTTACCAACAGGTAAATTTTTCTCATAGCTAACATTTTCTCATAAATTTGTTAGCCCTACTGTGACTCTCTGGCTACTTCATCTTCCTACACTCCAGTTCTGATCACATCATTCACCTGTTTGGAAAACCTCAGTTAACTGCAGAAAGAAAACCCAAAACCCAAACCTGAAAAGCAGTGTTCTAGGCTCTGGCCACGCCCTCCTTTCTAACTTTTCTGCTCAGTAGGATGCATGATGATTTCTAGTCTTGAGGGAGGAAAAAGCCAAGAGTCTCCAGGCTTACTCCTCGAAGCATGCCCATCACAACCACCACCATCAGGCAAAAGCCAGCCACCGGCCATGCCCTGTCCAAAGACTGCCATCCCTCTCTCCTCCAAGTGCCCACAACACTCCCTTACGCCCTTCCAGAGCTCTGCACTTTCTGCAGTACTGATCCTATGAGCACATCTTAGCCACCATACTTAACATGCCTGTCTTATCTCTGGATCCCCCAAAGCAAAACACACACTCCTTTGCACAAAGTCATGCTTAGTACATTTGAGGAGAAAGAGATGAGATTACAAGAAAACACTTTTTAAAAAAACAAACTGTGCACCTGTTTTTTCAGATAATTCCTGGCACTGTCATCTTATTTTTCTATTATCCAAGATAATCACCTTAACGATTCAATAAAGTAAGCCTAATATTAAATTAAATGGCCCTCCAATGGAATAAACACTATTTTGGCACATTTATGACAAGAAATGTCACGCCATCTTTTAAGATTCATACAAGGAAAATGTGAGGAGTGTGAAACAACTATCTTCACCTATATGATTGGTTCTCGTGGGTTAAAGCTGACCTAAAGGATCACCACCTTCAGAAAGGTACTGAATTCTAAGAGAAGCAAGAAGAAAACAGAAGTGGCTCTGAAATAAGTCCTACAACAATACGTTTGGGGATATACAGTCCTCCTGAATCATGAGTCTGGGAGGGGCCTGAAAAATTAATGTAGCCAATCCTTTGCATCACAGACACAAGAGAATCTAAAAAATTCTGAGCTAAGTGAAGGAATTATTATTTTTTTAAAGAATATTGTAAGAAAAGGCAGAAACCTAACTTCCCAGCCAGGTTTGTTTTTCCAAAACACATTTTCCTCTTGGTTTTTATTTTCCCAGTGTACCTCACACTTCAAAACTTCCAATTCCCCACAGGTGTGAAAACAGTACGAAAATGCAGACTGGTGGCTGTTTTTTTTTTAACCGCAGCATTTCTACAATCTCTCCTTCATGCAAAGCATTCACCAGAGACAAGTATGGATGATTTTGCTCCTTTCTCCACTCAGGGTAACACAGAAGATCACAGGAGAAAGCAGGAACAAGGGAAAGGTGCAGGGGAACGTGCAGGAAAGCAGCAGCTATGGCTCTCAGAGCCAAAGCCACAGACAGGAGATGTACTATTTTATTCTCTGGAACACTCAAATACAATACAACTGTATAATTATACAGAACTTTCAGGATGTATCTATGTAAATACAATATAAGCTTATCTTCCAGGAAAGCTGGCCAACCCAAATACCCCAATCAGGACAATACCGCAACCAGCTCCGCAGCTGGCACCTCCCTGGCCATCATCCTCTACTTACTTTAGCTGCATACAGGGCCCCGTGAGACACAATTCAGGGCTATTCAGTCCATCCCAGGAGAATGACACAGAAGTAACTTAAATACCATGACCCCTCTTAGATCAAAATAGAGCATCTAAAGAAAAACACCAACTCACGGTCACCGGGACTGGACTCACAGGGTGATCACTGAGCTCCTCGGAGCTCACACCAGCAGCCCAGCTCTGCGCTCACTGCCACCACTGTGTGCTCGTGGGCACAATCCAAGGACGCCTGGATTAAGATAAACGCCTTAAGGAGCAGTGCTGACACAATTCAGTTCCTAACGCTTATGTCAGGCGCAGCCCAGCCTTGGGTCAGGAAATAATGCGACTGATACTAGAACCCAACGGTAAACATAAATATCTTTTAGGAGGCAGTGTTCCTTTTCCAATCATAAAATTCATCCCAAAATTATTTTCCTCTTTTCACTGACCCGAACAGAAACACATGGAAAAACAATTCCCCACAGCCTGGAGAGTATTCCCCACAGCCATTATTACTTAAAAATAACGAATTTTTTAAAAAAAGACTTCAAAAGAAATAAGATCACATTCTAGTATCACGAGACTTCTTTAAGGGAAAAGAACACAGGTGTGTGCCCACAAACATCACACACGTGTACTGGGTCCCTAGAACGATGTGGCTGCTGTCCTGCGGTCAACTCTTGGAATCTGTCTTCTTTTGCAGCATATCTTCTATGTCCTGACAGTTTTCCACAGTGAACAAGCTGAAAGAGGGGGAGAGCTCGACACCTATTCTAAGACAAGCAACCCCACAGGAAAAAAAGGAGTTGACCAAAAATGAGACTCTTTATACGATACTGAAAAACTTTTTGGAATAAATGAAGCACAGTGTTATAAGAAATGTAGAGCACTGCCAGGAAAAAAAAAAAAAAAGTTTCTTAATTCTGTTTCTTCCTACTTCCGTCACTCAAGCTATTTCTGTCATATTCCTCATCCAACACTTAACCTGTCATCTCTAGTGGAGTTTCCCCACCCACTACAATCATTTGAAAAACTTTTGGGAAGAAACCAAAAGTATAAGCATCTTTGCCAAATGACATTCAGATTTTTGTCTCCACCCTAATAGTTGGCTGTTTATCCTTATTTCTCGATCTCTTTCCATTCTTACTCTTTCCTTCTTCCTCTACCTACAAATGTATCCCAGCCGTTATTCCCTTTCATCTCCACTTCCTACTCCCGAGATTTCAACACTAAGTTTCTTCACGCCCCTCATCCCATCTTCCATTTCTTCCCTCAAGATACAGCAAGTTCAGAAATGTACAAAATCTTAAGTTCTTCAAGATGCAGAATTTAAAATATGCTGAAGACTTCCTGTGGAGGAATTTCTCCAAGAAAAACAAAAACTGAGGATTCTCCATCACCTGTTTTTCAGACAGCCCTACAGAAGCCCACCCATCAGCTGTTTCATACAGTTCCTTCTAGCCTAAGTTCGGGGAGCCTGGCAGGCTGCCGTCTATGGGGTCACACAGAGTCGGACACGACTGAAGTGACTTAGCAGCAGCAGCTTAAGTTCAAATAGAGGCGAGGGGGAGTCTGAGGCTATGTGCGCCAGTACATTGTATGAATCCGTAACAACTGCCTCAGAAAGGACATCCAGCTACTCGCTGACCAAGACAATGTGCAAATCATTCTAGACATGCTTTTCCTGCAGATACTCCTGAAATCGGCGGTACCTGCAGGACAGCCAAACTCAGAGAGGAGGCCATGTTCTCCGATTCGCCCTAAACATGCTCAGACCCTTTTTTTTAACAAGTTACGATAATAAGAGAGTGAGCCCACAGGTGCTCTGCTAGTACTATGGAGAGGAGGTAAAGTGAAGCGGAGAGAAGTGGAAGGAAGGAAAATGACAAGACAACATCCTGTCCTTAAGGGGCCAAGGGTCTCATGCACACAACCTCATGGAAAGTTAACATTCATAAAATGTTACTGTTTTCAAGACAACAGTAAAAGAAATGCAGGCACACAACCTCATGGAAAGTTAACCTTCATAAAATGTTACTGTTTCAAGACAAGGGTAGAAGAAAGACTACCTGAGCAGTTGCCAAAGGAATTATACAGCCAAGAACTCCTATGGGAATTCAGCAAAATAAGGAAAATAGAATTCCAGAGAAGAGGAAATTTGGCAAAGGAGATGATAATTAACAGTTTGGCAAGACCACTAAAAAGTTTGAAGAGATTTATTGGTTTTAACATGACAGAAAGAAACACTTCAAATATGCTTGTGCTAAGTGTAAAGCATACATTTTTTAACTTCACTTCTTTAAGGTTCACATCAAATAACCCTAAAATAGCAACAATCCAGCCATCTCATAATGGTTTCTAACATCTCCAAATCACTTGGGGCAAATTAATTTAACTACACAGGTGTGTGTGAGTAGTCTCAAAGTTTCAATTTTTTTTCATATTCAAAGTTAAGAGTGAGATGGATTAAATTACCTGGGGCAACAATCTCTAATTTATCCTAGAGATAATTATTCACAAATTTTTGCCAGTACATAAAGTAAAATAGGCAGAATGGGATAGTTAAAAGTATACTGGAATAGATGGAACCAGTTCTAATTCCAGTTCTGAAAGTAACGGGAATTTAGAGCAAGTCATTTAACTTCATTTTATTAAATTGCCTAATCTATTAAATATAGGGAGGATTCATTACCTCTTAAAGTACCCCATAGTTCTAAAATTCTGCATTCTAAAAAAAAAAAAAAAAAAAACTACTTGGCATGGCAAACGTGACACAAAGTTAAATGAACATAAACGTCAAAACCATCGTATGAGCCCTTTCTTGTGAAATGTACATAAATATGCATTTACTGAAGTATTTATCCTATAACCTCTGAATGTATTCTAACACCACCAAATGCATTTTTTACAAAATAAAAATATGAATTAAGTCTTAAAGTGGGAATGAGGATGGCTTTTACTATTTATGTTTCTCTGTATTGCAAATTTTATTCAACAAACACATAAATTTATCATTTAAAAAAAAAAATCCAATCCCTGAATCCAAGCTTGACATTTGGAATCAGAGCTCTTCAGCCTCTGTGAAATACACTGGAAATCAGAGTTCTCTTGGAAACACTCCAGGCCAATCTTGGATAAGAGGGAAGGTAGAGGGAGGAAGCCCCTCATCCTTTTTCTTTCACAGCTACTTTTCTCTTCTAGTCTGAACCCCCTCCTCTGTCCCACCCCTTCCCATCAAAATCTCGTGGGAGTGATTGAACGCAAGTAACCTAAAACTGGAATTTCTGGGACTGCGTGATCTTCCAAAAGCACTTTATTTTCATCTCTCTACCTACACACATACACACACACACCCCCAAAACTGGATTTCATACTTATTCTGCAACAAATCCTCACAGTAGTACTTAAATGTCCTTTAAGAAAAAAAGGCATGGGCAGGCTATATTGGGAAAAAAAAAAAAAAGGGGGGGGGGATGATCTGGCACCTGCGGTGGTGATGTCATTACCAGCCATGGCTCTGAACTGTCTCTGGAATGCAGCTGTGGCTAGAATCCCTTAGGCCACCCAATGCTATTTAACATAAAAACACAGTCTTTCCTGGCACAAGAAAACCTCACAGTCACACGTGACTGTACTCTGCTTAGGAATCCTACACTCAGAACTTTACAGCTTTAAACACATTGTGTAGAGCACAGCCATCACTGGCAGGACCCTCCCTGAAGGTCAAACTTCAGCAGCTCTAAACTGTTAACTTCCAGCAGGCTTGAGAAGGACTAATTCTGCACTCCTGTCTATACGCAGTCCAGAAAGAACTGACTCATTGGAAAAGACCGTGATGCTGGGAAAGACTGAAGGCATGAGGAGAAGGGGACGACAGAGGATGAGATGGTTGGATGGCATCACCGACTCGAGGGACGTGGGTTTGAGCAAACTCCGGGAGTTGGTGATGGACAGGGAAGCCTGGTGTGCTGCCGTCCATGGGGTCGCAAACAGTCGACACGACTGAGGGACTGAACTGAACTGACTCATGACAGGCCAGATTTTGAGTCACTGCCTTGGAAACAGGAAAAAACAGACATACACCCCAACCCCAGATGAAGTGAGGACTTTGCTGGGGAAGGAGTGAGCACAGGGGGGAATGAGATAAGAATGACAAAAGCAAAGCTGCGGATGGGAGTCCATGGGGGTCACAGAATCGGACATGACTTGGCAACTGAACAACAACAAACTCTAAGTAAGTAAATGTCAGCTGTTATTATTTCTTCCCCACAGAAAACAGCCACTAAAGGGAATAGTAACTCCCCAAGCCTACTTAAGATGGTCCAATTAATCCATAAAGCTTAACTGCAAATTTTAAGGAAAACACACATAAGGAGTTCCCCTAACACACATTTGCTCCCCAGAACAATGAGTGGGGGCTGACCCTTTCTGTCACCCTTCATTCACACTAAGCCAGTCCAGTGAAGATTCCCAACTCCACTACTTCTCCAGCAGGGACCACCCCAGAGATGTGGTACCTGACCAGGGGTTTGACACGGCAACTCTTGGCAACTGGAGATGAAGAGCCACAGGAACCTGGGCCTCTACCCAAACTGCCTAACTCTCCACTCCACCATGCTTTGATCCCTTTTTTTAAAAGCCATGGAATTGTGGCCTGCTTGCCACCACCAACACCTGACCAACATGGCCCCATAGGAAGCGAAACGAAACTCTCCACCTCTCAAGTTCAGACTAGAAAGCTACAGAAGGTCTTACAATTTACTGTCGAGCTTTTACTCCTCAGAGCACGGGAAGAGGGACAAGGAACGTCCAGATGTGTTTGTCCATTCTTACTTACATTCCAAAGGCAGAGCCAAGATCACACAGGGATGCTAATGCTCATTTATTGTTTTTTTAAGTCAACGAGACAGTCAAAAAAGAAAGAAGCCAGAACTTCTAACTCACAATCCCCACGACTGTCCACATAAACTTTTACAGAGCTTTGTCGCCCTCACAACCCTCTAAAAATCAATTTTCAATTTTCTACAACTGACTACATGTTATGTGGTAAACCCATGACTCTAAGTTGCAGAAAGCTCTCTCCCTATGACCCAGAACACATCAAAAGCCACCTCTCCTCACCACTTAGCTTTTACGGAATCACAGGATCTTGATTGTGACCCACACTTTGACTTTTTCCTAGTCTATTTCCCTCAGTCGGACAGTAAAGCTCCCCAGACCCAGGGTTGAGCGAGAAGCTCAACTAGTGTCTGAACCATGCTTCCCCACCACCCGACCACGTATAAAGCCTCTGCTATAAGAGCGGGGGCTGAATCCCAAACCTAGGATGCATTCCACCCTGATCCTGCCCTCTGTACCCTCTGTTCCCCGTTCCCACGGTTCCCAAACACTGTCTTGCAATTTTTTTCTGTGACCCACAGTATAAGAGTAAAACATTTTACATCCCAACCCACTTCGCAACTACACAGTAAACACACCCGGTTTTAATGGAAACACAGTTTTCAAGTGGCCACTCCAATCAGGCCTAAAGCCTAAGCGTTTTGTGCTAAATCCGGCCCCAGTCCCAGTGAGCCTTCTCCCTGCTAGCGGGCTGCCTCAGCCAGGAAAGGGGGCACTTTTTTCCTCCCACCTCCCTTTCTCTTCCCCTTCCCCAAGGGGAAGCTCTGCGCAGTGGCAAAGCTTTACTCTAGTCAGTGAGGTTTGTCTGAGGTGTGATGATTGCTAATGGAAAGCTTTCCCAAAAGGGGAAGTCTTTTTGAAATTCACATAAAATTCTGTATAGACTAGATAAAGCCCCAACTCTCATGTTGTTTATGCCATTTCACTTTCTAAATGCCAGTTGTGGGCTTCTAAAATGATTTCTTGAAAAATCCTGCCCTAGACCTACCATTATCTCATTTTCATTCATCCCAACCTCTGATTATCTTCTGTCTTTCCTTGTGAACCACAACTCCAACAACTCTGTGACCCTGAGCAGCCTGTGCCCCCAGCCCCTCCCCACGGCTCCATCTTCACAACCCTCTCACAGCAGCCTGACTTTCGTGGGCCACCAGCAGACCTTTAATTCCCAGCCCCTCTCTCCTCCAGCATGTCCACATACTCTCTGGCTCCACCTCAGGTACAGTTTTACTTCAGACTTGCACCCAAGCCATGGACAAAAATAAGTAACGATGGTAACTTTTCTCAATTCAAATTCATGGCCACAAACTTTAACTGGACTCTGAGAGAGCTCCAGAAATCCTAAGACAGTTCCCTAGTCAGCCCACACCCCCACTCTTCCAGACATAGATTTCACAGTTGTGCATAAAGCCCAAAAAATGACAGACCAAAAATATATGACACTGGATACTGGTTCTTCCTATGATCTCAGCCACAATCTAACTGTATTCGTCCTCCAATAGGGAAAACCAGATAGTGCTCAACACACTCAATGGTGTAAGCAAATTTAAAAAGTTACTAGCCATTCAATAAAACAAACAAACAAAAAAATCTGCCTGGTACAAGACTGACTTACTATAAGTTTAAGGGCATTTAACTGGCAAAGAATAAAAAGTCTTTTTGCTTTCTCTTAAAAAATGTTTGGTAATACTCTCTCCTCAATTCTCTTACCAAAGTAATTCATGTGCAACTCTGCCCTGCCTTTCTAATCGCTGTCAGGCATAACAGTTTATTGTCCAAATATAATTTGTTCAACCATGCAAACACCTGTGCAATCAGGCATGTTCAATTTGCAAGGGACAAGTCCAACGACATGGCCACAGTGGTAAGCACTGGTGCCTGGCTAGTGAGCCTTTCACTGAGAGAGACAGCTTTTCTCATAATTATCTCTATTTTGAATCAAAATGTCTAACGCTTTTATGTAATTCAATAGAAAAACAAAACACATGCATTACAGGGTTGCTATTTATTCCCACCCAGGCCACTAATGGTGACACTCAGGCACATAATAAACCCCAGAGTAAAATAAAGCTGTGGCTCTTGAAATTCAAGGGCCAGAAGAGAAAGCAAAGGAAGCAAATCTGCCCAAGGAGACAATAAAAGGTTAAGGCCAGAACTCTATGTGCCCTAAGAGAACAGCCACAGCGAAATCACCGCCCGGTTTCAGGGGTCATTTCTATCATTTTAATACTCAGTTCTTCCTGGAGGGGGGCCGGACATGACCTAACGCAGTTGAGAAATCCAGATTGAAATAACATATGCCAGCAAACAGGCAGATTTGAGAACATGCAAAAGCTATAAAAGCCCTTCAGAGCAAGAGGGTAATATAGCCTGGAGGAACTTCAGGTAAAAGACATGAACACCACTTATCCCAGCAGATATGCAGAAAGGGCCAAGGCCACAGACTAGCCTTCCTGCCTCAGCTACCTAGACTGCTAACGTTTAAAAAAGAAAAAAGAAAAAAATGGCCCAGCACAAAAACACCAACAAGGTGATGCTAATACAATTCCTACTCTTCGCTTACTTAGGCTCCTTTCCCAGCACCCTGAGTTTCAAAAGCTCTACCAACTGTTTTGTTACTCAGTTTTAAGATTAAGGTGTTTCCTCCTGACTCTGCCTCCTCCATTCATCCACTCCATGAGGAGGCGATGGCCACTATATACCCAGCACTGTGCTAGGACACATAACCCAGTAAGGGAGCAGGGGAGGAAGCCAATGATTACAATCCACTCTGAGAAATACCTACTTACAGTCATCTGCAGAACAGTAGATGAGCAGAGAATGACTGTAAAATTAGACCCATCTCTGAAACTGCGGTGCTGGAGAAGACTCTTGAGAGTCCCCTGGACTGCAAGGAGATCAAACCAGTTAATCCTAAAGGAAATCAACCCTGAATAATCATTTAAGGACTGATGCTGAAGCTCCAATACTTTGGCCACTGATGCAAAGTGGTCAAAGTGCACTTTGGCCACTCACTGGAAAAGACTCTGATGATGAGAAAGACTGAAGGCAACAGGAGAAGGGGGCAGCAGAGGATGAGATGGTTAGAGTGCATCACCAACTCAGTGGACGTGAATCTGAGCAAACTCGGAGATAGTGAAGGACAGGGAAGCCTGGCGTGCTATGGTCCATGGGGTCACAAAGAGTCGGACACCATTTGGCAGCTAAACTGAAGGATGAAGATGCAAAGAAAGGAGGGCCAGCATCCCAAGTATTTGCAAAGACATCAAGAGACTGGTACAGGTTGCTCCTTTCAACTTGTTACGTTTAATCAAAATCACAAAGGTTAGACCCAAGATTTCACAAGGCAATAAAATAAAAAAGTCAATTTCCCTACTAATACGGTAGGCTAAGTGATAGTTATTGGACCTAGAGATTGCTTCTTTTTTAACCTATCTGAAAATTTCTTTCATCCCTTGTATTTGTTCTCAGTTTACAAAAGCTAATCAATAGTTGCCACTGTAGTTAGGTGTGGACCTGTGAAGATCACTCATAGTGGCATCACCTGAACTAACATGTTGGCAAGAGGCACGCGACGACCTTCATCCCAGTCCAAACATTGGTGCATATTCCTTTCATTCTTGTGCTTTTCTCCCACCTCAAGTCAAGGTATTTCATGTACCATTCTTAACAGTCAACTAATTGTGACTAAGACAATGGCAGGTAATAATCGAATGTGTGATTCATCTAGGTCAGGAGAGGGGATGAAGGTAGAAAAGAGTTAAAAGAATCCAGTGTAAGTCAACTGGTGTCATCTGGCTTAGGGCTGGGTGAGCAGGCTGAGAGCCTCTTCCTTGACCTCTAGAATGGAGAATAAAAACCTGCCTAGTTACCAGAGTTGTTTTGTTATTTTAAAAACACAAAATCTTACAAAGAAACAGTTTCCAATTAATATGATTTGGTTTGGTCTATGCCCTGTGTTAGCTGGGGTTACTTGCAAACAGTAAAGAATCTGCCTACAATGCAGGAGACCCAGGTTTGATCCCTGGGTCAGGAAGATCCCCTGGAGAATGGAATGGCAACCCACTCCAGTATTCCTGCCTGAAGAATTCCATGGACAGAGGAGCCTGGTGGGCTACAGTCCATGGGACTGCAAAGAGTCTGACACAACTGAATGATGAACACTTTCACTTTTTCTTTCTGTGTTAGCTAGGTCAGGGTTTTTCAACCTCTGTATTCCTGACATTGTGGCCAAATAATTCTGTGTCATCCAAGAAGCTGTCCTGTACATTATAGGATTTTAAGCAGCATTCCCTACTTTTACACAGAAATACTAGTAGCAGGTCCTTAAGTCATGGCAACCAAGAAACCAAATCTCCAGACATTGCTAAATGTTTCCTAGGAGACAATACTCACCCATCCACCCCCATCTCAGTAAAGAATCATTGTGCTAAATTATGAGCACCAGCCTATTTACTAAATAAAGAAGACACTGATGTTGATGAACAGGGCAAAATCTTAAGAAAAGGGTCATGCCTAAATTCACTGTTGTCTGTAGTTTAATGAAAAGCTAACAGATATCCCCAACAGAAGAGGAAGGTCAAAATTAAGGTCAAAAAAAGTAAAGCCTGGAGCATTTAAGCAATAAGTATATAGATGCTCAGGAGTGGTGAAAGCTGGAACCGAAAAAGAGCTTAGTAAAAACACTGAAACTAAATCAAATCAAGTCTATATTTACCTAAAACGTGTTAGTTGCTCAGTCATATCCGACTCTTTGCGACCAAATGGACTGTAGCCTCCCAGGCTCCTCTGTCCATGGAATTCTTCAGGCAAGAATACTGGAGTGGGTAGCCCATTTCCTTCTCCAGGGATCGAATCCATGTCTCCTGCCTTTTAGGCAGATTCTTTACTGTCTGAGCCACCAGGGAAGCCCGTTAATCTTTACACAAGCCCAACAACAACAACAACAACAAAAACAGATTTTAATTCTACATATTAAGATCTGAAATAGTAACTATTTTGATATCATTAAGAAAGCACAAACCAGACTCCAAATCCTGGCCCGTTCCAACCATTTTCTAGCTACCTGACACTTACCCTAAGCTTTTGCCCTCTTCTAGAGAAGTAAACAGAGAAAGCAATGGCACCCCACTCCAGTGCTCTTGCCTGGAGAATCCCATGGACAGAGGAGCCTGGTAGGCTGCAGTCCACGGGGTCTCAAAGAGTCGGACACGACTGAGCGACTTCACTTTCACTTTTCACTCTCATGCATTGGAGAAGGAAATGGCAGCCCACTCCAGTGTTCTTGCCTGGAGAATCCCAGGGACGGCAGAGCCTGGTGGGCTGCCGTCTATGGGGTTGCACAGAGTTGGACACAACTGAAGCGACTTAGCAGCAGCAGCAGCGAAGTAAACAACATAGCCAATACAAGAACATAAGCATGGCGCCTGGCACACTGTCAGTACCATGAAGCGACAATTGCCAAAAGTTTCACATGGATATCTCATAAACATACATCTAATACAAAATGGAACACGACACCCAAGTTAACTAAGAAAACACACTCCTAATATGTTAACTAAAAAAAAAAAAATCCATTACTATAGAAACACACTCCATAGATGCCAAGATTTACCTACACTTAAGGCAGGAGACAAATGGGTAACCCTCTCCAGACCCATGGCTACAATAAAAGCAAAATATAAATGATGCCCTTTTGTAAGTACCAAATTATGCACCACTTGGGCTACCTCCGAATATATTTCCCCAGGTTTTTATGCAAACCAGCCAAAACACCATTTTAAGCGTTTGAGCTTGAAAATTCACTGTATAGAATTTCTATAAAGCCAAACAATCAAGTAGGAAAGAAGAGCATTTTCTCACACATACCCAGAGCCAGTTTGCAGTTGCTGTTTTTGTCTCACAGAAGTTGTTTTCTAGCCACAAGCTACTACAAATTGTTCAGACCTTTTGGCAGCAACACAGGAAACTGCCCTTTTCACCCGTTCTCCCACAAAAATGTAGTCAATTTCTAGGCAGGCCCATCTCTCAAGGCTACTTGCTTTATGGAGCCAAATGCACACCATTTTTCATTTAGCAATATGAAAGGGCCCCAAATATTTTGCATTTTTGTGAAGAAAGCTGAAAGCAAGTCACCAGAAGACCTGTGGGCAAAGCTCTCTATTAAGTCAGCTCATAAACTGTGCTGACACCGCGCTTTACACCAGCATTTGAAATTTATAGGGCATTTGGCATTACAGCTGTTTCTGTTTTATCCAAATCATCCAGGACACAACAGGCAACATGTGAAGCCATTTCCTGACGCTTAATTGTCCTTGGCTTCCCACTATTCTCAACTTGTCATGTTAGAAATAAGTATTAAAAGTAGGCACATCTGCCTTTTGATTAAAAAAAAAAATCTCCTATCTTCTCTTTGACTCTAGGCTTTTCTACAGTCTTAAGGATCACATACAGGTACTTGGGCAAGCTACAAAGATGAAGTTGAATATTCAGCTTTATATTCAGGTATACAAAATCAATCTGTATTTTTCTCCTTCAATTATTTAAGCAGAGGTGAGGACAGGAGGTGGTGAATTACTCAACAGCTGTAACATATTTAACTTCTGAAAATAAAGGCAAAATTGCCCTTATTTTTAAATTTAAAATTTTTAAATTTTAAATTGCAAAATTAAAGAAGAACCTTTGAAAACTAGGAATTCCTTTGTATCCCATTTGGCTTAAAATTTCACAGACAGATCATTTATAAACAAACAAACCCAAATGGCAAAAAGGCAACTGCAGTTACTCACAGAATAAAGCTGGACACTACTCTGCTCTGGAGAGTCAAGTTCCAAAATGGCAGTCTGGTGAACCAAGCTCATAATTCACAAACTTAAAATCAGTCGAGTATTTTCCAGGGAACACTTCTGTCTCTCCAAAACGACATACAACCTCAAACAAGTTCCAATCATGACTCAAAGGTAACAAAACGGTACAACGTCAAGAAACTCCAGAAACCACACAGACAAAAATGAAAGTCAAGGAAACTCCATTCAATTACATACACCCATTACTTTGATTTAACAACAGATAATTTTATTTTTCAGAGTCCAATACTGACACTAATTTAAAATATTTCAAGTTCAGAACCCCTTTCCAAAGGCACCTGAATTTTTCCAGCAAGTAAATCCTATATACTGGGAGAAAACTATATGGCAAACCAGGGAAATCAAAATTGAAAATTCAAAGGCAAAATCTTCCATGTTGAGTTGGTAAAGGGACCTGGCTTGCCTGAAACTAGTAAGCACAGAAGGCATGCTCTGTTACTGTAATCTTTCCAATTTAAATAGATAAATTGCACATATCAAACAAGCGCTAACTGCAAGCATGCTTCATTCGCTGCTTGCCTTAAAATTAACCAGTAATAAACCATCTTTCATCTCCTTCAACAGAATATCAAAAAGATTTCACATTACTGTTTATCAGCTTAACAGCATCTTCAAAGTAAATATAATTGTTAATATTTCTGAGAAAGGGTCTATATAAGGAGCAGGAAGATATGGCCTCCTTGTTAGACTTCTTTACTCCGGGTTGGGGGTGAGGGGGTGTCCTGAGATAGTCAGCATCAACGTGAAATACCCTATAAGACAATCACCAACGAAAGAAGTGTTACTTAACTGTCCACATCTTCACATGGCTTACTTTCAAATAAGTAAATAACAACAGAGGAACAGCTGCCCAAGGTTATCCAGAGGTCTGGCATGAGAAGTCAGAGCACTCAAGTTCACTGTTCAAACATGGGTTTTCTGGCCCAGGTTAGACAAGCTCAGCCTGGGAAAGTTTACTTCAAATTTGAGCTAAATGGGTAATTAAAGAACCTCTTTGCTACTGTTACATTTTTACATTTCTCACACCACTAGAAAAACTCATCTTAAGGACTTTTTTAAACAGCAAAAGAGATGAAAAGTGTAGATTTGGTTCTCATTTCTGTTGGTTTGCATCCTCCTTTCACTGTGTTCAATTAGTATTTATTCTGCAATTACAGCGTTAAAAAGCACAGCTAACACTGCGACGGACGGGTAAAGAATGCACAAGACAGAGGTGTATTCCTTACCAAATAGGTGACGTCTGCATGTGTACTGATACACAGTAAGTTGAGGGTGTTTTGTTTGTGTGTTTTTGTTTTTTTCAAGTATCTCTATGTGGTTTACTTTCTCTATGGCAAGAGTGCTGGAGGCCCTTCATGTGTCTAAATGAAAAACTCTATACACATTTGGCTTCAATAAAGCCAGCAGTCTCTTGAAGATAGGTTCCAGCCATGAATCGTCTACGTTTGTGTTCTGGAAAGGGTGAAAAGGGCAGTTTTCTGTGTTGCTGCCAATGGGCTGAACAATTCCCAGTAGCTTGTTAGAGAACAACTTCTCTAAGGAGAAAACTTTCAAGCTGGCTTGCTATACTTGTGCAAAATAACATGATTTTTCTCCACTTACTCTTATTTTGTTACAACTTTTCCAGTAAAAGCCTTCCCTCGCCTTTTATAGTCATGTTTTTAAATGATCTTGCTAAGGAAAAGTGTGTTTGAAAATAGTACTTAACAGGTTACCTGAAAACCAATTTCAGCACACACCTAACTTCTGAGTATTAAAATTCTTTCTAGTCTTCTCCATCCACAATTAATACAGTACTAACTTTGTCCAGGTATTCACTTTTGGCAAGTGCTTCCTGAATTCATCCTACAATCATTTATTAAGCACTTAATAAGGAAAGATACTGTGGAAAATTCTGAAAGAGATGGGAATACAGACCACCTGACCTGCCTCTTGAGAAACTTATATGCAGGTCAGGAAGCAACAGTTAGAACTGGACATGGAACAACAGACTGGTTCCAAATAGGAAAAGGAGTGTGTCAAGGCTGTATATTGTCACCCTGCTTATTTAACTTCTATGCAGAGTACATCCTGAGAAACGCTGGGCTGGAAGAAGCACAAGCTGGAATCAAGATTGCCGAAAGAAGTATCAATAACCTCAGATATGCAGATGACACCACCCTTATGGCAGAAAGTAAAGAGGAACTAAAAAGCCTCTTGATGAAAGCGAAAGAGGAGAGTTGGCTTAAAGCTCAACATTCAGAAAACTAAGATCATGGCATCTGAAGGAATCTTCATGGCAAATAGATGGGGAAACAGTGTCAGACTTTACTTTGGGGGGCTCCAAAATTACTGCAGATGGTGATTGCAGCCATGATATTAAAAGATGCTTACTCCTTGGAAGGAAAGTTATGACCAACCTAAACAGCATATTCAAAAGCAGAGACGTTACTTTGCCAACAAAGGGCCATCTAGTCAAGGCTATGGCTTTTCCAGTGGTCCTGTATGGATGTGAGAGTTGGACTGTGAAGAAAGCTGAGCACTGAAGAATTGATGGTTTTGAACTGTGGTGTTGGAGAAGACTCTTTGAGAGTCCCTTGGACTGCAAGCAGATCCAACCAGTCCATCCTAAAGGAGATCAGTCCTGGGTGTTCACTGGAAGGACTGATGTTGAAGCTGAAACTTCAATACTTTGGCCACCTGATGCAAAGAGTTGACTCATTGGAAAAGACCCTGATGCTGGGAGGGACTGGGGGCAGGACAAGAAGGGGATGACAGAGGATGAGATGGCTGGATGGCATCACTGACTCGATGGACATGAGTTTGGGTGGGCTCCGGAAGTTGGTGTTGGACAGGGAGGCCTGGTGTACTGTGATTCATGGGGTCGCAAAGAGTCGGACACGACTGAACGACTGAACTGAACTGAAGGAAAGATACACGGGTTTTCCTGGTGGCTCAGCCGGTAAAGAATCCACCTGCAATGTGGAAGACCTGGGTTTGATCCCCTGGGTTGGGACTCCCTTCTCGAGAAGGGAATGGCTACCCACTCCAATATTCTAGCTTGGAGAATTCCATGGACAGAGGAGCCTGGCAGACTACAATCCATGGGGTTGAAGAGAATCGGACACGACTGAGTGTCTCTCACTTTCTTTTCATGGGAAGACACACAACCCCCACCAGGCTGTTCATGCACCAAGATGAACGAGAACAGCCCTTAAGAAACTAATCTAGTAATGGAGAGAAAGAGAAAGGGCAGAATTCTGAGGCTCGGGGCAAGGAGGGAGGTTGTCAAAGAATTTCTGTAAATTTACTGTAAATTTTCTGTAAATTCTTGTGTATATTAAGATTTAAGAACTAAGGTTTAAGAACTGTATCAGCCCCCAAAAAGCAATAAATCAGCAAGTCATTATTTACTTAAGAAAAGAAAGAAGACTCTACACTAGATCACTTCAATTAGTCATTAAGTTATATTTAAAATATCACTTCTTATGCTGCATAACTGAAATACACCTAGATATTAAATTATATATTGGAAAAACTATAAAACTATGATAAAAAGAACTAAACTAAAAGACAGGAAGCTAAGACCAATTAATGCCACTTAATTTGAATAAGAATTAAATCCTGCCCATTATCTCAGACAGCAATTACTACAATTAAGTGAAAATACACATGCAAATATTTTGCAAAGTGCTTTAAAAGCTTAACAATGTATCATATCATAGGTCAAGGAGCAGCTCTGGTCATAATATCCTCAGTAAAGAAGACCCTGTCAGGAATAAAAGAGGCAATGAACTGATAAATTGGTTGGATTTTAAAATTTTATTAAAAAAATTTTTTTTTAGGCATCCAGAACCTTTACTGATGAGTAGAAAATATTTGCCAGGGTTTGCATCTTTCAGTAGCCAGGTGGTGACATTATTTGGCATAGTTTCAATGAGTATGAGAGAGAGAGAGAGAGAGAGAGAGAGAGTGTGTGTGTGTGTGTGTGTGTGTGTGTGTGTGTGTGGTGACATTATTTGCAATAATTTCAATGAGAGAGAGAGAGAGAAAGTGTGTGTGTGTATGTGTGTGGTGACATTATTTGGTATAATTTCAATGAGAGAGAGAGAGTGTGTGTGTGTGTGTGTGTGCATGTGTGTGTGTGACAGAGAGAGAGAGTGTGTGTGGCGACATTATTTGGCATAATTTCAATGAGAGAGAGACAGAGAGAGAGTGTGTGTGTGGTGACATTATTTGGCATAATTTCAATGAGAGAGAGTGAGTGTGTGTGTGTGTGTGTGTGTGTGTGTGTGGTGACATTATTTGGCATAATTTCAATGAGAGAGAGTGTGTGTGTGTATGTGTGTGTGTGGCATAATTTCAATGAGAGAGAGAGAGAGAGAGTGTGTGTGTGTGTGTGTGTGTGTGTGTGTGTGTGTGTGTACGCGCGCGCTTTCAGTGATGTCCAACTCTTTGCGACCCCGTGAACTACAATGGAATTTTTAAGATTACCATTTCCTACTCCAGGGGATCTTCCAACCCAGGGATCAAACTCGCATCTCTTGTGTCTCCTGAATTGGCAGCAGGGTTCTTACCACCAACGCCACCTGGGAAGCCCATAGTTTTAATACTGCTTTCATACGTTACATATTATCACCATATTCATAGTCATTTGCATTTTTAGTTCAAGACTACATTTTCAGATTTATCTGTGCTCATATATGTAACTTTACACTCACATTTGTAAGTCATAACATCAAGGACCACTTCCTTTGCATCTCTGTGCAAAGGTACAAGAATCTCAAGGATACCCATCTAGCGCAATGCTGGCTAGTGTGACATAGCCGGTTTACCTGATACCGCCAAAATGTTTTCCCAGGATGGTTCTCCCAATTTATATTCTCATCAACAGTGACTGATGATAACAATTTCTCTACATGTTTGCCAACATTTAATATTTTTAGTCTTACAGTTGTGGTTATGGAAAAGCCTCTGTTTTAACTTGCACTTCGTAACTGTTAGTGAGATTCATATGCTTACTAGCCATTTGGTTTCCAGTTCTGTGAAATGCCTACAGTTGCCCTCAATTTTTCTGTTAGGTTGTCTTCCTTTTTCTTATTGATTTATAGGAATTGTTCACATACATTAGCTTTTAATCCTTGCAGGATACAGGCTATTTTCAGTAATCCTACCTGAAAGCCCAACTACAACGGCTAGATTAGACCATTTCTCATATTACTAAAAGTATGGGAATAGGCGGTTCATGGCTGACATGTCTAGCTGAGAATGTCATCAACGAACCAGCCTTTTAACCTACTGCTCTGCCATCCTTAACCAGTACCTTCAGCTTCTTCGCTGCAAGACAGGTGCTGAAGCTCCAGACGTTATATCCACATTCCAGGCAAAAGGAGGGGGGGGGGGGGAAAGGAAAGAGAAAAACTAGACCCCCATATTCAGGGAGTAAAGCTTTCTTAGAAATTTTTAGCTTAAATTTCATTGCTCACAACTGATGACTTTTGAAGGACATCAGAGAAGACAGTCATTTTTAAATGGGTACAAAATTAGTAAAGTTAGAAAGAATAAACAAGCTAGGCAACTAGTAACGTCTTTCACACATCCATTTAAAACATATTTGTAGCCTTGTCTTTCTTCTGCAGTACACTTCCCTGGTGGCTCAGATGGTAAAGAATATGTCTGCAAAGAAAGGAGACCCAAATTTGATCCCTGAATCAAGAAGATCCCCTGGAGAAGGAAATGGCAACCCACTCCAGTATTCTTGCCTGGAGAATTCCACGGAGAAGCCTGGTGGGCTACACAGTCCATGGGGTCACTTAAGAGTTGGACATAACTGAGTGACTAACACACGTCACATACTTTATGGAGATTTAAATAGAGTAAACTTCTCAATCATTTTCTTTATCACATGTACTTTGTTTCCTACTCCCAAACAATGCTTACATCTTCTAAGAATTTTGTTAAAGACTGACGTTCAACCTTTGAGCCTATCTATAATGCATCTATAATGAATTTGGGGGATGAAGTAACGAAACTTCATTTTTTCCATATAAACAAATAAACATACCAATTCTTTCTTTCATCTCTCCACACTGATTGAGACCATCTCTATAACAAATTCCCTTATACTGGTTTATATGGAGTTTCCAGTTTCTATCAGATCTAATTATTACTGGCCTAATTATCTATCCTTGCCACAGGAGTGTGGTAAGGCAAGTCCTCCCAACGTTTTAAGATTATTTTGACTATTGTTGAACACATGATCACTTCCACATGAATTTTCCAATCAACTGTTCCATAAAAACCTTGCCTGGATTTTGAGTGGATTTTCACTAAAATTACAGATGTATTCAGGGAAAACTGCTAGGTTTATAATAATAAGCATTCCCATCCATGGACAATGAACAACTCTCCATTCATTTGGCAGCCATTCTTTTACATCCTTCCGTATTCCATAATTTACCCAATACACATCTTGTTCAATTTGTTCATAGATAATTTGCATTATTAGGAACTAGAAATAAGATCTTTTCATAGCATTTTTAAATTGGCAATCCGTGATTCAACTGAGTTCTGCACACAGAATATTATATAAACCATGAAAAATAATGTTGATTCTTTTCTAATACTTATATTCATTTTTTCCTTATCATATTGTATTGTTGAATTTCAAGAACCACATAAATGACTAAAAGTAATGATTTTTTACTTTGAACTTAAAAGACTGTTATATCATACTGTTAAGTATAAAGTCCAATATTATTTTGAAACAATAGGGCTTATTCTTGGTTCTTTTTCTATTGTCTTAAGTGTAATGCTTAGTTCATTTCAAGGTTTTTTTTTTTTTTCTTTTCCCATTGAATATGACAGTAATTTAAAGCCATGAATTTCCGGTTAGAGCTTTGGTGGTCTCTCTCAAATTCTGCTCTGTAGTGTTTTGCTCATTACTATGTTCTAAAAAGTTTGTAATTCTAGCTTTTATATTCTCCTTAACCCAAGGTGGTTTCCTCTCCCTATCTGTTGCTTACACATATTCCAAGATGTTACCAACACTGGAGTTTCATTCACAGTTGAATGAAATGACAGCAAAGAGACCAGTGAATTGATTTTCCATGCTAAATATCTCTAGTATATTTGAGAGATGACAACAATTTAGGCTCACTTTGGAAATCAGTCCTCAATATTCACTGGAAGGACTGATGCTGAAGCTGAAACTCCAATACTTTGGCCACCTGATACGAAGCACTGACTCACTGGAAAAGACCGTGATGCTGGCAAAGATTGAGGGCAGGTGGAGAAAGGGACGACAGAGCATGAGATGGCTGGATGGCAGCACTGACTCGATGGATATGAGATTTGAACAAGCTCTGAGAGTTGGTGATGGACAGGGAAGCCTGGTTTGCTGCAGTCCATGGGGTTGCAAAGAGTTGGACAAGACTAAGCGACTGAACTGAACTGAATATATGGTATCAACTAGCCCATCAATGATGATTATAATCAAAATTGCTCAGATTACTGACAGGATTTCCATTAGCCTGTTGCGATTCAGCTCTCACTGTGCTGCTCACACTCTTGAAACAATTTTTGAGCTTACCTCAACCCCTGCCTTTCTCACCACCGCATGTACTTTAGTGAAGTTGGAAGCAACAGTTAGAACTGGACGTGGAACAACAGATTGGTTCCAAATAGGAAAAGGAGTACGTCAAGTCTGTATATTGTCACCCTGCTTATTTAACTGATATGCAGAGTACATCCTGAGAAACGCTGGGCTGGAAAAAGCACAAGCTGGAATCAAGATCGCTGGGAGAAGTGTCCATAACCTCAGATATGCAGATGACACCACCCTTATGGCAGAAAGTGAAGAGGAGCTAAAAAGCCTCTTAATGAAAGCGAAAGAGGAGAGTGAAAAAGTTGGCTTAAAGCTCAACATTCAGAAAACGAAGATCATGGCATCTGGTCCCATCACTTCATGGGAAATAGATGGGGAAACAGTGGAAACAGTGTCAGACTTTATTTTGGGGGGCTCCAAAATCACTGCAGATGGTGACTGCAGCCATAAAATTAAAAGACGCTTACTCCTTGGAAGGAAAGTTATGACCAACAGACAGCATATTTAAAAGCAGAGACATTACTTTGCCGACTAAGGTCCGTCTAGTCAAGGCTATGGTTTTCCAGTGGTCCTGTATGGATGTGAGAGTTGGACTGTGAAGAAAGCTGAGCGCCAAAGAATTGATGCTTTTGAACTGTGGTGTTGGAGAAGACTCTTGAGAGTCCCTTGGATTGCAAGCAGATCCAACCAGTCCATTCTGAAGGAGATCAGCCCTGGGATTTCTTTGGAAGGAATGATGCTGAAACTGAAACTCCAGTACTTTGGCCACATCATGTGAAGAGTTGACTCACTGGAAAAGAGATTGATGCTGGGAGGGATTGGGGGCAGGAGGAGAAGGGGACGACAGAGGATAAGATGGCTGGATAGCATCACTGACTCGATGGACGTGAGTCTGAGTGAACTCTGGGAGTTGGTGATGGACAGGGAGGCCTGGCGTGCTGCGATTCATGGGGTCGCAAAGAGTCGGACACAACTGAGCGACTGAACTGAACTAAAGCTGGAAAACTACCCTTGCATTAGTGAAGCTCACCTGAAAGAATATCACTTCAGCAAGCATCCTCTCAAGACTGGAGGACTATAATACACTGATGGTTCAAACTGTCTGTTAGAAGGGAGAGCAAGCAAGAATAAATGAAAAACACTAAAAACCCTACACAGACTCAAAGAACCACATTCAATACCCTCGTAAGCAAAACCCCGGTGAAAACCACCAAACTGATACAAAACAAACAAATCAGGAATGTACGGATGACACGCACTCAAATATAGTGCAACTTTTTTTTCTAAAAGAAAACCAACCAACCCACTCTCACGAAACAGGGAATAACCGTTAAAAATGGTAATAAGAGCATCAACTAATATGTCCACGCACCACGCATTCTACTGAGAGTTTTTGCATACACGAATGGGCAAATAAGCAGGACTGGCCAAGGCACTCATGTCAACTATGAGCACACAACAACTTATTAATGCTTTAATAACCAAGTTCCCAGACTAGATTGAGAGGTCTCTGATGTCTTATTACAGCTTATATCCCAAATATCTACTGCTGCAATTCCTTTACTTAACAGACATTAAAGGCCTATAATGCAATAGAAATTATAATAAGCACTGGATACTCATCCCAACTAATCTCAGGACTTCTCTGAGAAAGTGATATTTCAGACGATACCCAAGAATGAGAAAAAGCCAGGTTGTAGGATTTTTTCAGTTCCTATCCTCTACTTATATCCTCTGCTCATGTTCAACAGTAAATCATCTCTTTATGAATACACTTCTGTTTGGATTCAAAGCCATCTTGGAATTCTCCAGTTTCTTGGTCCACTTTCTCTATATTCCTAAAATGAGATATTATTCTAAAACCTCAATCCAAATCATTTCCTTCACCATTTCCTTCTCCACTGGTGGTCTTATTCTACTCTGCTTATCTCAACTTTGTTTTGTTTTGAAAGCCGTACGCTTTTTTGATTGCTTTCATATAAATTATCTAATTAAGAGGCAATATGATATAGTGGTTAAGACTGTAAGCTCAGCAGTTAAACACCTACAAGTTCCAACTCCACCTTCGCAATGATTTTAGGTGACTCTCTATGCCCATTTCCCACCCCCACCCCCCACCCCCGCCTATATGATAGGGATAAGTATCTAATTCCTACTTGTTTTGAAGATTACATGAGATACTGTACAAGGTAAGTAGCATTATACCACAGTTAGAGATAACATTAACATTGTTAATCACTAACCAACATTCTAAAGAACTTAAGGAGCTTTCTGAAAGTTCAAGGTAAGACAGACATTTCTAATGGAGATTGCCCAAATGTACATTTCTGACCTTAATCAATCACTAGAGTCACAATATCAAACCACTGACCCATGCTCATCTCCACCTGGATGATCCATAGTGGCTTTGTCAAAAAATCAATCATCTTCCCACAAAATCAACCCCTTCTTAGGTTTTCACTTCTAACTCCACCTTCTCCTTCACTCATGTTTGTCATCATCAGAATATGCCATTTATTCTTTGCAAAGGTCAGTAGCCTCATCCCTTTGTCTTCATTCCCACAGCCAACCCTCTCTTCAAGCCCTCTAGGTTGTGTGAAATACTGTATAAGCAGCAACGTAGCTCACGGCCGGAATATCACTGTGAGTAGAAGCTGAATCCGAGTTGACCTCCTGGTTGACTTCCCTGGCAGCAATCTTGGCATATTTCATACTGTATGTAGTTCATGGGAGCTAAAGGAGACCTAAATAGAAGACTTTCCTTTAACAGCACACACACACACACAAAAAATTATCATAAAATGAATCAAAGCTGTGCAAAGTCACCTAAAAGGTACCAAACAGCCCCCAGGTCACTAAGACTTGAGTATGACAAGTCTTGACAAAGCAAAATGAATTCAGAGGGAGAGAGTATGTGATCAGACTGACCCACATACTTAGTCCCTCCTGGCAAGAATAGCTTTATTGTGAGGATGGATGAGCGCAGGGACTGGATCCATTCTGTTGACGCTGTATGAGTAAGACAGCACCTAGCCCAGGAACAGGAAATATTAATGAATTCCCTGTAAGCCTTCTCTTATCATTATAACCAACCTTCCAGTTCTTTCTCCACACTCACCACTTACTACCTGACAGTTGCATGACCAACAAGTAGAAACTCACATTAGACAGAATGATGTAAATTATTCCTCTTGTCCATTATATTTCCTTCTATAAGATAATAAATTGGCATTCTCATAATCTAGAACCTCCCATCTTAAAAAAAAAAAGTTCACTATTTACTCGTTTGTAGGTACTAGGTTTGGGATTTTTAGTTTTCTTGGTTGGCCAGGGGAAGGAAGAAAAGCCTGGTTCCTCTTTCCCAAGCCCCGTTTTATTAACAAGATACTGACTGACAAGATCAAATTTGTTTCCTAAGGCAGAGAATCAAACTCTAAGCTAAAGAGAACTGAACAACATAAATGTCACGCCATGAGGGAGGCCCTGTGCATCAACAGACTTGTTTCTCTTGGTGTTTAACACGAATGCAGGACTTTCACACAAACCACCCAGCACATCTCTGCCAAGTCCTATTCATCTTTTATAAATTTTATTTACATCTTGCCACAGTTTAGCAGCTACAATGGATCCCTACTGTCTTTCAGATCAAATTTTAACTCCTCCAGTTGCACTGAAGGCCTCTCCCGGTCCTCTGGCCATAGTCTGGCCTGTCTGCTGCATTCAGCCCAGTCTCAGCGCAGGTCGTACCCCTTTCACCTCCATTCTTCTCCGCTCCTCCCTTATAATCTGATTTATAATCTCTTCCCAAACCTCCTCCCTTACTATCAGTTCCTTAAGATACCTTAGGTAACATATAATGCTGGTCTTAAAATTACTATCAGACTTCCCTGGTGGCCCAATGGATGGAATCTGCCTGCCAATGCAGGGGATTCAGGTTTGATCCCTGGTCCAGGAAGATTCCACATGCCTCAAAGGAACTCGGCCTGTGCATCACAACTACTGAAGCCCAAGCTCCTGCAGCCTGTGCTCCATAACACACAGGAGCCACCACGGTGTTAAGTCCACACACTACAACAGAGTTGCTCCTGCTCAGTGCAACTAAAGAAAGGCCCAGGAGCAGCAAAGAAGAATGACCCAATGCAGCCAAAATGGAATATATAAATTTTTTTTAATTACTGTCTTATTTTATCTAATTAGCTCATTGTTAATGCATAAGTTCAAGTATAAGAATTCTTATCGCTTTTATATCCCTCATTCAAAGTATGTATGGGCTAAAATACATAGGAAAAATGCATGTTTTCCTAATGAATTAAAATACTTGATAATAACCAAATTCTAAAAAGTTAAATTTCTTGTCTGTATCAGGTTTGGGTTTGAAATTTATTTTTTCTTCCCTCTGTAAGCCAGAACCATTAGGTGTACATGAGTTTTTTTAAATCTGAAATACACTTAACGTGAAGGCCTACAATGCAGATTCTCATCTAAGTGTGTATCACTTACATTCAAATAGGTATTTTAATACAACAAAAGTTGACAATAAGGCAAATACGCTGCCCCCTTCCCACACAGCCAGGCTATAACCATCATAGCTCCCTCTGGAACATGACACTGCGTCTGAGCAGGCTGTTGCCTAGGAAGTCAAACAATTATTACCCATTACCTCACCAACCTGCAGAGATGCAAACGGTTGCCAAAAAGACACAAGGCCAATGGCGAATGCAGCCAACGACTAATGGTGGCTCCAAGAGCCAAACGTCACAGCAGAAGAACTGGCATCACTCTGAGAAGTTTACATGGACGCTTTATGTCAGCAAAAATGAAATTCCAATGTTTATCTCAAGATAATACTTCACTAAGGATAGCACATTGTTCACACTTTTAAAATAAATGAAGCATAATCTCTGGGGCCCATTAGCCCTTATTTTGTTTCCAGGCCCTATAGTGACCAATCATTTGTCCATCAGATCAGGAAACCATGTAATACAACTCTGACGATTTCTCATAATAATTGTTTACAAAAGCTGTGTCTATACATGCAATTTCCTGGGTAAATGTACATTTAAAATCGTCATTGCCTTCAGATAGTCCTCAAAATGGGAAAACATCAACTTATTAAGCCTCCCAACAACAACAACCAAAAAACCATTCATTCAACAAAAAAAGTACAAAGTTCCTAACCTAAGAATTAGAAATTTAATGATGCCCATGATCTTGAGTTCCTTAAAAATTTAAAGAAGAACTACCTAAAAAGCATGTTTCTAAGAGTCTCATATTTCAAGGCCAATTCAACTTTCTGCTGAATTTTAAACAGTCTATCCAAAACTGCCAGGATCTGAAGCATTTCCAAGGAAGGCAAAGTGAAACTTCTACATTGTTTATGTCATACGTGCCTAAGCAAAATACAAGCATCCACCATGTTGTATATTTATTTGGTGGCTGCTGAGATAACTTCAAAAGATCGGACAAAAAAACTGGTAAGGGTAAACAGAAAGCCAGCATTCCAACATGTTTTTATAAATCAGGTATCTGAGTTTAAAAACTCTTATTCACAAAGTAAATTTGTCCTTCATTACTACCATGAAAAGAGATCATATCAAATCGCCAACTCATGTAACCAATCACTCTAGAGTTAACATCAGACTTATTGACACCTTTCGAAAATTAATAATCCTTTTAAAAGAGAAAAAGCAATTATGAGGCCCCTAAGAAAAGTAAAAGCCAAACAAGTCCTTCGTGAAAGGCACAGCACGGCTTTCTGTTCTGTGGGCAGCACTCATTTCCCCCTTCTGAGATTACCCTTCTGAGTCATGTGCTATTCGTCACTAATGGATTGCGTCATCCCTCAGTGTGACGCTTTTGCTCTCTAGAGAATAAGGCAATGAATTAAAAATATCCCATTGTCTGATGCTCATGACTTACCAGACTACACAAGTTGACTCTACTAATCTATTATTTAAAAAGGGAAAATATTTACTATAAATGTATGACAGAATCCTCATGTCTGATCCAGTACTCTGAACATTAAAACATTATCTCATCTAAAGTACATGTCCCTTCTCAAAGTCACCCTCAGACAATGAGTTTTGTATGTCTCCATAATCAGAAAAACAGAAAAGAAGATCATGCAATCTCTAAATCATACACCAAATTATCCAAAGGGATCGAACCCGGGTCTCCCGCATTGCAGGCTGATTCTTTACCATACCAGGGAAGCTCAAATTATCCAAATCAGATACTAAATTATATCAGTTTCATGGAAAAGTCTTCGGGGTACATTACCTACTACAGATAAATACATACTTACATATATATTTTTATCTTCATTACTGCTCTCCAATCATCCTTGAGTAATCAGATGACTCAAATATTATAAATAATTATTGAGAATAAGTTTCTCACTCTGAAATAATCTGAACTTGTCAGGTCTTTGTTCCTCGTGGCCCCACTTGTCCAACCGTCTGGAAAACGTCTTGTCACATTTGTGAATGCTAGAATTACTGAGAAGACACCATAATGACTGCTCAGCTTGGCTGAAGAGGACTGCAAAGCAGAGAGATCTCCTTGTCAGGAGGAGCAAGCTCTCCCTGGAAGTTTTGAGGATCAGTTGCTTTCGTTGCTGCTGCTGTTTCATGCACTCAGTCAAGTCCGATCTTTGTGACGCCATGGACTGTAGCCTGCCAGACTCCTCAGTCCATGGAATTTCTCCAGGCAAGAAGACTGAAATGGACTGCCATTTCCTCCTCCAGGGGATCTTCCCCACCCAGATAGGGTCTGGGCCAAACCGGCGTCTCTTCCATCTCCTGCATTGGCAGGCAGATTCTTTAACACTGCACCACCTGAGAAGCCCTTAGTTGCTTTTATCAAACAGCAAACGTTTCAACCTTCCAATCTGCCACTCAGTATTCTCAAATGAGAATATTAAAAGGAAAAAGAAAATCCTAAACATTCCATATTTACATGGGAATTTTCTTCCCTAGAAGTTTTCCTTTCCAAAATTCTGATAAGGGCATATAAAACTTTATCTCCTTAAAATTTACTTCCCTCTTTGGTGGTCTATATTTGGGAAAAGCATCCAGTGAATGCTGAGGGCTGTTGTTTAGGACTGAAAAAGCTTAAAAGTTTAGTGATTACTTTGCCAAAATCTGAAAATATCACCACACCCCACTCCTCACTTGAGCATTTGTGTAAAGGCATTTTTAGTAAATTCTACTAATCAAATTCTAAAGAGTCACCTAGGTAAATAGCACATTAATCATGTTTTTCAAACTTTAAATTTACATTCTATAATTTCATTCTACGCAAATTTTTTTTAAACATGCAGAAAGGATTAGTTATCATAGTTCTATTTTTAAATTGCCAAATTAATTCTAAAAGTTAAAAGGGCATTTCCTTCCATGGAATCCTGACTGTGAGTCCCATGTCAAAGAACAACTTAGATTTTATACATTTACTCTGGAAAATCTGAGATGCCTGTCAAATTACAAAGCAAGTGCATAAACATTCCAGTGACATTTAACTGCTACCAAAACTGCTGAAAGTTGATCTTTAATAGGCCACAGCTGTTGGTGGCCACGCTGCCTAAAAGTCTGAACCAAGCTTTGACTGTTCAGAGCCCTTTATCCAACACTGAAATCCTCAGGGGAGGATTTGCTTTGTTTTGTTTTTCCCACAGAGCGCCCGGAACCCAATGAGAACATGTGGACTGCAGTCATCGACAAATACACACACACACACACAACATGTGGACTGCAGCCATCGACAAAGACACACACGCTATTCAGAACCACTGTTTGCGGTTCCTCAACCACCTTAACAAAAACTATTTCTCCCTTAACTAAACAGCCAGGAGTTACTTGCATAACACTCTGCTATATCTCATATCAACAGAAAGCGGAAAGTAAGTGGCAAGTAATTTGTTTTCTATAAGCTTTTTTTGTACAGCAATAACATCAGAGTAAAGTACACAGCCTCCCCTGCATATCTTAGATGCACAGATATCAACAGTGTCGCTTTAAAACGCACTGCCTTTCTAAACAGGCAATTTCTCAAGCACTTACCTCAGTGGTCAATAATTTTCTTAATCTGGATCATTTATACAATGACTCTACCAGACTCATCTTATAAAACTGCACTTGCAGTCAAATACAATCACATGTATATAGCAACAGCTGCTAAGAAATTAAATGACATCCTTCGCCTAGAGGCACCAAATGCTCTGATTCAAGTTTACAAAGAGTGATAGAGAATACTGAAATGTAGCATAGTCTTAAATATCTACTGGACAACTCAAAAAAAAAAAAAAAAAGGCAAAAATGACTGAACTGTCAGTGTAAGTACTTCAAAAGCAGTATTACCCAAGTGTTCATTTAGACTACTAGGTAGAAAAGTAAAAAACAAGTAAGGTGAGAAAGAGTGCAAAGATCAGACAAAGAAGGTACAACGGTTAAACAAATTTTAACCAGCAACAATGAACAAAATAAGTTAATTCCATAGAGCTGACTAGGTAACCAAAGTGGCTCCAAAATAATCGAAAATACAGGCAGCAAATTCAATATGTTTTGCCAATAAGCAGGCTGAAAGAATAGATGCTAAATTCTAAGCATTAGAATCATCTGCTTTAATTTATTGGAAATCTTACGAGTCACAAATTAAATCCAACTTATGGCCAATGTCAAACTTTCTAATTTCTTCATTCAGTTCTTCCATTATATGAATTACCACCAAAAAAAAAAAAAAAGAAAATAATTTATAAACATACTGAAAATTCAGTAGAATTATAAATAGTCATAATCAAAAGAGTGAAGAATCCAACCCATGAGTTATTAATTACATAAGCTCTAAAATGAACCATGGAAATTATGGATGTATTTTCCAGAATTCTGACAATGACAGTCTAATAATATATCTTCTATCGCAACCTTTCTCCAACTCTGAGGGCAGCATTTAATAAAATGTACCAGTGAGAATCAGAAAAAAAAATCCTATTTTAATATTCACATCGAAAGGTCTATTTTCCTCTTTGCTGTTGCTGCACTGCACAGTCCTGTCAGACTCTATGTGACCCTGCAGACTGTAGCCCACCAGGCTCCTCTGTCCATGGGATTCCCAGCAAGAATGCTGGAGTGAGTCGCCATTTCCTACTCCACAGGATCTTCTTGACCAGGGATTGAATCCACATATGATTTCTTGAGGAAGAAGAGGGCGTAACCACATCCACAAATGACAAGGTCATTGACCCCAAGAGAATAATGTGTACAGGGGAAGAGGAAACCAGCATCTGTTTAAACTATGCAGCAAATCTCAAAACAGCTTCAACTCTGAGAAAGATGTCCCTAAAAACACATCTGAAAAAGAAAACCACTCAAAGAAATGTTGACCAGATAAACTCATGATCAAATGGTTTTGTGTATGTGATCACATTAGGAACAACAGGAGAGGTGGTGCCTTAAGACAGCACTATGAAGTCTTGCTTAAAGAGAGTTGAGCACCAGTGGTTTAGAAAGCTGTGGAACAGCACATGGGATTTATCCTTCCTTTGCTTTCTTTTACGCATCAAAATACACTAGTGTTCATCTCCTTTCAGCTCCTGAGAGTGTGAGGGGAATAAAGAAAGTAATTTGGGATCCTTTGAAGAAACTGCTTAGCTACCTTCATTTTTTTTCCTCTCATGCTTCAAAAACTGGCTTCCACAGATTGCAGAGTCTCAATGGGCCAAAAGTAAAAACTCATCAATGGAAGTATCCACTTTACAAAGTACATTCAGATTCATACTTCAGTCTCAAGGACCAGTAGTGAGGCAGCACAACCCTTCAACTCAGCTGGTCCTCTTGCCAGGCTAACTGGCCCAAGGCAAGGACTCTGGTCCTGAACTCTAAAGCTCAAGTTCTGTTTACTTAATATCACTTAAGATCCCAAAGCACAAAGAATTTGTATTTGTGAGAAACTGTATGAAAGAGGATGCTTTCTTATCTACTAGCCAGGGCAAAATAATAACAGTAAGGTAACAACCTAACATTACCAATATTGAGATAAGTATCACCATCACCATGCTTGGTCATTCAGTCATGTCCGACTCATCGCAACCCCGTGGACTGTAGCCCTCCAGGCTCCTGAGTCCATTGGATTCTCCAGGTAAGAATACTGGAGTGGGCTGCCATTTCAACGGTGGCTTCCATATTCATATCAGATTTAAAAGTCAAGGTCTAACGACTCAACAACTACAACAGCAAAAAATTAAAAACAGGCAAAGGTATGGAATGGAAATTTCTCCAAAGATGCTCAACATCACTCAGTCCTTAGGGAAATGCAAGTTAAAACTACACTGAGACCCATTAGCACGGCAGTTATAATTTTTTAAATGGAAAAAAATATGCGGAGAAACTGAACCCTTTGAGAATTGCTAGTGAGGGCATGTAAAATGGTACAGTCACTGGAAAAAAACAGTGTGATGGTTCCTCAAAAGTTTTAAGAATTACCACCTGACTCAGCAAGTCTTGAGGTATACACCCAAAATAATCGAAAACAAGGACTCAAAAAAATATCTGCATATAAATATTCACAGCAGTGTTAGGCATGATAGCCAATGGGTAGAAACAACACAAATGTCCATCAATCAATCAATGGACAAATAAACGTGGCATAATTTCTAGAATAAAATTGCAACCTTAAAACACAATGGAATTCTGTCATGACACAACATAGATGAACTATGAAAACATGCTAAGTGAAATAAGCCAGGCACAAAAACACAAATATTGTATGATTCCACACACATGAAGTACCTAGAACAGGCAAACTCAGAGACAAAGTAGAGTAAGAGTTTCCTGGGGCTAGGAAAAGGGGAGGAGGAGGAGCTACTGTTTAATGGATATGGAGACACTGCTTGGGAAGACTTAAGAGTTCCAGAAATACATGGCTGTGATACCGACAACATCGTGAATACACTCAATGCTACTGAATTACACACTAAAAAGTGGTTACAGTGGTAAATTTATGTACATTTTTATGTATTTTAATGTGTATTTTACCACAATAAAAACTCAAGGGCTAAATTTATACTCAGCAACCATTACTTGAAGACGTAAGCACAGAAAGGACTCATACCATCAAATCACCCCCTAATGAATATGGGGAACCATAAAGCCAGATTTCCAGCTTCTGAATACAAGTCAGGATTAATACTGTTGCAAATTGACACTAGAGTCATATTTTCCCAAATAAATATTACTTATGGTTTCATATCTATCAGAAACAAACTGTGAATCTGACATCTGAAGTGAACGAACATGATGGGGGTAGGTGGTATAAACTCCAACTCATTAAAAACAAGAAATGAACAAAATGAAGCTCAGAGTTACTTTTCCAAAATCGTACCACTGGTTAATGATAAAATAAAGACTGGAACAAGTCAGGTGTCCCATCTATAGTGCTCTTTCTACACTTGGTTTAGCTTATTTTACTTATCCTCCCTCTCAAGATATGGATATGCATTCATTTTAAATAAGGTTATTCAAATGTCCTGAAAATTATACTTCACTTTTACACCCTGTAACCCTTAAATCTACCTCCCTTAACTGAAAGCAGTTCATTCCCATACTCCTGATCACTAATGAATTAAGCTGGCACATTTTTCTATGGGAGAGGGGAACAGTATTTCAAAAGAACAAAGACAACCAATAACCTCAAACACTAAAAAATGGAAAGCCAATATGCCTGAAAGCTTAAGGGTGTCACTTTGCTAATAGGAAGAAGGCGCAAAAGATTTTTCACACCTAACTGCCTGACTACAAAAGGGCAGTCATTCATGTAACCCACATCCATAATCAAAACGTACCTGCACAGTTTAAGGATCCCACAAGTTCGGAAGTTCTCAGTTGAGAAGACAAAGTTCAAGAAATTCTTTGAAAGAAGAGCCAGAGACCTCTCTTTTTTTAAAAAAACAAAAACAAAAAAAACTCATATTTGGAAAGATATTTGCTCATACCCTGGTTGAGAGAGAAATTCAAGACTATTCAAGAAGGCAACACCCAATACAAAGAACAAAGCCAGAGAAAACAATACGCCACTGAGATGCTTTTGCAAAATCTCACAGGTAGATAAAGGTATAATATCTCATTACAGCCACTAAACATGGAAAGTTATAGAGCTCTCTTGTCCTCATCATTCCATAGAACCTTCAGTTAACCCCACACCTACATCCCCTTCTTAGATCTCGGGCCTAAACTTGAGAAAAGTTTCACAGGTCACCTGTTCCTCCCCACAGCACATAAACACTTTGACCTTCAGAACACAGCCACCAAGTTATGATCCTCCCAACTGAAATCAGTATTTACTGAATTTTTCTATGATAGATATTATAGGAAATACAGGAAAAACAAAGACATTAATGACTTGTTCCTTATTATCAAGAAATTTACGATCCAGTGAAAAATAAAAGATGTTTACCACTCTTAAGAAAAAACAAAAGATGTTTATCAGTAAAAAAGACTACAAACACCACAGATGGGCTTGGCTTTGCGATAAAACCCATCTGAGCTCAAACCTAATCCTGGACCCTTTCATGAGATGGTTGGATGGAATCACCAACTTGACGAACATGAGTCTGAGCAAGCTCCAGGAGTTGGTGATGGACAGGGAAGCCTGGCACGCTGCGGTCCACGAGGTCGCAAAGAGTTGGACACGACTGAGCGACTGACCTGAACTGATACCTCAGTCTCTATAAGTGGATAACAATACCTACCCTGTCGTGTGGTTGTAAAGTAAAGTAAAAATGAAATAAGCACTGAGTTAACGAGTTGACTAGTGTTCACAGTTCTTCAACTAGTAAGCACTAGTAAGCAAGCACTCAAAGGTCAGTAATGTCATTGTTAATTATTATGAACACAGAAGCACAAATGCTGCCATGAGACAATAAACAGCACTAAAGACTGGAGGCCAGAATAGACTCTCTAACTCAGGTGATCAGAGAAAGTCTGAGAAATGCTAGAATGAGCTGCATCTTAGGAAAAGGTCTTGAGAAAAGTGAAAAGGTCTTGAGAAGAAGCCTGAAATATAACCCGGGTCTGAGGCTGATTTGTTGTGTGCCCTGGGTGGTGGCAGTAATTGAACCTTTCAGAGTCTCAGTTTCCTTATCTACAAATTAAAGATCTGAATCAAATGACTGCTGAAATATTCTGAAACAAAGATTATATGATTTGGTGTAGGAACCAATGGGCAAAATGAAAGAAGTACATTAAGTCTGCTGCTGCTGCTAAGTCGCTGCAGTCATGTCCGACTCTGTGTGACCCCATAGACAGCAGCCCACCAGGCTCCGCCCTCCCTGGGATTCTCCAGGCAAGAACACTGGAGTGGGTTGCCATTTCCTTCACCAATGCATGAAAGTGAAAAGTGAAAGTGAGGTTGCTCAGTCGTGTCTGACTTTTCGCGACCCTATGGACTGGAGCCTACCAGGCTCCTCCGTCCATGGGATTTTCCAGGCAAGAGTACTGAAGTGGGATGCCATCACCTTCTCCAATAAATAAGTCTAGGTACCGTTTATGGAATTTTCTTTTAAAAAGTCAGATATGTGACTGTACAAAAGACAGGGAAGAATCCTCTGGCTAGAGCATACGATCCAAAGAGGCAGGGTGGTGGGGTTGAAAAACTGCTAATTTCAACTTCGCTTATAGCAAAAGGGAACTAATAGAGGTGCCTGAGCAGGAGAGCAGCATAAGAACAATGAATAGTAAAAGAACACGGGAAAATAAAGGACAGAATAAACTGGGAATTGGAGATTAAGGGTACAAAATCCAATTAGGAGACTGAAAGTCAAAGTGTTAGTAGCTTAGTCATGTTCGACTCTTAGGGACCCCATGGACTGTAGTCCATCAGGCTTCTCTGTCCATGGGTTTCTCCAGGCAAGAATACTGGAGTGGGTAGCCATTCCCTTCTCCAGGGAATCTTCTCAACCCAGGGATCGAAGCTGGGTTTCCCACATTGCAGGTGGATTCTTTACCATCTGAGCCACCAGGGAAGTCCTTAATTAAGAGACTAAATAGATGGAATTCAATGATTCTGGGGTGGAGAGATGGAAAATGGCAGCCAAGGAAAGGATTTACAAATCCCTGAGTTCTTGCCTTATCTTTAATTAGAAGTATTGGGCTAATTAATTAAAGTAAAACAAAACTTTTATTTCTTTCAACTCTACAATTCTAGGATTCAAAGATTCTAATACAATTGATCTCTGTTGGAGCCCAGGCTTTTTTTCCTACAGGTCCCTAGGTGGCATTAATGTACAGCCAAGGTTGAGAACCACTGTCTAGAAGAAGGGAAAACAGACACAGAACAGGTTAGCAGTTAATTCATAGAAGGGTATCTCTGAGACAGCCAAAAGTGATGCAGATAGGATTCTAGGGTGCAACTTGGAGCTTCCTTATTCACAGAATAAAAGGAGGCTATCCTTTCCACTGAGGGGCAGGAAAGAGGAAAGGATGGGTAAGTCAGTGCTTGATAGAAAAGCAGTTGTTACCAGCTGACCATCTTCATCTTCTCCATATAAGAATCTGTTTCAAATTCTCTATAAGTCAATTCACATTACTATTGGCACTTCAGAGTTTTCTCTTAGAAAGATTACCAAACTCAGTCAAAATATTCACTTCTTCCAAAACAAGCAAAATATTTAATAGTATAAACTCTATTAAAACTTTAATTTCACTTACTGGTCTTCATTCAGTCCACAAACATCTATATAATGCTTTCCTCTATGTCAGTCACTGGGAATACACAAATAATATAGGGTTGTTGCCCAGGAAAAATTTATATAAGAAAAACTGACCTTTTTAGAATTTTGAAATCCAACCTGGTAATTGCCAACAGATTTCTTAGGAGAGACAGGAAAAAGAGATATTATTAACTGTACTTGTGGAAATTAGAAAAGACTTCACAGAAAATGTGACATATGAGCTGTACCTTGGAAGAAATGACTCACTTTCACACAGGGACCAGGGTTTAAAAGAACTGTCTCCTAAGAATATAAATGCTCGTCATTTTTTAAAAACTTAAAAAATATCAGGTTCAACTATTAAGTATCATGACTCCTTTTTTCAAAAATGTTATTCATCTTTATACTTTAAAATGCCAAAACATTTAAAGATAATATTCATGGAAAAGAATCTTCAATAATTTCCAGTAGACATTTCAGAGAAGAGTAATGACTTTATCATTATATTCTTTAAAAATACTTGCGTAAAAACAAAACATATATAAATATACACAAAAACAAAACATCAATAAAAATGTATGCCTGTTGTTGCTGTTTAGTCACTGAGTCCTATCAGACTCTTTTACGACCCCATGGACTGCAGCCTCCCAGGATCCTCTGTCCATGGGATCTCCTAAGGAAGAATACTGGAGGTGGGTTGCCATTTCTTTCCCCAAGGGATCTTTCCCACCCAGGGATGGAACCCGCATCTCCTGCATTAGCTGGCAGATTCCTTACCACTGAGCCACCAGGGATAGCGACAGGAATAGGAGGTGTGTGGAGGGTAGATTTAAAAACACACACACACTTTTTATTTTGTATTGGAGTACAGCCGATTAACAATGTTGTGACGGTTTCAGGTGAACTGCAAAGGGACTCAGCCATACATATTTTTCATTTTGACATTTTCTTTTTATTTCTCATTTACCATACTTCAATTTGTTTTTTACTTCAGCAATTTAATCATACATACTCCATATAAGATATCTCAAATCCAGTTACAGTGGGGGAGAAAATAACTAAATCTAAATACATACACTGGGTATTTCTCATGCAAGCCTCTATGGTCTTATACAGACAATCCAGTACAGATTACAACCGCACTAATTCACAATTCATTAATATTACAAATGAGAAGAAATGTGTCAAATTCTTCCAGTTGCTTTCACCATCTGGAAAATTCACAGAATGAACTTAATTTACTAGATATAACAATATTCATAGTTTCTGCAATTAAAGCAACTTAACACATTTTTAAAGGGTTGGCTTTCTTTGAAAAAGTTAATGATCTTCTCATACATATAAAAATTATCTTAGAGGGTTATTGTACAAACCAACCACGCCTAACACTGAAAAGAAATATTTCTAACTAAAATACAGTATAGTCTTTTATTTACATAAAAACTAAACTCATTGATGAATAAATACAGAATCCCATAATACTTCTTTCTAGGAGAAGAAACTGTTTTTCAAGGCAAAACATTTTGTTTTTATTAGTATGGTATGCAGCTGTATTATTTGTACTTCTGCCCAACATTCAGTATGTGTTCAAAGTATTCAAAAAAAACTGGCAATTCATATCCAATTACTAACCAAAAGTCGTCATAGTGTACTGGGGGCATAAGGATAAAACTGAGCCACACTTATTCTGAAAAAGAAAACTGAATGGAAAAGAATGACTGCTTATGGGATGACCATTACTCACATTACACTGGAAAAAGTCAATTTTCAAAACCAAGAAGTTTTTTTTTTAATGTCAGATGGTATCTTCCAGAGGTTTGAAAACATGATACAAGTATTATGATGCTGGTCCTCACAAATTCAGTTATACATTTAAACTCTTGATAAAACCTCTTCTGTTTACTCAAATGAGAGGAAATAAAGCTGTCTGCAGGAAACAAGACAGCAGCTTATTGATGGAGCGTTATAAGGTTGACCTTCTCTATGTGGAATGTTTAGCCACGTTTTATCAGAATAAAAGGCAAAGGTTAGGATGCAAATCCCTTCATGCTTCCTCTGACGATGGACTTTATAACTGCGAAACATGTGTGTGAAACCCTCACATTTCCAATTTACAGTCCTTCAATCCAAGGCCCAGGAAGCTGACTATCAGAATAGGAAGAAACTAATAAAGATGTTATTTAAGGAAAAACCTAACAACATTCAAACTCTTGAAATATTTTGTTCCAATAATAACAAAATGGTAAAACAACCTTATAGATGGTAAAAGATCACACAATATAAAATGAGAAGAGGCCTTAAGAGGTCTTCTAACTTCACCTTATTTCTCCTTAGGTTGATGAATTAGGACCTTGGTATTTTACTCTGTTCTATGGCACTTTTCTATAATAAGGATGTTATCTGTGCTTCGGCTAATACAGGTTTGACCCTATTCTCCAAAGAAAATTTTAGTGCCTTTAAACAAACATATCCCTTACTTTCAAAGCCTGATAGGGTCATGCCAAAAGGATTTAAGAGCCAACCTGAAGGGACTCCCACTGGCCAAGCTTGGAACAATTTGAACATCAAAAAGAATGACTGTACTTGATGGAAATACATTGAATATATAAAGATCCACAAACCAACTAAAAAACCTTGAGATTACTATTACATATTAATGGCTCATTTTAAAATTTGATAAAGGAAAAAATTAAGTTTTTAATTGTTTACTCCTACATTTTAAATTAAAAACTACTTCATGGTAATCAAATAGCCTACCTTGATGAGAAAAAGCTATTTTTCACAGAAAATTGCAAGCTTACAAAGCTGAAAGCATGAGAAAACTCTTAGGGTAAAGAGTTCCAGTTTTGCAAAATGAAAACAGTTCTGGAGATTAGTTGTGCAACAGTGTCAATGTATTAACACTACTGAAATATACACTTCAAAATGGTTAAGATAGTATATTTTCATTATGTGTATTTTACCATAATATTTTTAATCCCATTTTATCACCATTTTGCAACTCCCCATCATATAATTGATTCAGGACCATCAACAGTATTGACATCATTAGATGAACAACTGATGAAGAACTAAAATATTTGTATGGTGCTAAAGTCTCACTCCCTCGGGATTATCTGCCTGCAACAAAGGGGAAAATATAACTCTAAATGAGGAATTTAGTCACTGTCTTAATCTTAGCTTCACTAGTAGTGGGATAACTATATTATGTGGGTCTTGATTTGATGTGATATGAAATATATAACTTGGCTATTAAGTACTCTTACCAAAATGTTTATTCTGAATCTAATCATGCCTTTAGATTTAAATTCTACTTTGCAGAAAATAAAGAGTACTTTCAGTTCAGTCGCTCAGTCGTGTCCGACTCTTCGCGACTAGACTGAGGTAAATATCACCACATGGAAACTGGACAAACCCAGAAAAACAAAGATTCTACAAGACCTTAGGCAGCCATCCTGCATCTTTCATTGTCAGAAAAAGACAGTGAAAAGAGAAAGGAAGAGGACTGTTTTAAATCATGAGGCTTAAGTGACGTAACTGTATACATGCTCCTTCAGCATCCTAGTTTGATAAATGAGCTATAAAAGAAGTCATACGGATGATGGGAGAGATTTTCATATAAACTCAATATCAGATAATATTAGAGAACTATTGGCAATTGTTATATACGATAGTAATGTCCCAGTTAAATGCGAAAACTTTCATTTTTAACAAATATATAATTTAGAAATTGGGGCAAAATGTTATGAGTTCCATAATTTAAGTAATTCAGAGGAAAATATACATGGTTAGAAGTTAATGCAATGAAACAACGTATCTAGGCAAAGATTATCAGTGGCAACTAAAAAGCACTAGGCAAAAGCTCCATAAGAAACTACCATGGATGGACTGAGCTGGCTGACAATATCTGAGCCCACTGATCAACCTTCATCTCAGAAAGCAAGCCAACAATCTACGGCCATACCACCTGAACGTGCCCTGATCTCAGAAGCTAAATAGGGTTGGGCCTGGTTAGTAACTTGGGTGGGAGAAAGTGGGCCAACCATATATTGCCATACATCTTGAAGCAGTGCAATAAGAAATAAATACCGACAACTATGATGGATTCTCCAAACCACTACCATCAAAAATCAACTTTGAGTCTTATTAAGCATCAGATCTAGCTAACAATTTACAGAAAACTCAGACAAGAGAAACAAATTAAGCACTATCACAGGAACGCAATCAACAAAATTCAGAAGGTGGGAAATTCTAAAGAAACAACCCAGTTTCTTCAACAAATGAACTGAAAAAGAGGAGAAAGAAACTACATATTGAGACATTTAAGAGACATTATCAACCATATGTGGACCTTATCTGGGTCCTAACTTGAAGAAACCAACAAGAAAAACATTTATGAAATAAATGGGAAGATAAGAATAGTCACTGCATATATGATGCTAAAGAAGTGTTAAATTTTTTAGATGTGACAATGGAATTGTGGGTTTGGTCTTTTTTTCAAAATGCTTACCAGACATACAAAAAAGCATTTATGAGTAAAGTAATATAATATCTGGGATCAGCTTTAAAACAATCCAGCGTGACAGGGTAGGAACACAGAGATTTGTGGGTACATAAATGAGACAAAACTGACCATATGTTGATAATTGCCTAGAAGATGGGCACATGGGAATTCATTATTCTACTCTCTCCATCTCTCTACATTTACATTAGCTTCCATTATAAAAAAAAATTTAAAACAGAAGGCAGAGAATAAGGCCTAATCACAGCCTCTTCATCAAATATAACCTTCTTCACCTACCACCTAACATAATAAACATGAACCTAAATAAAATACAATCCAGCAAAAGATTTACCAACACAACCAAAACAAAGAAGAAACGACAGAAAGTCTATGCTACAAGTCTTACAACAAATGAAACAAAGATTCTGCTGAATTACAGCATGACTCCCTACCCAATTTTGGAAAACGTGCTGAACATGAGAGGGGGGAAAAAACTATGTAATGGAAACATGGATACTCATTATACTATCTTCTCTATTTGTACATTTGAAATTTTCCATAATAAAAAAAATAGGAAGAAGATTACCAATATCCTTCAAAAGGATCACCAAAGAACACGGTTATTCGATTCCTCGCATACACACCAACTCATTGGAAAAGACCCTGATGCTGGGAAGGACTGAGGGCAGGAGAAAAAGGGGATGGATGGCAGAGGATGAGATGGCTGGATGGCATCACCAACTCAATGGACATGAGTCTGAGCAAGCTCCAGGGGATGGTGAAGGAAAGACACAGGAGCCTGGTGTGCTGCAGCCCATGGAGTCACAGCGAGTAAGACACGACTTGGCAACTGAACCACGATACACTCCTTTCTGACCTGCCATCTTCCCATTTTCATTCTTTTACTTCCAACCACCAAGGAAGAAGGGATGGGGAGTAACCACTGACAATGCTTGCTTACTGAGTGGGAAATTTAACCGACAAAACTGCAAGGTCTCCACAGTGTGCCACAATAATCAAGACTGACTTTACTGTAAAATGTCTCACTTTAGCTGAAAACCTGATTTGTGGTCTGTAGTAATTACCAAGGCATCTGCTTTCTCCCTTTCTTTTTTGGAAATGAAGCTGGACAAGAAACTTGTAATTTGTATTTGGATGTGGTGTTTGCAGGAGTATCATGTTCCCAAACTTCTAAGTGGTTCCATCTGTTTTTATGGGGAAGTGGGCTTAGGATGACTTTGAAAAATGAAGAACTAAGAAACCAAACCAATCATCCTTACAATTAAATCTGGTATACCCTGAGCAATTTTAAAAAAGAACAGAACTAATGAAATATTCATGCCAAAAAATATTTTAAAATTTGAACCTCTAGCTGATAAAAGCTTCTGGATATGACTACCAATTTATGGGACAGAGTAACAGGTCAAACTAAACCACAAGGATAGAATCCGCAAAATCAAAACTGTAGGGAATGAGAGGGACAAACAACCCAATTTCTTCAAAAAACTAGATTACAAGGAAATACAAAAGAGACAATCTATTGATTAAAAAGAATCACTAATTGCAATGTGTGATTCCTAACTTGGATCCCCACTTCAGCGAAAACAAAAACAAAAAAAACTATGAAAGAAAATGAGAACAAATGGAAACTTGAATGGAGTTAGTATTTGATATTGAAGATTTGCTGTTAACTTAAGTATAATAATGGTATTGTGATTTTTCTAAAAGTCTTATATTTGAATGATCAGATGCCTGGGATTTGCTTCAGGATAATACAGTTGGGGCGAAGGCAACAGAAACGTAGATCAAACAAGGCTGGCCATGAGTGATCAACTGTTAAAGCTGAGTGATAAGAGTACACGGGTTAGGATGAGGGGTGTCATTATACTATTCAGTTTACTTCTGTATATATTTAAAACTTCCCAAATAAAGCTCTTTGTTGAAAAAACATGGAATAAAGTTAGCTTATCAAATAAAAAATTTTATCAAAATGGGAACCAGAAAATCTTAGACTTGGGGGACACCTTAATGGTGTCACAAAATCCCATCCCTCACCCAATGACTCTTTCCCACACCCTTTAAGAGGTGACTATCAGCCCTGGAGGCTTTCTTTTTATTTATTTATTTATTTATTTATTTATTTATTATTGACAGATAATTGCTTTACAGAATTTTGCTGTTTTCTGTCAAACCTCAATATGAATCAGCCATAGCCCTGGGGTCTTTCAAACCTCTTCCTATGTCAATCCATTCCATTCTCTGCCTGCTTCAACTGTTAAAAAGTTCTTACAGTGGATCGGAAACTTCTCTTCCCCGAATCTCTTATTTTATCCATGTAAAAAGGATAAACAGATCACAGGCCACTGGTGAGTTGTGAAATCTAGTCAGTGGTTTGTTAACTGACATTTTATCATCATTATTTAGAAAAGAAAATCTGAGCATACAAGCACATAAGTAAGGCTAAGAACTAAATCTATAAAACATGTCTGTTATTCACATATATACACACATAGACTTCCACACTGAATAAACAGTCAAGGTACAAAATCTATTTTTAAAGTTGATTTTGTCCTAAGAAAGTTAGAAAGCCAATGCTCAAAAGACAGTCTCAACATGCTGCCCACCCCAGCGAGTCTTGCTCTTTCAGCTGTTTCAAGATCTAGTTCCCCACATGTTATGTTTTCTCCTAACTGCATCATTCCAGGAACCCCTCCATGGACATGGACTCAGTATGTCTATGCTTCCATTCATTCTTACTGAACAAATACATACTTACTGCATACAACATATCCCTTAAAATGTAGTATCTAAAAATGAACAAATTATTCCAAGTTAAACACAAGGTGGAGAAGGCAATGGCACCCCACTCCAGTACTCTTGCCTGGAAAATCCCATGGGCAGAAGAGCCTGGTGGGCTGCGGTCCATGGGGTTGCTAAGAGTCGGACACAACTGAGCGACTTCATTTTCACTTTTCACTTTTATGCATTGGAGAAGGAAATGGCAACCCACTCCAGTGTTCTTGCCTGGAGAATCCCAGGGACGGGGGAGCATGGTGGGCTGCCGTCTACGGGGTCGCAGAGTCGGACACGACTGAAGCGACTTAGCAGCAAACACAAGATATTTCACATAATCACTAAAAAAAAAGAAAAAAAACTTTGAGATACTGGCAGATTCCTGTAAGTTATATAAGAATTCAGAGCTGAAAAGAAAGACAGCCTGGTGAGAGACTTGAGTTAACAAATTATGATTGCAGGTGAAGTCATGGGTGATAAGAAATTAGTCAAGGCTAAGAATCAAAGACTGAGAACACTGGGAAACAGAAAATAAATGAAGGGGTAGTCAGAAGAAAAGAAAGAACAGAAAGAATATATAAATCTTGCAAAGAACAGAAGGACTATAGAAAAAGAGCCCTAACATGTCAGGAGAGAATTTCAAAGACAATATGGTTGGTCACCAATATCAAAAATAATATAAGGAAAATGTGTTCAATGGACTTGACGACAGAGCAATCTCTGTTGTTTCCAGAGCAACATGGAAAAGAACAATTCCACTGGAGTGGTGAAGCCAGAAGTCAATAAAAGGAATAACAAGATATCTACTACTTTTCAAGTAGAAGTATTGAAAAGAAGGTCAAGCTATCCTGTTTCTCTTTCAAAAACCTTATAATAGACAACCTTTACTTTCAACAACTTTCATCTTCTTTATTTCAACCCATTTTGTAGCTAATAAGACAATCTATATAAGCCTTATTTGGTTTCCCTACAACACGTCCATGAAATCTGTAAATCTGATTAGCAGTCCTTGTCTGTCATCAGGAAGATTATAGGCAAAAATATTTTGGATAGAAGATGACAAAGATTAAAATTTCAGTAACACCACCACAGATTCCCCCTAACACACAGTTTTTCCCTAATGCTGCCATTCAGACAGCATGAAAACATTACCAAATGTTTTGCCAAAATTCTATGTCTATGTTTTTCCTATATGGAAAGGCATCTTAAATTACTTTCTCTACAAACGGAGACGAATGAATGAGCCACAGACAATATCTTAAGTGGATTTGGACCTATGACAACTGAACCACTTAAAGAGAAAAACAGACACAAGAACAATGTCACTTGCCCAATGTCACACTTAGTAACTGGTGAACTATTTTCTTTCTATCCTCTGCTACTTTCAGAAGAGGAAAAAAAAAAAAGTGGAGGGAGAGGGGGAAGAATATCAGATACCTGGTCTGTTAAACTTCCAGTCACTGTAGACCCAGGACAAACCCGACAAAAGTCTACACGTTTCAGGACAGCCCAACGAAGACCAGCGTTCCAACAATATACCTACACTTCAAGGTACTCAACTGAGGGTTCAGCGGTACTCTGAAGTACTGGCCTCAACAGCTCCTTTGTGACCTGTCAGCATTCCAGATGGCTCGGCGTTCTACTGGGGGTGGGGGGTGGGGGAGGAAGCCACTTCAGTGGTCACCACCTTACCTTCCACATGCTTCCACTTCTTCTCCCTTCTCCTCTACAACTAAAGCCAGGAAAGGAACATGAGTAGAACCTCATTAACTGCTTTCAAGTTTCTCAATGAAAAACACCCACCCAGTAGTTAAATTATAATCTCATACAATGGTGTAGCATTGGCTCTGGTTCAAAATGGCTCCTCTGGGGAGGGGAATGCAAGCACAAATAGGGTACGAAGAGGAATTTACATATTCTCAGGGATAATGCAGGACAGTAGTTACGACTTTAGACTCAGATGGCCTGGGTCAGATCCCTACTCTGCCATTAATTAGCTGAGTGACCTTGAGCAAATTGGTTAATCTTATGGTGCCTCAGTTTTCTTAAGAGGCAAACCTAGAATAACAGTACCAACCACACAAGACCTCTGTGAGGATTAAATGAATAATATGTGTAAAAGTACCTATAGGGTAGTGTCTGACACATACTAAGTATTCAAGAAATGTTATCTATTATCTATCATTATCAGCATTTTCTAATTCAATAAGTGATATCTTTACAAAATATATATTAAACTAAGTCCTAATTTAAAACAATTAAAATATAAAGTAAACTATCTCCAACATAAAAGGCATGCTTATTAATTAGGAAAAGTACTTCAACTATTAAGTGAGTGTCAGCTTTGGCTATTATGCCAGTCAATGTTTTACAAGTGATTTCTCAACGAATATACGACCATTGTTTAAGGCATATACTTTCCCCGTTGTGCTGCCAGACAGAACTACACATATGGCAAGTTGCTATGATTTTATAACCGCATAGTCCCATTAAATTTCAGTCAGCTAAAAAAAAAAAAAATGTTTCACCTGGTCTTATTCCAACATATTGCCACAAAACTATGCTAAGCAAAAGAATGAAAGGCAGGAAAAAGAACTCAGAGAGGGAAAGAAAAAAGAAAAATCTAAAAACAAAATCATTGAATCACTTTGCTGTACACCTAAAATACAACACTGTAAATCAGTCATATTTCAATTAAATAAATAAAACATAGAAATAAAAATAAGTAAGAACATTAAAATCTAGCATTAACACAGACAGGAGCCATGGAAAAACAATTCATAGAAGATCAATATTACCTTGAGAATGCACTAGAATTTAAAAATCCATTCAGATTTTGGTTTAGAAATTACGTTTTTGAACACTGGCTAAAGCATTTCCTTTATGTCCACAGCACTGCATTTAGATGAAACGGCTCCCATTGGTTAAAACTCACATGAAATTGCTTTTACTGATCAAAACAATATTCAGATATTTATTCCAAAAACATGACAAGTGAATATGATGTAAATGAACTAATTTCTGTAATTCTACAAAATCAGTAATAAACATGAACTTTATTTTGGAGACCAGAGAGCACATTCCAATGGAGGGGGAGGGTGGGAATCTTACCTACTTACAAAAGAAATTATATAGTATCCGGAATTTGCTTCCAAGTCATGAGAGTGGGGTGTATCAACAAGACTAGCTGGCCCTGTAATTGTCAAAGCGGGGTGAGGCTTCTCTATACTTCTGAATATTTTTAATTTTTTCCATAATAAAAAATTTAAAAAAGAAAAATACTTTTCTATTGCTGACAATGGTACATTTTTTCTCAAAAAAAAAAAAAAAACCACTTCAAAACATAATCAGATACAGTAAAAACATGACTTTAAAAAAACCTAACAGCAGCAACAACAAAAAGAGAAAGTCTTAAAGAGCCACACTGGGGAGTGGAGGGGAAAAAAAAAAAGGGCCATCTTATCCTTCACTGTTCCATGTGTGCTACGCAGAGCAAGCAACACCGATCACAGATCTATAGAATGCTCTAGACGCCACCCTCAAGTCTTTCCATTTAAGTCAGCCGCACCGAGGATGAAAGTGGACTGGCCTCAATTAGGAGAAAAGTTGGAGCCACGTCTGCACTACACACGCTCCCCACAGCAGCCGCTCACTGCAGAGCTGCTCTTGCGGAGACTATCTTCCCCGCACCTTTACTTTTCTGTTTGGGGGTGGGGAGAGAGGGCAGAAGGAAGAAAAATGTTCACGTTCCCTTCTGTGCGTAATTTAAAACAGACAATCTTAGCATTAAGGAAATTAGGACTCCGGCTTTACTGATGTTGATTTTAATGGCTAAGATCCAAAAACAGTTCTGGTTACAAGCCCATGGATAAACTCTTGATTCCTTTGTCAGTGGAGAGACCCAACTCATTACTTGGCACTCTAACCTTTCCCATACACAATTTGGACTCATTTTATTAAGAAAAAAGATGTCTGCTTTTTTCTCCCTAAGAGAAGTGAATTAAAGAACACCTTTTAAGAAAGATGTTCATTTAGCAGCTTTCCTCCCAAAGTCTAAAAGCGATTAAACAGAGGGTACTGGGGAAAAGTAAAAGATTATCATATAAAAATGGGCTCCAAAATGAAGGCTGAATATGCACCATTGTCTAGCATATGACCACCGGGCCACATTTGCTTTTCAAATTCTTGTGAAAGCATTTGGCACCGTTTTCCAATAATCCCATAGGACTTCTACTTCCTTGTTTTTTCAATAGTATTTCAAAACGTTGACACATTTATTGAACTATTTTTGGAAGACCTAGCTCTGTCTACCTTCAGGGCTTAAGATACAAATATATAAAAGCTACAGACAGCTATAAAACTTGGCAGGCTTCCTAAGTTCTCCAAGAAAACTTCAATTGGCAACTCCATTAACATCAAAAGAACACACACACTAGAGGGAACAACTCTGGACACAGGGAGACCTTGGCTGTGCCTGAAGCTCCATTACTAAATTGCTGAATGCCTTTGAGAATGTTTAACTCCTTCCTAACTCACTTTCCTTACCCAAAAAAGAAGTTTATGCCACAGTCAGCATACACAGTTTTATGTTGTTATCTATTAGGAGAAATCTTATTACCTGCCCAAAGTTTATCAACCTTTAGTAATCAGACTGACTTTATAATTCTTGCCAAATCCAAACAGCCACTGTATTATTATTGATGTGACATTTATCCTTATATCATCACTTTAAAATACCTACTTTAGCCTTATAGTACATAATATCAATGAAATCATAGTTTTGAGTACTTGGGTATTTTTCTGATAAACACTAACGTGTATTTAACAATTAAAAGAAAAGATTCATCGTGTACCACCTCAAATCATTTTAACATACCACCACATTTTAGGGAGATACTGCCCTGATTTATTTGCCTATAATATCCTCTACATTAATGTATAAAGTATTTAAATTAATAAACTGCTAAAACGCACTCGGCAACTTAACCAACACGAATCACATGTACTCATGAGCCCTGGGATCATCCTAGAGCTTCTCAGACCTTTCAGCCACTACCTTATTCAGAACCTCCATTTTTGTTTCACTTTTCCCAAAAGTCACACACAAAAACCCCTAATGTGTGTGTCTTTCCATTAGAATAAGTCCCACTCTCTATTTATGCTCTAGTAATGAAAATTTTCACCCTTATTTAACAGAACTCCCATGAGTTCAAAGTTTCCTCTAGTAACCAAAGAATATTCAAATAGTCAAAGAATATTCAAATTTATGTATGCCAATCATGTGTCAGTCTAAAGACAGACAAACTAAGATATTCAGTAAATTCCATAATAAGGTTGCCAATTATGATACACATACATCAAATTGGTTTCTATTGTGTATTTTTAAATCTAGATTCAAATATATAAGTGTGTGTACTGAATTAATCCTTGAAATACCACAAGAAAAAAATACAGTACATTTTCTGAGCTCTTCCTAAGAAGCACTTTCTTATTTAATGACATATCAGTCATCCACTCCCACCCACCCTGGAGGTTGACTCAATCGCGTGACTTTTCTGTTTTTCTCACTATATATAACTGAAGTTCAACTCAGTTACTGGTGTGAAAAAAAAAAGGACAATTTTATTATGGCTGCAGTTCTTACCAACTGTGAGTGCCACAATAATCTTAGAAATTTATTTTTATCAGTTGAAAACTCTAAAACCAGTGGGTTGAACATGAGTTAATTTCTGCTCACTCCCAAAACCACACTAAATGACAGAAGGAAAATTAAAGAGAAAAAAAAAAAAGGTACAAACCCACAAAAAGAAAAAAAAAGGGAGGGGACAGGCCAGCAGATGAGATATATCAATAGAATTTTAGAAGATGGAAAACAGATGCACAAAGTAACTGACTTAGCAGAGCAGAGAAAGTCTAAGCTTGAATTGCTATTCTGGTGGGAACCTACCAAAAACAATGTGATTGTTGGAGAAGCCCTGAGAGCCTTAGGAACTGGAACTTCCAGAAACTTCTGAGGGCTGAGATATGAGAGAGAGTTGAAGACAGGGACCTGTTGGAAATAAGGGCAAGGAATGTTTAAATCACACATACACTCTCATCAAACCTTGGCAGCCAGAAGACAAGAGGTTCACTCTACAGAACTTAAAGAAGAAAAGCTTTGCATTCAGAGGGCAGAGGTGAGGTTCTATACAGTAAAACAGGGAGGTCCAGTCACTCAGTCAACAAATATTTACCAAGTGCCTACTCTGCACAGGCACTGTTGTAGGTACCAGAAATACTGGACAAAAGAAGATAGAAAGATTTGCCTTCATCCAGCTTACATTCTGCTGCTGCTGCTGCTAAGTCACTTCAGTAGGGTCCGACTCTGTGCGACCCCATAGATGGCAGCCCACTAGGCTCCTCTGTCCCTGGGATTCTCCAGGCAAGAATACATTCTAGTGAGAGGAGAGTCAATAAACAAACAGGAAAATATAAGGTATCTGATGACAGCAATACACACTGCAGAAGAAAGAAAACACATGGGATTCAGGACACACTGGGGTAAAGGAGGCGGGAGCTGGGTTGTAGTTTCAAATAAATGATCATGGAAGCCAAACTCTGATGGAGCTAAGGCAGTGAGCTGCGCAGGCATCTGTGGGAAGAACATTTCAGACAGAGAGAAAGCAAGGGGGGACATCAAGATGGGCAGGATCGGAGAAACCATATACACACAAAAAAAGAAATGGACATTATCAGAAAGAATATTTACCAGCCAAGGAGCAGCTTTGAAAATAGGAAAGCAAAAAAGTTCAGTAGAGAGATTAGAAGAAAACACTGAAGTAATTTCCGAAAAGAGGGAACAAAAGGACAAAGAGATGACATCAGAGAGAAAAAAGTAACAAAACTGAAGGCACTGCAGGAAATTCAACATCCAAATTAACAGGAGTTCCAGAAAGAACAGAGAACAAAGAGGCAGTCATTATCATAGTGGAATATTTCTGAAAGACAAGAGTTTCCAAGCTGAAAGGGCCCAGTGAGTGCTCAGCACAATGAGTAAAAGACTCCCAAATCATAGCACATCACCATGAAATTTCCAAACACCAAGTTCAAAGATAAAAATCCTGAAAACTTCTAAAGAAAGCAAACTAGGCACATACACAGAATCAGAAACTAGAATCTAGTCAGTCTTCTCAAGAGAACATTGGAATGCTCTAAAATAGTAATACGATGAAGCAACACCTTCAAAATTCAGAGGGAAAGTAACCACTAACTTAGAATTCTATACCCAGCCACACTATAAATGCATTCAAATGAAGAGTACAAAAAGGCATTTTAAGAGCGGGAAAAGTTGCTTTAAAATAACAAGGTCTCAAGAAATTCACCTTTTTTGCACTTTGTTGGGAAACTACTGGAGGATGTACTCATGTAAAATACGAGATAAAGAATAAGTCTGGCACCTGGAAGAAAGGAAAAGAGAAATTTCAATGATCCTATGGAGGAAAGCATGGCAACCCACTCCAGTATTTTTGCCTGGAAAATCCCAAGGATAGAGGAGCCTGGCGGGCTACAGTCCATTGGGTTGCAAAGAGTTGGACATGACTGAAGTGACAGCACACACACAGGCACAGAATACAACTGCAAAGCAGTTCTAGAAATAAACCAGCCCAGGGAAAATGAAAATGGTTTGCAATATAGTTTTCAACACAGTTTAGAGCTAAATTAAGGATAGCAACAAAGAAAACTATACAAATGAGGAAGAAGTAGGCAATTAACTTCAAGATGAAGCAAAAAGTTGTAAAAGAAAGTATATGCAGCCAAAGCAGGATACACAGCTTGGCTGCTGACTGTATGCGTTGTAGAAAGAGAGAAAAGTGTGTATCTGTGTTGGGGAGGAGGGAGTCAGTAAAGGAGAATAACTCCATCCAAGGTGTAAAGTCAATAGCTACTACTGTCTAAAATTGAAAAAGCAAGAAAATCATGGTTTTAAACAAAACACAGATAATAAAACCAAAACAACTGAAAGTAGTTGCCTCTAAGGAGCAGAAATCTGTCATGAAGGGACATGAAAAGCAGGTGTCTGCTGCTTTTCTTTATAATCCCTACACTAGTACCTGACGTTCTAAATTATATACTAGCCCCCTGGGGAATGCCATTTGTACTGTGAATGAAGTAGCAAAAAGTGTAAAACTGCTTGAAAAATAAAAACTGACAAGGAAGGAGGCACACATTTTATTCTGATGTGTTTTATACTCTGGGCCATTTTTCTTACATTGAAACATCACCCTGCCAACATTACACTAATGAGAAAAACAAGATGAAGGAGGGCTCTCGCCATTCCAGCTTGAGTCAAGAATCATGCAGCTAGAAGCAGGACTCTGCTTCATAACCACACCATAACAAAAGAAACTAGAAGGCGGAAAACCAGTTAGGAAAACAAGTTTCCCTTTTGTTAAGTCAGATCCTGTAGATGCCAATAAATTTCTGAAATCTTCAAGTTCTACAGAGTAATAAGCATTAATCAATTAAAGCAAGTAACTCACCCTCCCCTGCAGAAGAAACAGAAGTTTTAGCAGCACACAAGCTGGGTGCCCTTGAGCAAATTATTCTGGTTTTAAGCCTCAATTTTTCATCTGTAAAATGAGCATACCAGCTATTTCAAGGTGTTGTTATAAGAAGGATTGGGGATATTAACATGTATAAAGCACCAACTACAGTAGCTGGCTGTTGTTCAGTCTGTGCTCCAAAGGTTAATTTTCTTCCTTTTTCACCTGTTTATTATCAATGCTTCCAGCCTTATCAGATGACATACAATGAAACCTAGAACAAGGCTAAGCCACAAGGATAAAATGCACTTGTCCAGCACAGACAAAGAAGACAACCCAGCTGATGGGACAGCACCTCCAGCCAGGATGAAGGCTGGATGGAAGGCAAGTAAGAAGTGTCAAACAGAAGCCTACATCATAGAGGAATAGTATAAAAACAGGAAGAAAGAAAATAAAGAAATTGAATTAGACCAATTTCATATATCCAACTACGTATTTAAAGAAAATACAAAGGAAAAGGAACAGGTTAATTACACTGCTGCTGCTGCTGCTGCTGCTAAGGCGCTTCAGTCATGTCCGACTCTGTGCGACCCCATGGACAGCAGCCCACCAGGCTCCCCTGTCCCCAGGATTCTCCAGGCAAGAACACTGGAGTGGGTTGCCATTTCCTTCTGCAATGCGTGAAAGTGAGGTCCCTCAGTCGTGTCTGACTCTTCACGACCTGATGGACTGCAGCCTACCAGGCTCCTCCGTCCATGGGATTTTCCAGGCAGGAGTACTGGAGTGGGGTGCCATTGCCTTCTCCACTAGAGGGTTGAAATCAGCAAAACTCACACTGTGAGAAACCACATAAAACAACTAATCAAATTTCTTCAACATACAAACTACTGCAGGGAGAAACAGAGAAAGGGGAAACTAGAGCTTATCAGTCTTAGAAGATACACTAACCAAACAACCTAAATGGGAAAAGAATTTGAAAAAGAAGATACATGCATATGTATAACTGAATCACTCTGTTGTACACCAGAGCTAACACACATTGTTAACCAACTATACTCCTACATAAAATGCTAAAAAAGATGTACCAACCAATCATAACATGAGGATCTTAACCTAATCTGGATTCAAACAAGCTTTTTCAAAAATTGATACTTTAGATAATCAGAGCTTTGAATATCAAAAATTGAATATTTGATGAAATTAAATAATTTTCAGTGTGATGATGGTATACCAGTCGTGTCTACCAAAGAGTTATCTTCCTAGATATATACACCAAAATATTGAATGATGAAATGAAAAAAAAAGGTCCTCTAAAGAACCTGAATAACATACAAACAAGGTACAGCTATGGGGTACAGCAGTGTCACACGAGGCTTCAGAGAACCAGGCAATCTGCTTCTGAGAAGGAGTGACGGACTCTGGGAAGAACCTCGAAAGAGAATACTTTCCACATCTGACTGAGGATCTACTGCATGCTAGGCTCCAGAAACCATGACTGACTGTGAGCCAGAGGTCAGCCTTTGCTAAGGGAGAGGTGGGGAATGACCTCTGGCCCTAAAGGTAGAAAAGCCCCACTGCCCGGGACACCTTCTTGAAGGTCACAGAGATGTATCTTCCAAAATTGCTATTTAGTAAAAAGAGATTCATCTCATTTTACTGAATTTACATCTCATTTACTGAAATTCATTTCACTTACACAATGAAAACTCATTGAGTTGTCAAGTTTTCAACTCAATAGCATAAAGGAGCCAGGTATTTGATGCAAATGAATGAAAAGGTCCAGTGGTAATCTGAAGGAAAATGGGAGGGACTTGGGCAAAGTACGGAGAGCATGATCTGTGCTAGATGGGGCAGGAACTCAGCACTCCAAGAGAGGAGTGTGGGCCCAGCTTTGCCAAGGTCCTCCAATTTCCCCAGAGAAACCTAAAATGAAGATATTTCTGTGACTTTCCTGGTGGTCCAGTGGCTAAGACTCCATGCTCCCAATGTACGGGGCCGAGGTCAGAGTCCTGGTGTGGGAACGACAACCTACGCGCCACAACTGAGTTGGCATGCCACAACTAAGACCTTGCACAGCCCAATAAATAAATAAATAAATTTCTTTTTTAAAAAAGATATTTCTGTGAAACCTCCTGATTTTTTAATGTTGTCGACTAACTGAAAGTTAAAACACTGTTTCGGGGAAAATATGTCTGCAGATCTACTTCATGTACAAAAAGATGTACTGGATGTAAAAAGGTCATATTTTAATGCCATATGTAGAGGTTTAAACACTATCAATAAAAATTTCATGAACAACTTTCTTGCACCAAGCTCACTGCAGTTACAGAGGAAGTTATAATACGATAGCATATACATACAAATTTTACACTCCAAATCAGTTACCTCCAGCAACATAATAAAAAAGACTGCAATCTGTCTGTGATACTGAAATTAGATCCAAACAGTTTTGCCACCTATATGCTTTTTAAACACTGCCAAAAGCAGTGGGTAGTTTGTTAAAAAAAATTCTAGAGATAACCGTACTGAAATTGTGAAAAAAGTGGTTTTAACTTGTGATCACCATAGGAAATTACAGTTTCATATCAAAGACTGTACTTCCACACAGATAATTATTCCTGATCACTGCAAAAAAAAGAAGAAAAAAAACTGCTTACACGTACTCACATGAAACCCACTAGATCTTTTCCTAACCTAACAATTTCACAGAGGCCAGGCCCTGTGTGAAGCGTTTTATAAGCACTAGCTCATTTAGTCCTCTTCTAACTTTCTGAGGCAGGTTATGATTATTAATCCCCACAGTGAAGATAAGGAAACTGAGGCCTTGAAAAGTATTTTACCTAACGTTCCACTGGCATAAACGGCAGTCTAACCAACACCAAAGTGTGGACTTGTCACTGATCTCTTCTAATTAATATTTTCACCAAAGAAATTTGTAAGGAAATAACGGCACATTAAGTTCAAGGTAAGAAAATGAGAGGTCAATATCATATCAGAATTTAGTTTAACCTTGACAATGGGCTAAAATGGGACAACTAAAAGAATTCAACTGAAAGGAAATAAGCACAATAGTGGGGGCATGAAAGTGCAATGGGGTAACACACACACAAAAAAAGGAAATCTCTTAAGACTTTGATTCTCTAATCTCAAAAATAAGAACAGAACTACATCAGCAGTTTTTATTTCCCAAAACCCTTTCAAAATCTCCTCCCGAAAATCCCTCTCTCTCTGACACACACACACACACACACACACACTTTACTTAACAGTCTCAGGCAGTTCATGAACCCATGGGGCCCACTCACCCTGGGCAACACCTTCCCCACTAAACCCATACTTCTCACCTCAAGGTCAAGAATCTAAACTAAATGATTCTCACCCTCCCTTCTGGTACCTTAGGGAGATGAAGTGAAGGTGAAAAACCAGTAGACTAACTAGACAAAATGGAAAAGATGTAAGAATTATAGCAAAGTGTAAATACATATTAATTTAGTAGTTTCAGGATGCTGGGATGTGTACATATATGAATAGACTACAGGAAACTCAAAAACACGATTAAACTTAGCACTTTTTTATCATGGTGGTAGGTCCAGCTCCAACTCTCATCAGGAGGTCAAGAAACCTGAATTCAGAGCTTGGAAAAAAATGATTAGTGAGTTGGTAATCAGACTTATGTGCAAAGTTTTTTAAATCACAATTTTCTTGGGAAAAGGCAATGAGAGGGTAACGTAAGTCTTCAAGTATTGAAAACTCTTTCACAGAGTAGACATAAAGGCCATAAAAAGAGCAAAGCAAGAGGAGGCTGGCTTTTTGGTAAAAATATGAACAATTTAGTTTAAATATCAATACCATGAACTCCCCTAACTGACCTAGACAAGGCACTACAGATAACATGTGACAAAATCACTTTGGAACTCTTTCCATGCCCTCTGGTTCTTAACCTGGAAAGAACTAAAACCATACCCATGACACCCAACTTAGTTACAAAGGTGAAATGTCCGCTGGGCTACTAAAGCAAATCTTGCTTATGATAGTTCTCAGAGCAAATAAAAAGATAATTCTTATTCTTCAAATTGATTTCATATTACTATAAAAATTATTTCTGAGGCAATCTATATACATTTAGACCTTTATGGCTCTATCTAATACACTAGATATCGGGCTTCCAAGGTGCCACTAGTGGTAAAAGAACCTACCTATCAATGCAGGAGACATAAGAGATGCAGGTTCAATCCCCAGGAAGATCCTCTAGGGGAAGAAATGGCAACCCACTCCAGTATTCTCGCCTGGAGAATCCCCATGGACTGAGGAGCCTGGCAGGCTACAGTCCACAGGGTCACAAAGAGTCGAATACAACTAAAGCTACTTAGCACACATGCACAATACACTGGAGTAAAAAATAATAATACCAAAATGCAGAGCATATGTGATATGGAAACATATTTCTATTTTTAAAGTAACTAAGTATATGAAATTAGTCCAAATTCAATCTTTGCGGGGGAAACAAAAAGCAGAAGGGACTTAACCACTGGTAGTCCAGTGGTTAAGAATCTGCCAGCCAATGCAGGGGACACGGGTTCCGGGAAGACTCCACGTGCTTCAGAGCAGCTAAGCCCACAGACCGAAACTACTGAGCCTAAACTCTAGAGCCTGTGCTCCACAACAGAAGCCACTGCGATGCCTGTGCACCACAGCTAGAGAAAGCCCACAGACAGTAACAAAGCCCCAGCACAACCATTTAATAATTATTTTTAAAAAGCAGAAGCAGTATGTTTGTACTCATAAGCCACCTGAGGTCTACCCCATACAAAGGGAAAAGCAACATCACTTTTAAAAAAAAAATGAGAAAATTGAGAAAAATCACTAACATTCTCATTTGAATCAATTTAAATCAATATTTAGGAAAATAAAGTACAGGTTATCTACCCTCCTAGACATGAAAAACATGCATCTAAGAAACCCATATAGATTAAGCCAACCACAGAACAAGAGGAAATAATAAGAGTAAAAAAACCAAATCCTCTACATGAAATATAACCTACATAACATTTCTACATGCAACCGTACCAGATTCTACAATGTTAATTCCAACTTTCAAAAAACCCTCACTAAATGCACTTCCAATATATTACATAAAGTTTCAATAAATTAATTCATCAAATTATTAAGTACCAACAATGTTATAGGCACTTCACATAACTCTACAAATGGACTCCCTTTCTCATATAAAATATACATACTTTATGGAAAAAAATTTTCAAAACATTAACCATTACCATTTATTTTTAGTTGATATTAGAAATTATTTCCTTCCTTTTTGGCTTACCTGTAACATCTAAGTAACAACACTATTTACACTTGGAAGCCATTCCCCTATACTTAAGGATACCAGGCACCGACTCCATTTTAGATTTTAATCTGGGGCACTGCTCTGTCAGAGGAATGATAGAAATCTTATGAGTATCAGGTTGCTGGTTTATGCCAAAACATGGCATTCCCAAAGGGCACTCTGTCTGGAATCTGTGGGGGAATCATATACAAATCTTCTATGTACTGAGGCCTTCCAAAGAGGCTGGAAATGTTTGTGTGTTGAGGGGAAAGGGCTGAGAGTGGATCTGCTGACTCCTAAAGGTCCGGCCCTGAGATTCCAAGATTCTATAAACGGGCAGTAAATTAGAGTTTGGCTAGTATTTGCTGAGTACTGAAGCCAGCACAAACATTTACTTGTGGCTTTTAAATGTGTAAGGGTAGCCGGTGGTTAGGTACAGTAATTCTGAATCTGAAAAAAACAAACAAGGCCACTGGATGTGTTTCTAAATAAAGGTGGGGGGGGGGGGGAGGTCAGCATATTTCCTTTGTTTTCTCCGAGTAAACAATATAGATGTTCAGAAATGCAAAACTGGATCCTCAGCAATATTGATCCCTATAAACTATATTAATGCCTTATACAGATACTAGCAATTCATACTTCTTCAGAAAGTCCACACATATGTCAGTTCAAAAAACAAAAGAAGAAGGCCTATGCTTTCCTGTGGAAACAGAAACAAAACCAAATCTTCAAAAATATTTAGCATTCGGCTACATAAAACATAAACCCCACATTCCTAAATAAAATGACAAAGACAGAACCTTTGTAGTTCTCTAGTCAGTTATATGGGAGTGGTGATTCAGGGCAAAACCCGAACTTAAACATAACTATACAATATTACTAAATCACAGAGTAATTTTACCAATAAATATTCCAGTTAAGGACTGCTTTGTCATCTTTGCAAGTATTTTTAGTTGAAAGCAAGTGGTTGGGAAGTCCACGTGGACATGGTTCTGATTTTTAAAAAATCTATTTTTAAGATCTGGTGACTGGATAGGTTTTCTAAACTCAGTTCTTTCGAACGGGTAATTTGGAAAGGGTAAACCACAAGAACGTTACTTAAGAAGCAAAGGACCTAACAAGCTTACCAACTCAGATCCACACAAAACTAACTTAGAAACCTCCAAATCTAATGATGGGCCCAGTCATTAAAGCCTGTATGTACATAAAACTGAACTGAAAGGTATCTCTCCAAATATAGCAAGGGCTATCTGAATTCTCTTATTTTATATTTCTATAGTTGTTTGAGGGTGGGCTTCTCTTCGCATTTGTCTCCTAAATCTGCTCCTTTTCACTTGGAATTAATTTTCAGATTTTAATATATATACCCAGTTTTATATATATATATACATACACCCAGTTTAATATACATACCCAGTTGAGAATACTATATAGCAGTTTAAATTTTTTTATTGAAGTTAGTAATAATTTTACTGAAATTCATTAAATGATTTTTTTAATCGCTTTTAATTGTTTTAGGCAATCCCCATCCAATTTAGATATCAAGAATCTGAAGTTGAGGACTCCACTCAAACACTTATTTTCTCTGGAAGGTCTAACTTTGACTAGAAATAAAAGATTAAAGCACTGTTATGACTAGGTCTTTCTTAAAGAGGGGTGTTTTTAAAGGGAAGAAACTGTCCCCTCCTGTTACTCTAAATGAGCAGCCTCTTGTTCTCAGCAGGCCTTCTGCACACAAGACCACTACTGACTTCAGTGGGAATTCTGCCCAAGAAGTGAGGAAGACAGGGTAGGATTAAATTAGCCCTAAATCCACCCCATTGTTCCAAGTCATTACCACTTGTACAGTTCTCCAATAACCTCTATAAAGTAGACATCTGAGATTTGACAGTGATTTCTTCAATTGAATTTTAGGACTGACCCTTGGAGCTCTGACAGGTGACACAACCTAGCTCTTTAAAAGCTGTGTCAGCCTGATGGATGTACTCAGCTGGCCCTTATCACAATCCAAGATTGTGATTTCTCACAGCAGAGTCCCGCAAACGGAAACTGAATAGGATTAAGTACTATTCGTTTCCGAGTAAAACCTGTTCACAGACAGAATTTTAAATCCCAGTTCCTGCGGCCAAGGAACTGACTCAGTTTCCCTCAAGTGCTAAACCCAAGAGGAAATGTGATAGGACGCGAGTTAAAACTCAAATTCTCCATACAGTATTATAAATCGAGAATACAGAAATAGCTGATTCCGGTGAAAGAAGGAAAAAAACAAGGGAAAAATAAAAAGGGAACTGGAAAAAAAAAAAAAGCAAGAATAAAGGATAAACTGTTAAGATTCATTTTAAAAAAAAGCTTAAATAACAGTAACAAGAACAAGACGCCTGGCATACACGTGCCATTTCAGATGCGAGAAGTTCAAAAAAACTGAGGAAAGGATGTGATTCAGAAAAGAGAACCTATATTCACAGATCCTCTAGGTTCCTCCTTCCCTCTCACCCCACTAGAGCTCTTAAAAACGGCCAGCTGTGCTGTTCATGGGGAATGCAATTTAACCGTCCTAAGTCAGAAGGAAGGATCCACACAGACCTCCTCCCCAAAATAATAGACTAGGCAAGGGCTCTTCTAACCTCGCCAAAACACCCTGACCTCAAGAAAGATGAGAGATCTCAGAAATTACGACCGACGTCTTCCCGAGCTGCCCGGAGCAGGGACTCCTGCTGGGGATTTAGACTCTGATTCCAATCCTGCTCGCTGCTGGTCCTTACCCCAGCAGCGCAACTAAAAATGCTCCCAACTCTGCCGTCAAACAGAGGAGAAAAATAAGCCATCGCTGGTGAGATGACCCGGGTGCCGGGACTACAAGGATCAGAGAGCAAAACGTGCGTTTCTCTCCACTTTGGTCGGGAGGTCCGCGTCTGGAGGGACCGAGCGAGTGACGCCGCCCGAACCCAGCTACCCTGAGCGCCCAGGCGCGCGGCCCGACCCGGGACGCGTGGCGTCCTCGGCTCGCGTTTCCTCTTCCAAAACCATCCTGCTGAAGGGCAATGCTGCCGCCGCCGCGTGCCCCCGGCCCCGAAGGAGGGGGCCGCTCCGCATCGGAACAGACTCGCGCGCCGCGGCCCGCGGCCAGGATGGAGCCGGATCCCTCTTGCAGCCGCGCCGCGGGGCCCGGGACGCGTGACCCTGAGCCCACGGCACCCCCGCGGGGCAGGCGCAGTCCTCACCGTGCCCCCACCTCTCTCGGCGCCGACCAGACGCGGCCCCCGCTCTCACGAAGGGAGAAGCAGGGGGACCGCAGCGGAGCAGGGAAGCGGAGATCCGGCCTGTAGTAACAGGACCGGTCTCCGGGTCGGGAATGGGGAGGAGGGCAGACAGGGAGCCGCAGAAAACCCCAACACCGGCAGCCCTCCCCCTCCCGGTGGGACCGTCCCGCCACCGCTTCCTGCCCGGGATCAGCTTCCCAGCTGCAGCCACAGGAAAAATCCGAGCCGCCCCTGCAGATCCGCAGAGACCAGACGCTCGGCCCCGGGATTCCCCCGTCCCGGGCCAGCCATTCCGCGGCTCCGCACGCCTCCTTACCCGGACGCCGTACTCAGGAGCTCGCTAGCCGCCGGGACCAGTCCCGCTTCAGCCCCAGTCGCCGGCCCGCCGCGCCCGCCTCCTCCCTCCGCTAGGTTTCAAATTGAAATTCCCTGGCTGGGGCCGTCAGAGGACTAGCGCCCCAGCCCCGCCCCCTCGCGGCGGAAGCTCCTCCCGCATCCCCGCCGGACGCGCCCCTGGTGCGGAAACCCCCGCGGGCCACGACACGCCCCCTACGCCCAGGCCACGCCCCCGCCCCCGCTAGTCCGACCGACTCTTTCAGCGGGATTAGCGGCTCGCAGTCGCTGGGTACCCAGCGCGGAAAGGACGCGACTCGCCCTGGGAGCTACCCTAGATAATGACTGCTGATGCCTGTGTTCAAGCCGCTCTTAGCCCGTGCATCCAGATATTAAATGCTCTTTTATCAATTTCCAAAGTTATTTCTTAAAAGTGAATCCACTGACTAAACCTTGCTTGAGCACCTCTTCGGTGGCAGACCCCAAGCTAGGCCCTGGTGAAACAGAAATAAGGAAAACTAGGTTCTCCTCTGTCTAGAGTGGAAGTGCTTTCACAGAGAGGACAGTGAAAGGGAACCGTTTATTCCTCCTGTATGAGGCACGGGAGGGATTGGGGAAGCCCCCTGGAAGAGGGGCTTTTATACTGAACCCAAAGTGTGGGTAGATCTCCAGGCAGGGTCCTAGGAGCCTGGACTGCAGAGCAGACTGTGGCAGGGGAAAAAAAGCTAGAAACCCGAGGTTCAGGCCAGTTGTGGAAAGACACACAGACGATTTCTTCCGGTTCTTTTGTATAATTAGATCGCTTTCTCTCAGATTCTACTCCTTTCTTCTTCTCTGAAAGTTGGCATGTCCGTCGGGCTTGTCCTGGTCATTGCCTCCAGCGTCTGCCACCCATGTACCTCTTGTTCTTTGCCTCCTCCCACCTCAACTGAGATCTTTAAAGACTCCACCTCGGCCAAAGTAAAATCTTTTCTTTCCTTAACAGTCTTTTCTGAAATTACCAATGTCAAATGAAACACCAGTTACAATACCTTTCACGTGTATGATATTTTCAGTTAACAAAGCGTATTAACATTTTATCTTTTGATCCTCACAGGAATTTTATGAAAAAGACAGAGCAAGTGTTATCTTCATTACATCAAAGAAAATAAGAGTCAGGAAGATAAGTTACTTGCTAAGATCCTGCCAATGAATAATAAAAATAATAAAATCTAACATTTATTGCATGCTTTGTGTGCCAGGGATTGTTCTCTGTCCCACACATGAGTTAACTTACTTAATGCCCTCTATGCTAAGTACTCAAGTAAAACTTAATAGGGTATGTTAACTACCACAGAGAGGAAGTCTGACTAGAAAGCAGTTCTGGTAAAGAAGACCAGGAAATATTATGAGACAATACTATTATAAACTTTCAGGCAGATTTACAATGAAATGAGGACTTGAAACTACACAGGTCTTGAAACTATGCAGACCTTGAAACTAACTTCACATGTGTTGTTTTATTCTTTTAAAGAATCTCTAAAATTATATAAGATTTAGGACCCATGGAACCTTAATCTACCTGTGATGAAACCCTTTTAAAATGTTAATGCAATATAATAAATTAAATGTAGGCATAATTTATAAAACATAATGTCCTTAATAGAGGAAATTATGTTCCCTGCTATATCATCTGTTGAAGTCTGCAAATCACTTCTGTATACCACTTTTTAAAAAAATTATTTTATTTGTTTATTTTTGGCTATTCTGGGCCTTTGTTGCTGCACCGGTTTTTCTGTAGTTGCAGTGAGTAGTGGCTGTTCTTTGTTGCAGTGTGCAGGCTTCTCATTACGGTGGCTTCTCTTGTTGCAGAGCACACGGGCATGTGGGCTTCGGTAGTTGCAGTACATGGGCTCATTAGCTGCAGAGCCAGAGCATAGGCTCAAGAGCTGTGGCACACAGTTGATCTGTGGCACAAGGGATCTTCCCAGACCAGGGATCTAACCTGTGTCTCCTGCATTGGCAGGCAGATTCTTTACCACTGGGCCACGAGGGAAGCCCTGCACACCACCTTTTAAGAGGGATATTGACAAGTTAAATTATATCCATAGATGGGTAACCTTGATAATGTGGGAACCAGCAAATCTTAGCCTAAAGAGACAATTAAAGGTGATGGAAAGGTTGTTATCAAATATCTAAAGGCTACTATGTAGAAGAATTATACTCTGTTTTGGACACAGCCTTACTTGGCCCCAACATCTGAATGGAATGAAGCAAATTTAGCAAAGACCTAACAGGAAGTGAAGGTAGGAAGATCACAAAGTGGGAGCTATAAGGAAGTAAAGAAAACAGGTGGAACACGGTACCATACAGATGTCAGTAAACAACAGGTGGTAGTCCAGGCAAACAGAGAAGTCCTAACAGGGCAAGAAGAAGGGACTGGACGGACAGCAGGACAAGGTCCTGAACAGGTGATATGCAGAGATGTAAGCAGGCTGGAACACTGGCTACACAGACAAGCTGATAATATTAATCCCTCAGAAAACAGACTGATAAGAGCAAGTCTGGGTTTTCCCACTAGACAGATGGGAGTAACAGGCGAGACTGACACTGAGAACAAGACAGGAGTAGATACCAGATCTGAGATTCATACTACATCCAAATTTAGCATCACAGCCTTAATTCTGGGCACCATCTGCAAGCAAAGCCAGTCTGGCAATTTGGGCTATAAATTTACCCAGGACTTCGTTGCTGTTCTTTATTTACCCACTCACTCACACAGGCATGCTCCTGAGAAATCTTGATCTCACTATGCTGGTGATTCATTCTTTTATCTTTTGCCTTCTGGGTACCAAGCCCAACCAGGTGGAAGTATCTGGATGACTCTGGATTTGAAACCAGCCCTTCTTTCCATGATGCACAGGCAAGAAGACCCGGCACTGCCCTAGCATGCTGTCTGATGGAGACAATTGCAGGCTTCCCTGTGAATGCATCCATCCCAGTTCCACTGCCAGAAGCTACAAGGACACCATGCAAATGCCAAGAGGAGTCACTCTATCACTTGGCCGCTCACTGGAGCAGTTTCAGCTATCTGTGACTCCATAACTCCAAATTTTAACGACAACCATTTTATTGCTTCTGATTCTTTGGGGCTGCCATTCAAGCGAGGCTCGGCAAGATGGCTCATCTCTGCTCTATGTGGTGTCAGCTTGGGAGGCTCATCCATGAATGAAGGATCCAAGATGGCCTCACCCCATGTCTGGCAGTTGGTGCTGCCTGTCACACGGGGAGCTTAATTTCTCCTTTACATCAACTCTCATCTTCCAGAGCCTCTCTCTCTCCATGCAATCTCTTAGCTGGATAACCCAGGCTTCCTTACACGACACCTGGCTTCTGAGACGGTAGAAGCAAAAACTTCAAGGCGTTGCAGGCCTAGGCCCAGAAGTCCTACAGCCTCACATATGTTCCATTCTGTTAATCAAAGCAAGTCACAATTTCAGAAGACTTCTTTCATAGACTTCATCTCTTCTTCATAGACTTCATCTCTTGCTAGGAGGAGTGGGAGGGGTATACAGTGATAGGAAGAACTGTTGGCAGTCATCCTGGTAAACAATTCATCACAGAAGCCAGGTTTTTTAAGCAACCATTCTCCTTTCCATGTATAGTAAAATTTCCCACAGGTTTTTCCTCAAAAGCAACACAAGGCCCCTTTTCCATCTAAGACACATTGTGAGATGATAATCTCCTTTTGAAAGGCCATTCCCAGCTATTACTAATAATGCAAACAAGCATATCAAGACTGTTAGATCACAAGGAACACAACTAATACTAATGGAGAAGACTGCCCATTTCCCAGAGATCCTGGACATTGTGCAGGATTCCATGACAGAATGAGACTTTGCATTGTTTCCCTCATGGAGGAAAGATATATGTTCTTTGTGTGGAAAGAAGGATGAAACAGGTATTTGCTGACAGAATCAATAATGGCAGAGACAAGGCTATGTGGTTACCAAACCATATTCTCTTTTCCTCTGGAGCACAAAACTATCTGCATCTTTGAGCCTCCTTTGCAGTTAACCGTGGCCATGTAAGTGGGTTCTGGCTAACAGAATGTGGTTAGAGTTGATGTAAAGTGCCTCTAGGAATAGTTCCTATTAAAAAATCCCCTGCATGATCTTTCATGCTGCTTCTCTCTCTTCCTTTATTTGCCAGATGCAGAGGACCCAGAAAACTCTGAGCCCTGAGATGATAGATTCTCTAGTAAGTAAAGCCAAGATCCCTGAATGACTGTATGGAGCAGAGTCCTTCCTCATCCCCATCCATAACACACATTGGATTATGGGCAAGAAGTAGATGCAGAATAAAACTTTATCATGGTTGCACCAATACAATTTTGAGGTTGATTTTTTAAAACAGCAATTAGCCTATCTACAGGACTTTCCCAGTGACTCAGTGGTTAAGAATCCACCTGCAGTGCAGGAGATAGGAGTTGGATCCCTGAGTCAGGAAGATCCCCAGGAGGAGGGCATGGCAACCCACTCCAGTATTCTTGTATAGAAAATTCCATGAATAGAGGAGCCTGGTGGGTTACACTCCACAGGGTCACTAAGAGTCAGACACAATTGAAACGACTGAGCACAGGCCTATCCTGAAATTATAGCAATGCTATACTAATTCTTCCAGAAAATAGGAAAAGAAGTAACATGCTTTAAGTCATTGTAAAAAACCAAAATTCACTGAGAATGGTACAATAGGGAAGATCTTGAGATTAATCTCAAAAAAAAAGGCAGAATAGTTCTAATAGTCCTAACTGAAGATACTAGTAATATAAGGAAAAGAATGATAAATTCTCATTAAGGGTATTCATGGAAATTGGACAAAGTGGGTAGGTAGCTTTTAGGAGGAAACACATGAAAAAAGGCATTAAGACTTTAAAAAGGAGCTTGAGTTAGGATTCACTGCAGGTTTTCATAAGATTGTTAGTTTATTAAATGTTTTATCCATTTATTATTTTAAACTTTGCTTTCCCAGAACCTCTTAGCTAAGTAAAAACCCCGAAGCATGCCAATTCAATTTATTTAAATTCAAACTCAGTCAAACTGAGCTAATATTTTCATCTGGTGCACCATATGCTAAGTAGACTGGCAAGCCACCCCATCCCTACCCCACCCCCAAAAAGAGAGTAGCACTTGGCTTACAACTGTTTAACCCATTTTTCAATGACACCTAAGCAAGTAGTTGCTTAGTGAAAGTATTATATATAAAAAACAATGCATACTTCATCTGAGACCCTCATATACCCTTTGTAAGAGTATAACATTCATCCTAGTGGGTTGTAAATGTCCAGTACTTAATCAGGGAAAAAATGTAGATGAACTAAAAGAGTGTGACTGAGTAGAATCTTCCAAAGGTGGATGGACATGAGACTTTGAGGTAAGATCTGATTATTTGTTTGAGCTCAGGGATGCCAAGCAAAGCTGTCTTGTCAAGTTAAACTGGGTGCTCCATTGAGTGGAGTGGAGTAAGGACTCGCAGGAAGAATTCCAGACACATGGGAGTTTTTCAGAGAACGAAAGTTTAAGATGTGAGAATAGTCTGATTGGGACACCTACTAATTAAACCACCAACCTTGATAAAGCTTATCAAGCAACCTGGTCAAGCAGCTTTCCTGTTTCTGCACTGACACCTGTTTGGACTTCCAGAAACTCTGTGACCTCAGAGTACAGGTTTCCCAGTTGGTTTCAGTTATAGCTTTAATAGAAAAAAAAAAAAAAAAAAGGTTTTTGGTATGTCTTACAAAACACAAACAGACAAGGATAGACTTTGAAAATAAGAGTAGTGTCTAATCCTTACACCACAGAGAAAATTAATAAGGTTGTCTTGTTGTCCAGAGTTAACCAAGGCGTGGCGGAGGAGTGCGGGGAGGGGTAAAGAAAACCCACAGTGAAAAATTAAAATTTCCCCAAGGGAAGACTCATCTATAATATATATGTAAATAAGACAGAGTGAAAGAAATCTATCAATCTGTGTCATTCTTTTTAACAGGTAAATGTTTAGGTTAAAATATATGGAACTTGTCTCTTACCAATAAACATGTATATGTTTAAAAATTTTGCTTCTATATGCAATACCTACAACAAAACTAATATCCCTGTACCTATGTCTATGAGTACATGTAGGAGTCTTTTGGTCAATATCCTTTGTCAAATTAAAAACTTTTTAATCTTAAATTGCCAAGACTTTGCTTTTTCTCTTTTTAAATCATGAACACTTGTTGAATCAAATAATTTTTTCTTGTTTTATTAATATGATCATAAATAATTTCTTTCCATTATCTGGTTGTGGCATAAATTACATTGTATGATTTTGAAACATTAAATCAATTTTGCCTTCCAATAATAAAACTTGATTTTGAACCCGTCTCCTTTGTATACACTGATCTGATGCATTCAGTTTGCTAGTATTGTAGCTAAAATATTTAAATTTTCATTCATGAGAGAAATTGGACTGTAATAATTTCTTTTTAAAAATACCCTTTTCAGACTTTGACATCAGTGTGAAATGAAATGAAGTGAAAATTGCTCAGTCATGTACAACTCTTTCAGACTCCATGGACTATAAAGTCCATGGAATTCTCCAGGCCAGAATACTGGAGTGGGTATCCTTACCCTGAATTTGGCAATAAGGAGTTTATGATCTGAGCCACAGTCAGCTCCTGGTCTTGTTTTTGCTGACTGTATAAAGCTTCGCCACATTGGCTGCAAAGAATATAATGAATCTGATTTCAGTATTGACCATCTGGTGATGTCCATGTGTAGGGTCTTCTCTTGTGTTGTTGGAAGAGGATGTTTGCTATGACAAGAACGTTCTCTTGGCAAAACTCTGTTAGCCTTTGACCTGCTTCGTTTTGTACTCCAAGGTCAAATGTGCCTGTTACTCCAGGTATCTCTTGACATCCTACTTTTGCATTCCAGTCTCTCATAATGAAAAGGACATAATTTTTTGGTATTAGTTCTAGAAGGTCTTGTAGGTCTTCGTAGAACCATTCAACTTCAGCTTCTTCAAAATTACTGGTCAGGACATAGACTTGGATTACTGTGATACTGAATGGTTTGCTTGGAAATGAACAGAGATCACTCTGTTGTTTTTGAAATGGCATCCAAGTACTGCATTTTGGTATTCTTGCCTTGAGAACCCCATGAACAGTATGAAAAGGCAAAATGATAGGATACCAAAAGAGGAACTCCCCAGGTCATTAGGTGCCCAATATGCTACTGGAGATCAGGGCAGAAATAACTCCAGAAAGAATGAAGGGATGGAGCCAAAGCAAAAACAATACCCAGTTGTGGATGCAACTGGTGATAGAAGCAAGATCCAATGCTGTAAAGACCAATATTGCATAGGAACCTGGAATGTCAGGTCCATGAATCAAGGCAAATTGGAAGTGGTCAAACAAGAGATGGCAAGGGTGAACGGCGACATTCTAGGACTCAAAGAACTAAAATGGACTGAATGGGTGAATTTACCTCAGATGACCATTATACCTACTACTGCGGGCAGGAATCCCTCAGAAGAAATGGAGTAGCCATCACGGTCAAAAAATAGTCTGAAATGCAGTACTTGGATGCAATCTCAAAACGACAGAATGATCTCTGTTCGTCTCCAAGGCAAACCATTCAATATCACAGTTATCCAAGTCTATGCCCCAACCAGTAACGCTGAAGAAGCTGAAGTGGAATGGTGTTATGAAGACCTACAAGACCTTTTAGAACTAACACCCAAAAAAGATGTCCTTTTCAATATAGGGGACTGGAATGCAAAAGCAGGAAGTCAAGAAATACCTGGAGTAACAGCCAAATTTGGCCTTGGAATGCGGAATGAAGCAGGGCAAAGACTAATAGAGTTTTGCCAAGAAAATGCACTGGTCATAGCAAACACCTCTTCCAACAACACAAGAGAAGACTCTACACATGGACATCACCAGATGGTCAACACCGAAATCAGATTGATTATATTCTTTGCAGCCAAAGATGGAGAAGCTCTATACAGTCAACAAAAACAAGACCAGGAGCTGACTGTGGCTCAGATCATGAACTCCTTATTACCAAATTCAGACTGAAATTAAAGAAAGTAGGGAAAACCACTAGACCATTCAGGTATGACCTAAATCAAATCCCTTATGATTATATAGTGGAAGTGAGAAATAGATTTAAGGGCCTAGATCTGATAGATAAGAGTGCCTGATGAACTATGGAATGAGGTTTGTGACATTGTACAGGAGACATGGATCAAGACCATCCCCATGAAAAAGAAATGCAAAAAAGCAAAATGGCTGTCTGGAGAGGCCTTACAAATAGCTGTGAAAAGAAGAGAGGTGAAAAGCAAAGGAGAAAAGGAAAGATATAGGCATCTGAATGCAGAGTTCCAAAGAATAGCAAGAAGAGATAAGAAAGCCTTCTTCAGCAATCAATGCAAAGAAATAGAGGAAAAGAACAGAATGGGAAAGACTAGAGATCTCTTCAAGAAAATCAGAGATACCAAGGGAACATTTCCTGCAAAGATGGGCTTGATAAAGGTCAGAAATGGTATGGACCTAACAGAAGCAGAAGATATTAAAGAGGTGGCAAGAATACACTGAAGAACTGTACAAAAAGATGTTCACGACCCAGATAATCACGATGGGGTGATCACTCATCTAGAGCCAGACATTTTGGAATATGAAGTCATGGGGACCTTAGATAGCATCATTACAAACAAAGCTAGTGGAGGTGACGGAATTCCAGTTGAGCTGTTTCAAATCCTGAAAGATGATGCTGTGAAAAGTGCCGCATTCAATATGCCATAAAATTTTGAAAACTCAGCAGTGGCCACAGGACAGGAAAAGGTTAGTTTTCATTCCAATCCCAAAGAAAGGTAATGCAAAAGAATGCTCAAACTACCGCACAATTGCACTCATCTCACATGCTAGTAAAGTAATGCTCAAAATTCTCCAAGCCAGGCTTCAGTAATACGTGAACTGTGAACTCCCTGGTGTTCTAGCTGGTTTTAGAAAAGGCAGAGGAACCAGAGATCAAATTGCCAACATCCACTGGATCATGGAAAAAGCAAGAGAGTTCCAGAAAAACATCTATTTCTGCTTTATTGACTATGCCAAAGCCTTTGACTGTGTGGATCACAACAAACTGTGGAAAATTCTGAAAGAGATGGGAATACCAGACCACCTGACCTGCCTCTTGAGAAATCTGTATGCAGGTCAGGAAGCAACAGTTAGAACTGGACATGGAACAACAGACTGGTTCCAAATCGGAAAAGGAGTACGTCAAGGCTGTATATTGTCACCCTGCTTATTTAACTTCTATGCAGAGTACATCATGAGAAACGCTGGACTGGAAGAAACACAAGCTGGAATCAAGATTGCTGGGAGAAATATCAATAACCTCAGATATGCAGATGACACCACCCTTATGGCAAAAAGTGAAGAGGAGCTAAAAAGCCTCTTGATGAAAGTGAAAGAGGAGAGTGAAAATGTTGGCTTAAAGCTCAACATTCAGAAAACGAAGATCATGGCATCTGGTCCCATCATTTCATGGGAAATAGATGGGGAAACAGTGGAAACAGTGTCAGACTTTATTTTTGGGGGCTCCAAAATCACTGCAGATGGTGACTGCAGCCATGAAATTAAAAGACGCTTACTCCTTGGAAGAAAAGTTATGAGCAACCTAGATAGCATATTCAAAAGCAGAGACATTACTTTGCCGACTAAGGTCCATCTAGTCAAGGCTATGGTTTTTCCTGTGGTCATATATGGATGTGATAGTTGGACTGTGAAGAAGGCTGAGCGCCGAAGAATTGATGCTTTTGAACTGTGGTGTTGGAGAAGACTCTTGAGAGTCCCTTGGGCTGCAAGGAGATCCAACCAGTCCATTCTGAAGGAGATCAACCCTGGGATTTCTTTGGAAGGAATGATGCTAAAGCTGAAGCCCCAGTACTTTGGCCACCTCATGCGAAGAGTTGACTCATTGGAAAAAACTCTGATGCTGGGAGGGATTGGGGGCAGGAGGAGAAGAGGACGACTGAGGATGAGACAGCTGGATGGCATCATGAAGTCGATGGGCGTGAGTCTGAGTGAACTCCAGGAGATGGTGATGGACAGGGAGGCCTGGCGTGCTGCGATTCATAGGGTCACAAAGAGTCGGACACGACTGAGCGACTGAACTGAACTGAACTACATTTTGGACTCTTGTTGACTATGATGGCTACTCCATTTCTTCTAAGGGATTCTTGCCCACAGTAGTAGATATAATGGTCATCTGAGTTAAATTCGCCCACTCCAGTCCTTTTAGTTCACTGATTCCTAAAATGTCAGTGTTCACTCTTGCCATTCCTTGTTTGACCATTACCAATTTGCTTTGATTCACGGGCCTAACATTCCAGGTTCCTGTGCAATATTGCTCTTTACAGCGTCAGACTTTACTTCCATCCCCACTCATATCCACAACCGGGTGTTGTTTTTGCTTTGGCTCTGTCTTTTCATTCTTTTTGCAGTTATTTCTCCATTGATCTCCAGTAGCATATTGGGCATCTACCAACCTGGAGAGTTCATCTTTCAGTGTCCTATCTTTTGCCTTTTCATACTGTTCATGGGGTTCTCAAGGCAGGAATACTGAAACGGTTTGCCATTCCCTTCTCCAGTGAACCATGTTTTGTCAGAACTCTCCACCATGACCCGTTCATCTCGGGTGGCCCTACATGGCATGGCTCATAGTTTCATTGAGTTGGACAAGACTGTGGTCCATGTGATCAGTTTGGTTAGTTTTCTGTGATTGTGGTTTTCATTCTGTCTGCCCTCTGACAATAAGAATAAGAGGCTTATGGAAGCTTCCTGATGGGAGAGACTGACTGTAGGGGAAACTGGGTCATGTTCTGATGGGCGGGGCCATGCTTAGTAAACCTTTAATCCAATTTCTGTTAATGGGCAGGGCTGTGTTCCCTCCATATTGTTTGACCTGAGGCCAAACGATGGTGGAGGTAATGAGGATAATGGCAACTTCCTTCAAAAAGTCTCATGCATGCACTGGTGCTCTCAGTGCCCCCGACCCTGCAGCAGGCCACTACTGACCCATGCCTCTGCTGGACACTCCTGGACACTCACAGGCAAGTCTGGATCAGTCTATTGTGGAGTCACTGCTCCTTTCTTCTGAGTCCTGGTGTGCACAAGGTTTTGTTTGTGCCCTCCAAGAGTCTGTTTCCACAGTCCTGTGTAAGTTCTGGTGGCTCTATGGTGGGGTTGAAGGTGACCGCCTCCAAGACAGCTTATGTCATACCCAGTTCTACTCCTGCCCCTGCAGCAGGCCACTGCTGACCTGTACCTCTGCAGCAGACACTCAAGCACACTTCTGGCTCCGTGTCTTTGGAACCTCTGGGTCCTGGTGCACACAAGATTTGAGCCCTCCGAGCATTTCTGGTGGGTATGGGTTTGATCCTAAATGTGATTTTGCCCCTTCTACCATCTTGCTGGGGCTTCTCCTTTGCCGTTGGATGAGGGATATCTTTTCTTGGTGGGATCCAACATTCTCCTGTTGACGGTTGTTCAGCAGCAAGTTGTAATTTTGGAACTCTTGCAGTTCTCCACCATCTTTAGTAAATATGGCAATTTTGAAAACTCAGCAGTGGCCACAGGACTGGAAAAGGTCAGTTTTCATTCCAATCCCAGAGAAAGGCAATGCCAAAGAACGTTCAAACTACCACACAATTGCACTCATCTCACACACTAGTAAAGTAATGCTCAAAATTCTCCAAGCCAAACTTCAAAAGTGAACCATGAACTTCCAGAAGTTCAAACTGGATTTAGAAAAGACAGAGGGATCAGAGATCAAATTGCCAACATCCGTTGGGTCATAGAAAAAGCAAGAGAGTTCCAGAAAAACATCTATTTCTGCTTTATTGACTATGCCAAAGCCTTTGACTGTGTGGATCACAACAAACTGTGGAAAATTCTTAAAGAGATGGGAATACCAGACCACCTTACCTCCCTCCTGAGAAATCTGTATGCAGGTCAAGAAGCAACAGTTAGAACTGGACATGGAAAAACATACTGGTTCCAAATAGGGAAAGACGTATGTCGAGGCTGTATATTGTCACCCTGCTTATTTAAATTATATGCAGAGTATATCCTGTGAAATGTTGGGCTAGATGAAGCACAAGCTGGAATCAAGATTGCTGGGGAAAATATCAATAACCTCAGATATGCAGATGACACTACCCTTATGGCAGAAAGCGAAGAAGAACTAAAGAGCCTCTTGATGAAAGTGAAAAAGGAAATTGAAGAAGTTGGCTTAAAACTCAACATTCAGAAAACTAAGATCACAGCATCTGGTCACATCACTTCATGGCAAATAGATTGGGAAACAATGGAAACAATGAGAGACTATTTTTTTAGGCTCCAAAATCATTGCAGATGGTGATTGCAGCCATGAAATTAAAATCACTTGCTGCTTTGAAGAAAGATCATGACCCACTTGGACAGCATATTAAAAAACAGAGACATTACTTTGCCAACAAAGGTCTGTCTAGTCAAAGCTTTGGTTTTTCCAGTAGTCATGTATGGAAGTGACAGTTGGACTATAAAGGAAGCTGAGTGCTAAAGAATTGATGCTTTTGAACTGTGGTTTGGAGAAGACTCTTGAGAATCCCTTGGACAGCAAGGAGATCCAACCAGTCCATCTTAAAGGAAATCAGTCCTGAATATTCACTGGAAGGACTGATGCTGAAGTTGAAACTCCAGTGCTTTGGCCACCTGATGCAAAGAACTGACTCATTGGAAAAGACCCTAGTGCTGGGAAAGATTGAAGGTTGGAGGAGAAGGGGAAGACAGAGGATGCGATGGTTGGATGCCATCACCGACCTGATGGATATGAATCTGAGCAAGCTCTAGTAGTTGGTGATGGACAGGAAAACCTCATGTGCTGCAGTCCATGGGGATGCAAAGAGTCAGACATGACTGAGCAACTGAACTAAGCTAAACCTTTTCCTTCTTCAGTGGAAGTTCCCAGCCTGGGGATCGAGCCCAGGTTTCCTACACTGCAGGCAGATTCTTTCCGGCTGAGCCACAAATTATGTTGACCTTATAAAACAAAATAAAAAGTTTATATTCATCTTTTTACTTTCTGAAAAAGGTTGTATAACACTGGAGTTATTTTTTCCTTAACTGTATAGGTAATTCACTGGTAAAGCCATACGAGCTTAGAGTTTTCTTTGTGGAAAGAATTATTATGGGCTCATAATTGTATTAGATAATGTTTTGGTAAGTAACATTTTCCAAGGAATTTTAAAATTTCATCTAAATTTTCAAATTTACTAACATTCATAGTTTATAATGCTTTTAATTACTCTTTGCATATCAAATTGTAGTGCTACCTTTACTTCTTTCCTGATCCAGGTCATTGTGCCTATCTTTTTTTTTCTCTTGGTTCATCTTCCCAGAGAATTATTTTATTTATTTTAAAGAAAAACTGTTTATTTTATTGGTTTTTCTAATATGCAAGTATTTTCTATCTTATTAGTATTTGCAACTATTATTTCTTTAGTTTGCTTGTCTTTTTTTTTCCCAAAAATCTTGAAAAAGTCACTCAGATAATTGATTTTTGGTACTTTTTCTCAAATATAACTATAAAATTCTCTTGAAATATTCTGCACATTTTCCTGTTACATTTTTGGTTTATTCATTTAAAAATATTCTTTTAGAGGGTTTTTTTTTTTTTTTACAGTATTTGATGTCAAGATTTATTGCAAAGCTATAGGATGTGTGATAATTCTAGAAAGATAGAAAAATAGACCACTGGAACACAATAAAATGCCCCAAAACAGTCCTACACATATATGGTCATTTATTCATGAGAAAGGAACCACTGTAGGGAAATGGAGAAAGGATGGTCTGTCAATATATGATATCGAGTCTATTGAATAACCACACAGGGAAAGAAATAAATCTTGACCCATATTTCCCTCCATACATAAAAACCAGTTGCAGGACTTTCCTGGTGGTGCAGTGGATAAGAATCTGCCTGTCAGTTCAGGGGATACTGGTTCAGTCCTTGATCTAGGAAGATACCACATGCCGTGGAGGAACTAAGCCCATGTGTGAGAACTACAGAATCCATGCTCTAGAGCCCACACTCAACAACGGCTGAAGCTGGCATGTCTAGAGCCTGTGTTCTGCAATAAGAGAAGTCACCTCAATGAGAAGCCTGCGCACGGAAATGAAGAGTAACACCCCTGCTCTCCACAACTAGAGAAAGCCCACGTGCAGCCAGGAAGACCCAGCCCAGCCAAAACGAATAAATAATTTAAAAAAAAAATAGCTGTAGCTGGATTGTCAGTCAGTCAGTCAGTTCAGTCACTCAGTCATGTCCGACTCTGTGACCCCAATGAATTGCAGCACGCCAGGCCTCCCTGTCCATCACCAATTCCCAGAGTTTACTCAAACTCATGTCCATCGAGTCCGTGATGCCATCCAGCCATCTCATCCTCTGTCGTCCCCTTCTCCTCCTGCCCCCAATCCCTCCCAGCATCAGGGTCTTTTCCAATGAGTCAACTCTTTGCATGAGGTGGCCAAAGTACTGGAGTTTCAGCTTTAGCATCAGTCCTTTCAATGAACACCCAGGACTGATCTCCTTTAGGATGGACTGGTTGGATCTCCTTGCAGTCCAAGGGCCTCTCAAGAGTCTTTTCCAACACCACAGTTCAAAAGCATCAATTCTTCGGTGCTCAGCTTTCTTCACAGTTCAACTCTCACATTCATACATGACCACTGGAAAAACCATAGCCTTGACTAGATGGACCTTTGTTGGCAAAGTAATGTCTCTGCTTTTGAATATGCTATCTAAGTTGGTCATAACTTTTCTTCCAAGGAGTAAGTGTCTTTTAATTTCATGGCTGCAATCACCATCTGCAGTGATTTTGGAGCCCCCCAAAATAAAGTCTGACACTGTTTCCCCATCTATTTGCCATGAAGTGATGGGACCCGGTGCCATGATCTTATTTTTTTCAATTTTGAGCCCATGTGTAAATGGTAAAAACAATCAAACTTCTATCTACAAAATACTATAAAATAATGTCTTCCTCATATTGGAATAAGCAACAGTGTCTCACAGCACACTTACACACACACACACACCACTAACCATAAAGAAACAAATTGATCAGCTACATGAATATTAGGAATGTTTGGGACTTCCTTGATAGTCCAGGGGTTTAGAATCAGACTGCCAGTTCAGGGAACACGGGTTCCATCCTACATGCAGCAGAGCTCAGACTAAGCCAGTGCGTTGCAACTACTGAGCCTGTGGTCTAGAGCCTGAAAGCTGCAACTACTGAGCCCCTGAGCTGCAGCTACTGAAGCGTGCATGCCTAGAGCCCGTGCTCTGCAACAAGAGAAATAACGGCAAGGAGAAGCCCAATCACCACCGCTAGAGAGTATCCTCTGTTCTCAGCAACTAGAGAAAGCCCATGAGGAGACCCAGCACATCAAAAATAAATAAACTTTTAAAAGTATATATTAGGAACGTTTGGGGGACTTCCCTGGTGGTCCACTGGTTAAGACTCCAGGCTTCCATTGCAGGGCGTTGGGGAACTAAGATCGCAGGTGCCTCATGGTGAGGCTTCTGGAGTAGCTCAGTCAATAAAGCATCTGCCTGCAATGTGGGAGTGAAAGTGAAAGTCGCTCAGTCCTGTCAAACTCTTTGCAACTCCATGGACTATACAGTCCTTAGAATTCTCCAGGCCAGAATACTGGAGTGGTTAGCCTTTCCCCTTCTCCTGGGGATCTTCCCAGGAGCTCAGAGACACCTGAGTGCAAGAGAAACTGGTTCAATTCCCAGGTCAGGAAGATCTGCTGGAGAAGGAAATGGCATCCCACTCCAGTGTTCTGGCCTGGAGAATCCCATGGACAGAGGAGCCTGGCAGGCTACAGCCCATGGGATCGCAAGAGTTGGACACAACTTAGCACTATCTTTCTTCTTCTATGTCTCATAACATAGCAAAAGAGAAAAATAATAACATTAATTCATCAGAAGGCACCATGATAAGACAGGCAAGTCTGCAAAGTGGAAGTATTGGAAGTCATATATCTCACAGAGTATCCTTATCTAGAATATACAATACCCACAAATCAGTAAAATAAGCAAGAAAAACCAGAGAAATTGGACAAAAAACGTGGAAACTTCATAAAAACAGGATACTCAAGTCATCAACAAATATATGAAAAGATGCTCAACGTCATTAATCATAACCTTGTAGGAGCTGGAGCAGTCGTGTCCGACTGCAACACCATGGACAGTAGTCCACCAACCTCCTCAGTTCATGGAATTTTCCAGACAAGAATACTTAAATGGGTTGCCATTTTCTTCTCCAGAAGATCTTCCGGATTCAGGGATAGAACTCATGTCTCTTCCATGTCCTGCATTGTCAGATGGATTTTTTACTACTGCACCACCCGGGAAGCCCATTAACCACGAAGTGAAGTGAAGTGAAGTTGCGCAGTCGTGTCTGACTCTTTGTGACTCCATGAATTTAGGAGCCTGCCAGGCTCCTCCGTCCATGGGATTTTCCAGGCAAGACTACTGGAGTGGGTTGCCATTTCCTTCTTCAGGGGATCTTCCCAACCCAGGGGTTGAACCCAGGTCCCCCACATTGCAGGCAGATGCTTTACCATCTGAGCCACCAAGAAAGCCCCAAACACAAGGGGAATGCAAATTTAAATCACAGTGTTATACCACTATATGCCCCATCAGAGTGACTAAAATTAAAAGAATAACATCAGATGTTAAGAATGGTGAGAGTTGGTAAAAGCATTTGGTAAAGCCATTTGGCAGTATGTAGTAAAACTGGACATATGCATATAGTATGCATTCAAAAGTTTACTCCAAGAAGTATATTCTAAAGGAATGTTTACATAAAAATACCAAGACATGTATGCATCTGTGCACAGCAGCATTTTTTGTAACAGCCCAGGTAACAGAATATCCACAAAGAATAAAATTATGGTATATTCATAAAATCAGTTATAATACAACAATAAAAATGAATTAATGATAGCTACAAGCAAACCTCGGTGTACCTCAAAAATATGATGCTGAATAAAAAAAAAATGCCAGATACAAAAGAATATATACAGTGCAATTCTATTTAACTAATGTTCAGAAAAAGGAATGTCTATGATGATAGCAATCAAAGATGATTTAATTTTATTGGTGGAGTAATGACCAAGAGAGGGTTCTGGGTACTAGCAGTGATTTATTTCCTGATGTGGGTAGTGGTTACCCAGGTGTGTTAACCTTGGAAAAATTCACTGAATGATGAACTTAAGTTAAGAACGCACACTTTCCTATATGAACATTATACTCCAAGTTCAAAAAATTTTAATTTAAAAAAATTCTGAGAAAAAATGTGTATCTGTATGATCTCTCTGGTGTCTCTCTGCTTTTATCTTAGGCCTTCACAGCCGAGAGAATTTAAGTAATTCCTCACTTGGTGAATGTGCTTCAAATTGTCTTAACAATATTAAAACCAGCTTTAAAATAGCATAGATATTACCCTTAACATTTGATTGAATAGGATTCATTTGTCTCCTTAATGCCAACCTGTTATTTATCAAGTGAATAATTGCCAGCTTTTATTTTTATTTCTGAAAAAATTTTTAAAGGAGCATGGTTGTCAAAATTAAATATGCTTCTGTCCCTCAAAATTGTAGATAATTTTAGGCCTCTTGCTTAAATAAGTATGTTTAATATTTATTTCTCAGTTTTGCTTTCTATTCAGGAATATCAATTGCTGACTTTAAAATAAGTACATGGTAGACTTCCCCAGTGGTCCAGTGGCTCAGATTCTGAGCTTTTGCTGTAGGGAGCAAGGGTTTGATCTCTGGTCTGGGAAGTTCCACATGGGGCAACCAAAAAACAACAACAACACACACACACACACATATATATATATATATATACATACACATATACACACACGGTATAAATTTATTTCTCCCTATATGACCTTGATTCCCAAGGTATGTACTCATTTTTTTTTAAACAACATAACAATGTGAATTAGATGGGATTGTTCTTTTCAAGAAATTAGGGCAGTATTATAATAATGCTTGTGAACAGGTGCTCATTTGAAGAAATACATCCCCCATCACATATAGGTTCCAAAGGGAGAAGTGTTTTTTAAAAAAATCACAGAATATAGGACACATAGGTTGTGGGAGTATTTATTTAGGCAAAGAAAGGCTTGCCTTACTATAATCTTGTTTTCCATCAAAACCCAAAAAAGGATAAAGACAAATCAAGACAAAAAAATAATAGGCTAAGTAAACACTTTATGTTTTCCCAGTTTGCGGCATGGTTCCTTTGTTGGATTACAAAACAATTTCAGCAAAGAGAATTCCCAGGGGAAAGGATGTGAAAGAAGAGCCAGAAAACAGTGTAATAAAAGCAACTGAAAACCACTTCTAAACAAGTATTTCACCAATTGTTTGGGATACAATGGGGTTAATTCTAAGCAGGTGGACTTTTCCACTACAATAATATGTACAATATATGCCTCCTTCAAAGTTCTTTAAGCTACACTCTAAAAGTGAATTTACTAAAACGGACTTAGTGCTATCTTGTAAATCCTTCCGTAAAAGAACTGTGTGTTTTCATACTCACACCAGTTCAGATGGAAAGGATGGTGATGATCAGTAGAGAGAAGCAAGCAATCCAACAAAACTCTATCAGAAGTGTGAAAGTAATGCTAGTTCACCCCACACATGAAATGACAGTGGCTACATGTCACCTCTCTACTGTATTATCACTTGTTTAAATTTCAAGTCTTTTTATTGTTACTGTCTTCAGCCTTAAAATATTGTCTATCTTTAAAACAAAGAAATCAAACTGTCCGAAGCCTTTTTTGCTTTTATTTTTAAAATCAGCACTATTTTTCTAAACTTCGGACTCCTTGAGATTTGGAGTTTAACCATAGTAGCTAACTAAGCGTCTCATTAATATTTCTCCCTGGAGGCTCAGACGGTAAAGAATCGACCTGTAATGCAGGAGACACAGGAGACACAGGACATGTGGGTTCGATCCCTGTGTCCAGAAGATTCCCCCAGAGAAGGACATGGCAACCCACTGCAGTATGCTTGCCTGAAGAATTCTACGGACAGAGGAGCCTGGTGAGCTATAGCCCATGGAGTCCCAAAGAGTCCTACAAGGCTGAGCGACTAACACGCTCAGTTCACTTTCACCATTTTCCCAATTGATTCCTCACATTCACTAACTCCTTAGTATTCACATCTCCAGCCTGCAGATCTACGCTTTTTACTCCCCACTGTACACACTGTCATTCGCTTTAACGTTATCTTAAGTAAACTGTTTAACTCTGTTACCAGTGGTCTGTGGGTTGACCAGGCGCTGCACTTGACCCTTTGTACTAGGGAAAATATCCTTTGATGTCAATAAGACTTTTCAACATATCAACTTTGCTGGCCAATTGGTAAACATTGAAAGACAGAGATATGAACATGGGAAGTCATTTTGTCATTATTTCTATTTCATTTCCTTTATAATCTTACAGAAAAGTCTATAATCCTGTATTTATTATGAGACTATAACCATGTAAACGACTTTGAAGTTAGGACTTCAAAAACGTTTTCAACATCATGAGGTCCAACAGGGTAGAGAAGACATGCTTTATTATAAGTCTTATTTAATCAGTGAAAAACTTTGATAATAGACAAAGTTTCTAAACAAAATTATCTAAACATCTGGAAGCTATTAAAGAACTGAGGAAGTCAGGCCACAGTTAAATTTAGGAAGGTATTTCTATTATAAATTCCTTATAAAGTGAGCCTATGAAAAAAAAAGTAAATTACCATTACCATTTGACCTAAATTTCTCATATTCATTAAGCCTAGACATTTAAGAATATTGTGAATAAAATAAAAAATTACCCTTTGGGAGAGCAATGACTTAGTGTTTATCTTATGATAGGTATGTAAATGCTGATTTTAGTAATCATGTTAAGGTACTATTTGTACCCATTTTGATGTGCATTAAACGTATTGAAATATTATGGACTTAAGAGTTCAGAGTTAGCTTTAAATTCTAGCTCCACCACATATTAGTTGCATAAACTTAGGCAAGATTTGTTAACTTGGAGCCATGATGTTCTTCTCTGTAGAGAACAGAAATATTTTTTGAGTGAAGTATAATTGATTTACAACGTTATATTAGTTTTAGGTGTATAGAAAAGCATTTCAGTTATGCATATATATATACAATTTTTTAAGATTCTCTCCCCTTAAAGGTTATTTAAAAATATTGAGTACAGTCCCTGTGCTATTCAATAAGACTTTGTTGTTTACAGTAGTGTGTATATGTTAATCTCAAACTCCTAATTCATCCCTCCCCTTCTCTTACTCTTTGTTAACCATACATTTGTTTTCTATGTTTATAAGTCCGTGTCTGTTTTGTACATAAGTGCATCTGTATCTTTTTTTTTTTTCCAGATTCCACGTACAAACAATATCGTATGCTATTTGTCTTTCTCTGGCTTACTTCACTTAGCATGATGACCTGTATGTCCGTCCGTGTTGCTGCTAATGGCATCGTTTCATTCTTTTTAAAGTCCAAGATGATTAAGTACATAATACCTGGAAGAGCCTAGCACAGTGCCTCACACTGAGTTCGTGCTCAATAAATGTTTCCTGCCTTTCCCCCATCTCTGCTATCTTGCTTCCTTCTCTTTCACCACCGTTGCTAGTATGTTACACTGACTTTCCTCTTCAGAGTCTAAGGGGATGTTGCATAAATGTTTTTATAAACTTCCACATATTTCATACTTTTCCATTGTTACCAACAGTTTGAAACACTAGAGCTCCTTGGGGACATGAGTGTAGTGGGGAAAGTTGTGAGTATATATTTTGTTTGGCAGTGAGTCACAGATAAAAGAAGAAAACTCGAATCTATTGAGCCCGATGCCAAGCGTGTATGTGTTAAGTTGCTTCAGTCATGTCCCACTTTGTGACCCTATGGACCATGGCCTGCCAGCCTCTTCTGTCCATGGGATTCTCCAGGCAAGAATACTAGAGTGGATTGCCATGAACCCAAGTTGCTTACATCTCATGCATTGGCAGGAGGGCTCTTTACCACTAGCGCCACCTGGGGAGCCCAATAATACTTTACATTTTATAGTATTTTCTCATTTTTATCCCCATAATAGTCACATCTGCCTGCCTCTAAAGCTCATGCTCTTTTTGCTCAAAAATGCTGTCACCTGCTTTTACAGATGTGTCTGAGGGACAGTTTTTCAGTGTTAACAGAAAATGCATTTTGAGTTTAAATCACTGGCTTATGAATAGATGTAGATGGTCAGGACAGATCTGGGTGGGAATGCTACTGAAAAACAAAAAAACATGTTCATGGGGAACTTCGTGCTAAACCATTTGTAGATGACCTCCTTCTGGGTTGGGGTTTCATATGTAGCAGAGCAGCTCCCTGGCTGTGATCTATTGAAAGTCAGCCCTCGACAGAAGGGTTTCTAAAAAAGGAAAGAAAAAGAAGCGGGGGGAGGGAGAAAAATAAATAATAAATAATAAATAATAGAAAGAAGAAAAAAAAAGAAAACAGAAGGCATTTCTGGTGGTCCAGTGGTTAGGACTCTGCACTCTCATTGCGGAGGATCCAGGTTCAAACCCTGGTTGGAAAGCTAAGATTCTACAAGCTGTGTGGTGTGGTAAAAAAACAAAGCAAGCAAACAAAACACAGAAGGGGGAGTACACAGGACATATAAATAAATCAAGAGCAACATTACCTGAGAAAATGCAGATACCCTGAACTCTAGAAAAGAAACAAAAATAATAGCTGAGAATCAAAGCAAGGCCTGAGGCCAGAATGTACCAAAACACAGGGCAAACTGGATCAGCTTAGGCTGAACTGTCCATGGAGAATGAATTGAAAACAGTTGAAAATATATCAAAGAGCAGAATGTGGGGTGGATGAAGCCTGTTGATTCATGATTTAAAATCTCAGAATACAGCACACCTCCCCAGACTGGGGACAGCTTCTTAAAGATCATTTATCAGGCCGTACAAATTAAACTAAAAGGAAGACATTCTCTTACCTATAGTCAGTTCCCAGCCAGGTCCATTTTCTGTAAGGAGTGTTCCTACTCTTAAAAGCTCTGCCTATAAACTGGTCCCACTTTATTATGTGGTCATTTTATGAATGATGATAGGAAATGGAGCAGATTTATTACTCAGTGTGATAGCTTTCTTTCTCTTGCTTATACCTTTACAATGACACTTGCTACTTTAAAAAATTCTTTTAAGGTAGATAGTTAAGTTAAAATATTGTTCTTATGTTTGTCTAAAAGGTATATTACTAAATAGTGATGGTTAAAATGATGGATTCTGATCAGACAGATCTGGGTTTAAGCCTTGGTTCTTTCCCTTACAAACTGTGTGACTTTAGGCAAATTATCTACTCTCCTTAACTTCATTTCTTCACCTGTAAATACTGGCATTATTGATAGCATCTATTTCAATTGGAGAGGAACAAACTGAGATGTCAGTATCTTGCAGAATATTTTAATCAGACAGAATCATCTCAACTCATCACATTTTTGCTCACCCTATATTAGATCCATAGGCATTGGCTTACTGACTATATTCACAATATTTTCAGATAGATTTCCACCGCTCTTGTCTTGGGCCAAATTCCATCACCTTTCCTTGGATTATTGCACTCTCCTAACTGGTTTCACTATTTCTGCTCTTACCTCCTTCAGACTTAATATGTATCCAGGATCAGCCTTTTCAAATAAAAATCAGTTCATGTCAGTTATCTGCTCAAGCCCTCACCCTCCCCATCATTTTCCATGTTACTTAGAAAAGAACCACAAAGTCCTTGCCATGTTCTCCAAGGACTCGTGGCACTTGGCCAGCCTCTCTGTCATCATCCCTTGATGCCCTCCCATTTTCTTACTCCACCGCAGCCTCATGGTCTTCCTGTTCCTTCTGGAACACACTTTCACAACTACCTCAGGTAGATACTTCGCACTTGTTGAACTCTCTGTCTGGAATGTCCTTCCCTCGGATACATGCAAGACTTGTTCTTTCTCCTCCTTCAGATCTTTATTCAGGTGCTACCTCCTCAGGAAGGTCTTCTCTCGCTACTTTAATACTGTGCATTCTCTCTCTCTCTTCTCTGCTTTGTTATTGTTTTGCTTGGTTCTTATCACCATCTAACATCCTTTATGTTCTTTACATTTTACTTGTTGATTTGTTACCTGTTTCTATTTCTATTCTATTCATGTAGAATATGAGTTCCACAAGAGCAACAATTCCCACCTGGTTTACATCTAGCCTGTAAAACACTGCCTGGCATATAGCAGCCATTCAGTAAATAAACACAGAAGTATACACTGAACCAACAAATGAATGATTGGGTCATATGACTGCAATGTGGCTCAATCATTGGACACAGCTCCTTGTGGATGGCATTGCTTCTAAGCCAAAACCCATTCGTGACATTCAACTCTGACCAGTAGGAAAATACCTCCCCAGAATGTAGCCCCAGCTACTCGGGTGAAGATTTTCCAAGGCCCAAAGGAAGCAAGAAAGAACAGGGAAGCTTCTAAAATTCCTTAGTTATGTTAGAAGAGAGGAACAGAGAGAGAAGGTCACTCACAAAAGCCTTTGAGCTCTGAGGCAAGCTACCTTGATGCGGGAGAGAGATGCGGAAGGGAATTTAACCATGGGAGGGCAGGACTCTAAGACATCCTGTAGAAGTCTTATAAACCTGAATGTTTTTGACTATTTCCATTTCTTCCCACATTCACTCAGTCAACTCTAAACTTTTAACACAGCAAAAAATCCCACCTGCAGGTGGGGTTTGGTAAACAGCTTGAAGAAGCGCTTTCTAATGCCCTGTTAACCTGCACTCGATTGCCTCATACTGCTGATCTGTAGCCAAAGACGTGTTGGCAAAAGCAAATGTTGAAATCATGAGTTACTTTTTTATTCCATTACATTCATTATGATTTCTGGGAATATGTTACCTTGAGAAAAGATTTCATATGGGAAAGAGGCAGAGAAATACGAGAGAGAGAGAGAGAGAGCTGGAGCTGTGAGAAAGGGATTAATCAAGTTAATAGTAAGCAAAGAAAGACACGTTATCTGAATTTGAATAACATTTTGCATTCGTTGTCATGGAATAAAAAGGGAGCTGGTGACGGTTGATTTACAAGAAGGACATTATCTTATTACAAGCACTTCTTAATATCACTCAAATAACTAATTATCTGATTTTCTTTGGTCTGAACAAATCCCTTCTTATACTGCCCTTTATGGCAGACTATATAGCATGAGTCAGAAATTTCAAAAGCATGATAATCTTCATCCTTTATAGCACCTGTTCCAACATTACGCTAATCATTGGTTGATAACCTTTAAGGCTGAGAACAATACACTTAATACTGTTGTGTCTAAAACTATAGTGATGCCAAATTTAGTTGAAGACATTGTTATTCGCCAGTCTATGTCTGACGCAGGATGCAGCATGCTTGGGGCTGGTGCATGGGGATGACCCAGAAAGATGTTATGGGGAGGGAGGTGGGAGGGGGGTTCATGTTTGGGAATGCATGTAAGAATTAAAGATTTTAAAATTTAAAAAATAAAAAACTAAAAAAAAAAAAAGACATTGTCATTGCTTTCATTTTCAAACGTTAATTTTGACTTCAAATTTTTTCAGAAAAAATACATTCTAAACAGAAAAAGCATTATTTTTCTTTTAAAAGGCTTGGACACACATACTGATATTTAAAAGATTGAAAAATGTCATGTAAAGATATCATTTCCTAGTGACTTCAGGCTGTTGATAACATTCTAAAAAACCCTTTTTAAATGGGATTTCTCTTTCACTGTTGCTGATTCTTTTTACTATTTATACTAATTATACAGCAGCTTCCATTTTCATTTAGAAGTATCACACCCATAAAGAAGAGGTTTTATTTCATCTTGTTTTATTGTGATAAAATATACATAATAAAAAAATGTACCATGTAAACCTTTTCAAGTGCCCAATTTGGGCTTCGCAGGTGGCTCAGTAGTAAAAGAATCCACCTGCCAATGCTGGACATGCAGGTCCAAGCCCCGGTTTGAGAAGATTCCCTGAAGGAGAAAGTGGCAACTCACTCCAGTACTTTTGCCTGGACAATCCCATGGACAGAGGAGCCTAATAGGCTACAGTCCATGGAGTCACAAAGAGTCAAACATGATTGAGCGACTGAGCATGCACACAAATATCCAATTCATTGACATTAAGTATCAATATATTCACAGTGTTGTATAACCATTACCACAATCCATTTCTAGGACTTTTCCATCATCCCTAACAGAAAATCTGTTAAATACTCATTAAATACCAACTAACCATTCCCCCAAATCTATTTTCTTTTCTCTATGAATATACAATATTTGTCCTTTTGTGTCTGGCTTATTTTACTCAGCATATTTTTTGAGGTTCATTCATTTTTGTAGCATATATCAGAATTTCATTATTTTTTAAGGCTGAATGTGTGTCCGTTTTGTATATATACTACAATTTGTTTATCCATTTATCTGTTGATGGACCTTTGCATTGCTTCCACCTTTGGCTATGGTCAAAAATGCTGCTATGCACATTGGTGTACACTGTTTTGTTTTTAAATACGATCGTGTTTATTTTCTCTAGAGAGTCAAAGAGCTCTTCTAATTAACTATTGCTTGTCCCCTTGCTATACAGCCACACATTAAACCTTAAAATTCACAGCAGGTAGTGGACAATTTTGCATAGGCCAATGTAGGATGGTAGGACCATAGTCTGCACCTCTGAGGCTGCACATTACAATTTAAAAATACTGAAGCTTCAGTCCTTAAACCAAAGCAACCAAATTAGACTCAGGAGGTGGGCTTACGCATTGGTATTTTTCACCCTTTCTCATGCCCTACTCCTGCTCTATGATTCCATTGTGTAGACAGGGCTGAGAAACCCTGATCTACAGCAATCTGATATTAGTCATTGGCGCAGCTATCTAAGCTAGACTCCTACTAGAGTCCTCAGAGAACTGAGAGGAGATCTTATTTTACAATCCATGTCCTCTACAATTAACCACAATAATATTACTCAGCTTCTACAAAGTGGTCAATAGATAAATTCATTTCACTACTTATGCTACCAGTTGAGGTTTGGATCAGAGCATTAAAGGACAAATGGTGGCCTCTGAAGCCAGGATAACTGTGCGAGTAAAAATAAGCAGCAACTCCCCAGGGGAAAGGTAAATGTTTTACCCTATGTTACAGACTAAATATTCGCATCCTCCCCAAATTCATATATTGAAGCTCCAACCCCTAGTGTGAGTTTTTGGAGATGGGACCTTTGGGAGGTAATTAGGTTTAGGTGAGGTCATGCAGTTGGGGCCTGGGCCAATGGGATTAATGCCTATATAAAAGAAGGTGATTACACTCCCTCTCAGTACACACACCAGGGAAAGGCCATGTGAGGACACAGCAATAAGGAGACTATCTACAAGCCAGGAAAAGAGCTCTCACTAGGAACCAACCCTACCAGACTTTTATCTGGGACTTCCAGTCTCTAGAACTACAAGGAAATTAACTTATGTTGTTTACATTACACAGTCTACTGTGTTTTGATATGACAACCCAAGCAGACTAAGACGCTGACTTGCTGACTGCTTCTTGATACTGTCTATATATATATATATAATTTCCCTATTGCTTCTGTTACTCTAGGAAACCCTGATTAATATACAGGTCAGTTACTTAAACAACAATAACAATAACAAAAAATAGAAGCCAAGTATAGACAGTTGTTGGAGAAGGCAATGGCAACCCACTCCAGTACTCTTGCCTGGAAAATCCCATGGATGGAGGAGCCTGGTAGGCTGCAGTCCATGAGGTTGCTAAGAGTCGGGCACGACTGAGAGACTTCACTTTCACTTTTCACTTTCATGCATTGGAGAAGGAAATGGCAACCCACTCTAGTGTTCTTGCCTGGAGAATCCCGGGGACGGCGGAGGCTGGTGGGCTGCCGTCTATGGGGTCGCACAGAGTCGGACACGGCTGGAGCGACTTAGCAGCAGCAGCAGCATAGACAGTTGTATGGGAAACAATTCAACTTCCAGACAACATAAGGCTAAGAACTATGACAAACCTGAAGGGATCATGTCTTTATTTTTCATCTTTTCATACTCAGTCGTTCAGATTCCTCATCTACCAATTGCTGAAATTACCTACCTAAGGAGAGCTAGGTGTGTTTCATTTAGATACACTGTATCATCTTCCCAATATTTAACATTTGAAACTGAAAGTTGCTCAGTCATGCCTGACTCTTTGGGACCCCATGGACTATAGTCCATGGAATTCTCTGGGCCTGAATACTAGAGTGGGTAGCCTTTTCCTTCTCCAAGGGATCTTCCCAACCCAGGGATTGAACCCAGGTCTCTGGCATTGCAGGCAGATTCTTTCCCAGCTGAGCCACAAGGGAAGCCCAAGAATATTGGAATGCATAGCCTATCCCTTCTCCTGGGGATCTTCCCTACTCAGGAATTGAACTGGGGTCTCCTGCGTTGCAGATGGATTCTTTATCAACTGAGCTATCTGAGAAGCCCTATTTAACATTTAGTTTTATATTTATTTTAATATTATATTGCCTGCATCCTTTGTAATTATCTACAACTGTAACTTCTTTCATCAATACTAATTTCACTGGTCAGAGATTGACAAATTACAGTCCATAGCCTGTTTTTGCATGGTATGCAAGCTAAGTAAGGTTTTTATATTTTAAACAGTTTTTAACAAATAAAAAAGATAGTATTCTGTGACACATAAAAATTATGTGAAATTCATGTTTCAAAGTCCATAAATAAAATTTTATTAGCACACACTTCAGTAGGGTCCAACTCTGTATGAATCTATAGACCGTAGCCTGCCAGGCTCCTCTGTCCATGGGATTCTCCATGGACTGCAAGAATACTGGAGTGGTTTGCCATGCTCTCCTCCAGGAGATCTTCTTGACCCAGAGATCAAACCCATGTCTCTTATGTCTCCTGGATTGGCAGGCAAGTTCTTTACCAATAGCACCCCTAGAATGCCCTTATTGGAACACAGCCACATTCATTAATTTATCTATTATCAGTGGCTGCTTTCACATTATAATGGAGAGTTAAGTAGTTGCAACAAAATACATTTAAAAAAGTGAAAGTCGCTCATTCATGTCTGACTCTTTGCAACTCTATAGATTGTTGCCAGCCAGGCTCCTCTGTCCGTGGAATGCTCCCGGTAAGAGTACTGGAATAGGTAACCATTCCCTTCTCCAGGGGATTTTCCTGATCCAGAGATAGAACCTGGGTCTCCCACATTATAGGCAGATTCTTTACGGTCTGAGCTACTAGGGAAGTAGTTGCAACAAAGACCATATGGCCCTGAGAAGCTGAAAATATTTACAATCTGGTTGGTTTTATAGAAAAAAATCTGCTGACCCTTGTCCCAGATGGCAAAAGGATGCTTTAGTTTTTTGTGTGTATTATCTATCCTTTCTCATCAAGGTTATGTGCTACTACTGTTGCTTTTGACTAGGCCACTCAAAATCTGTTATATAGGAAAAGATTTAATAAGTTATTTCGTATTCTTCACAAATCTAGCACATAGTATATATATAATAAAGGTTTATCAGACAAATTAGTAAGTAACTCCAATGAATCTGGAAGCATGAAGCCTTAGCAAGAAGTTAAAGAAAGGCATACTTATTCTTGCTGCATATGTGAACAGAGCTTGATGATGGATAGTTGCAAGAAGCATGTCTATATCTGATATTATAACTCCTTCCCACCAGATTTATAAGATGTTAAAGTTGGGGAAATAAATATCCTGTTATTAGAGACAGTATCATAGAATAACAGAACTGTTACCTGAAAACTGGATTTATCTTTTCACGAGTACTGAGCCAAAAGACATAACCAGGGACTTCCCAGGTGGTCCAGTGGGTAAGACTCTGCATTACCAGTGCAAAGGGTCCAGGTTCTATCTCTGGCTGGGGAACTAGATCCCGCATCCATGCCACAAATACGATTCCAAGAGACATAGCTAAGAATTGTTCATGCTAATTCACTTCATTCATGTCCGACTCTTTGTGACTCCATGGACTGTAGCCTGCCATGGGATTCTCCAGGCAAGAATATGGGAGTGGGTTGCCACCCTTTCCTCTGGGGCAGCTTCCTGACCCAGGGATTGAACGTGCAACTCTTATGTCTTTAGTGCCACCTGATTTGGCCACCTGAGGCAAACAGCTGACTCACTGGAAGAGACCCTGATGCTGGAAAGATTGAGGGCAGGAGAAGAAGTGGGTGACAGAGGATGAGATGGTTGGATGGCACTACCAACCCAATGGCCATGAATTTGAGCAAACTCCTGGAGATATGAAGGGACAGGAAAGCCTAGCCTGCTGCAATCCATGGAGTTGCAAAGAATCTGACATGACTTAGCAACTGAACAACAACAAAGTGCCCCCCAGGAAGCCCCAAATAAATAATAAATTAATATTTAAAAAAAACAAACAAAAAAACCCCCTAGGACACATCCAAACGAAAGACTGGGTGAAGGAAGGGTTTATTATTCGCAGCAAGCAAGGAAAACACTGGGAATCTTTCTTAAAACAGTGTCTCCCCAAACAGGAAAACTGAGGAAGTTTTAAACTAAGAATATTAGCATATTCTGGAGGAAGCAATGGCACCCCACTCCAGTACTCTTGCCTGGAAAATCTCATGGACGGAGGATCCTGGTGGGCTGCAGTCCATGAGGTCGCTAAGAGTCGGACACGACTGAGCAACTTCACTTTCACTTTTCACTTTTCACTTTCCACTTTCATGCATTGGAAAAGGAAATGGCAACCCACTCCAGTGTTCTGGTCTGGAGAATCCCAGGAATGGGGGAGCCTGGTGGGCTGCCATCTATGGGGTCGCACAGAGTCGGACACGACTGAAGTGACTTAGCAGCAGCAGAAGCAGTATTTGCATATTCATGAGGGGACTTGAGCAGAGGAAAATTCAGAAAATAATTGGGGCACAGGTCAATAGGTCCAAGCTGTAGTAGACGGAACTCTGGAGGGTCACTGTTATTCTGTCCTCCACTGGGTAGGGGGTCTTAGAGCCTCCAGAACTCAAAAACAGTATCAGATTGTTATGTTCCTCCTCCTTTGAGGAGGAACTAGGACTTGTGTTTTAAGGCTCAACTATTGTTTCTTGACTGCTATTCCTTTGTTCTTGCATGCCCTTACTTTCCTTAAGATCTGTGATTTCTGAGACCTGTTTAAGGGCAAGCATTCTGAGTGACTTGAGTACAAACCACATTGCAGCCAAGCCTCAGTTCAGTTCAGTCGCTCAGTCGTGTCCAACTCTTTGCGATCCCAATGAACTGCAGCACACCAGGCCTCCCTGTCCATCACCAACTTCCAGAGTTTACTCAAGCTCACGTCCACTGAGTCAGTGATGGCATCCAACCATCTCATTCTCTGTCATCTGCTTCTCCTCTCACCTTCAATCTTTCCCGGCATCAGGGTCTTTTCCAATGAGTCAGTACTTCACATCAGGTGGCCAAAGTATTGGAGTTTCAGCTTCAGCATCAGTCCTTCCACTGAATGTTCAGGACTGATTGCCTTTACGATGGACTGGTTGGATCTCCCTGCAGTCCAAGGGACGCTCAAAAGTCTTCGCCAACACCACAGTTCAAAAGCATCAATTCTTCAGCACTTAGCTTTCTTTATAATCCAACTCTCACATCCATAGATGACTATTGGAAAAACCACAGCTTTGACTAGATGGACCTTAGTTGGCAAAGTAATGTCTGCTTTTTAATATGCTGTCTAGGTTGGTCATAGCTTTTCTTCCAAGGAGCAAGTGATTTTAATTTCATGGCTGCAGTCACTATCTGCAGTCATTTTGGAGCCCCCAAAAATAAAGTCAGCCACACTGTTCCCACTGTTTCCCCATCTATTTGCCATTAAGTGATGGGACTGGATGCCATGATCTTCGTTTTCTGAATGTTGAGCTTTAAGCCAACTTTTTCACTCTCCTCTTTCATTTTATCAAGAGGCTCTTCAGTTCTTCTTCACTTTCTGCCACAAGGATGGTGTCATCTGCATATCTGAGGTTATTGATATTTATCCCAGCAATCTCGATTCCAGGTTGTGCTTCATCCAGCTCAGTGTTTCTCATGATGTACTCTGCATAGAAAGTTAAATAAGCAGGGTGACAATATACAGCCTTGACATACTTCTTTCCCTATTTGGAACCAGTCTGTTGTTTCATGTCCAGTTCTAACTGTTCCTTCCTGATCTGCATACAGATTTCTCAAGAGGCAGGTCAAGTGGTCTGGTATTCCCATCTCTCGAAGAATTTTCCACCATTTGTTGTGATCCACACAGTCAAAGGCTTTGGCGTAGTTAATAAAGCAGAAGCAGATATTTTTCTGGAACTCTCTTGCTTTTTCCATGATCCAACGGATGTTGGCAATTTGATCTCTGGTTCCTCTGGCTTTTCTAAATCCAGCTTGAACATCTGAAAGTTTTCAGTTCACGTATTGCTGAAGCCTGGCTTGGAAAATTTTGAGCATTACTTTACTAGTGTGTGAGATGAGTGCAATTGTGCAGTAGTTTTAGCATTCTTTGGCATTGCCTTTCTTTGGGATTGGAATGAAAACTGACCTTTTCCTGTCTTGCGGCCGCTGCTGAGTTTTCCAAATTTGCTGGCATCTGAGTACAGCACTTTCACAGCATCATCTTTCAGGATTTGAATAGCTCAACTGAAATTTCATCACCTCTGCTAGCTTTGTTCCTAGTGATGCTTCCTAAGGCCCACTTGACTTCACATTTCAGGATGTCTGGCTCTAGGTGAGTGATCACATCATCATGATTATTTGGGTCGTGAAGATCTCTTTTGTATAGTTCTGTGTATTCTTGCCACCTCTTCTTAATATCTTCTGCTTCTGTTAGGTCCATACCATCTCTGTCCTTTATTGTGCCCATCTTTGCATGAACTATTCCCTTGGAATCTCTAATTTTCTTGAAGAGATTGCTGCTGCTGCTGCTAAGTTACTTCAGTCGTGTCCGACTCTGTGCAACCCCACAGATGGCAGCCCACCAGGCTCCCCCGTCCTTGGGACTCTCCAGGCAAGAACACTGGAGTGGGTTGCCATTTCCTTCTCCAATGCATGAAAGTGAAAAGTGAAAGGGAAGTCACTCAGTCGTGTCCGACTCTTTGCGACCCCGTGGACTGCAGCCTACCAGGTCCCTCCATGCTAGCCTTTCCCATTCTATTCTTTTCCTCTTTTTGCATTGATCACTGAGGAAGGCTTTCTTATATCTCCTTACTATTCTTTGGAACTCTGCATTCTAATGGGTGTATCTTTCCTTTTCACTTCTCTTCTTTTCACAACTATTTGTAAGGCCTCTTCAAACAACCATTTGGTCTTTTTGCTTTTCTTTCTCTTGGGGATGTTCTTGATCTCTGCCTCCTGTACAATGTTATGAACCTCTGTCCATAGTTCTTCAGGCACTCTGTCTATCAGATCTAATTCCTTCAATCTATTTGTCACTTCCACTGTATAATCATAAGAGATTTGATTTAGGTCATGCCTGAATGGTTTTCCCTACTTTCTTCATTTTAAGTCTGAATATGGCAATAAGGAGTTCATGATCTGAGCCACAGTCAGCTCCCAGTCTTGTTCTTTGCTGACTGTATAGAGCTTCTCCATCTTTGGCTGCAAAGAATATAATCAATCTGATTTCAGTATTGACCATCTGATGATGTCCACGTGTAGCGTTATCTCTTGTGTTGTTGAAAGAGGATGTTTGCTGTGATCAGTGCATTCTCTTGGCAGAACTCTATTAGCCTTTGCCCTGCTTCATTCTGTACTCCAAGGTCAAATTTGTCTGTTACTCCAGGTATTTCTTAACTTCCTACTTTTGCACTCCAGTCCCCTACAGATCACAAAATGACTTAGGCTTAAGCCAAAACTGAGTTCTCTTATGTCAAGAAGCCATTCTGCTTCTCTTTCTTCAGGGACTCTCTAACCATCTGCTTACAGATCTAGAAGGGAAACATGTCATACAGCTTCTGACTATACTCAGGGCTGTATTTAAATCATTCTCAAAAGATGTCTGATCTATAGTAATCATAATTCATAGACACTTTACAGCTTCCTGTGGTTAGGTATTTCAGAATGCCACAAATAAACTCTTATAAAGTACTTCCTTTTCTTCAGCTTTATTCTTCATGTATAATAGCAACTTTTTCTTTGCCATAAAGTTTATATATATATAATTTTATTTCTTTATTTATTTTTTACTGTACTGGGTCTGGTTGCTGCTCAGGCTTTTCTCTAGCTGCAGTGGTCACGGAGCGGGAGCTACTGTCTAGTTGTGAAACCATTAACCATAGATTGTGCTGGGACTTGAACCCATGTGCTGGGACTTGAACCCATCCAAAACCCAGTTTGGGACTCAAACCCACGTGGCTGAGACTCAAACCCAGTCAAAACCCATGGTACCTGGTTTCAGAACCTAATGAACCTCAGGTCCTTAATGTCTCATTACAGAAAGAATTCAGGTTATTCCACAAAGTGATAGGCAAGAAGTGGATTTAATCAGATACAGAGAGAAGCACATTCCACAGACAAGAGTGTGGGCCATTGCAAAGGGCGAGTGCAGCCCTGAAATGTGACAGTGTTAGTTTTTATAGGCTGGGTAATTTAATATGCTAATGAGTGGGCAGGTTATTCCAACTGTTTTGGGGAAGGGTCAGAGATTTCCAGGATTTGGGCCACTTCCCATTCCTTGGTATTTTAACAGTGCTTTGAAAACAGAAGCAGAAGATATTAAGAAGTGGCAAGAATACACAGAAGAATTGTACAAAAAAGATCTTCACGACCCAGATAATCACGATGGTGTGATCATGCACCTAGAGCCAGACATCTTGGAATGTGAAGTCAAGTGGGCCTTAGAAAGCATTGCTAGGAACAAAGCTAGTGGAGGTGATAGAATTCCAGTTGAGCTATTTCAAATCCTGAAAGATGATGCTGTGAAAGTGCTGCACTCAGTATGCCAGCAAATTTGGAAAACTCAGCAGTGGCCACAGGACAGGAAAAGGTCAGTTTTCATTCCAATCCCAAAGAAAGGCAATGCCAAAGAATGCTCACACTACCGCACAATTGCACTCATCCCACGTGCTAGTAAAGTAATGCTCAAAATTCTCCAAGCCAGGCTTCAGCAATACGTGAACCATGAACTTCCTGATGTTCAAGCTGGTTTTAGAAAAGGCAGAGGAACCAGAGATCAAAGTGCCAACATCCACTGGATCATGGAAAAAGCAAGAGAGTTCCAGAAAAACATCTATTTCTGCTTTATTGACTATGCCAAAGCCTTTGACTGTGTGGATCACAAGAAACTGTGGAAAATTCTGAGAGAGATGGGAATACAGACCACCTGACCTGCCTCTTGGGAAATCTGTATGCAGGTCAGGAAGCAACAGTTAGAACTGGACATGGAACAACAGACTGGTTCCAAATAGGAAAAGGAGTATGTCAAGGCTGTATATTGTCACCCTGCTGATTTAACTTCTATGCAGAGTACATCATGAGAAACGCTGAGCTGGAAGAAGCACAAGCTGGAATCCAGATTGCTGGGATAAATATCAATAACCTCAGATATGCAGATGACACCACCCTTATGGCAGAAAGTGAAGAGGAACTCAAAAGCCTCTTGATGAAAGTGAAAGAGGAGAGTGAAAATGTTGGCTTAAAGCTCAACATTCAGAAAACGATCATGGCATCTGGTTCCATCACTTCATGGGAAATAGATGGGGAAACAGTGGAAACAGTGTCAGACTTTATTTTTTGGGGGCTCCAAAATCACTGCAGATGGTGACTGCAGCCATGAAATTCAAAGACACTCCTTGGAAGAAAAGTTATAACCAACCTAGATAGCATATTCAAAAGCAGAGACATTACTTTGCCGACTAAGGTCCGTCTTGTCAAGCCTATGGTTTTTCCTGTGGTCACATATGGATGAGAGAGTTGGACCGTGAAGAAGGCTGAGTGCTGAAGAATTGATGCTTTTGAACTGTGGTGTTGGAGAAGACTCTTGAGAATCTCTTGGACTGCAAGGAGATCCAACCAGTCCATTCTGAAGGAGATCAGCCCTGGGATTTCTTTGGAAGGAATGATGCTAAAGCTGAAACTCCAGTACTTTGGCCACCTCATGCGAAGAGTTGGCTCATTGGAAAAGACTCTGATGCTGGGAAGGATTGGGGGCAGGGGGAGAAGGGGACGACCGAGGATGAGATGGCTGGATGGCATCACGGACTCGATGGACGTGAGTCTGAGTGAACTCCGGGAGTTGGTGATGGACAGGGAGGCCAGGCGTGCTGCGATTCATGGGGTCGCAAAGAGTAGGACAAGACTGAGCAACTGAACTGAACTGAACTGAACTGTCATGGCACTTCTGGGTGTGTCATTTCAGTTGCTGATTGAGGATCAAGATCTAGATCTCCCATCTTGGTCCCATTTGATTCTAATCAGTTTATGCTGTGTCCTTGGGCTATATCATTTTTTCAAAAGTTGTGCCCTGTCCCTTTCCCTCCTGTTACAGTTGTGGTGTGGGGGCTTCTCATTGTGGTGGCTTCTCTTGTTTCCGAGCACAGGCTCTGAGGCACATGGTCTTCCATAGTTGTGGCACATAAGCTCAGTAGTTGTGGCTCATGGGCTTAGTAGCTCCCCGGCATGTGGGATCTTCCTGGGTCAGAGATGAAACCTATGTCTTTGGCATTGGCAGGCAGATTTTTTGCCACTGACCCATCAGGGACTCCCTGGCCACAAAGTTTTATAGTTGTGTCTCCCTTCTCCTCGCCATCTTATTATCAGTTTGGGGGCAGGGCTTGGCATACTTCTATGTGTTAAAGGTTATCACCACCACCACATAGCCATCCCCAATATTCATAATGATGGGACTTAATAAATTGTCTAGTAAAAATAGTAGACTTGGCATCTAAAAATCAAGATGTGTTCTGGTTTAAGGTGGTGTCTATAATAGAGTGGATGCTTGGTAAATATTTGTTCTCTTAGTTCCTTTTCTCTGTGAGGCTGGTGATTTACTGACTCAGCCTCAGTTTGCTTTACTATAAAATGTGAGAAGAAAATACTTTCTGGGATAATATGGATATTGAAAACACTAACCCTATGAAACATTACAAAATTGCAAATTATATGAGGAAATAAGGATTTAAATATATATTTAAAAAGTACAAATGACTGTACAAATTAAAAGATCAGAGAATCAACATCTGCAATTTTCTTTTCACCACCTACATCTAGATTTTGGAGCAGAAGTGTTAACTCTACTTAATAAACACAGACCCCAAGGTCTCTACTGAAGACCAGCTTCTCTTCATTCAAGTCAAAAGGCATTTCAGCAGTGACCTCCAGTGAATTCTAAATGAGGGTCCTGACTTGTGCTGAAATTTGCATTGGAGCTTTTTCAAAATAGGCAAACAAAAAACTTTTTTAATGTGCTTCATTATAAATACTATTTGGCTGTCAATCAAATATTGTGAGTAACTTTGCTCAACTGTGTAGAGACTATACATAGATTTTTTTGCCCCAGGCATTAAAATTTATTTATTTATATTTATGAATATATATATGTATGTATGTATGTATATTATTTATTTACTTTGGCAGCACCGGGTCTTAGTTGTGGCACTCAGGATCTTTTAGTTACAGCATGAAGAATCTTTAGTTGCGACATGTGGGATCTAGTTCCCTGAACAGGAATCGAACCCAGACCCCTACATTGGGATCATGGAGTCTTAGCCACTGGACCACGAGGAAAGTCCCCAGGCTTTTTAATTTAATTTAAATGTTATTTTATTTTTTATCAGTGGTTGAAAGCAGCACAGCTCTATTTTATATTAGAATCTGAAGACTGAAAGTTCACTTAAATAGTTATTATTTCAAATCTCAGAGAAAAAGTATTTGGCTTTAATTAGTACAAATACATTTTAGTATTTACTTTTAGAAGTAAACTCAATAAATACTTTGCTGTTGTCTTTAACGGCAATATTTTGACTGATCAGTAATGTCCCTGTTTTATTTTCTCAGTTTGCTGTTGGAAGGGCAAAGCAGCCACAGATGATGTGTAAATCAGTGGGAACTGGAAGGGATCCCATCAAACTTTGTTTACAAAACAGAAACATGGCCAGCCAGCAAGCTCTTGTTTTCTCTGATTCCTGTTTCAAGCTACGTAAGTGAAGACCAGAAACAGCTTAGTTTTACCCAAAAGTACACAAGAGTCCTGTCCCAGGGCAATATGGAATCTCTAGCTCTCTGTCTTACTCTGTACTGTGCTCAGTGCTCAGTCGTGTCCAACTCTTTGTGATCCTCTGGACTATAGCCCACCAAGCTCCTGTGTCCATGGGATTTTCCAGGCAAGAATACTGGTGTAGGTTGCCATTTCCTATTCCAGGGGAATAATCCCAACCCTCTGAGAAATCTGTATGCAGGTCAAGAGGCAACAGATAGAACTGTACATGGAACAAAAGACTGGTTCCAAATCGGGAAAGGAATATGTCAAGGCTGTATATTGTCACCTTGCTTATTTAACTTTTATGCAGAGTACATCATGTGAAATGCCAGGCTGGATGAAGCACAAGCTGGAATCAAGATTGCTGGGAGAAATATCAATAACCTCAGATATGCAGATGACACCACCCTTATGGCAGAAAGCAAAGAACTGAAGAGCCTCTTGATGAAAGTGAAAGAGGAGAGTGGAAAAGTTTGCTTAAAACTCAATATTCAGAAAACTGAGATCATGGTATCTGGTCCCATCATTTCATGGCAAATAGATGGGGAAACAATGGAAACAGTGAGAGACTTTATTTTCCTGGGCTCCAAAAATCACTGCAGATGGTGACTGCAGCTGTGAAATTAAAAGATGCTTGCTCCTTGGAAGAAAAGCTATGACCAACCTAGACAGCATATTAAAAAGCAGAGACATTACTTTGCCAACAAAGGTCTGTCTAGTCAAAGCTATGGTTTTTCCAGTAGTCATGTACGGATTTGAGAGTTGTATATAAAGAAAGCTAAGTGCTGAAGAATTGATGGTTTTGAACTGTGATGTTGCAGAATACTCTTGAGAGTCTCTTGGACTGCAGGGAGATCCAACCAGTCAATCCTAAAGGAAAGCATTTCTGAATATTCATTGGAAGGACTGATGCTGAAGCTGAAACTCCAATACTTTGGTCACCTCATGTGAAGAACTGACTGTGGAAAAGACTCTGATGCTGGGGAAGATTGAAGGCGGGAGAAGGGGACAACGGAGGATCAGATGACTGAATGGCATCACCGACTCAATAGACATGAGTTTGAGTAAGCTCTAGGAGTTGGTGAAAAACATGGAAGCCTGGCATGCTGCAGTCCATGGGTTGCAATGAGTCAGACATGACTGAGCAACTGAACTGAACTGATTCCCAACCCAGGGATCAAACCCGAGTCTCCTGTGTCTCCTGCATTGGCAGGAGGATTCTTTACCACTACATCACCTGGGAAGCCTAATCTAGTCCACAGGAAACTTTCTAGTCTTGCCTCCCCACAGGACTTCACACTGGTCCACTATATATTAGTAATGTAATGATCAGAACAAGTGAGAGGAATTCACAAATACCTTTATGTCTCTTAAGGCCTAACCCAGAGTGTGGGAGATAAACTAAAATTTCAGGGCCTGCTAACTTGGTTAAGTATCTGTGAGTGCAGTGGCTCAAGGGATGGAAAGTTACCCAAGGGAAAGATTAAATTTCTGCAATTTACAACCCAATCACTAAAAAACAATCGTGAACTCATGCTACATTCAGTCTCAGAGAATTAATCGACTACCCTTAGGGTAATGAGTCATATCTCATTTTGCTGTTATTTAGCACCATTTCTACTCCCTTTGATTCTCTCCCTTTCTTTCATTGCAGGTATCAGATGAATGAGAGCTACATTTTCTTCATTTTTGCTTGCCAGAAGGCTTCCAAGTAGAGCTTAGGTTCTGTCAATGAGATGCACAAGTGCATGAATTAGAAGGTATAAGAGAGATAGAAGCCGTTCCTCCTTCTCCAGCAGTGGTGGTGAACATGTGAGTTTAAGATGGGGCTCTTTACAACACCTTCCATATTTCCTGTCCTCCCAGTCACCCCAGTGTGTGGGGTGGGCGGTGGGGGGCGGGAGCAACCACAATGATTGATTTCAGACCTTTTATCTTCTTGTTTCTGCATGAAAGCAAGAACTTTCAGATTCAGGTTTTCAGATGTTTTTTGTTGTTGATGTGGACCATTTTTAAAGTCTTTACTGAATTTGTTGCAATATTGCTTCTGTTTTTTATGTTTTGTGTTTTTGGCCATGAGGCATGTCAGATCTTAGTTACCCAACCAGGGATGGAACCGGTACTCCCTGCACTGGAAGGCGAGGTCCTAACCACTGGACTGCCAGGGAGGCCTTCCCTCAGATTCGCTTTCAGTGAATCTGAAAACTGGTGGTAGTGCCTCTGACTTTCACTCCTTAAACCCTTTCACAAGTTTATAAGTACTACCTACTTCTTGGTATTAAATACCTTTAGCTTTAATATTTAAATTGCTTTCTATTTGAGGGACTTCCCTATTGCTCAGATGGTAAAGAATCTGCCTGCAATGCAGGAGACCCAGGTTCAATCCCTGGGTCAGGAAGATTCCCTGGAGAAGGAAATGGCAACCCACTCCAGTATTCCTATCTGGAGAATCCCAGAGACAGAGGAACCTGGCAGGATACAGTCCATGGGGGTTACAAAGAGTTGGACACAACTAAGCAACTAACACATACTATGTTCTTGACTGAGCCTCGACTGCATATAGAAATAGGATCTAATTCAGCTTTGTATTTTCTGTAATTCTCAACAAGTATTTGTCAATAGAGTGAGCAGGATGATTGAAGAGATCTTATTTATGTACCATATTCTAATAATTTTATTTGTCATAAAGTCCTTTCTGGTATCACGGTATTTCTTACAATGGTGCACATCATTATTTTCACATCTAAAGCTCAAGCAAAAGAGTCTTCCTAAGGGATTAGTACAGAGTATTATCACTCACTGCCATCTGGCTGTCTGAGATAAACAAGATCTTAGTTGAGATAAACAGCCCTTGCCAGTTTAACATCATGTACAATGGAGCACTTGGGTAACATCTCTTAGTAAATAATTTCAAGAGCATAGGTAAACTAAAATAATCAGAAAATAGTGTGTTTTGAATATTTACTATCATTTTTTCAAATAAAAAGCTTATTGAGGTATAACTCACATACCATACCATTCATCCATTTAAAGGATACAATTCAATGATTTTTAGTATATTCATAGAGTTGGGCAACCATCACCACAATCTAATTTTAGAACATTCTCAGCATTCCAAAAAGAAACCCTGAAACCACCATCCCTTCCCCTGCCTCCCAGCCACAAATCTACTTTATATTTCTATGGATATGCATATTCTGGACATTCCTAATTTCTCCACATCCTCACCAATATTTGGTTTTGTTTGTATTTTGATTACAGCCATCCTAGTCGGTATCTCATTGTGGTTTTGATTTGCATTTTCTTAATGATTAATGATGTTGAAGAGCTTTTCACTCGCTTATTGGCCATTTGTATATCTATTTTGGTGAAGTGTCTGTTCAAATTATTTATCCTTTAATTGTTTATTTTTGTTGTTGTTTTCATTATTATCGAGTTATAAGAGTTTTAAAAATATATATTCCAGATACAAGTCCCTACCAGATATATGATTTGCAAATATTTTGTTTCACTGTATAGCTTGCATTTTCACCTTCTTAGACGTGTCTGTGATACAGTCCAATTTTGATACTTTTCTGTTCTATCATTTTTGTTTTTCATTTTATATTTAAGAAATCATTGCCTACCCAAGGCATAAAGATTGATCCTTACATTTTCTTTCTAAGAGTTTTATACTTACTATCATTTTAAATTTAATTTATTTGACTATCATTTCTATTATTTTTAATAGTAGCTGGACTCAATCACCACCTTTCAAAATTCCCTGAAGTTCAACAATTGGCTACTGCAATTTGGTATAAGCCAGCTCCAGCACACCATTATTACCAAGAATGTGCCTTGCTGGGTGGTCCTAGAAAAAAGACAAATTAAAATTCTGATAAAACTCATCCATGAAGGCAGGGGTGCCCAGGTAAATCTAACTCTGCTCTGAAAACTAGTCTTCCTAAAGGTAACTAGAAAAATAATCTAAGGCTAATTCCATGAGAAGTCTCGGAATTCTGTAGTCTTAACTACAGAAGCTGTAGTTAATAAGAATGGGATTCCTTTGGACTAACTGGGAAGACAAGTTGGGGTGGTGGTGATGGCAGCATTAGATCAACCTGTATTTTATAAAATTCCTCAAGAGGTTAGGAGACAGGAAAGTAGGTTTTAACTGTAGAGAAAGGGCACTGACTGGTAGGAAATAGATGTGGCAGGGAGCCCAAGTCATTAAATAGAGTTCAGAGCCAGCTTCCACACTTTGTCACTGGATAGATCACCAGTCTGTGCAGAGTATGAAATCAAAGTCAAATGATACTAGATATTCTAAATTACATACACTGACTGGCAAGGAATATGAAAAACTGGAGGAGATACCAAGAATACCAGATTTCAGGGTTAACAAGAAAAAGGACTGAAGGACATCTGGTTCTGATAGAATATCATTTGAGATACTCTGGATGACTCCCCTTCACAACATCAACTCCTTGATCCCCTGCTGCCAAAAACAACTAGACTTACTGCATGAACTGCCTAGAAATATTTTCAATATTTCACGGAGCTGGCAAGACAGCAAGGAATCTATAGAAACAACAACAAAGAAAGAAAAAAGAAAAGACTCTGAAAAGGTAACTGATCTGTAAGACTGATTTTTACAGTAAGAATCAACTTAAGGGACCTTGAATTTACATTTTGAAAATTACACGCTGAGCAAAGGATAGCAGATAAAGCCAAGGATCTATGGGAAATCACTGCAGAGATCTGAGACTCTAATGAACAATACCATCATTATAAGAATGAGCAAAGGAATTCTCTGGTGGCTCAGTGGTAAAGAAACTGCCTGCCAGTGCAGGAGACACATTTTGATCCCTGGTCTGGAAAGATCCCACATGTCACAGAGCAACTAAGACCGTGGGCCTCAACTATTATGCCTGTGCCCTACATCCCCGGAGCCACAGCTATGGAGCTTATGAGACACAGCTACTGAAGCCTGTCCTCTACAACAAGATAAACCACCACAATGAGAAGCCCATGCTCTGCAACCAGAGAGTACCTTTGCTTGCCACAGCTAGAGAAAAGCCCATTCAGCAGCATAGATCCAGTGCAGCCAAAAATAAAATAAATAAATAGATAGAATTAAAAAAAAAAAAAGAATGAGCAAGAAATAAATCAACCTTAAAGAACCTGAAGCAAGCCCTAACGTGAGTTTGAAGCCAATTTCAAGCTACTTATGTGTATGGTTGCTGGACATAGCAAATAAAAATAGAGGATGCCCAGTTAAATTTAAATTTCAGCTAAATGAACAGTTTGTTAGTATATGTTCCAAATATTTCACTAAAAAGTATTTGTTATCTGAAATCTAGACTTAACTATGTGTCCTGTGTTTTGTTTGGCAACCATACCTACTTGGTATGAAGCATCCAGTAGCAAATGTAAACTGTTCCTGATTAATAGTGCCCCCTGGTGACATAGAAACAAACTCATATCCTTTTAGGAGGACTGTAACTTCAATGAACTTCAAGACTGTAACTTCAACTGTACAAAAAAGATCTTAATGACCCAGATAACCACGATACAGCCAGGCATCTTGGAGAGTGAAGTCAAGTGAGCTTTAGGAGCATCTCTACGAACAAAGCTAGTAGAGGTAATGGAATCCCAGCTGAGCTATTTCGAGTCCTTAAAGATGATGCTGTGAAAGTGCTGTACGCAATATACCAGCAAACTTAGCAGTAGCCTCAGGACTGGAAAAGGTCAGTTTTCATTCCAATCCCAAAGAAAGGCAATGCCAAAGAATGCTCAAACTACTGCACAATTGCACTCATCTCACAAGCTAGTAAAGTAATGCTCGGAATTCTCCAAGCCAGGCTTCAACAGAACATGAACTGAAAACTTTAATATGTTCAAGCTGGATTTAGAAAAACTAGAGGAACCAGAGATCAAATTCCCAACATCCACTGGATCATTGAAAAAGCAAGAAAGTTCCAGAAAAACATTTACTTCTGCTTTATTGATTTATTATTTTTTAGCCTTTGACTGTGTGAATCACAACAAATGGTGGAAAATTCTTAAAGAGATGAGAACACTAGATCACCTGACTACCCCCTGAGAAATCTGTATGCAGGTTAGTAAGCAACAGTTAGAACCAGACATGAAACAATGAACTGGTTCCAAGTTGGGAAAGGAGTACAGCAAGGCTGTATATTGTCACCTTGCTTATTTAACTTATATGCAGAGTACATCATGAGAAATGGCGGACTGGATAAAGCACAAGCTGGAATCAAGATTGCTGGGATAAATATCAATAACCTCAGATGTGCAGATGACACCACCCTTATGGCAGAAAGCAAAGAGGAACTGAAGAGCTTCTTGATGAAAGTGAAAGAGGAGAGTGGAAAAGTTTGCTTAAAACTCAACATTCAGAAAACTAAGATCATGCTATCTGGTCCCATCATTTCATGGCAAATAGATGGGGAAACAATGGAAATGGTGAGAGACTTTATTTTCTTGGGCTCCAAAAATCACTGCAGATGGTGACTGCAGCCATGAAATTAAAAGATGCTTGCTCCTTGGAAGAAAAGCTATGACCAACCTAGACAGCATATTAAAAAGCAGAGACATTACTTTGCCAACAAAGGAAAGCTATGGTTTTTCTAGTAGTCATGTATGGATTTGAGAGTTGGGCCATAAAGAAAGCTGAGCCCCAAAGAACTGATGCTTTTGAGCTGTGGTGTTGGAGAAGACTCTTGAGAGTCTCTTCGACTACAAGGAGATACAATCAGTCCATTGTAAAGGAAATCATTCCTGAATATTCACTGGAAGAACTGATGCTGAAGCTGAAGCTCCAATACTTTGGCCATCTGATGGGAAGAACTGACTCACTGGAAAAGACCCTGATGCTGGGAAAGATTGAAGGCAGGAGGAGAAGGGGACAACAGAGGGTGAGATGGTTGGATGCATCACTGACTAGATGGACAAGAGTTTGAGCAAGCTCCTGGAGTTGGTGATGGACAGCGAAGCCTGGTGCGCTATAGTCCATGGGGTCGCAAAGAGTCGGACACGACCTGACTGAACTGAACTTCAAGCCAGGTTTCTAAGAATTTACTTAGACTAAAATCTAACACAAGCTCATAATTTTTCTAAAAAATCACAAAATATGTAAGAATAAAAAGGAAATATAAGTATGAATCAGAAAAAGCCAGGAAGTATAATCAAATCCACAAAGGCTTTAGAAATTATAATTACCACATTTAGAATATAAATAACATGATTAATATGTCTAAAGAATTAAAGAGACCTGAAAACATGAGCAACAACCTAGAAAAAATATGAGTAGATGTGAAAGAAAAACAAATAGAGGTCTATGAAAGAATGAAAAATATAATGCCTGAGATTCAAAACTCAACGGCTGGGTAAATGACCTAGTAGACGAAGCTGTAGGAAGGGTTAGTGAACTGGAGTAAACCTTTGAAGAACCTATCCAAAATGAAGCCCAGAGAGACCAAGAGATGAAGAGTAATATACAGAGGTTAAAATTAATTGAAGACAAGCAGGATTTCTAACACAAGTCAATTAGAGTTCTAGAAGAAGGAAAGAGGATGAGGAATAGGCAATAATACAGGAAACAATGGTTGGATAGCTTCTTAAATTGTTGAGAGATATCAATTCTCAGATTCAGGAAGACCCATGTTTCCTAGAAGATAAGGACAATAAACTCATGTCTAGATCCAGAAAAGCAAAACTATAGTACTCCAAAGACAAAGAGATGATTTTTTGAAACTGTTGGAGAAAAGAAAGATTATTAAGCAATACTGATAGCATGTAATTGAGGTAAAGTTGCCGGTAAATTTCTTGATTTTGTTAAGATTCGCTCAAAATCTTGGGGTCCGTTACTTTAAGATTCAACCATAGGAATTATGGAAGGCAAATCTCTCTAATGGACACAAGGCAAATATCAAGAAAAAGTATAACTACTCAAAGGTTTTGGTGAGGAAATCACTGCATTGTCAACTCAAAAATATTGCTTAAAATTAGCTGGGGGGCTTCCCTGGAGGTCCAGTGGTTAAGATCCCAGGATTCCAGCACAGAGGGTGTGGGTTTGATCCCTGGTCAGGGAGTTAAGATTCCATATACCTTTAAAGACTTTAAAAATGGTTCATGTAAAAAAATCTTTAAAAATAAAAAATAATATTACCTGGAAATTGCCTAGATTTTCCATTTTTATAGCATAGATGAGATAAGGCTTTGGTGTGTCAGTGTGGATCAGTCAACTTGTCATTTATTTTGGAAGAAAAAACAATTAAGTCTGTCTTAAGTATTAAGCGAAGTGCTCAGCTTCCTTAAGGTGCTAACTATCTATCATGGAAGGTAGAAAATTTTACTACTGCAGAAGAAAATAAATTTCAGAGTATTTTTAGCGTAGAAAATATTCCTATTTGGTTGGAAAGATCAGATAAAGGAGACATATGAGATGGACATTTAAGGAAGAACTGAAATAATTTTAACAGGTAACGAAGAAGACATTTTAGGTGAAGTTTACATCATACACAAGAAAATAGTTGTTGGAAGTCTTCAAGGACACTTAGAGAACAGCCAATTATTACTTCACTGGATGTATTTGAAAGACTTTTAAACTTTCTTTTTTTATTATTTCTTGTATCATCTAATTCTTACATTAGTCATAGAAAATCTCATACTGTCGATTATACTCTGATTGGCATGCAAATAAGATTAGTCTTGCTAGTGAAGTCTTAGGCAATGTTGTTTTAAATATCAATTATGCAGCTCAAACCGAGAAATACTTATATCAAGTATGCCATAAGATGACTAAATTTAGAAAGATGCGAAATCTGCTAAGACAGAATATAATATATATTAATATCTTCCTGAAAATAATTATAGCACACATTTAAAGTCAAAAATAACAAATTTAAACATCAACTACATTAATACTTTCTAGCACATTAACAGGGCTTCCTGGGTAGCTCAGCTGGTAAAGAATCCCCCTGCAACAGGGCAATGAAACCAACAAATAATAATATATATACAGCCCTTGTTGATATACGGCAGAAGCCAATACAATATTGTAAAGCAATCGTCCTTCAATTAAAAAAAAATACAGCCTTGATGACCCTGGAAAGTAGAAATTGACATAGTTCTTAACATTTTCCTTTTAGTATTTAGGAGGTCTTACTGGCAAGTAACAACAAATTAATGCAGAATGTTCTATTGAAAAGTAAAATGGTAGCTTACATGATGTGTATGATACCAAAAATAGCCAAGGAAACATACAGTTTCAAGCTAAGAAATCTTATAAACTATCAAATGAGAAACTAATCCCCAGCACTAATCAAATTCAGGAAGCACAATTAGAGCTGTTAAGTCTAATCTTCCAATTTGGCTTATGCCCAAAATGTGGTCAGGAGCACTAACTACTTTAGGGTATAAAAATAGACATGGTCTCAAAATCAATAATTTAAGAGCATCATTATTTCTGAGAAATGATACAAACTAGCATATTCATTATAAGTAAATGTTTCCTTTTCACTTGACTGAAGAAGAATCATGATCTTAAATTCCTTCTTACAGTGATTCTTTCTTATCCTTCAGTTCAGTTCAGTCGCTCAGTCGTGTCCGACTCTTTGCGACCCCATGAATCGCAGCACACCAGGCCTCCCTGTCCATTACCAACTCCTGGAGTTCACTCAGACTCACGTCCATCGAGTCCGTGATGCCATCCAGCCATCTCATCCTCTGTCATCCCCTTCCCCTCCTGCCCCCAATCCTTCCCAGCATCAGAGTCTTTCCCAGTGAGTTAACTCTTCGCATGAGGTGGCCAGAATGAAAGAAATGTAGTAACTTGGGCTTCCCTGATAGCTCCATTGGTAAAGAATCTACCTGCAATGCAGGAGACCTGGGTTTGATTCCTAGGTCAGGAAGATCTGCCGGAGAAAGGATAGTATTCTCCAGTATCCTGGCCTGGAGAATCCCATGGACTATATTGTCCGAAGAGTCAGATGTGACTTTCACTTTTTTACTTCCATGTAATAATCCAGGCAGTTGATGAAATTTTTAAAAAAAAATTTTTTAATCATTATCACAAAGATGGTGAAAGTGTTTCAGCCATAGTTCCCCAAGTCCATACACTCTTCCTGAATGAATAAACCCATAATTTCAATGACATCTATAAAACTTCCAAATCACCAAGATTCTTCCTTCAGTGTCATCTTCTCCTTCCAGCAAATAACTTCACCTATTTTCATTAGGAAAACTGACATCTTTAGAGAGTTGTTTCCTTAACTACATGCTCATCCAAATACCTACCTACCTATACCAAATACCTACCCACCTACATGAACTTGCTTCCCACCTATCTCTCTTATCTAAGATCAGTGCCTTCATTTTGTTCTGACTTTATACTCCTAATGTTACTCAATTGAATTTTGTCTTTATTGCTTTTTAAATTAATTTTTATTGGAGTATAATTGATTTAATGTTGTGTTAGTTTCTGCTGTATAGCAAAATGAATCAGCTATGCATGGAAGCTAAGTCGTTTCAGTTGTGTCTAACTCTATGCAACCCTATGGACTGTAGCCTGTCAGGTTTCTCTGTCCATGGGATTCACCAGACAAGAATAATGGAGTGGATTGCTCTGCCCTCCTCCAGGGGGTTATTCAGAACCCAGGGATTGAACTCACATCTCTTCCATCTCCTGAATTGGCAGGCAGGTTCTTTACCACTAGGACTACATGGGAAGCCCACATATCTCCTTTATTGTATCTCTCTCTTTCCATAAGCATTTAAATGGAACCCAGTTGAATGTCACTCCTACTCCTTAAGATTCAGTGAAACTGGCTTTCACATGAAGGCATGTTTGAGAGTTCAAATTCTTAGGTGCTTGCAGCCATAGGACCAACCCTTCCAGCCTCTGAGCCCAGGAATCCTTGCGTGCTTTCTGTTCCTCAGCCTTTTCTTTAGTTTCACAACAAACTCACTCACACTTAAGATCAGTGAACTCAATTACTGACTCTCCTGGGGATGTCTGAGAGATGCAGGACAGGTCCCATCAGCCAGCGCACACTTGCTGCCGTCTTGCTCACTCAACTCACCTCTGTGTCCATCATCTCACTGCATGTCCTTTTCTGGGTTGCTTGGGAGCACCCAGTTCACCTCACTTCTACATCTTTGTGCCAGCCAATCAATTTTCTCTTTCTCCACATTGCTGATTGCTAAGTTTCACCAACTATTGTCTCGAAATCTCTTAAATCTATGACTTTTGATTTTATTTCTAGGACATCACCTTAGGTTGGATTTCTGACCCTCACACGTGGATTACTGGAACTCCTCAGTGAACTAATGACATGGGGTTTGGACTCTGCTCTCCCTCATAAATCCTGCACAGACCTTAATGATGTGTCTTTCTAAAGTCACACTTCACCAAGTCACTTCCAAGGGCAATTCTTTAACAAACCCCAATTCTTATGTAATAAAAATCCCAATTGCTTAGTCTGGCAAATAATTTAAGACCGTCAATAATATGGTCCTAAACTAACTTTCTCACCTTATCTCCCAGTCCTCTGACACCTGATCCAGTCACACTGGTAGACCCACTGTCTTTTGCATCTATTTCTATCATCTTGCCTCCCAAACATTGAATGTGTTACTCACACCACCCCTCCATGCTCCAGTTTCCTTAATCCACTCATTTTCAGATCTGGTTTCAAATATTGCTTCGTCTTTCAAGACTTTCCTGGTTCTCTAAGCCCATAGAAATCGTTGAACATATGATCTCATTTCTTTCCACTTGTATGAGAATGATAATTGTTTCTGTTTGCCGGGGCTGAGTGGTTTCCCAGGACATGGGACTTTTCAGTGCTAAAAGTGAATAGTCCTGGGTACACTGGACAGTTGGTCACTCTACCTGTAATTATTATGGTGCTTGCAATATATGTGGCAAGGGGCCTGGGGCAGGAAAGGAAGGCCATGCTTTTTGTACATGCCTCCTATGGAAATTTAGATGGCAGGGCTAGCCACAGAAAACTCCAGGGAGGGAAAAAGAAGGTGGTAAGGACACTTTTCTCTTTTCAGAGCATATATTTTTTGGCCATGCCCACCACGCAGCATGTGGGGCCTTAGTTCCCTGACCAGAGATCAAACTTGCACCATGTGCTTTGGAAGCTTGGAGTCTTAACTGCTGGGCCACAAGGGAGGTCCCTGATAAGAACATATTTTGGATCTAAGGATAGGCCAAGTGGGCTGAGACCTTCAGATAAACACATAGCCAAAGGGACTCCACTGCTGCAGTTTTCCTTATTCTCTCTCTCTCTCTCTTTTTAAGGAATTAAGAAAAACAAAGAGGAATAAAAAGATACATTCTGAGTAAACAAGTTTTAATAAGGCGCCAACTGGGTGGGAAAATCACAAATCTTAGAACTGAAGGGAAAATTTAAACAGGTAAACAACTTTTTCCTTTTATTGTTTCCTTGGAAACAGAATCAGAGCTATTCACTACCAGGAGAATTAAATGAAACCTAGAAGTTAAGGTCAGACTTTCTGGAGGTTTTCTGATGCCAAGTTGAAATCCAAGGTGAGTTATGAAGGTTTGGTAATACAGCAGCATATTAACCAGTCAGAGAATTCGGTTAGAGATTTCTAATATGTTCATGTTGTATTTTTTGAGAATATTCAGATCTATTACAAAACAATTACAATATAATCATTTCCTCTGTTACAGAAGAAAAGATGGAATGAATGAATAAAGATGTATTATGTACAGATCAGTGATTAGCAAGTGAAGCTGCTGCTGCTGCTGCTGCTGCTGCTAAGTCGCTTCAGTTGTGTCCAACTCTGTGCGACCCCATGGATGGCAGCCTACCACGTTTCCCCATCCCTGGGATTTTCCAGGCAAGAACACTGGAGTGGGTTGCCATTTCCTTCTCCAAGCAAGCAAAGCATGTACATGTTAAATGTAGATGCCTTTTAAAAGGAATGGAAGAACCAACAAGTATCTAAAAATCATGAGGTATTAGATGTATACCAGGAACCTGTGGCCAGGAATACTTGTCCCTGTATCTTTCTATCAGAGCAGGTATGTCAGTGGCTTAAGGAATATGCTAGAGATTGCTTGATCCTCAATTCTGGTTCTCATAAGAAGAGAAACCACACCATAAGGAGAGAAAGCTGATGGAGCAGCAGAGAGAGACAGCGTGCATGAATATTGCACTCTCTAAGACGCAGGTAGGGCAGCCCATCACCCAAGTCACATCCAACTCTAAGTCTATTAAGGTACTCCTTTTCTTTCCCCTTTTTCCTTACTGTAGTTTTAAATTGATTAGATAAACTCTGTGACATGAGCATTTTAATTTGGTTTGGAAATGTTTCTGTTCCATGACCTCTGTGCTAGCTTGCCTAGTAGAAGACTTGAAGGCCACTTTGCATCAGGATAATTTCCTGTATGACACAATTTCGGAAAAACATTCATCTTTCACAAAGGTGTCCTTCTTCAGTTGGCATTCTGTTACTAAACAAGTATTTACTTTAATAAATAAATTCTATTTCTGCACAAATTTGAAGCTTGAGACAGTATATAATTATTTTGGTCAACAGATTTGTGGCATATTATTGGTTGCCCAGATTATATACAACTTGTGACAATAGTTTTAATGGGATTTGCTTATTTTCTTTTCTTTTTTTTTTTTTTTGGTTGGGAAGAAGCAGAGTGCCAATCATTGGTACTTGAAATTACTAATTACTTACTGTATTCCTGTGTTTCAGAAATCATGCTTTGGAGATGAATTAGCCATGTGAATGCAGACTTAATATCCAAAAATGTAGTAACTTTATGATGATTGAAATAAATGTCCACAGGCATTGCTAATCTTATGAGTGGGCAAAACAGCAGGCAAAGGCTGTCAGACCTCCTAAATCTCCACCCTTGACTCCCGTTATTTATCTCCTTAGGATCAAGTTCAATCTTTAGTCAATTCACCAAATAAATAACTCATTCAGTGAGTATGTATTTGGATATGTCTGTGTGCTAGACTCTTGAGTGAGCACTACAAAATCCTTACTCTCATGGAATTTGCATTCTAGTAGGAAAGACAGATGAAAAGTGAGTAGCTGAATAATACAATTTAGATAATGATAATTGTTAAATAGAAATTAAGCAGTTAAATGACACTAAAGTAGCTGTGGTGTATATAGTATTTTCACAAAATAATTCATAGAGAATTATTAATACATTAGCACAATTTAGCTGTGAGATTAATTGACTGAAAGTATGACCTGACAAGATGTGACAAAAAAAGGATGTTTTGTGTGGGGAAAGGACCTGGAAGTGCTTGACTGTGGATTTTTGGTCAAAAAATAGCAATGGAGTGGCTTCCCTGGTACCCCAGTGCCTAAAACTCTGTGCTCCCAATGCAGGGGGCCCAGGTTCTATCGTTGGTCAGTGAACTAGATCCTACATTCTGCAACTAAGAGTTCTCATGCTGCAACTAAAGATCATGCATGCTGCAGCTAAGACCTGGCACAACCACAAAGCAAATAAATATAAAAAAAGAAATGACAATGGAGCAGCTGGAGACTTTGGAGGGAAAAAAGTACTTATGGAATTAATAACATATGTTCCAGATTCATAAAGAAATAAAGATGGAGAAGTCTCCATAAACAGTCCCGAGAAAGGAAAATATTTTAATTGTTACAGCAGAGAAATATAATCACTAAGGAAAATTAATACATAAGACTATATGCAAACTTTCAAATTCTCCATGCTAAAAACCACTGCACACAAATTAAAATGCAAATAAAAAATTGGAGAAAATGTTTTCAATATATATGACAAAGGCTTTAAAATCATTAAAAGAATCTTTAATAGGGAATTCCCTGATGGTCCAGTGGTTAGGACTTGGCAGTTTCACTGCTGGGGCCGAGGTTCAATCCCTGGTCAGGGAATTAGGATCATGAAAGCCACACAGTATGGCCCAAAAAAAAAAAAAAAAATCACCAATAAATACCCAGGTTTTTATGATATAGTCAAAAAAGATAAACAACCTGGAAGAAAAATAAGCAAAACTCTTTTTAATAAAAGACAGCAAATGGTTATTAAATACATAAAACAATATCCAAATTCATTTACAATGAAAAAAATTCAAGTTAAAATAACAAGCCTACCTTTCAAATGAAAAATGAGGAAATAATTAGAATTTCATAAACTGCTTGTAAGCATGAAAATTGGTGGATAATTTGGCAATATATATTTCAAAAACCTTACAATGATTTATAATATTTTACCTATCAAGTCCGGAGAAGGCAATGGCAACTCACTCCAGTACTCTTGCCTGGAAAATCCCATGGGCGAAGGAGCCTGGTAGGCTGCAGCCCATGGGGCTGCACAGAGTCGGACACGACTGAGCGACTTCACTTTCACTTTTCACTTTCATGCACTGGAGAAGGAAATGGCAACCCACTCCAGTGTTCTTGCCTGGAGAATCCCAGGGATGGGGGAGCCTAATGGGCTACCGTCTCTGGGGTTGCACAGAGTCGGACACGACTGAAGCGACTTAGCAGCAGCAGCAGCAGCACCTATCAAGTCTCTTTCTGGAAATTTATTTTAAGGAAATAATAAAAAATATATATATAGATACAAAGATTTATAGAATAAAGTTTTATCATAGAGCTACTTTTAGCAATAAAAAAACTGAGATGTGTTTAAATGAAGCTGAACAATGATAATCAATAGGCAATTGATCAAATACATTGGGTACATTTATATAAAGATTCAATATGCAGTCATTGAAAATACAGAATTTAATGACATGAAATATTTGTCATAATATGTTGCAAGAAACAAAGCAAGCTACAAAGCAATATACAATATAATTCTATTTTTATAAATATATACTATAGTGGTGTGTGTATGCATATATGTATCTAGAAAGATAGACTTCTGGTTGATATATTATAGATAATTTTAGTTATTCCATGAATTGAAAAATTGCATAAAGCAATACAATTTATTTACATAAATTAGAAATTTGAAGTCAGAAATATTTAAAATAATTTAAAATGTTCATCCTGATACTTAATATTATCCAATCCTTTAACTGTATTTGGCTACTGAAATAAAACTATTATGAAATAGAGATGTTAAGTCACTTCAGTCATGTCTGACTCTTTGCGATCCTTGGACTGTAATCTGCCAGGCTCTTTTGTCCATGGGATTCTCTAAGCAAAAATCCTGGAGAGGGTTGCCATTTCCTTCTCCAGAGGATCTTCACAACCTAAGGATCGAACCCCCGTCTCTTATGTCTCCTGCATTTGTGGGCTTGTTCTTTACCCCTAGCACCACCTAGGAAGCCCTTATGAAACAGGGGTAGTGATTTCTTCTTCTTTTTTTTTTTTTTAATGTAATAAACATGGCCTCCCTTTGCCCCGTTATTATTATTTTAAAAAAATTATTTATTTTAAACTGAAGGATAATTGCTTTACAATATTGTGTTAGTTTCTGGCATACATCAACATGTATCAGCCATAGGTTTACATATATACCCTCTCTCTTGAACTTCCCTCCTATCTCCCATCCCTGCCACTTTATTATTTTTTAATGTACTAAACAGTAATTTCTTAAATTCTACACTCACAAACATTAGTTGAAAAGCATACAAGTTTTATTAACCATATGTCCCTCTTCCAACAAAATGAAATGTCATCCGGAGTCACTGTGGGTCACCAAAAGTCTCAGTTGACTTTCTATTGGGTGGTGCAGGTGGTAAAGAATCTGCCTGCAATGTGGGAGACCTGGGTTCCATCCCTGGGTCAGGAAGATTCCCTGGAGAAGGAAATGGCAACCCACTTCAGTATTCTTGCCTGGAAAAATCGCATGGACGCAGGAGGCTGGTGGGCTACAGTCCATAGAGTTACAAAGAGTTGGACATGACTGAGTGATTTCACTTGCACTTTTCTATAGAACTGCGTGACTTCATTCTCCTGTTATCAAATGCAAGTTCATGTGCCTGATGCAGAGTGAGGCCAGACAAACCAAAACATCAGAGTTAAGAGCAGGGAAAGGATTATTGAAGGGCCAAGCAAGGAGAACGGTGGCCCAAGGTCTAGTGGAAGTCAACTTGTCCACCATCTTGGACCTATTTGGTTTTAATCAGTTTATATGTCCTTGGGCTATGCCATTCTTTTAAAGGTTGTGCCTACCCTCTTCTGTCCTGTTTCAGCATCACAAAAGAGAATGAGGGAAATAAAGAGAGAACTCACCACACGGAAGAAGACGTGCAGAACAAATATGCCAATTTAACAGCCAGTCTTGAAGGTCAGAGGTCAGAGGTGGGTGCAGGTGCAGGAAAAGTGTGGCAGCTTGAACTGGAACTCTTCCAATCTAGTTATCTTGACAGTGTACACTGTTATCTGGGGGAGAAAAAGAACTGTTTAAAGATAAACTAAGATAAACTAAGATAAACTAAGGCATATTACAAATTTTGATTTTTTTGAGCAAAAATTGATTCAAATCTAGCAACAACTAACCTAGCAGTTAGAAAGGAGCACCAAGGAATGGTACAAAATGAAAGGTTTTTACAGGTAGAAGGAATGTGAATGAGAAAGTTATACTACACAAAAAACTGAGTTGGTTATTGCAAGGTTGGGCTTCCCTGAGGGCTCAGTGATAAAGAATCTGCCTGCCAGTGGAGGAGATGTGAGTTTGATTCCCTGGAGAAGGAAATGGCAACCCACTCCAGTATTCTTACCTGGGAAATCCCATGGACCGAGGAGCCTGGCGAGATATAGTCCATGGTGTCACAAAAGAGCTGGACACAACTTAATGACTAAACAACAATCACAAATTGCAAGGTTACTTTCCTGTAGGGGACAGCAGGGATTTATCAGGCAGATGACCTACCTAGTGCTGATCAGACAGTTCCTCATTGACTGGTTTAATATTCCATTTCTGGGAGAGCAGAAACTCTAAATCTCTGGTAATATGGGGCTTAATATAAGCAACTCCATTCTGGGCTTGTTGTTTTAACAAAAGGAACATGCTATCTCAATGAACTCTGTAACTCTCAGAGGTCCAAATCATCCTCCTGATATCAGTCACTGTGCCCTATCTACTACGCAGCAGAGCACATGGAAGATGAATTGGTCTGTTCATTTGCAAGAGATTGTCACCTTGAGGACAGAGAGGATCCACCATGACCAAGTGAACTACCAATCAGCTGATCTCTGGTGAGGACAGAGGACTTCTGGAAAGAAGACTGGATCACTGAGATGAGGCCTGGACATGGGCGGCAGCCTGGAAGATTCACTAGTGATGTTAGGCACAGTGTAGAACACTAGATGTATTCTGGAGGGATTTCACTAATGGCTGAAGTTCTGGCTTGAGCAAATATATTAATTCAACTATCCAGATTTAGATATTAATGTTAATAGCAACTGATTTTTAGCCTTAAGGCTAAAAGCTTTATGACATTAAGATTACCCATGATACTGTCTGTTTTTTTGAAATTCATTTGGGTGTGTTGCCTTTTTTTTTTTTTTAAACAAATAGGAGCACAGGTCTGATGGCTAAAAAACTTTTATTCATCATTCAACAACTATTCATTGAATAACCTCTATGCCCTTAGGAAATCAAACACTAAAACAGTCTGTGCCTTCAAGGGGAATTGCCTAGCAATCCAGTGCTTAGGACTGCCTCTACAAGTGGAAATTTATGTCAGTTCAGTTCAGTTCAGTTCAGTCACTCAGTCGTGTCCGACTCTTTGCGACCCCATGAATCGCAGCACGCCTGGCCTTCCTGTCCATCACCAACTCCCGGAGTTCACTCAGACTCCCGTCCATCGAGTCCGTGATGTCATCCAGCCATCTCATCCTCGGTTGTCCCTTCTCCTCCTGCCCCCAATCCCTCCCAGCGTCAGAGTCTTTTCCAATGAGTCAACTCTTCTCATGAGGTGGCCAAAGTACTGGAGCTTCAGCTTTAGCATCATACCCTTCAAAGAAATCCCAGGGTTGATCTCCTTCAGAATGGAATGGTTGGATCTCCTTGCAGTCCAAGGGACTCTCAAGAGTCTTCTCCAACACCACAGTTCAAAAGCATCAATTCTTCGGTGCTCAGCCTTCTTCACAGTTCAACTCTCACATCCATACGTGACCATAGCAAAACCCATAGCCTTCACTAGACTGATCTTAGTCGGCAAAGTAATGTCTCTGCTTGTGAATATGCTATCTAGGTTGGTCATAACTTTTCTTCCAAGGAGTAAGCGTCTTTTAATTTCATGGCTGCAATCACCATCTACAGTGATTTTGGAGCCCAAAATAATAAAGTCTGACACTGTTTTCCCATCTATTTCCCATGAAGTGATGGGACCAGATGCCATGATCTTCGTTTTCTGAATGTTGAACTTTAAGCCAACTTTTTCACTCTCCTCTATCACTTTCATCAAGAGGCTTTTTAGCTCTTCTTCACTTTCTGCCATAAGGGTGGTGTTATCTGCATATCTGAGGTTATTGATATTTCTCCCGGCAATCTTGATTCCAGCTTGTGTTTCTTCTAGTCCAGCGTTTCTCATGATGTGCTCTGCATAGAAGTTAAATAAGCAGGGTGACAATATACAGCCTTGACGTACTCCTTTTCCGATTTGGAACCAGTCTGTTGTTCCATGTCCAGTTCTAACTGTTGCTTCCTGACCTGCATACAGATTTCTCAAGAGGCAGGTCAGGTGGTCTGGTATTCCCATCTCTTTCAGAATTTTCCACAGTTTCTTGTGATACACAGTCAAAGGCTTTGGCATAGTCAGTAAAGCAGAAACAGATGTTTTTCTGGAACTCTCTTGCTTTTTCCATGATCCAGTGGATGTTGGCACTTTGATCTCTGGTTCCTCTGCCTTTTCCAGAAGCAGCTTGAACATCAGGGAGTTCACGGTTCACGTATTGCTGGAGCCTGGCTTGGAGAATTTTGAGCATTACTTTACTAGCATGTGAAATGACTGCAATTGTGTGGTAGTTCGAGCATTCTTTGGCATTGCCTTTCTTTGGGAATGGAATGAAAACTGACCTTTTCCAGTCCTGTGGCCACTGCTGAGTTTTCCAAATTTGCTGGCATATTGAGTGCAGCACTTTCACAGCATCATCTTTCAGGATTTGAAACAGCTCCACTGGAATTCCATCACCTCCACTAGCTTTGTTAGTAATGATGCTTTCTAAGGCCCACTTGATTTCACATTCCAAGATGTCTGGCTCTAGATTAGTGATCACATCATCATGATTATCTGGGTCGTGAAGATCTTTTTTGTATAGCTCTTCTGTGTATTCTTACCACCTCTTCTTAATATCTTCTGCTTCTGTTAGGTCCAGACCATTTCTGTCCTTTATCGAGCCCATCTTTGCATGAAATGTTCCCTTGGTATCTCTAATTTTCCTGAAGAGATCTCTAGTCTTTCCCATTCTGTTCTTTTCCTCTATTTCTTTGCATTGATCGCTGAGGAAGGCTTTCTTATCTCTTCTTGCTATTCTTTGGAACTCTGCATTCAGATGCCTATATCTTTCCTTTTCTCCTTGGCTTTTCAGCTCTCTTCTTTTCACAGCTATTTGTAAGGCCTCATAAAACAGCCATTTTGCTTTTTTGCATTTCTTTTCCATGAGGATGGTCTTGATCCCTGTCTCCTGTACAATGTCACAAACCTCATTCCATAGTTCATCAGGCACTCTTATCTATCAGATCTAGGCCCTTAAATCTATTTCTCACTTCCACTGTATAATCATAAGGGATTTGATTTAGGTCATACCTGAATGGTCTAGCGGTTTTCCCTACTTTCTTCAATTTGAGTCTGAATTTGGTAATAAGGAGTTCTTGATCTGAGCCACAGTCAGCTCCTGGTCTTGTTTTTGTTGACTGCATAGAGCTTCTCCATCTTTGGCTGCAAAGAATATAATCAATCTGATTTCGGTGTTGACCATCTGGTGATGTCCATATGTAGAGTCTTCTCTTGTGTTGTTGGAAGAGGGTGTTTGCTATGACCAGTGCATTTTCTTGGCAAAACTCTGTTAGTCTTTGCTCTGCTTCATTCTGCATTCCAAGGCCAAATTTGGCTGTTACTCCAGGTGTTTCTTGACTTCCTACTTTTGCATTCCAGTCCCCTATAATGAAAAGGACATCTTTTTTGGGTGTTAGTTCTAAAAGGTCTTGTAGGTCTTCATAAAACCGTTCCACTTCAGTTTCTTCAGCGTTACTGGTTGGGGCATAGACTTGGATAACTGTGATATTGAATGGTTTGCCTTGGAGACGAACAGAGATCATTCTGTCGTTTTTGAGATTGCATCCAAGTACTGCATTTCGGACTCTTTTGTTGACCATGATAGCTACTCCATTTCTTCTGAGGGATTCCTGCCTGCAGTAGTAGATATAATGGTCATCTGAGGTAAATTCACCCATTCCAGTCCATTTTAGTTCACTGATTCCTAGAATGTCAACGTTCACCCTTGCCATCTCTTGTTTGACCACTTCCAATTTGCCTTGATTCATGGACCTGACATTCCAGGTTCCTATGCAATATTGCTCTTTTCAGCATTGGATCTTACTTCTATCACCAGTCACATCCACAGCTGGGTATTGTTTTTGCTTTGGCTCCATCCCTTCATTCTTTCTGGAGTTATTTCTGCACTGATCTCCAGTAGCATATTGGGCATCTAATGACCTGGGGAGTTCCTCTTTGGTATCCTATCATTTTGCCTTTTCATACTGTTCATGGGGTTCTCAAGGCAAGAATACTGAAGTAGTTTGCCATTCCCTTCTCCAGTGGACCACAACAGTTTCACAAAGTAAAATCGATGCTCTGGTATTAGGCAGAAAGGGAAGGGAAGACAGTTCTTCAGTATGTTTCTTGGTTGCCTCCAAAAATAATCTTAATGCCAAAGTGGCATATTTTAAGCCCATTCAGCTGTTAACTGTGGATTTGTTTTTTTTTTTTTTTTTTTTTTTTGCTGCTTTTAGTTTGTTGCTTATTGCAATTACTCCTGTTTAATTCTGGAGAAGGCAGTGGCACCCCACTCCAGTACTCTTGCCTCGAAAATCCCATGGTTGGAGGAGCCTGGTAGGCTGCAGTCCATGGGGTCACAAAGAGTGAGCGACACACAACTGAACGACTTCACTTTCACTTTTCACTTTCACACATTGGAGAAGGAAATGGCAACCCACTCCAATGTTCTTGCCTGGAGAATCCCAGGGACGGGGGAGCCTGGTGGGCGGCTGTCTGTGGGGTTGCACAGAGTCGGACACGACTGAAGTGACTTTGCAGCAGCAGCAGCATGTTTAATTCTCAGCTATTAGATGACGAACTCCTTGAGAAAAAGACTTGTCTTATTCACATGCACACCCTCAGAACAGAACAGACTTTAGCGGAATCAGTTCATAAGTACTATGGGCATGGAAACCAAATATCCAATTTGCTAGAATTATTTTGCAACCAGGATAATGAGGTTTATGACTTTTTGTGTATGGTTTTAATGTCAACTATTATGACTGAGGTCCTTGCTTCATTTCCCTTTCAGGGTGTATTCAAGATAAGTGTTGTCTCTCGTAAAATAGGCTATATTAATTTGTTGGGAGACATACCTGATTTTCTTACTGCAAGGTTTCTTTGCACTTAAAAGAAAACTCCGGTAAAATTCTGATCTAAAGCTGAAAGTCTTAAAAAAAAAACTAACAAGTACTTTCCTTCCATTTTACTCATATTATTGCTTCAATCTGCAAACACAAGTAGCTGCTTTCCATTTAATTTATAAACATGAAACTACTGTTAAAACTTTGAGATTGCCACAATTTGGCTTTTTTTTTCCTGTAAAGCAAATTATTTAATTATACAGACAGACAAGGTGTCGTTCCTGTATATGTCTCGCTCTTCAAATGTTCTGTAATCAGAATTCTATGTTTTGAAAGCTCTTTGCAAAACTAAAAACATGGATCCTCAGGAGACTCCAATCAGGGAATGCTTTCAGTCAGCGACCAATCTCACCCCTTGAAGCCTGGGATGGGAAAGGCAGCCCAGGGGAGATAATCAAGCCCTGCCAAAGACAGCAGAGGGCCCCTCCCGGGAGCAGAGGCGGGGTCGAGGGCGGAGGCGGGGCCGGGGGCGGAGCGTCGCCGCTCAGAGAGGAGCCCCCCGCCCTCCCGGCAATTGGCCTGCGTCGCTCGCCGGAATCCGGGTACTGCGGGCGCTTCGGCTCGGCCCTTTCCACTCGTTCTGGGCGCTCTGCCTGGGCATGCAGTTACTTCGAAGACTGCGGCTCTGGGGGCTCGGCGCCTCCGCAGGCCTGATCGCCTCGGCCCGAGCCCCGGGCGCCAGCCGCTACCACCGCCCCCCGCCCCGCCCCCGCGCGCCGCCCGCCAGTCCTCCGCCCCGCCTCCGCCCCCGCGTCGTGCTTAGCCCGGAGTCGCAGCGCCCGGCCGTCGTCGCCTGCAGAGGCCCGTCGCCCGCCACCGCTGCCTGCATGGAGCTCCCCGGAGCTGGTGAGCTCGGGCGGGCGGTGTGGGGCGACTGGAGTTTGGGGGCGTGGGCTCGGCTTGGCCGCGGGGAGGGCCCGGCCTCTCCGCCCCGCCTGCGCCCCCAGCGCTTGGAGCGCGATCCCACGCCCGCCCTGCCCTGGGGCTCCTCTTCCCGCCCTGCGGGGAATTCGGTGTAGCAGCAGAGAACCCGATACAACCGGGCATGATCAGTGCTGCTTGTCAGCGAGTGTTTTTGTTCGTGCACGCACTGTTGGTGCGACGGGAGGCCGGGAGTGTGAACCCTTTCTAAGTTTCACTTTTCTTTCCCGATGATCTTCTAACCTTTTAGAAACTTCATGCCGACACGTACCCTCCGACGGTGTTTGTGTGATCAGCAAAATCTAGAAAAAGCTCCGTTTTTATACTTTATCACAAAGGCTTGAACCGCCGCACTTAGGTTTTCCTCGTAGAATTTTATTATCGGTGTGGAAGTGACCTCTCTAAACTGGCGCCAGATCTGCAGTAGGGCTCAGAATGAGTTTCCAGTTTATGTCAGCATTTGCTGTGAACTGAAGTTGGTGGGTAGAGCGAGTTAGGGGTTGGACTTTTGGTGAAAGGCATCAACAAGCCAATTAGAGAAAAGGTGCTCTTCTGTGAAGGAAATGTCAACCCACTCCAGTATTCTTGCCTGGAGAATCCCACGGACGGAGGAGCCTGGTGGGCTACAGTCCACGGGGTCACAAAGAGCAGGACACAACTGAGAGACTTTCAAGTTTTTTTCATGTGAGATTTTTGAAATATAAACGCATGAAAATGAAAGTGAAAGTGAAGTCGCTCAGTCGTGTCCGACTCTGCGACTCCATGGACTGTAGCCTACCAGGCTCCTCTGTCCATGGGATTCTCCAGGCAAGAATACTGGAGTGGGTTGCCATTTCCTTTTCCAAGAGATCTTCCCTACCCAGGATTTGAACCCGGGTCTCCCACATTGTAGGCAGACGCTTTAGCGTCTGAGCCACCACATAGATATAAAAAGCATGAAAATCTTAAAATGTTATGTAATAACCGTTCACTAGTGTAAATATGTTTACAATTGTTGAGGGAATGAAATGATGAAGACCTTGGGAGGTCAATGCTGAGGGTGGGAATTTTTGAGATGCAGTTATAAACGGAAACTTGTCAGTGTCAAAGAGAAGGGTTTCCCACCCCAGTTCCTTCACTGTGTGGCCTTGGAATTGAGGATGCTGATGGCATGCTTTTAAGATGTTTGTGGAGTTTAATGCCTTTTTACATTGCGTTTCACATATTATTAGCTTACTTTGTCCATTTCTGGCTAGTAATTTGGGTTGTAATTTTGTTCCTTTTTCATGATGTGGAAACCAAAGCATGGAGGTCAGGTGACTTGTTGACAGCTGTCAACATTTCTCCAGTTGTAAGATGTTTCTATTTTTAGTAGCTAGGCCAGAGCTGGCATGGATGATGGAACTGACCCTTTCCACTGATTCTTGGGAACTATACCAACTATATATCTATTGTTTAGTTGCTAAGCCCTGTTGACTGTTTTGTGACCCCATAAACTGTATAGTCCAACAGGCTCCTTCTGTCCATGGGGTTTCCCAGGCATATTGGAAATAGCTTCTTGGGGAATATACCTACCTAGTAGAGTGAGTAGAAGAGAATTTTGCTTAATAAAGTTGTGCTTTGTTATCCAGATAGGAAACTTACAATTTGTGTGAGGAAGGGCAGACTATTCTTTTTTTCTTCTATCGGTCTGTCTTTGATGAAGTCATTTGTGGAAGTACACATATATTTGAATATTAGTGTATACTTCATGTACAATTTTATAATGTATTTTAAACATATGCATTAATTGTTTTCTTATAAAACTAATGACTATTTGAAACATTTGAATAGCAGGAAATGTATTGAATACAACTATGTCAGCCTTTTTGTCTATAATTGTACACATAGTACAAGTGCATATGCATTCTTATATCTGCTCTTTAAAATGAAAATGCTCTTCTTAACCAGAACAGATACCAGGCAGATATCTGGGTGTATTATATTATATAAAATGTGTATATTATAATATAAACTGTTAATGTGAACTTTCCAGCAGTGCTGTTGCTGGCAGGTTTTGGTGGTTGAGTAACTGGATTCAAAGTCTAGCCTCAAGACCTGTAACCTGAGGCAAGTTGCTTAATTGGCTAGTCTGTGAAAAGAGTTTAATATTACCCTGTTATCAGGGTAATATTAAACTAAGGGAGTTAACCATCTTCTGTAAAGTGCTTTCAGCAATGCCTGGCATAGACACTTGCTCAAATGTTAGATATTGTTGTTACTGCTAGTAGTGGTTAACCAGTCTTACCTCTTTTGTTTTTGACCACGCCATTCAGCTTGTGGGATCCTAGCTCCCATACTAGGGGTCGAACCCTTACCCCTACATTGGCATCTCAGAGTCTTAGCCACTGAACTGCAGGGAAGTCCCCCTCACCTAATCTTTACGGTTTTAATTCACTTAGCAACATTACTCTTACTTGGATTTGTACAAAAGAATTTTAACAATAGTTAAACCAAATTTTAAATACAGTGATCAATTTATAGTTTAAGTCCTTTATTTCAAGGTTGGTTATTATTTTATTTATTTATTTCTGGCTAAGCTGGATCTCTTGTTGCACACAGACTTTCTCTAGCTGCAGAGAGCCGGGGCTCCTCTTCGTTGCGGTACACATGCTTCTCTTTGCAGTAGCTTCTCTTTTTGTTTAGCACAGGCTGTGGGCACCTGGGCTTCAGTAGTTAACGGCGCACAGGCTCAGTAGTTGTGGCTCACAGGTCCTAGAGAATACAGGCTTGGTAGTTGCTGCTAGCAGGTTCTAGAGCTCCAGCTCAATGGTCCTGGTGCTTGGGCATCGTTGCTTGTGGCACATGAGTTGAGTTTAGTTGCCCTGAGGCGTGTGGAATCTTCCTGGACCAGGAATCAAACTCATGCCCCTTACATTGGCAGGCAGATTCTTACCCCAAACTGTACCACCAGGGAAGTCCAAAGGTTGGTTATTTTAAGGCAATTTTTCCAAAACAAAAATATGTACTTCTGTAAAAGAAAATATCATTATGATTGTTGTTCAGTGGCTTGCTTGGGTGTGTCTGACTATTTGTGACCCCATGGACTGCAGCACGCCAGGCTTCCCTGTCTTTCAACTATCTCCTGGAGTTTGCTCAGACTCATGTTCATTGAGTCAGTGATGCCATCCGAACATCTCATCCTCTGTCGCCCCCTTCTCTTCCTCCCTTCAGTCTTTCTCAGCATCAGGGTCTTTTTCAGTGAGTTGGCTGTTCACATCAGGTGTCAAAGTATTAGAGCTTCAGCTTCAGCATCAGTCCTTCCAATGAATATTCATGGTTGATTTCCTTTAGCATGGACTGGTTGGATCTCCTTCCTGTCCAAGGGACTCTTAAAAGTCTTCTCCAGCACCACAGTTCAAAAGCAGCAATTCTTTGGCACTCAGCCTTCTTAACAGCTCTCACATATGTACGTGATTACTGGAAAAATAATAACTTTGACTATAGTGTCTTTTGTTGGCGAAGTGTTATCTCTCTAGGTTTGTCATAGCTTTCCTTCCAAGGAGCAATCGTCTTCTAATTTCATGGCTGCAGTCACCTTCCGCAGTGATTTTGGAGCCCAAGAAAATAAAGTCTGTCACTGTTTCCATTTTCCCCCTTCTATTTGCCATGAAGTGATGGGGCTGGATGTGGATGTGTTTAATTCATGTCTGCCAGCCTTTGCTGAAACACTGGAGCTTAGAGAACTGGAAGTATTTCAGATTTGAGCCCTGTTGAGAAACATTGTTCTATAGGATGACGTAGAACCTGGAGTTCCAAGAGCTACTTGGAAGTGGTATTCTCTTCTTTTTGAGTTAATAATTCATGCGACACCATGAACTGTAGGCCACCAGACTCCTCTGTGTATGGGATTTTCCAGGGAAGAGTACTGGAGTGGGTTGCCATTTCCTTCTCTAGGGAATCTTCTCAACCTAGGGATGGAACCCAGGTCTCCCATAATATGGGCAGATTCTTTACCAAGTCTGAACCACCAGGAAAGCCTGTTAATAATTCATATCTCAGTTCAGTTCATTTCAGTCGCTCAGTCATGTCCGTCTCTTTGCAATCCCATGAATCGCAGCATGCCAGGCCTCCCTGTCCATCACCAACTCCCAGAGTTCACTCAGATTCATCTCCAGTGGTTCAGTGATGCTCTCCAGCCATCTCATCCTCTGTCGTCCCCTTCTCCTCCTGCCCCCAATCCCTCCCAGCATCAGAGTCTTTTCCAATGAGTCAACTCTTCGCATGAGATAGCCAAAGTACTGGAGTTTCAGCTTTAGCATCATTCTTTCCAAAGAAATCCCAGGGTTGATCTCCTTCAGAATGGACTGGTTGAATCTCCTTGCAGTCCAAGGGACTCTCAAGAGTCTTCTCCAACACCACAGTTCAAAAGCATCAATTCTTCAGCGCTCAGCCTTCTTCACAGTCCAACTCTCACATCCATACTTGACTACTGGAAAAACCATAGCCTTGACTAGACGGACCTTAGTCGGCAAAGTAATGTCTCTGCTTTTGAATATGCTATCTAGGTTGGTCATAACTATTCTTCCAAGGAGTAAGCGTCTTTTAATTTCATGGCTGCAGTCACCATCTGCAGTGATTTTGGAGCCCCCCCAAAAATAAAGTCTGACACTGTTTCCACTGTTTCCCCATCTATTTCCCATGAAGTGATGGGACCGGATGCCATGATCTTTGTTTTCTGAATGTTGAAGGTTTTCAGCTATTTGGTAATTTAATAGAAAAAATTTTGTGTTTCAAGTTGTAGACTCTTGTTGATTTTGACATACCATTGCATTCAAGAATTTTATTTATTTTTTAAAAAATTTAAAAATCTTTTAAACATTTTATTTATAGTGTTGTGTAAGCTAAGTGATCAGTGATGATCTTTTCTATGTAGGTACATTTGCCCCAAATATAGATATGTATAGATTTATTAAAACTTTTGTTTAAATGTAAGCTGTGTATTTTTCAACACAAGTGTAAAAATAGAAAGGAAACATTTACTTGTTCTCACATATTTCAATAGCTGTGAATAGATTATGGTAAACTAACACTTGTTGAACACCTGCATGCCAGGCACTCAAGCTTAATAAGGTTTGAACTGTAATATAAATAAATCGCATTATTAAGCATACTATTAATTTTTTTGATTTTGGTGTTGAACATGACTAGTTAGTATAAAAAATCAGCAATAAAAAGGTTTTAGCTGTCTTTTTTTGCTTTTATCTACAAAATAGGTGTGTGTGTGTGTCTGTGTGTAGAGTGGGTCTGTAAATAATATTAAAGATTACTAAAATTACAATAAAAATTTAGTGTTTTTGGCTTATGTTAACTATAACTTATCATGAATATTTATTATCTTGAGTATTCTAAGCCATATTCTTAATGGAATGTGTTTTTAAAGGTCTGATATATGAAAATAGAGGATTATAACAGAATGAAATAAGTGACTTCTTTAATATCTTCAATGGTAAATTAATCATTAGTCAATATATAGAATAAAAATTATGTAAGTATCCCAGGATTTTGTTCAGTTCTGGTTCAAACACCATTTGTGTCTAAAAGCATGGAGGATAATGGTATGGGGAGACCACCAGCTGATAAATTTAGCAATTGACTTTATCAGTTTAAACAGACACCCTCTTTCCCTTAACCTCCTCCTGAGGCATATAATTGTTCTACCCATTATAAGAAAACAAAAAAACAAGGACCAAGTGTGAAATGTCACTCTAGTATTAGTACATGTCTTTGGAAGAGCTGTCAGGGAAACTATAAGATCTTTTTTGCTTTTAACTGTTGAATTTCTAGAAAAGCATATTTAGAGCTATGTATTTTTAATGTGTGAATTTTAATGTTTGAATTTCCCATGTTAATATAATAATGGAATGAAAAAAATTTTTAAATCTTTTCTGAAGGAAAAATAAAAGTCAGAGTTTATACAGATGAGAACACAGAATTGATGTTGTTAACAAATAAACATGGAAGAGATTGCCAGAATCTTGTTAGCTTGTGTTCAGAAGTTATGTGAAAAATGTAGTTTTGGAGTTAAGAAAATGTGTCTTACAAAGGATCTTGAGGTTTGTTGATTAACTCAACTTTAACCCTGAGTTGAGTACTGTGCTTCACGAAATTATTAAAGCTGTTTAACATAAAAATAGATTTATAGAAATGTAGAATATGGTATAACTAAATAAGTAGCTTACAGTATGTTTGAATACCAATTTTACCATTTCTTAAAAGATGTTAATTTATATTGAGTTGTTAGTTGAATTGCTTTAGCTTAGGATATGAATTAAAAAGTAAATAAAAATAATACAGTTTTCTTTTTGTGATGTTATAGGGCTGAATTCCAATGAATGTGAAAGTGTATCAAGCAAAGAAAAAATGTCAGAAGAATTTGAAGCCAACACCATGGATTTTCTGGTAGATTTGCCATTTGCTACCATAGATATTAAAGAAGATAGTGAAAGTAAGTACTTTATTAAATAAATATGTGTTTAGAAGCAATGAACAGTAAATTTAGTGATATATATATTTTTTCTTAATAAATAATTTCACCTTAAGTATTGTTGTGTTTTTGAGTTTGGGTTGTTAATTAATAATTGTTTGGCTCCATAGTATAGAATCCGCCTGCCAATGCAGGAGATGTGAATTCAATCCCTGGGTCAGGAAGATCCCCTGGAGAAGTAAATGGCAACCCATTTCAGTAATCTTGCCTGGAAAATCCCATGGACAGAGGAGTCTGGTGGGCCACAGTCTGTGGGGTTGCCAAAGAGATGGACACAATTTAGTGACTAAACAACAACGGTAACAACTCTCAAGACGATCGTAATCCTTAACTATGAACCTAAGGTTAAGTTAAATGATAAGGTTAAGTTAATCTTAACTTAAATCAAGGTTCAAAACAGAGTAGTTCAGTGAGTTTTCTTTCTTTCAGTCATGCATCATTCCTTAATGGGGCATTCAGTTCTCCGCATTGAAATTATCATAATCCTTATTTTACCTCACCGAATTCTAAGTCTAGCTTTGTAATTATTGCAGATTTTAGAGATACTGGAAATCACCGTATTTTGTACTTATTCAGTTCAGTTCAGTCGCTCTGTCGTGTCCAACTCTTTGCAACCCCATGAACAGCAGCATGCCAGGCTTCCCTGTCCATCACCAACTCCCGGAGTTCACTCAAACTCATGTCCATTGAGTCGGTGATGCCATCCAGCCATCTCATCCTCTGGTGTCCCCTTTTCCTCCTGCCCCGAATCCCTCCCAACATCAGAGTCTTTTCCAATGAGTCAATTCTTCGCATGAGGTGGCCAAAGTACTGGAGTTTCAGTTTTAGCATCATTCCTTTGAAAGAACACCCAGGACTGATCTCCTTTGAGAAACCTATATGCAGGTCAGGAAGCAACAGTTAGAACTGGACATGGAACAACAGACTGGTTCCAAATACGGAAAGGAGTGTGTCAAGGCTGTATATTGTCACCCTGCTTATTTAACTTATATGCAGAGTACATCCTGAGAAACGCTGGGCTGAAGGAAGCACAAGCTGGAATCAAGATCGCCGGGAGAAATATCAATAACCTCAGATATGCAGATAACACTACCCTTATGGCAGAAAGTGAAGAGGAACTAAAAGCCTCTTGATGAAAGTGATAGAGGAGAGTGAAAAAGTTGACGTAAAGCTCAACATTCAGAAAACGAAGATCATGGCATCTGGTCCCATCACTTCATGGGAAATAGATGGGGAAACAGTGGAAACAGTGTCAGACTTTATTTTGGGGGGCTCCAAAATCGCTGCAGATGGTGATTGGAGCCATGAAATTAAAAGACGCTTACCCCTTGGAAGGAAAGTTATGACCAACCTAGATAGCATATTCAAAAGCAGAGACATCACTTTGCCGACAAAGGTCTGTCTAGTGAAGGCTATGGTTTTTCCTATGGTCATGTATGGATGTGAGAGTTGGACTGTGAAGAAAGCTGAGTGCCGAAGAATTGATGCTTTTGAACTGTGGTGTTTGAGAAGACTCTTGAGAGTCCCTTGGACTGCAAGGAGATCCAACCAGTCTATCCTAAAGGAGATTAGCCCTGGGTGTTCTAATACTATTAGGTTGTATATTAAAAATACTTCAGATCTTAAGTATTTTAAAGGGTTGATTAAAACCTCATTTACTTGAAAAAAAATTTTAACAGAAAAATGTATGTCAAATAAAGATTGAATCTTAGTACTTGGTCTAGTAAGTGATTGTCTTGAGTCAGTTTTTAAAAAATTGTAAATTGTATCCTGTATTTCTCTAATTTATTGGAGAAGTCTGTAATATTTATTCCAAATTTTATTATTAAAGGACTTAAGGCAAATATTTATCCCAAATAAGAAAAAATGATTGGTGCCTGGCAAAGGATGTAAAAGATAAAGCTCAGTTAGTAAATAAATATATGGAAAATTATTCAACTTCATGAGTATCAAAGGATGCACATTAAAATATGATTGTAACTTATCAGATTGGGAATATCACTCAAAAATAATACTCCGTGATTTTAAGGTTTTATCTTTGTGGCTTCTGACAGTGTATTGTTGTAGTAGTCCTTTTAGAACGGGGTTTATTGGGATCTTAAGCAATGTTTATACGTGGGGTGGAGTCGCTCATGGAATTCCCAGTGTAAGGACATAGTCTTACTTGTGGGAAGAAGTTTTATTTATAAGCATGCGTCACAGTGTTTTTAAGTAGTAAAAATACTGCCAGAAAACCCAAATGTCCGTTTGACTATGGCTGAATAAGCTATACCAGTGCCTTTAGGTTACATAGTATTGAATTATATATTATGCAGATATTTCTAGAAACTATGTAATGGGGAACATTTCTAAGTCACTTCAGTTGTGTGCAACTCTTTGCACCCGTATGGACTGTAGCCCCCCAGGCTGCTCTGTCCATGGGATTCTCCAGGCAAGAATACTGGAATGGATTCCCCCGCCCTTCTTCAGGGGATCGTCCTGACCCAGGGGTGGAACCCGCGGTTCTTACCCATGGCCTGCTGCCTTGGCACGTGGGCTCTTTACCACTAGGGCCACCAGGGAAGCCCACGTAGTATCGAATTGCATATTATGAAAGTATTTCAGAAAACTGTATAATAGGGAATATTTCCTATGTAAAATGCAAAGTGAAAAATTAGGGGGGAAATATATGTAATGTTAGTTTACAATTGTGTAAATACTTTAGGTGATCGTCACCAAAATTCCTAGTGATTGTGTTAAGATAGTAGGTTTGAACAATTTTTTTTTCTTTATTCCTTTTTCTAATCTTCAAATTTTATGAACTCCTGATTCTTTTCATGAAAAAATATGATTAAAATTTTGAATTGTGGTTAGAAACTTAATTTTAAAGATGTGTGCTTCATCGATTCAGTAAACAGGGAGTTAGAGAAACTCATTTTTCTTTGATGTTATCCACCAAGATTTTACTAATGGTGTTAAACTGAGGCGGTTATAAGTGAGGGCTGTGGAGTCAGACTGTCGAGGGACAGAATTTACTCCTACACTTTCCTGTTGTGTGCTTTGAGCAGGTGTCTGGGCTCACTTTCACTATCTCAAAACTTGGTATAAAATGGTAGCTGTCTCATAAGATTGTTGACAGGATTCAACTAACTTATTAATAATGTAAAGTCCTTCCAATTGTGTGTGGCAAAGAACTTGTCTCCATAAATTTTTATTAATTTAATCTTACCAAAATTTTTTGCCAAAATAAGTATTTAAGAATGTGTCCCTTGAAAGCAGTATTTTATAATAATACCATTGAGTGCTTCTAGCCCATCACTAAATGCTTTACATTTCTTTGCTTAATTCTCACAGAAAATTAGAGGGGAAAATTATTTCTTTAGAAAGTTTTAGTAATTTGCTGAAGATTATTCAGAGTGCTTAGTCACTCCAGTTGTGTCTGACTCTCTGTGACCCCATGGATCATGGCCCGCCAGGCTCCTCTGTCCATGGGATTTTCCAGGCAAAGAGTACTGGAGTGGGTTGCTATTTCCTTCTCCTTATTCAGAGTAATTCTATGAAATATAGAAAGTAATAATCTTTGTTGTATACTTAGATTTTAAGTGGTTACTTCAGAGATTTGATGGCTTAAGTAGCAAGAAAACAAGAAAAAGAATATAAAAGCAAAATTAAATTCGCTCAGTCTTTTGGCTAACAGCAAGTGTACAAACAGTCAACCAACAATAACAGATGGACTACATTACATTAATTTCTCTCATAATTCATTTCCTTGTAGTTTTTTGAGAGAATGAAAAAGCCTTTAAGAAAATTAGATAATTTACATTAAAGTGACACTCGTGGTGCTTTAGGTAAAAAAAGTCAACGCATGGATGAGTTACAGCCTTTGTCAACAAGACCAGATTCATGAGAGCACATTAAAATGGCTACTGAAATCGTTATGAAAATTAACACGTATAATAAATTAAATTTATGGGATGGGTTTACAAGCTTTAGTACAACTAATACTTTTTCTTTCTGCCGAACAGTAGAAGTTACTCTAAATAATCCTGAGAAAGATTCAGGGCGCATGGCCAAAGCTTTCTACATTTTGCTTCTATTGTCATTGATCTTTAATGTTTTTATTGTAAACTTGATGTTACTCGAATACTTTGCTCATTGTATTTTCCTATGAATTAAGTAAAAGTGTTAGTCACTCAGTTATGCCAGACTCTTTGTGACCCCATGGACTGTAGCCCACCAGGTTTCTCTGTCCATGGAGTTCTCCAGTCAAGAATACTGGCGTGATCATTCCCTGCACCAGGGGATCTTCCCGACCTAAGGAAAATAAAAAGATAATAGTAAATTATACTTTAGAACTTAGATTATGATTTAACAGTTGTAAGTAAAATGAAGTTCAGTAAGGAAAAAGGGATTTTATACCCTGGCCATACAAATAAATCTGCTAATGAAAGGCATAGAAGATATGCAAACAAGTGTCTGGCAAGGTGACCATAAATCAGCAGGACTCACTGAAATAGAAAAACACAAGCATACTACTGACAAGTGTAAATTAAGCTGTACTATAACAATACATACAGGATTATTTCCCCCCTTTATTTGTCCAGTTCACACCAGATTATTTTAAACTTTACCCTGTCTGTGAGGTCTAACAAAAGAAAAAATTTAGATAATCCAGTTCAAACGAAAGCTTGATAGTTATTGATAAAAAGGAAGCTAAGGGAATTTAGAAAAACGCTGTACTTCTTTATTTTTACCAAGAGGTTGTATTCTGCTGTATCATTCTCATGATACCAGAATTGTTAGAGCTATTATAAATTGTAACTATTAGCTTCAGAGATTCTGATTTTCCTTCTCTGAATATCTGCAAAATGGACTTATGGAACATTTGAAATGGCAAAAATAAGTAGTTACAGACAGGAGGACTCTAGTTTTAAACAGGTAAGCTATAAAACAACTTAAAATACTGAAGACTTCAGTGGTTTGTTCTTCTGCTTAGTACTGTTTATATTAAGTAAAATACAGCAAAAGTATGTCTTATGTTCAAAGTAAGAAATAGATTTTGTAATGCCACCCAGTATACATACATATGTAAAAAACTGAAATTTCATGAAGTAATACTTATATATACGAGAAGCAGTGTACTGTTTACCATTCTGTTATTTTGTTTTGCTTTCCTTTCCATTCCAATCTGTCCATTCTGGTTATTAAAAAGTACTTTTAAAAATTATCTTCTCTGGTGATTTCATAACCCACTAATGGGTTGATACGTGCAGTTTGAAAAAAGAAAAGATAGACTATAGGTTCTGGATTCTCTTTCTACTGTGTTAATTTTGAGATGAAGTAAAGGTTATAACATCAACTGGATTATTAGTTTGGCCACCGTTCTTTATTTAATTTCTGCATCTCTTGTGTCTCCTGCCTTGGTAGGCAGATTCTTTACCAACTGCGTCACCTCGGAAGCCCAGTGTCAATATAAAATATCTTAATTAGTACAGAGGTAATAGCAGTTGGCTCTGTTATTCCAGATCACAGATTATATTAAAATTGGTTTCTTTTTCCTGTTTACTAACAGCAGATGGAGGTGGGCTTGGAATGTATTTAGAAGTAGATTTAAAATATGTGGTACTTCATTAGCATATTATATTGTGGCTTCTGTTTAAAGTTAGTTTGTTTAGTTCATGTTACTACAAAGTAAGGACTGTTTCTTATATGTATCTGAAATTACAAGCAGCTCAACATATTTGATTTTCCAAATGAAAAAAGCTGCATGGAAATAAAACCCAGGGGCATCACATGAGGCAGTTCAGATACTGCTCATACTTGACAGGTGGTGCTAGTGGTAAGAATCTGCCTGCCAATGCAGGAGACACGGGACACAGGCTTGATTCCTGGGTTGGGAAGATCCCTCAGAGGAGGAAATGGCAACCCACTCCAGTATTCTTGCTTGGGAAATCTCATGGACAGAGGAGCCTGGGAGGCTTCAGTCCACGAGGCTGCAAAGAGCTGGACATGATTGAGCATACACACACAAGACCATCCGGATGAGAGTGCTGTGAATTTTTTTTATAAAAGTTCTGGCAAGCTCGCATGTATGAAAGAAGCTAATTTATATTTGTATTCTCTGTGAAGGTATGTCATTTTAGCCATATTAATCTTTATGCATATTGTTGAGAAGTGTAATAGAGAAATGGATGCACAAACAGACCAGTTAATTCTGTCTTAACCTGTAACAATACAGTCAGACTTATTACCCAGATTACCTAGTTCTTAATTGACCCGTCTTCTACGTCTCCTTCTAGGGTTCACAGATATGTTGATCCTAGAAAGAAAGTGTGTCTGTTCCCACAAATGCTTAATTTTAAAATTTTAAACATTTTCTACTATTTTTCTTAGAAGTTCGCATTAAAATAGTATTTGCAACATTCATTTAAAATTATTTACTATTAATATTTCAAAGAAAAACAGAACAAGGACAGTTTCTTCTGCTCTTTGATTTTGTTCATAGTAGTAAGTACTTATCTAGAACCATAAGAGGAAAGCAATTTGTTCCAGTGGAAATTATGCTAGAAGGAGAGCTTTGAAAGGTCCAGATACCAGGTTTGACTGTGACACTGAGCTGTTTTTAAAACTTTTTTTTCTCTTCTGTTCATTGTATGTAAAATAAGGAGTTTAGTTAGATATGCACAGATCTTGTGCTCTTGGTCACTATGGTTTGTTAGGGCTGATCTCAAAGATGAAACCAACTTCATAAGACTGAATCTAAGGCAGAGTACTTCCTCCTCCTTTGCAACATTATACCTCAGAAGATACAGTTATGTTTGCAGTTTACAAAGTCCCTATGAGGTACTCTACTGTTCAAGAAGACACAACCTGAAATATAAATTAATGGTAGTTTTCCATGCATGTGGAAGCCCCTGATAGAATCTGTTAAAGAAAAAAAAAAGCATTTCACACTGATTTGAAAATTACTTCTAGGAGTATAGTTTCATAATAAGAATTGTTGGTTGTTAGAAATGTCTTTTGAAGATGACTTTAAAAAAGCATGCTAAGTGTTTTTCAAGTTAGGTATGGTCAAGGACTGTTTTTTTTCTTTAGTTTCTTATCTGTTGCTGGCTGATACTTTTGTGAAATATATAATAAAACATTAATTATTAGCAAAGAATATTAAAGAAAAGATCTACAAAACAGAAGCCAGAATTTAACAGACAAAGTTACTTTGCCAACTTGCTCTGAAAGTTTATAGAGAATCCTTTCAGTTTTTGCTAATTGTTTGTAGTGTGACATTAGCCAAAAATTGAACTTTCAGTGGCACTGCTGCAAAAGTTAGGAATATACATATTACAGGATAGATAAAAAATGATTTTTCCTAGCATCATGAAAATTGTGGCAAGGGGAAGAGAATGGTTGTTAGTTAAATTTCAGATCAGAGGTTAGTGCACCATGGCCCATGGGCCAGATCTGACTCTCTGCTTTGTAAATAAAGTTTTATTGGAAAACATTTGTACCCATTCAGCTGTGTTTTGTCTACAGCTGACTTGGGTAGTTAAGACTGTATGATCTGCAAGGCCTAAAATATTTATTATGAAGTCTTTTACGGAAGAATTTGCCAATTCCTATTTTAGATTTGAAAATGACAATTATGAATGATTGCTAGTTGTATAGTGCTTTTTTTTTACTGGTTATATTATCTTTGTTTAAATGCATTAGACATATTATTGTTTCACTTTTTTTCTCTAGTCACTGATGTTCCCAAAGTAAATTTGGAGAGAAGTAAAGAAAATGAATGCAACAATAAAGAGCAAATAAAGAAGAGGAAAAAAAAGCGAAAAGATTATCAACCCAACTATTTCCTATCCATTCCAATCACCAACAAAGAGGTGCTGGTTTTTTTAAAAAAGTATTTTTACTAGATTTTATTCTAAATTATATTTAAGGTGCACTAAATGCTTGTAAGCTCTGTTACTTTTAGCTTTTAAGAGTCTTCAGTGGCATTTTAGCTGGGCAGGAAATATGCAGTATACACACATGCATAGGGAATATAAAATACAGGGACTATAGAATATATTTAAACAATAATTTTGGAAAATATTATTTAAGCAATCATATTTAAATGACAGTTTTACAAAAGCCACTTAAAAAAATGTTGCCAGATAGCATGTCAAGGTTCTTTCTAAAGTTTTATTCATCATAATGAAAGAATGTTTTAGAAGCAGAGAGCTGGTAAAAAAAAAAAAAAAGATTCTGAAATCTCTGTGGGGAAAGTAAACTGGGATTTGTTGCTGCTTCGTCCAGTTTATGGTAATGATTATTGCAATATAGTTTCTTCAAAAAGTACTCATTGTTGTACCAACTTAATGGTGTACAGTAAACTTGGTAGAAATCTATAAAAAGTCTGAAAATTTAATGTGGCATCAATAATAGGAAATGAAACCAGCCAATTGGCCCACAGTAAGATACCCTAACATATAACTGAGACAGAAAACTGTAGTAGCTAAGCCTTTTAGAGCAGTGAGATGGGAATTGTAAGCTGTCGTCTATGGGGTCACGCAGAGTTGGACACGACTGAAGCGACTTAGCAGCAGCAGCAGCAACAGGAAAGAACACCTCATTTGGAAGTCTGACTGTTTCTTTACTTGGCCCTTTTAATCACTTCAGAGCTATATCTGAATTCCCGTTTGATTGTGGACTCTGATCTCTTAACTGGGCATATTTTCAGGTTGTTTCTCCCTTTATTTAACTAGAATGTTTCTACAGAATGCTAATGAATTTTTAAAACTCAAAGCAAACAAAATTGAAATAAAAGAAATTAATATAAAAGAACAAATTCTGTTGGGGCATTCCAGGAAACTTCTAGTCTGTGAGGTATAGTTCACTTGGGAAGAAAAGATACATAGAAAGATAAGTGGAATTACCTAGCAATACAGAACTTTAGAGTTTGATACAGTAAAGAATCAAAGTTTGATTTTACTGGTATGTAGTGGTAGGTTCAAAATTCTCCAAGCCAGGCTTCAGCAATACGTGAACCGTGAACTTCCTGATGTTCAAGCTGGTTTTAGAAAAGGCAGAGGAACCAGAGGTCAAATTGCCAGTATCCGCTGGATCATGGAAAAAGCAAGAGCGTTCCAGAAGAACATCTATTTCTGCTTTATTGACTATGCCAAAGCCTTTGACTGTGTGGATCACAAGAAACTGTGGAAAATTCTGAAAGAGATGGGAATACAGACCACCTGACCTGCCTCTTGAGAAATCTGTATGCAGGTCAGGAAGCAATAGTTAGAACTGGACATGGAACAACAGACTGGTTTCAGATAGGAAAAGGAGTACGTCAAGGCTGTATATTGTCACCCTGCTTATTTAACTTCTATGCAGAGTACATCATGAGAAACGCTGGACTGGAAGAAACACAAGCTGGAATCCAGATTGCCGGGAGAAATATCAATAACCTCAGATATGCAGATGACACCACTCTTATGGCAGAAAGTGAAGAGGAACAAAAAAGCCTCTTGATGAAAGTGAAAGAGGAGAGTGAAAAAGTTGGCTTAAAGCTCAACATTCAGAAAACGAAGATCATGGCATCTGGTCCCAGCACTTCATGGGAAATAGATGGGGAAACGGTGGAAACAGTGTCAGACTTTATTTTTTGGGGCTCCAAAATCACTGCAGATGGTGACTGCAGCCATGAAATTAAAAGACGCTTACTCCTTGGAAGAAAAGTTATGAGCAACCTAGATAGCATATTCAAAAGCAGAGACATTACTTTGCCAACAAAGGTCCGTCTAGTGAAGGCTACGGTTTTTCCAGTGGTCATGTTATGGATGTGAGAGTTGGACTGTGAAGAAGGCTGAGCCCCGAAGAATTGATGCTTTTGAACTGTGGTGTTGGAGAAAACTCTTGAGAGTCCCTTGGACTGCAAGGAGATCCAACCAGTCCATTCTGAAGGAGATCAACCCTGGGATTTCTTTGGAAGGAATGATGCTAAAGCTGAAACTCCAGTACTTTGGCCACCTCATGTGAAAAGTTGACTCATTGGAAAAGACTCTGATGCTGGGAAGGATTGGGGGCAGGAGGAGAAGGGGATGACAGAGAATGAGATGGCTGGATGGCATCACGGACTCGATGGACATGAGTCTGAGTGAACTCCGGGAGTTGGTGATGGACAGGGAGGCCTGGCGTGCTGCGATTCATGGGATCGCAGAGTCGGACACGACTGAGTGACTGAACTGAACTGAACTGAGTGGTAGGTTAACTGTAAAATAGCCCTTAAGTGTTTAGCCGATGGCAAGTTTAATATTTTTGACAACTATAGATTATATTAAAATACTTGTAAGTTATTCAGACAGGTTTTCTGTAAGATTTAGGATCATGTGTACCTACGGGCATTATAGGAGAGCAGGTTAGGTCCTGAGGAAACTGCACGTGAAACAGGCCAAGTGACATCCCACATTTTTTGTGATTGGAAGAGATGCCAGTTTCCTTATTTTGGTTTCTTGCTTAGAAGTTGTTCCACTCCAGAGTCTGTGTGTATAGAAGTTGGGCGAGCTCTTCTCTAAATAGCTCTTCTTGGTTCCCCTGGTCGGAGCAGCAGCTCTGCATTCCCTCCAGCCTGCCCCAGCACCTGCCAGCGCTGGGCCCGCTTCCCACCTCCTCCAGTAAGGACTGGTGGGGTGATGTGCTAGGATAAGGCCGGTGGGGAAGGGTACTGAGGGGAAAGAGGGTGGAGAGATTCTTTTCTTCTGACACTTAGATTGGTCACAAAGATGGGAGGAGGAGATGAAAGAGAACTATCTGCAATCCTTAGTTTTTACCCTGTAAGTCACTGTGGCCTTTGTTTCTGCCTCTTTGCTGCTGGCAGGTTCTGTAGAAAGCGGGTGTAGTACAGGCTTTGGAGCCTGACCAACTTTGCTCAGATACCAGCTGGATCACAAATGCCTCTGTGGATGTTGGTCACATTACCTAAGTTTTGTAGTTTCAGTGTCTTGAGGTGTAAAGTGAAGGTGATAATGATTATTTTCTAAACCCAAATTTGGACACATCACCTTCATCCTTATGTACTTCAGTATCTTCCCATTGATACTTGGATAAAGACAAAGGCTTTACCATATTCTAGAAGGTTCTATATGGTTTGACCTTCTCCACCTCAGCCCCTCTGACCTTGTTTGAACTTGCCAGTTCCGCCTGCCTGCAGGAAAGCTTTCTCTGACTAGAAGTTTTCTTTTCTCTCCTTTTGGTTTTGTTAATGCCAAAACCTCAGCTCAAACTTCTCCTACCCGTGAGCACCCTGACTAGGTCAACCCCTGCCCCCCACACCATTGTCATCCTTGAAATCTGACACTTGTTAGTCCTCCTCACAGTTTTACAGCTCCTTCCCAGTACCTAGAACAGAGTTTGGCAGGAATAGAGGTACACACACACAAAATACTGTCATTTCAGGGCAGAAGATGTTTGCGGCATACCAAATTCCAGCCAGAACAAATTTACAAATAATAGATACAGTGTTACACATACTGGTTTTCTGTAATAAGGGTTCAGTGATAGTTTGTTTTCCAGGAGTTTGATGACTTGTAATAGTGGGGTACACAAGTTTCAAATAACCTGGAAACCAAAGAATTTACTGTTTCTCTCTTAAGAGACTGATTAGTGGGTAACAAAGCTTAATGCCTATATAGGGAGGAGGGTTAGGGACTAGGACAAGATGGGGAAGACCCTTTTTATATCTTCTGTATGAGTACCTTTTTTGTTTGTTTGTTTGAAAGTATCTAATGTTAATTTTCTTTTGAAACTGCTTATGGGCTTTTGTGGGGAGTCCTGGGAAAAGGAGCAGCATTTATAACATTGTTTCAATGGGAGACTGTATTCCAAGTTCCAATTAAGTGACCTGCAAACAAGCTTTTGGAAGCTAGCACATTGACAATGAGCTGCTCTACTTTTGGCCTCTACTTGTTGGCATCTAATTTTAAAGGAAAAAGGATTCAGACTTACATGGGCCTTTGATTTTTAAACACATTAGTAGACATTTGGAATGATTTAGTTTTGGAAAGTCATGATTTTCTTATTTTTAAGAAATAGATTTGGAAAATGAATTAGAATGCATAAAAATATCCTAATTGCATGTATATTAGAGTGTGTTTCTCCATTACCTACAATTACACATTAATTTAAAATTAAAGAGAAATTGAATGGTATTTTAGTGAATCCTAAATATTTCTTAACTGACTAGAATTGCTTAATTATTAGTTCTGGGTGGATTTGCCCATATATTGGTTTGTATATTTTCTTATAAGAGGTAATAGTATAAGTCAACACTGAAAAATGCAAAGGAAGCTAATTGAAATTAAGAATGCATTAATGTTTTGGTAAGATGACACTTATACCAATGGAAAAATATGATACTCTTTAGGAGTTTTAAAAGGCATTTGTTACATTTAATTCTGTATTTCATTTTATAATGTGAAAATTACTGGTCTTATGAAAAGATGAAATATGATTACACATTCTGTTCCTTTCTGGGAAATGTAATTGTGAAAATACGTGATGTCATCATGCATGTTAAACACTTTGGTAGATATAGAAAATTCTCCTATCTTCAGATAATTTTTTACTTTTACTCTACTTACCACTTTATCATCAAATTTTCAAGTTTTTTTTCATCCTGTAGACAAGCAAGAAAAATGACTATATTCATCTTTGAAGAGATGTTAGGTAGCAAATTGATGTGATAATTCTGTTAAACCTTAATGAGGCAGCAAATTTAGAAATGATGTGTGTTAACAGCTTAGGACAAAATCCAAAAATAATGTCAAAAGAAGAGGTAAAGGACACTGTCCTTCTGTGTGCTAGACTATAACCACTCTCCCTCACATACTGACTTGAAGGCATTTTCTTTGAGCTCATGTATGCTTTGAATCAACTAGAAAGCTTAACATAAAAAAATGAAATTTCTTGTTGCTTTTACTTTTAGGCATGTGGAATATGGCTTCATGATGAGGTTTAGCAGTTGTATATCTTTTTTTATTCTCTAAATACAAATAAATTACTCAATGAATGAAATATTTAAGATTTTAATAAGCTTTTATTTTTTAAAGTTTCTTTCAATATCCTATTTAAATATGGCTCTGTAATGTTAGGCTTAAAAAATGTGCATTGTTCAATACTGCCAGTGGCTGGGGATTATGATAACAGATAAGCTTCAATGGCTTTGTAGAATTTTAAACAGTGGCTATAAAAATTAGTTTCCTTTGGCCTTTAATGACATTGGTACTTTTAAAAATGGCATACAGAGAAGACTCTGAAGTAGTTTCCTTTTTTCTTTTTATCGTTTAAGAATGTAATTAAGAATAAAAAGCATTAAAATTTTTTAAAGATGATATCAAGGAATATATAAATTAATCTGAGGCATCAAAGCATAGTTAAATATACATTACTTGATTAGGTTATCTTTTAGAATTTTCATAGTTCGAGGTTAATTTTGCATTTTAAATACTGTGTGACTTCAGAGACATAGTCTTCAAAAGTTTTATGAATTTTAATTTGCAGTTTTATAAGCTACTGGATAATTCAAAGATATGAATGGTCTATAACTCTTTTGCACTAAATAATAGGACATTGCACTAAAATGCTGAATATACAAATGGATGGAAATTTTTGAGCATTGTCCTAAATTTATATATAATTAGTATTTGAGCTTAGAATAAAGACTAAATTTTTATGAAAATGCAGATAAGAGTATCCACTAAGTGCAATGGCCAACCCCAGATGTGACAATGAAAATGTCTCTAGGCATTGAGAGATGTCCCCTGGGGTAGAGAACCCCTGATTTTGATAATATTGGCAGTGTTGCAGACCTTATATTAGGCAAATGTGGTGAAGTGCTTTCTTTAAGCTTGTCTGCCTTCCTGTAGCTTGTGTGTTGACCTTTAACACATCCCTGTAACTTTGGCAGGGCTTTACGATTGAAAAGAAACCAAGACTCAGTGAGACTAGGTGATGTCTGTGGGGTTACACCTGTGGCTGACCTGTGATTAAAATCCAGGATTTCTGATACAAGTCCAGCACCCTTAATTTGCTTCAGTTTGTATTAAAAAGTTTTCATTGTAAACCACTTTTCCACGATTATTTAAGCCAGAATTACCATTTGTGCCAGCTAATATTTGAAGATGCAGTTACACTCTTCTGAGTCTGACATTCTAGAGCATGCACGATTTACTCAGCGCTGGGCTAGCTTCTTCCCACATGAACATGGATCTTCTTCAGCTGCTTCAGTATTCCTGTAAGCCAGTCTAGGACTTCACTGCTCCTGGAAAAATCTCTCAAAAGTTCACCTGTAAAATCCTCGAAGAGTAGTGTGGGCTTACACCAAAGGCTTTTTTGAGCCCATGTGTTCTGTTGGGATTTCCCTAAAGCTCAGATGGTAAAGAATGTGCCTTCAATGCAGGAGACCCGGGTTCGATCCCTGGGTCGGGAAGATCCCCTGGAGAAGGAAATGGCAAGTCACTCCAGTATTCTTGCCTTGAGAATCCCATGGACAGAGGAGCTTCGTGGGCTGTAGTCTAGGGGGTTATAAAGAGTAGGACACGACTGAGTGACTAACACACACACATGTGTTCTATTATACAGGATCCAGTAAGACTTCCTCCAAATCTCCTTTAAATGTCCTTTTTCCCTTGATGTTTCATGACTTGAGTCAGTACCCTCATGTTGCCCCTATCCTTGTCTCCTCTCAAAAGCACATTCCTTGTACCTTTTCTTGCACAATTTTCTGGCCAATTTTCCTCCTCCTCTTTCTCACTCCTGGATCTTTTCCTCCAGATAGTTCCCTCATCTTTTCTAATTTATCTTTTTCTCAAGTTCCTTTGCTATTTTGGCTTTTGAAAGTGGCTGTTGAAAGTGAAAGTCACTCAGTCATGTCTGACTCTTTGCGACCCCGTGGACTATACAGTCCGTAGAATTCTCCAGGCCAGAATACTGGAGTGGGTAGCCGTTCCCTTCTCCAGGGGATCTTCCCAACCCAGGGATCAAACCCAGATCTGCCACATTGCAGGCATATTCTTTACCAGCTGAGCCACCAGCGAAGCCCAAGAATACTGGAGTGGGTAGTATAAGATCTTGAAAAGTTTTTTATAAATCTTCTGTGTTTCAGTTTATTTTAATGGAGACAATACCAGTACCTGCTTCACAGGATTGGTGGGAGGCTTAGTGAACTAATAGAGGTAAAGTGCTTACTCTAGTGCCTGGAACCTCGTGACCACACAAGAAGGGGACTGTTGTTTCAGCATTGTGTTTATTTGTATTACCAAGAGCTGTGGTGAGACACGGAGAGGAAGAAATATGTCCTCGGGGACATCATTAATTCTATCACTGTAGAGGCAGAGGAAACTCTGACTGTAAGACCTTTGTGTATTATTATGTTAGGAGCATTTTAACTACCAGGCTATCAATATTCTTTTGTTGGGTGTCTCGGAAGTGACATCTTACCTTGGGAAATCTTAGGTGTTATTGCGTATCGTCCCACCAGGAAAATACTGTTTCCCGTGTTACTGTCCTTCAGGTTGCAAGGAATAGAGACATGCTGAGGTTATTTGGGTGAAGAGGATTTATTGTAAAGGTCTGTGGGAAGTCAGATCCCAGGCCAGCACCTCATGATTTGCCCAGTCACAGTCTGCAGATAATGGAAAGATTGTTCAGTATGAAACAGCTTGTCTGTATGGGAGCAGCTTGCTGTGCTCGTGATTCAGCTCTTTCTTATCTCTGCTAGCTTTTGGGGGTTCTGCTGCTATTGCCAGTCTCCACTCTTGTCTTTTTCTCTCTACTCCTGCTGCCTCCAGGCTTCTATGTGCACGCTTTTCTGGGGATCGCTTGGTTTGCTAGTTTATATGCAAGCTATTTTCCATTTAGAAATTGGCTAATATTGTCTCTGGGCTTCCCGGGAGGTGCTAGTGGTAAAGAACCCACCTGCCAGTTCAGGAGACGTAAGAGACACAAGTCTGATTCCTCGGGCGGGAAGATTCCCTGGAGAAAGGAATGGCAGGCCTCTCCAATATTCTTAGGAGAATCCCGTGGACAGAGGAGCCTGGTGGGCTGTAGTCCCTAGTGCAACAAAGAATTGGATATGACTGAAGTGACCTAGCACACACATTATTGTCTCTAGCTGGAAATAGAGGAGGGAAAAGCCATCATTCCTCTTTGTTCTCAGTAGGTGGAGAGGGGTGAGCTGATGAGGGACCAAGGATTTTGCTTGGATAAAGACTGTACAGTTTTTCAAACATAATGTGTTTACCCTTCTGTGCAGCTCTCTCACCATGGTTATGCCCCGCCTCACATGTCTGGGGAAATGACAGTAGTCATTCCTGTTGAATTATTGCTGTCCTGAAAAATCTTAAAGGCCATGAAGAATGGGTTCTCAGACACATTCATTTGGAGACAAATAAATATTACTGCCAGCAGAAATGGAATGTTGTCTGCTGATTTGACCTTTCTGTGGCAAGAATAAAACTTTTATTTTTAGGAAGGATCATAATGATAGTGAGTCATACTGTATATTCCAAGGATAAGTTTCTGAAAAGATACATAGCCATTGAGTTTTTCCACTCAGTTAGGGACCCAGTCTGTAAAAGAAGGATGTTGGGCTTGATGCTCTTAAGATGGACAAGCATTGTGTAATTTTTAAGACATTTATACATCCCATTAAACTTTCCGAGTTATCCCTCCAGGATATTTAAGAACAGGTAGACAAGCATGATTTGATTGAAAATCCTGACAGTGTTCTCATTTTAGTCATTACTTATTTTCTTCTCAGTTTAAATGTTGCTGTAAGGAAATGTTGCTTACCTAATCTCTGTTTTGTCTGTGTGTGATTAGATTACAAAAGGAATTAAGATCATGCAAAATGCAATAATACAACAAGATGAGCAACTGGCCAAAGCAATGAGCAGTGATGGTTCCTTTCATATTACCTTACTAGTGATGCAGTTATTGAATGAAGATGACGTAAACATGTGAGTACTACATCTTTCTGGAATATTGTTTTCCAAGTTATTACTTTAATATGAGTAAACAGAACCCAAGAGGCATTGAAATTCTAAAGAAACATTCTTTGTTATAATTGGTTGCAATCAACAAGCCAATGTACAGAATTAGCTGTACAATTAGCTCCTAATCTGTATTTTTTTTTTTTTTTCCGCTGTGACACATGGCTTGCGCGATCCTAGTTCCACAACCAGGGATTGAACCTTTGTACCCTGGAGTGGAAGTGCAGAGCCCTAACCACTGGACCACCAGGGAATTGCCCCTAATCTATACTTTTGAATTGTGTTGTTGTTATCAGATGCATTGGTTATACAGTTATTTTGTCCATGTTAATTATGTAAATAAGCACTATGGAGTCTGACCATTTAGGTTAGGATTCCAGGTACAGATTCTGGAACCGTGTCTTAATAAGCTGCTCAATTTTGGGCAAATAATTTTTTAAGTAAATGGAGAAAATGATAGTACTGACACATGTAAACACTCTTAGTATAAGGCCTGGCACATAGTAGGCACTTAATATTATTAGCTATTAGAGCTGTCATTTACTAGATCAGTGGACAGTTTCAGTCTCACCCCCCCATTACTAGAATATTGTATACCCTGTACCCCCAAACTCAGAATTGTGCCGCAAAAGTTGAGTATGAGTCTTTGATTGCTGTTTTCCTGCCCACAGTGGAGAAACCTTGCTCATCCTCCGCTTCTCTGGGACACTGTTGGAATGAGTGCCCCTTGTTCTGTGTAGCTCTCTGGATTAAGCTCAAGCTTAAGCTCTTTGGATAGCCAGAATTACAGGTTACAGCTTGCTTCTGTTTTCTACTGTGACATATAGTCTCCTGAGGGAATGAAGAATAAGACTTGGATGGGGAGGGGGCGAGGAGAAGGGGAAATATAAGGGAGAAAAGAATAAAGTAGTAACTCAAGATATACAGTCAAATTATGATTCCAGTGGTGCTATCTTTTAAATAGCAGAACTGCATATTTTTAGGGATCAGTCTTCTCATTTGTCCCAATGTGCTCCACGCAAGAGCAGATACACTGACAGAGAGGACTGGAGGATTTTACTTAACTCACTTTCACTGTTCGCTTTGCCAATCGGAAGAAAAAAAAATAAAATACTCTGATGCTCTTAATAGAAAAGAAGTCAGAGAAAATATGACACAAGAAGGTGCAAGCCCAGGAGAAAGTGGGTGGCACTCTGTATGTTAGAATGGTGGACGAGTCAGGGTTCCCCAGGGAAACAGACCCAATAGGATGGACCTTCATTTGTATATATAGATATATTGATGTAGCTGTATGTACACTATAGCTATATGTAGAGCTTTATTTTAAGGAATTAGCTCAGGTGATGGTGGGGGCTGACAAATTTCAAATCTGCAAGGCAGTCTGCCAGACTGGAGACCCGGGTGAGAGTTGATTTAGTAGAGTCTCAAGTCCGAAGGCAGTCTGGAGGAAGAATTCCTTCTTCCCTGGGGGACCTCAAAGAAGAATGTGCTTCCACACAGCCAGGAGGTTAGCGTCGAGGGAGATTTCTAACACAGGGACCTCAGGTAGTTCCTTCAATTCCCCTTTGCCTATCAGGGTATATATTAATAGATGAATCCAGAAATTTCCTTGTTCCGTGGTAGGTAGACTTGGAAGTTCACAGAGAGTCGGTGGATCAGTAGGAGTGGGATGAGGGACAGTGGCGATGCCAGGTATCCATGCTTCCTGATCAGAGGCCCCTGCAGAGGTCTCATACTTCAGCAGGGCCTGCCAGTGCAGTGCCCAGGAGGGACACGTGACTTTTCATGGACACCAGCGAAAGGTACCTGGGGATATGACCAGGCCAGGCCCCTGAATCGGGCATCCCTGAGAACCCAAACAGCAAGCAAACCAAAGACCTTCTTCAATCTTTATACAAAAGTATGCTGGGTTCCCTGGGAAGGAGGAGGGGAGAGGAAAGGGAAAAGCAATCCAGAAGGGAAGTTTGAGTTAAAGAATAACTGAACCTCAAAGAGGCCTTTTTAAACCAAAAAAGACTGAGTTACTGTTGATTGGTAAGTTTAGGTTTTAGCTCTATCATCAAAAATGGGTCTTGGCCATGGCATGTATATATATATTTCAGTCTCTGCTCGTCAGCCTCTATTTCCCAAACAAATATTATTTTATTTCCTTAACAAGTGTTGAGAGTCTGGCCACACAGAAAGATCATCTTTCTTATACATATGAAGAAGCTGAGAGTTCTAGGAATTAAGCGAATGCTGGTCAGTGGAGAAACCAGAACTAGTTGGTTTTCTCTATTATTGATTGAGGGAGGAGATGGGATGGAGACAGGAGGGAGAAGTTGAGCACAAGTTCATGAAATAGGTGGAAGAGATGAGTCTGCTGCAAGTGAGAATGGCCTCCTGTATGTAGCTCAGTTGAAGAAGGAAATGGCAACCCACTCCAGTGTTCTTGCCTAGAGAATTCTGTGGACAGCGGAGCCTGGTGGGCTGCTGTCTATGGGGTCGCACAGAGTTGGTCATGACTGAAGCGATTTAGCATGCATTGGAGAAGGAAACGGAAACCCACTCCAGTGTTCTTGCCTGGAGAATCCCAGGGACAGAGGAGCCCGGTGGGCTGCTGTCTATGGGGTCGCACAGAGTTGGACACGACTGAAGCAACTTAGCAGCAGGAGCAGTAGCAATATGTAACTCAGTGGCCTCTACTGATGAACACATAACTAGCTAGAAATACTCTTAAGTGCTATGCAGTTGGATTGGGGTGAGGATGGATGTTCTCAATATATTATAATGTCTACATTTCTCATTGGAGGTAGGACTGCCTCTTAGAATTATTTGGGAGGGGGGTTGATTTTGGTTGTCACAGTTAGTAAGGAGGGCCATGGGCATTTTATGCGCAGGGGTCAGTGTTACTAAACCACCTGCAGTAAGTACATGGAACAGTCCTGAACTAGGAAGCATTGTCTTGCCCTAAATCGTGGTATCATTTGTTGAAGAGTTACTGTCCAGAGCATAGTGACACTCTGAGTCATTTAGCCCTGTGTTTACAATGTGTGTTTGCAAATTTCAATTTTGTGTAAAAAATTAAATGGTTAGCAAGTCTGCTTGGTGTTTGAGGAATTGAAGTCACATCCTTGTGCTACTTTATGGTACTAGGAGTTGTAGCTCTGCTAGAAAATGATGACCAGATACTTGCAACTTAGCAATTATTTTTTACTAAGTTGCAATGAAAAATTAAGAAATATTTGAAGTTTGCTATACAGACAAGATAGTATTTTGCAGTTCAACTAACATTATTTATCAACCACATATAAGATACTGAACTAAGTGCTTTGGAGGAAATAAAGATGAATCCTGAATGGATATTGTGCTCATGTATTATACATTATAGTTGACTGGGTCATATGGATCCAAAAAACTGTAGTAGAAAAATGTAAAAAAAGTGGTATGTTTCATTAAGTGTAAAATATTAATGGAATTTCAAAGGTGAGAAGATTTGCTTCTAGTATGGGGAACCAGGGAAGTAAGTGTTTGTGACTGAAGTGTCAACTTTTAAGTGATGATAAGATTCAAGGTGTGGCTTCATTTTGGGTAGCTGTATAGTGAGTGAAGCGACTGCCTACAATGCAGGAGACCCGGGTTCAATCCCAGGGTTGGGAAGATCTCCTGGAGAAGGAAATGGCGGACCACTCCAGTATTCCTGCCTGGAAAATCCCATGGATGGAGGAGCCTGGTAGGCTACAGGGGTCGCAAAGAGTCGGACACGACTGAGTGACTTCACTTTCACTTTTCATAGTGAGTGAAACTGATTGGGGTTTCTGCAAGACATTGATTATGTGAAGGGTTTTCTGAGTCCCTAATCTTTTAATTTTATCTTTCATCCCATACAGTATAATATGCTAGACATCTGTATTGTTAGTTTCTTTTTCTATATCCTTACTTTTCAAAGTCTAGTATCATATTTTAGGTATTTAATATAAAGTACTGGTCAATGGGTGAGATAAGGAGTATACAGAAACATTTTTTTTTTACGTAATGAATTTCTTCAGGTAGATGGCATGTTTTGTGTCTTCACAGTGCAAAAGAAAGAAATAGAAATATATTAATCCAGATACTGATTTGAAAAGATGGCTGTCCTGTCTTTGTTTTGAGTACAACCTTTGGGTCTCAATTCTAGTTTCAGAATTCTGTTTCTTACATACCTATACTCCGTTCAGTTTATTATTATAAAGAAATCTTTCCATAAACAGTTCTTGAAAAGATACTCTATTTAAAAGAATTTTAAAGTCAGTGATATTTGCCAAGAGGCACTGTGACTCATTTTCACTCTGTGACCAGTGACATCTCATTAGGATAAATTCATTGGTTTATATTACTACAGAGTGGAAAAACTGGACTGAATTTGGATCATTTATATTTCTTTAAAGAAAAATGGAGTGTAGAATTCACTGTTTCTGAAAACTCCTGACCTTTAGGATGGCCTGCTTTGCTGTAGCATTATATTTAAAGTGAGTATCTTGATATTCATCCCCTGATTTATGGAAGATGAGCCGGAGTAGCTGTTCTGTTTCACATGCTTGAATTCAGCCCCTGGTGAAGATAGCACTGCAGTAGCAGCGTGTCTTTTTGGATGAAGATAAATACAGTCAGGAAAGATTGGATTTCGGATGTGAATTTGGAGGTCCAGTGAGAAATGTTGACATTTCTAAAGCTGTTTTGAAGTATTATATATTGTTTGACAGAGAAGTAAGACCCAGTATGGAAAACTGTGGATGAAAATCAGTTAAAAACTTAAAGCTAATGTAGAAATATGAAACAGCTAGAAAAATGTCTAAGTTTCTTTTCACACGTTTGACATCTTATTACTATTGATGAACGAATTGCTGATCAAGATAATTTAAATTAAGGTGGTTCACTAGAAGGGTATTTTAAACCCCTCTCCGTAATGTAAAATGTCTTTCTTTCTTTCTTGAGTGATTGCTGCCCCCTAGTGAGATTTTAGTTTTATTCTCATTATAAAGTCCCTGTACTAAAATCCTCTTAGTATGGAAATAATTGATCTTAATTTTCAAAATATTCCAAACCTGATGATGTCTAATTCACTAATATAGTAAACTTTTATTTCTATAAAGAAAAAATAGTGCATTTGAAACACAGAATAGCCCTTTAATCAGATAGACTAAACATATACAGCAAATTTATGTCACTATAGTTGTAAACTTGTACTTTGGTCAAGTCTAAGTCTAATTAATTATCTTATTATGGAGACTGTTATATTTTAAAGAGATAATATATTTTAAGTTTTAGTAAAGTGCTTCACAAATAGTAAATACTGTGTAAGTATTAGTACTTTTAACAAGAACCTTAAACTTTCACATGATCTGATATAAACTTTTGTAGGTATTGGGCTTTTCTGCAATATATTGTCAATATTTTTTTTTCTTTAGTTGTGCATGCAGTATTTCCTTGATTTAAAACCTTTTGGTAAACTATAACATGTTTTGTATCTTTAAAATAAAATAAATTGCAATTAGGTAAAGATTAATTCACTTATACAAATTTTGTTTAAAATTAATATTTGTTTTATTTTGATCATATGGATTTGATTTTGAAGGTATTCTGAGCATTAAAATAATTAGTACAAATACAAAAATTAATTTATCTAAAACTCTTTTCTTATTTGGTTTTGTATATTTTACTACATATTATATTACTAAAAAATATATTGTCTCTTGCCAGTGGTGTTGATGCTCTTTTGGAATTAAAACCATTTGTAGAAGAAATCCTCCAAGGAAAACCTTTGACTTTGCCCTTTGAAGGGGTTGACACTTTCGGAAATCAGGTTGGATTTGTGAAGCTGGCAGAAGGAGGTCACATAAACTCACTTTTGGAGATAGCAGGTAAAACAAACGGCGATAAACTTACATGAAATCTCATTGTTGAAGAGGGAATTTTTTTCTTCCAATTCTTATAATAGAGATTTGACATCTTTCAACTTTGTGGGGGGCAATGTAGCCTCACTTTATGAGTGACCTACTTCAGCATTTGCTTGTGTAGATAAGTAGCCGAATAAAAGGCCAGAACAGTTACTGTATCTTGATCCTTTGACTCGGGGGAATATGTTGATTCTGGAAGATGATGGACTGGACCCAAGTATTTGTTAGGACCATCCTAATCATAAGTCTGAAGGATCCAGTGCTTATCATGACATATAGCTGGCATTAAGTAAATATTGAATGAGTTAATTAGAAACACCAATTGCCTGTTCTGCTTGTGGGGATTGTCAGCCCCATTTGGGAGAGTCAGTAGATGAATCAGTGACATTTCCCTCTGTGCTACCTTTTTTCCTTCCTGTTTAGGTACCACTGTCTAAGCAGAAGGCCCGTTGGTGGTGGTAGAAGGTCTAACATCCATTGGAGAACAAGCTGCTTTCTGCAGCACAATTGAAAATGTTAGGGAAATTTGTTGTTGTTCAGTCTTTCAGTCATGTCCTAATCTGCCACCCCATGGACTGCAGCACATCAGGCTTCCCTGTCCTTCACCATCTCCCAGAGCTTGTTTAAACTCATGTCCTTTGAGTTGGTGATGCCATCTAACCATCTTTTCCTCTGTCATCTCCTTCTCCTGCCTTCGTCTTTCCCAGCATCAGGGTCTTTTCCAGTGAGTGGGCTCTTTGCATCAGGTGGCCAAAGTATTGGAGCTTCAGCTTCAGCATCAGTCCTTCCAATGAATATTCAGGGTTGATTTCTTTTAGGATTGACTGGTTTGATTTCCTTTCTGTCCAAGCGATTCTCAAGAGTCTTCTCCAACATCATAGTTTGAAAGCATCAATTCTTTGGCAGTCAGCCTTCTAGGGAAATAGAAGCAGAAAATGATAAAACCTGGAAGAGTGCTTTTTTGAGATGATCCAGAGATCATAGTTTGGGTGTTCATGTACGTACTGTAAACAATTTTTATTTTTTTCTCTCATGTCAGATCATTTCATGTCATCCTGTTTCAGGTTCAGTAATCCTTAATTTATAACACTCTCTGATCATTGCTCCATGCTGGGCTTATTTTTCTCTGTCTATCTGTCTTAAAATAATATCATCTGGGAATCCACCACCTAAAACACAAGTGAGAACCTTGGTAGTAATCTCACCACATTGTCCTTTTCATCGGTCTGTCCTTTGGCCTTCCTTCATTTAAGCTAACCATCAATCATCCTGAAGTCAGAGTTTATTATTTCTTTGTATTCTCCCAAATAATATGTGTATTTTTAATCAGCTTTAACCTTACATTTAATAAAAAGGATATCATATTGTATGTGATCTTTTGAGACATACTGTTTAGAAAAACTCAATATCACACTGTTTTTATATAGTTGCCCATTCAAAATTGCACCTGTTTTGGGGAGGAGGAAGGCATGAGGGTCAGATTTCATTTCATTGTTAAGTTTTTCTTAACAAAGTGGAGCAAAGTGTATATAAATAACAAACAAGCAAGCAGTTAAACAATATTTATGAGTCAAGTAGGACTTAAAATCATCAGTTGGCCAAGGAGAAGGCAACTCCAACAGTTTTGATGGCAAAGCATTTGGGAACCCATGCCTTCCACTGAACAGACTTAGCTGTTCCTCCTGAACTGCTCTGGAGAGAATGCTGGATTCAGGTCTTTCTTTTTGTAATATAAATATCTCTGAGCTCAAGAAACATTTCTAATTAGTCATTCATTCATTGTTCTTTTAAATAATTCAATGGGTGCTTGCAACATTGAGAATTCCATCCATTCTTAGCACATAGTCTCATAAAAGCAGTTTCCAGTATTGATGAAAGATCCATTGTGTGAGGAGGAATGTGAAATCTTGCCAACTTTAGTGTGAATATGAGCCCAAGAGTGTTGGCTTGTCATTTTAGAAAAGGCCACTGCCCCTGTAATTCCCTTCTAGATGCCAGAGACTGTTTCTTAAAAATACGTATACTTTTCTACACATTTAAACAAAACATTACAAGAAATGGAAAATGGAGGGAGAATAGCACTCTGTCTCCCTCATATAATCAGTTGCTTTTAGTTTTTTTTTGTAAACTGCGCTGTTTCTTTGGAGTCTACTTTTTATGCAGTTTGAAAGTGAAAGTCGCTCAGTTGTCTCTGACTGTTTGTGACCCCATGCACTGTATAGTATAGTCCATGGGGTTCTCCAGGCCAGAATACTGGAGTAGGTAGCCTTTCCCTTCTCCAGGGGATCTTCCCAACCCAGGGATGGAACCCAGGTCTCCCGCATTGCAGGCAGATTCTTTACCAGCTGGGGCTTTCCTTGGGCCTTAGCTGGTAAAGAATCCGCTGGCAGTGCGGGAGACCTGGGTTCCATCCCTGGGATGGGAAGATCCCTTGGAGAAGGGAAAGACTACCCACTCTAGTATTCTGGCCTAGAGAATTCCAAGGGCTGTATAGTCCTTGGGATTGCAAAGAGTCAGAGACGACTTTCACTTTCTTTACCAGCTGAGCTGCAAGGGAAACACACGAATGCTGGAGTTTGTAGCCTGTCCCTTCTCCAATGGATCTTCCTGACCCAGAAATCATACTGGGGTCTCCTGCATTGCAGGCAGATTCTTAACCAACTGAGCTATCAGGGAAGCCCCCCTTTTATGCAGTTTAAGGAATCTAAATACTTGAATATGTATATGGAAAATTCCACTGGAGTTTAGTTACAGCTTCAATTTGTATAATGTCCAGATGTTCAGTATGTGGAATTTTGGCCAGTGTTTTACTTCATTAAATTTATTTTTTAAAGAATGCCTCAGTTTTAGTCTTGCTTTAGTCCAATAAGGTCAGTAAAATAATGTCACATTTGTCTGTGTCTTTTATAAACTATTTATTTAAATATATTACAACTTTCAGAAGAATATATTCTATTGACCACAGTAATACATTTCTTAGAAATTGATATAAACTATGTATGTATATTAATATATGCTTATACCAGGATATTCAGATCTTACTTGTTCAGCATAATGGAGGCAGACCTAGTTTAACTTAATATAAAGCAGGAAAAATTTTTAAAGAACATATATTTAATTATTAAAGTGTTGATAAAGAAGTCCATATTATGAAGTAAAATTAACTTGAAAAATAGTGAAAATTATAGTTCATGAATAGTCTGATCATTTTCATGGAGTTTTTCAATTTTTAAGTTAAAGAAAACAAAATCTTAAAATTCAAACTATACAGTTGGTATGAAAAGACTGAATTTCAGATACTAATATTTGAAGTCATTATTGAAAAATTATAAGATAAAGAGTAATTTAGAGTTAATATATAAAATTAAAGAAAGTTATATGCATTTTGTGGAGAAGGAAATGGCAACCCACTCCAGTACTCTTGCCTGGAAAATCCCATGGGTGGAGGAGCCTGGTAGGCTACAGTCCATGGGGTCGCAAAGAGTCGGACATGACTGAGCGACTTCACTCACTCATTATGCATTTTGAACTAGTAAAGTCTGATTCGATGAGCTGCTAGTACTACTAGATGTTTTTGGTAGATGCTGATGGGCTGAAGAGATCACGGCTATCTTTGCACATCTTGTATAAGTAGCCTTATGCTGTTTGCCGCTTGAGGGAGCTGGTAAGATTTAGGCATTCAAGGCTGCGTGTCTCAGTTTCTTATCTTGACCTTGAATGATCCTGTTTTTCCAGAATAAAACAGTACCTTCTCTTTTCCTAGCAGTACACAATAGCTCATACAGCTAAGAAGGTATTGAAAATTATGCATTTATATGTCATTTCTGCACATTTTACAGTGATGAAATTTCACTGAAAGCTTTTTGCATAGAAATGAATATGTGATGATTTCATTCATTTTTTTTTCATGAAATGTAATTTTGCTAAAAAGTATGTTAGATTGAGAGATTGCTAAAAGTTTAGCCTGCCTGGATTATAATAGTTCTTGCAAATCTTTTTTTTTAATAAGAAAAGAGTGCTTGGTTAGCATGATAAAAGATTCCAAGTGCATTTATCTCATAAAAGGAAAGATGAAAGTTTTTTAGGATGTTCATTTGAACATTACTCTTTCTCTTATTATGACTGTCATGTCCCCCAAAAGATGGAGAGTATATGCCCTGTGCTTCTCCTTGTGGAGAATCTGTTCAGGTGCTGGGCACTTGGACTTCTAACCACGACAGGCAGGTGGACATCCCAGTGGTCCTGCTGACCGTTCTATTGAATGGCCTGGGCTAAGCTGTCTTCAGACACATCAGAACACCCTAGTTGCACCTCATTTAGAACTAAGCAAAGACAAGCTCTTCTCCCCAACCAGAATGTCTGAATCACAGACACGCTTCCTAGAGGACCATCAGAGCCTCTGCCTCTGTGCAGGCCCCCAGGCACACATCCGTCTATTCTCCCCTTTCATCTCTCTTTTTACCGTTTCTATTGTCTTGTAGAGGGGGGAAATTGTTTTTCTTTCTGCCAGCCTAGCTTCTTCCCAAGGGACCCTGTAGACTTAGACTGACAACAGATTAGCAAGGGAAAAGCAGCAAAGTTTATTAATGTGTCCAGTACACATCCTGTGGGAGAAACCACAATGAAGAGGAACTCAGCGGGGTGGCAAGAATGTGGGCTTAAATAGCATCTTAACAGAAGAACAATAAGTTTGTAGAGAAATGACAAGACAAAGGAAAAGGGTTCTAAGCTTTCATGGGTGGCAGACTGTGGGGAAGTAAATGTGTGGGGTGGGAACTCCAGTGGAGTAAGGTTTGTTTGTACAGGTCTACTTTGGCAGTAGGAATTCCCCACGAGAGAGGATTTTTGGCAGTCCTCATTTTTCACAAGTGTCTGCTTTTGTTCCGACAAGGGAATCTTGGGGAAAGTTTCTTTCTGCAGCTATTGATTCTCTTTGTCTCTACCCAAAGTATGCCTTTTGCCCAAGTGGTGTATTTCTGGGGGACATATTCTGATCCCCTATATCTTTTATTTTACTTGATTTTCAATCAGATACTTAAATGGATTCACCTTATGTGGGGCTTTATTCTAATCATCTTACAAATGTTAGTTCTTTTCATCTTAACACCTCTGTGAGACAGGGATGATTATCATTACCCCCATTTTTCAGTAGGGAAGCTGAGACACAGAGAGGCTAAATAATTTGTTAGTAAGTGATAGAGCCAGGACTCAAATCCAAGCAGTCTGGCTCCAGATTTCATGTTCTGTTTTTAAATTGTTATTATTATTTATTATAGTGTATGTGTGATATATGAGACACATAAGGAACAATATTTGGTAAAGAATAGATGCTTAATTAAGAAATGTTCACTATCATTATCATTGTTATGAAATAGTCTCCCAAAGTATTCCTTTTACTGGTTGCATAATATTCTGTTGCATCATAATTTATTTTACTGTTCTCTTGTTGTTAGGCTTTTTAAAAAAAGTGAGGTACAGTTGATATATAACATTATATTTTTTTCTGGTGTCAGTGTAATGATTTGGTATTTGTATACATTGCAAAACAATCACCAGAATAAGCATAGTTAACATCCATCAGCACACAAAGTTACAGATTTTTTTTTCCTTGTGATGAGAATGTGTAAGATTTACTCTTTGAGCAGCCTTCAGATATGTAAGACACTATTGTTAACTGTAGGCCCTACATCTCCAGCACTTATTTTTTTTAAGAAATGAAAGTTTGCATCTTTTGACCTCCTTCAGCCATCTTGCCACTTTCATCAGATCCTATGTTCTTAATTACCTTGCTTGTCTGTTACACTGTAAATTAACAACGGGACTCCTAACCAGCTTGTGAAAGCACCTTCCTGCCTCAGCTGAAGCCCAGCTCCAGTTGAGATCATAGCTTCCTTGTTTCACCAAATGCTTTGCAACATGGAACCCAGAGATGTCACCCACTTTCTCTTAGTTCTCTTGCTTTTTCTGTTTTGCCCTCACACAGAGGCCTTTTCTTATTGGTGTTTCCTGGTGTCAGGTTTTGTTACCCTCTCCCTCGCCTTTGTGCAGTTGTCTGAATATTTCCTCTTGTGCACTGAGGGCTTCGTTCCCTCTCTTGCTGCAACTCTGTGAGCACAGCCATCCAACCATCCTGGCTCAGAGTGAGCTGTGGAGTCAGTCAGAGCTGACTGCCCCCGACCCCAGCTTTTCCCCAACGCAGCCTTAGCAGTGATCAGCTGAGTGACTTGAAGCAATATATCTAATTCCTTACTTAATTTCCTTATTTGTAGAATGAACATAATTGTAACTATTCTCAAAACAAGATAACATGTGAAGTGCTTTGGTATAGTGTTTGGCCCATGTACAGTGTTAAATAAGATGGTAGCTATTATCATTAGTAAAAAATGATAATAATTATCCCCACTACTACCATTACAACTAATACTTTTCTTGAGATCCCTTGCCTTCTTTGACAATGGCCTCCAATATTTCACTCCAGCAATTTATAAGCACAGGGAAATCTTTGACTCTTCATCTGCCAGAACTACTCTGAGACCTTAGATCAGGTAGGGCTATTTATTACAATTTCCCAGATCCTTGCTTCAGCCCACGGTATCCTGATATTCTGGTCTCTGGCTGAAGTCTCCTGTCTTAACTCTGGTTCTCTCTTTTTTGCTCACTGTGCTCGAGTTACACTGCTTCATTTCAGTGGGAAAGGAATTGAATAAATGCAAAAAATAAAAAAACAGATGAAATGGTATTACTTAGGATTACAAAGTATCTTTATTATTCATTTTGCTGTTCTTTTATACAGCAAAGTCTCCTTGTGTTTAAAATACACATTAAAAACTTGTTCCTCTGACAATTTGCTTCTTTAGCTGAGGTGAATTATATTATTCATGGAGCAGTTTTAGCTGATTTCTGAAGGATATCTGATGTATTTGCTATGTACTTTTCTATTTGGTGATTGAAGGAATGTCTGTGTTACTAGAAGGAATCGAACAATTTCTTAAAATATTCATGAACTTCTCTTCTGGAATATGAGTTAACATAAATGAAAAATTACATGTGGTTTTCAACACTAGCAAAAGCTTTTCTGATCTCAAGAATAATATTTCTGAAACTATTACCCAGCACTCTGGCTAAGCAATAGATTATACTATTAGGAATATAAAATCAATACTAAGAAGTATCAAAAATGCCAAATGAAGGTGGCATTTCCCCCTCTTATTTCCATCCTCGTAGAGAATATACTGTTGAAAAAAACACATTAATAGAAATGAAATGTGCTTTGTTTCAAGTATTATTTAAGCCAGTATTGTGAATAGATACCCATCAAGGTCCAGTGAATAAAGAGAACTGTTGAGTCAAAATTTGATGTTACTGAAGCCAATAATTTAGAAAATTTTGTTTCTTTAGAATCAATTGAACATAATGATATATGAATAAAAGAATATGTAACAATGAATATAGAGAGTTAATGAACCATACAAATGCCTACTGTTTGACTTCTGTTAACAAATCCCTGTATTTCTTGTATATTTTTCCTTGTAGCTCTTGTATTTTTTGATAATTCTTGGCATTAAGTCTTTCTCCTTATTGGTCTAAAATCTGTCCCCTGAGACTGTAAGCTCCATGAAAGCAGGGACATGCTTGCTGTCTTCAGGACATTATGTATCTGACAGATATGGAAGCTGCTCAGTAACTAACTGAACAAATAAGTTTTACCTTTTACACCTTCATGCCATTTCTGTTTTGAAGGCTGGTTTGAACATGTTGCTAATCTGCCATCTGAAGTTCTTCTATGTGGTAATTCTTCAAATACTTGAAGACTTAGAAAATATGCCCTCATCTCTTTAGTCTCTTTAGTCATATTTTGGGAATTTAGTAAGTTTGTCCATCATGGAATATATTAAGCCCTAAGACATTGCCAATGTTTGACAATTTTTGAGAAATAAAAGTGAGTTTTATAATATTCAGTTTAATGTTTTGATTTTAAGTATTTATTATTGTTTTATTAAAAAATTTTTAGTTCTATTTAAAACAGTTGAGAATATGTCAGAAGAGAGAGGATCAAAGCTGTTATGTGATAGGGTAGTTGAGAAAAGATGCACCTGTTTGTAATTTATATGACAGCTTCCATGGTGGCTCAGTGGTAAAGAATCCGCCTGTAGTGCGGGAGAACTGGGTTTGATCCCTGTGTTGAGAAGATCCCTTGGAGGAGGAAATGGCAACCCCCTCCAGTATTCTTGCCTGGAGAATCCCATGGACAGAGGAGCCTGGCGGGCTACAGTCTATGCGGTCGCAAAACTGTTGGACATAACTTAGTGACTGAACAACAAAAGCAATTTATAGGAACTAAAAGGTGATAAGTTAATTATAACAGTACAGGCAAACTTCGTTTTATTGCTCTTCATTTTATCGTGTTTCACATGCTCTGGCCTTTTTTGGTTTGCTTTGCAAATTGAAGGTCGGTGGTGACCTTGTGTAGAGCCAGTCTATCAGTGACACTTTTCTAACGTTTGCTCACTTAGTGTCTGCATGTCACATTTTGCCAATATTTCAAACTTTCCATTATTATATTTGTTATAGTAACCTGTGGTCAGTGACCTTCAGGGTGTGATGAACCACGCCCATATAAGGCAGCCAACTGAATAAATGTGTGTGTTCTGACTACTCACTGACTGGCCGTTTCCCCATCTCTCACTCACTCTTTGGGCCTCCCTGTTCCTTGAACAGAATAATACTGAGATTAAACCAGTTAATAATCCTACAGTGGCCTCTAAGTGTTCAAGTGAAAGGAAGAGTTAATCAATATGGCAGATTTCATTCTTATTTAAGTAATTGTCACAGCCGCCCCAACCTTCAGCAGCCACCACCCTGATCAGTCAACAGCCATCAACTTCATAGCAAGACCCTTCACCAGCAAAGAAATTACTACTCACGGAGGGCTCAGATGGTGGTTACCCGTTTTTAGCAATGAAGTGAAATCGAAGTGAAATTTCTCAGTCGTGTCCGACTCTTCGCGACCCTATAGACAGTAGCCTGCATCGGGCTCCTCCGTCCATGGGATTTTCTAGGCAAGAGTACTGGAGTGGGTATCAGTTCAGGTCAGTCACTCAGTCGTGTCTGACTCTTTGCGACCGCAGTGAATCATAGCGACCCAGGCCTCCCTGTCCATCACCAACTCCCGGAGTTCACTCAAATTCATGTCCATCGAGTCGGTGAAGCCATGCAGCCATCTCATCCTCTGTCGTCCCCTTCTCCTCCTGCCCCCAGGCCCTCCCAGCATCAGGTATACGTCCCCTCAAATTTGTGTGACTATCGTGATATTTGCTTTATTGTGGTGGTTTGGAACTGAACTGTCAGAATCTCCAGGGCACACCCGTGATTGTCATAAATACAGCCTTCTTTAAAACGTGTGCATGCATGCTGGACCGCCGCCTTGTGTTTAGGCTGCCCAGGATCTGAACTCTTCCTGCACTGTCATGTCACATACGTTCTTTCGCAGGTTTTGCCTTTTCGGTTCTACATCGTCTGGCTTTGGCCCAGACTTTGAGTCAGAAGCTAGCAACTTGAGCAAAAAACTACTGTGCAGAATCCATTCTGGGGATAGGTGAAGTCGTCACTGTCGAAGACGGGTGGCAGGGTTCTCGCCCTTCGTGTCTGTCTGTGTGTGTGCACACGCGCACGTGTGTGGCTTCAGTAATGCCAGCTGGGTGAGGTTGTGGTGTCTCTGGACTATTAACAGGGGACATCTTGGCTTCCTGGCCTTCCAGCCTGGAACTTTAGTCCTCCCAGTGTTATTATATAAATTCCTTTCCTGGTTAACTCAGCCAAAATTGTGATCTGTTGGTTTCAGCTAAAGAATTAATGTTTTCTGGGTATTCTAATGGCCTATTGCTTAACCTTTTTTATTACCATGGAAGAGACGGGAAAAATCATATGGTGGCAGGGAGTTGCAGTGAAGGGTTTTTAGGACATGCCCCAAATTTACAAAGTGTGATCAAAACATCATATGTAGCACGTAGTAGCATTTGGTAGATATTAGACAAAATAACAAAGTGAGATTTTGAAAATGCAGTGAAATAGTATTTTGAACTATTGAATTTTTATCTGTGTGTTTCTTCTTCCCTAGCTTTTATGCCTAGCCTCCCTCTAAGCAGTGGCACTTAATGTGTTCAGAAGAGAGAATACAGCAGAAACAATAGAGAAAGGACTTTGAGGTTTCAGCAACTAAGCCTAATGGGGTTTTTTTCCTGCCCCAGTGCTAGGAAAGATTTTCCCGTTTGGATGAAGAAGAGAGTTAGAGGCCAAACTCGAGTGTGAATTCTTGTCCCTCCATCACCCTGTGAATGAAGCAACAAAGTCACACAAGGCTGAGAGCAGGAGTGACCTGTGCTTTGTTTCTGAGACATGTCCACAGAGGCAGCAAAGCCAGAATTCCCTGTGCCCTCAGAGTGGAGGTGGAGCTAGGATGGCGCTGTGTGATGATGGATGGCTGTACAGTGTTCTTATCCATTCCGCCTTGGCCTCGGGAATTCTGCTTTTTCTTTGTGTTCAGGAGTAGTGGAAGGGTGGAAAGGGCCCTCAGACAGCTCCATTGAGTTTATGAGTTTATGAGCAATAGGGTGAAATCCCGTGGACCCAAGAATAGTTACAGAAAATAACTATATATGGGGACAAGGAAGGTTCCAGCTTAAAAAACCAAGCCTGGGGACGTGCCTGGTTGTCCAGTGGTTAAGATGCCGTGCTCTCAGCGCGGAAGGCCGAGGTTCCATTCCTGGTTAGGGAAGTAGATCCCGCATGCCACAACCAAGAATTTGCATGCTGTAACCAAAGATTCCACGTGCTGCAATGAAGACTGACTATCCTGGATGCTGCAACTAAGACCTGGCCCAGCTAATAAATAAAATATTTTAAAAACCCCAAGCCTGCTACATGTCCCCCCACTCTAAACACTCTGACACCCCGTTTAGCTGTCTTCCCTTCAACTAATACAGCCCCAGGGAAAGAGAGGAGCACTTTGAGTCTCCTAAGCCTCAATTTCTCCTACTAGAAAGGCATGTATTTTCCAGCTGAAATATAGCTGGGTAAAGAAAGTCAGTATCATACATAAGTTTCCCTTGCTTAAAACACTCAAAATTTTCTACCATACTGAGAATACAATCTGAAGATCTTATTTACCATGCTTCATAAGGCTCCTGACCACTTCTCTAAACCTATTTCTTACCTCTTCCCCAAGCCTCCCACCCTGCTCCAGTTACCTACCCTTTTTACTGCTCTTCGACCTGCTCACCACTCCTCACTCTGAAAGTTGTTCCTTCTGCTGTGAGCTTCTTCGTCCTAGAAACACACACGATTCTCTTCTTCAGGTGGCTTCTTGAATGTCTCACATTCAGAACAGGATTTCCAGACCACGTTCTCTGAAATAGCAACCCCTTTTCTTCCACATCACTTTGTATACCCCTACCGCTTTATTTTTCTTTGTATCACTTATTGATTCCTGATGCTGCATGTTTGTTTGTGGCGCTCTCTCTGCTCCATGAGGGTAGAGGGTTTATTTTATCCATTGTATTCCCAGCACTCAGAACAGTACCTGGTGTATCTTCTATTTTTAAGGACTCCTTTCCTTGAACCATTAGATCATCTTTCATTAAGTTCATGATTTTAGCTGTTACAAAAATTAGGACATATTTAACATTGATAAGATTTAGCTGAACTGAAAAAGGACCGTTTCTCACTGAATATTTAGATTGAATGTGGTCTTCTTTGAGATTCAAAGGTATATTCTGTGTCCTATGTTTTACCAGTTTCCATTAAAAAAAATTACTTTTGGCTGTGCTGGGTCTTCATTGCTGTGTGCGGGCTTTCTCCAGTTGTGGTCACTGGGAGCTACTTTAGTTGGAGTGGAGAGGCTTCTTATTTTGATGGCTTCTTGTTGCAAAGAACAGGCTCTAGGGATGCAAGCTCAGAAGTTGTGGTACACAGGCTTAGTTGCTCCTTGGCATGTGGGAGTTTGCCAGACCAGTGATAGAACCCATATCCCCTGCATTGGCAGGCAGATTCTTAACCACTGGGCCAGCAGGGAAGTCCTACGGTTTCCTTTTTTTTTAATTGGACATTATTGGTGGGATTATTTCTACTGAAGGGACCCTGTGCAGGTTTTTTGATCATTGATTTTCAAACTTTTTTTTGGGGTATATGTTGGAGTTCTTTAAAAAAAAAAATGAAATGGTACTTGGGAGCTCAAAGCGTAGAAGAAGGGAACTTCTCTGACTGAAACCGATGCGCATGGGCATGGTGGGAGATGGCAGAATCCTCTGCCTTCCTCTTCCCCTTGAAGTTGTAGAGGCGGCTTCTGTGCCCTTCCCTGCCCCCTCAGTTCAAGCTGAGGTTTCAGCCAGCTTGAAGCATGAGCAGGGTAGAAGTTAGGGCACCTGAATTTCACTTCCTTCTCTCCGGCTCACAAGGAGTGGGACCTTGAGCATCAGTTTCTGGTGTTTCAGTTTTCCTGTCTTTAAAATTGCCTTATGCATTAGCCCTGATTTTAAGATAAAAAGACCAAATGAGAAGTTGTTTACTGAAGGTCTTTGAAAGGCATGGATTTTTCACATGTCTGGCAAAGTAATCTCCCCTCTTGCTTGTGCACTCCAGGATGATGCTTGTGCACATGTGGCAATCTTATATTGCTCATGTGTTGTCAGTTTGTTACCATGCTTATTTTTAAACTTTTTATTCAAAAGTAACACATGCTCATTCTAATCATTCATACAGTTAAAGAGGTATAAAGAAAACACTACTATTCTCTCCTACCTCTATTCAATCCCAACTTCCATCCTAAAGTATTCTATACTATTCTGTGCTAATAAAAATATAAATATATAGAATTTATTTTCTTTGTCTTTTTAAATATTTTATTTAAAAATTGTTTTATTGAGGTATAGTTGATTTATAGTGTTATATTAATTTCTACTATATACAAAGTGATCCAGTTATGTACATATATTCTTTTCCATTGTGGTTTATCACAGGATATTGAATATAGTTCCCTGTGCTATACAGTAGATCCTTGTTGTTTTCTTCATCTGTCTTTATTTATTTATTATTATTATTTTTTAATTTTTATTTTTACTTTATTTTACTTTACAATACTGTATTGGTTTTGCCATACATTGACATGAATCCGCCACGGGTGTACATGAGTTCCCAATCCTGAACCCTGCTCCCACCTCCCACCCCATATCATCTCTCTGGATCATCCCCGTGCACCAGCCCCAAGCATCCTGTATCCTGTATGGAACATAGACTGGCGATTTGTTTCTTACATGATAGTATACACGTTTCAGTGCCATTCTCCCAAATCATCCCACCCTCACCCTCTCCCTCTCCCTCAGAGTCCAAAAGACTGTTCTATACATCTGTGTCTCTTTTGCTGTCTCGCATAGAGGGTTATCATTACCATCTTTCTAAATTCCATATATATGTGTTAGTATACTGTATTGGTGTTTTTCTTTCTGGCTTACTTCACTCTGTATAATCGGCTCGAGTTTCATCCATCTCATTAGAACTGATTCAAATGTATTCTTTTTAATGGCTGAGTAATACTCCATTGTGTATATGTACCACAGCTTTCTTATCCATTCATCTGCTGATGGACATCTAGGTTGTTTCCATGTCCTGGCTATTATAAACAGTGCTGCAATGAACGTTGGGGTACATGTGTCTCTTTCAATCATGGAATCATGTTTCAGATATAGTAACCATGCAATTTGCCTTTTCTTTTTTTTTTTGCTTAATAGGTGCCACAGATGTCTTTTCAGGTTAATATATGTAACTTGAATTCATTCTTCTGATTATAGCAGTTTTTAGTATGCATGCACGCATGCTAATCACTCAGTTGTGTCTGACTCTTTGTGATCCATGGGACTGTAGCCCACTGGGGTCCTCTGTCCGTGGGATTCTCCAGGCAAGAATACTGGAGTGTGGGTTGTCATGGCCTCCTCCTGGGGATCTTCCTGACCCAGGGATCAAACTGGCATCTCCTGTGTCTCCTGTATTGGCAGGGAATTCTTTACCCCTGTACCACCTGGGAGGCACAATAGCAACCATTTCTTTATTGTTGAAGGTTGTTTTCAGCATGTGACAATTCAAGCAATGTTAAATATCTTTTCTATAAAATCTCATGTGTTGGTACTTTTTGTTTATTTTTGCGTGTTTTCCTAATATTGGAATTGCTGTCAAAATGCTTGTGCAGCTTAAATTTTCGTAGTTACTGCCCAGACTGTCTTTCTCTGTGGTTGTGGTAGCTCTCATTCTCCAATAGCCATTAGTTCTTCAAGTATCTTCCCTACCTCTCTCGCCTTTTTCAGGGAACTCCACCTACACACGTATTAGGCAGCCTACGTTGCGTCACGTCTCACTGATGAACTATTCTTTTGTTGTTGTTGTTATTCCTTTTTTATCCCTCTGTTTTATTTTGAGTGGTTTTTATTGTTATGTCTCCCAAGTTCACTGTTTTTTGTTGTTGTTGTTGTTGTTGTTGTTCTGTAGTGTCTCATCTATTTTTCTATCTTTAGAGATAGAAAATCTCTAAAAGTTTAATGTAGGTTTTTTGATCACTAGCATCTCAACTTTTTAAACATAAAGAATACAATTAGAATAACTGTTTTGAAGCCCTTATCTGCTCATTCTGACATCTATGTTAGTTCTAAGTGGCTTTTGATTAATTGATTGATTTCTTCTTCATGGGTTATATTTTCCTGTTTGTTACATGCCTCTTTGTTCGATATCAGGCACTTGTGGGGTGCTGGATGGTTTTGTTGTTCTATAATTATACTTGGGCTTTGTGCTGGGACACAACTAAATTACTTTGATACAAGTTTTTCCTCTTGAGTTTTGCTTCTAATATGTGTTAGGAGGCACTAGAATAGTACCAGGCCAGAGCTCATTTTTCCTTTCCACTGAGGCAAAATCCTTATTCTTCCCAGTGTCCCATGCATCTTGAGGCTTTCCAGTCTGGCTGATGGGAACAGACACACTTCCTGACCTTGGGTGAGAGCTGGGAGTGTTCTCTCTAATCCTTTCAAGTGTGGTTTTCAGCTTCAGGTCGTTTGCTCACGTACCCATGCTGGTCACTTCTCCGCTGAATCCACTCGGGGGAGCCTTTGCAGATCTCTGGAGTTTTCTCTCTGGAGCCCTCACTTCTCTGGCACTCTGTCCCATGAGCTCCAGCTGTGTTGGTCTTTCTACTCTTGGCTTTTTGGCTTTTTTTTTTTCCCTGAACCTAGCGTGATGACTGGGCTCCATCTGGGTTTATCTTCCTTGAATAGGGGCCTCAAGACCCAGGGATGTAAGCTGGTTAATCAAAGGGCTCACCTTGTTTTTTTCTCATCTCTAAGGGACCACTCACCTTCATTGCCAGGTGTACAGTGTTTTGCAAACCATTGTTTCATATATTTTGTCCTTTTTTTTCCCTGGTCATTTCAGATGGGAGGGTAAATCAGATTCCTGTTATTCTATCTTGGTTAGACGCAGAAGTTTTGGATATAAGGAATTACAGATAACCTAGTTCATTTTATGTATATATATGGGCGCCACTGGGATATTGCATGAAATCAGCATCATATCAGTCAGTTATTTTATTTATTAAATATTTCCTTTTCCAACCGTTGCTTTTGTGTGCTTTACCCAAAGACATTTTTTTTAAATTTATGATTTTAAATCTTTAGTTGGAGGGTAGTTGCTTTACAAAGTTGTGTTGATTTCTGCCGTATTCCAAACTTTGACACTGTTGCAGATTTAACCATCGTAATGCATTTGGCATCATACACATTGTAGTTTTTCCTCTCTTAAAAATAATATCTCAAGCCAGTTTATTACCTTTGTTGTAGAATAATTTATTTTTTGAGTTGCCATTTTTATGATTAAAGACAGCCACAGTAGCCGTATAGTTGATTTACATTGTTGTAAATCAATTAGTTTCAGGTATACAGCAGAGTGATTCAGTTATACATATATTTATTCCTTTTTAGATTCTTTTCTCATATAGGGTATCATATAGTAGCATTTTTATGCTTCTTTTTATTTTCTTCAGATGCTGCAAAAAGGACATTTCAAGAAAAAGGTATCTTGGCAGGAGAAAGCAGAACTTTTAAGCCTCATTTGACCTTCATGAAATTGTCCAGGTCACCATGGCTCTGGAAGAAGGTGAGTGGACATTTTATCATCAGCCTTGTTTTACCACCCACAGCATGAGTGACATTCGTAGTGGGTTTTGACACCCCTGCCACTATTGCTCCTGGGATTCCAATTGGATTTGGTTCCAACTCCCAAGGATGCTGAGTTGGCTCATGAGCCTCCATGGAGGCCATTCTGCTGTCTCCTCCTTTGCCTCTGTGGCTGTTAGCTGCACACTCTGACCATCACTTACTGCTGTTTCATCTGTTGCTACATCTTGCTTCATCCCTTGAAAAGCTTGGGGGGTGGAGCCAGAGTTGGGTTTTGCTGCGTTGTTTTCTTCTGGTTGTTTGCAGCCTGCTGCCTTCAAAGCTTCCTCCACCGGCCTGCATACACTGGTGCTGCTCCCTGTAGCTGGGTTCTTCAAGGTCGGACATGCTCTGCTCCCCTCCCCACTTTTATGTAGCTCTTTTGAAGTTTCTACAAAGCCGCTGCTCTTTTAGAAGTTGTCTCCACTGAGGGTATGGAGCAGGTATTGCAGGGACTGGGCAAGAGGTAACAGAAGGGCCTCCCTCCCTAGCTCAGTATTTGAAAGTACTCCCTGGGAATGGTCAGCAGTGACACAAGCCAGGGGACATGTCTTTTGACTTTCCCTATCTCAGGGTGACTTGCTGCCTTCCTAAGCCATTGCTTCCTTCTTCCTCAGAGGCTGGAGGCACTTTGAACTTTTATCTGGAGTCACAAGCAGTTCTCTTGGAATCCTAAGGGCACCCTTCCTTGTTTCTCCCATTTCAGCCTAGGGAGGTTGTCATGCGAATTAAGGCATCTGCTGAGCTGCTCTGATGTACCAGAGTTTTGGAGATGGGCCTGCAGATGGGCATAGTATTCACTCCTGCTCTCCATAACCCTTTGCTGCAGTTCAGACTTAATTTGCAGCTCTATAAATGAAGGTCATGCTTATTAGTAAGTAGATCTTTTTTCTAAATTCGACACAGTTTGTTTTTAATGTCTGTGCTCAGAAAGTCTTTTTGGTCCTGTAAAACATGTGTTTGGGTGGTTGGCCATCCTGTGGTTATGAGTTTACTACAAACTTCTGTAAAAATCATGCTATCCCCCAGTATCTTGCATGTTTTTTTTTTCTATGCTCAAATAAAATAATAACTATATTAGATAACATTCTAGAATATTTAGGTAGAAATAATTTGTGTATATCATAGATTTTGGAATTACGAATGATGAAAACTGACAAAACTTGTAGACTGACAGTTTCCTCTTTTACTCGTTATCTTTCTTATCTTGCTTTCACGTGGATTGTCCTCTTCCCAGTGGTTTCAAACTTAATCCCAGAATGACAAATCAGTGGTGAAGGTAATACCCACATTTCAAAATGTTTCTGTCTTTATTAACTTTGAAATGAGAGCACCCAAGGATGTTTATCAAAGGGATGCTTAAATTAACTCTAGAATTTATATTTCAACACTTCAGACTGCATGCATTTTAAGTGATTTCTTGACAGATGATTTCACAGAGTCTGCTCCTTTTACTTTATAGAAAGGGGATCTGAGACTCAGAGGTTAAGTGGCTGAAATGAGATCACACCGTTCTCAGTTGCAGAGCCCCATCCAGAATCTATTTTCCTCTCTCAGCACTAATTCTCTTCTGAGTTTTCATTCTGGGTCCACTCATTTATAAGGGTGAGACCATTGATAAAGTCAATAATGGAATGTATTACCAACATTCAGTTTACTTAAGGTTGATAATGAAATAAAAGGGGCAGGGTAGAGAGATGTTGAATAATTTTTTTTTCACTCATATTAAGAAGTTTGTGTCATTTCAAGTACTTGTATTTTAAAAGTTATTTCAATTATAGAAGTGTTAGATGAATATATGCTCACTGAAAAAAATCTACCTACATACAGACCTACAGAGTGAAAGATAAATTTTTTTCCCTCATCACCAATCTCTCACTCCCTTCCTCCCAATATCATTTCTCTTTTAGGTACCATTACTAGTATATCCTTCTGGCCTTTTCTTATTCCCTGCAAACGAAACTCTCTTTCAAATAAAGAACTCTCCCTCAAATTTCCTGATATGGAACTTCCTCTGCTACAGTATGGTATTCTTGTTCTCAAACTAGAGAATTAAGTTTTCTAACTGAGATTCTGGGAAACATAAGACTTTTTTTTTTTTTTGACAATTATATATTTTTCTAATACCAGGAGGCATTTATATATATATGTCAGTTGTCCATATTCTTAGTCTCATGAAATTCTAGTGGAATATATCTCATAAGAGAGTAGTAAAATTAGTATGCTTTTTTTTTGACTGGGCTGTACAGCTTGTGGGATCTTCGTTTCCTGACCAGGGATTGAAGCCATACCCTCAGCAGTGAAAGAATGGAGTCTTATGCACTGGACTGCCAGGGAATTCCCTTGAAAGTAGTTTTGTATATCTTCAAGCTATTTTGATTATCACTATGTTTTCAAAGGGCTTCCCTGGTGGCTCAGAGGTTAAAGCGTCTGCCTGCAATGCGGGAGACTAAGGTTCGATCCCTGGGTCAGGAAGATCCCATGGAGAAGAAAGTGGCAACCCACTCCAGTATTCTTGCCTGGAGAATCCCATGGAGGGAGGAGCCTGGTAGGCTACAGTCCATGGGGTCTCAAACAGTAGTTTTTTAAATCAAATGAATGAAGCCTCAGAAAAGCTTCTTTAAATTGTTTTATCTCTGAAATAGCTAGAATTCAACTTGTTTGTAGCATTTCTTCAGAGTATGTTTGTTTCATGTGGTTAGACTCTATTTGTTTAGGTCAGTGCTTTTTATAGTGCTTTATTTTGGGTTTATTTTTCACACTGAGTGGCCTTGTATTGGTGTTTCTGTGATTTGACATTGCAGAAACTGGTTTGTTAGAAGTGTGTGTTAACACTTGGTGGCAGAAGAGGACCAGTTTCAAATCAAATATGCATCTTAAGGCGGATCCAGATTCCTCAAGAAATAAATACAATCTTTTCATGAATAGAACAGTTGTTTTTAATCATAAATTATTTTCTGGACTTCTCTTTCAAATTACTGATATAGCACTTAAACTATCAAAGCTATAGGTTATTAATTGGCCCTTCTTATAGCAGTTTTTCACAAAGTCAGACAATGAGAGAACTTTGGAATGAAAGAAATGATCTTTGAAATTGTTTGCTCCCTTTTTCACTTGGACTGGTTTGCTTTGAGTGTAGAGTTTGATATGTACATAGCTAAGGGCAGAGGGGTAGTTATTGGACTCTGTGATGATGAGGTTGGAGAAAGCGGGGAAGATCCCCTGGAGAAGGGCATGGCAACCCACTCCAGTATTCTTGCCTGGGAAATCCCATGGACAGAGGAACCTGGTGGACTACAGTCCATCAGGTCGTAAAAGTTGCACATGACTCTGAGTGCACGCAACAAAAGAGGGCCTGCCAGGTTGTACTGCCACTGTCTTCTTTTCTGAAAGAAGGCACTTTAGGGGCCTTTGGTAAGAGCAGGCTTTTATTATTCCCGACGAAAGCTGGTCTTAGAAGTATCCTTGGTATAAGTTAAAGCAAGTCTGATTCACAGGATGGCAGAGTAGAAGGATGGGAGCTCCTCTTCTCCTGTGAGAACTCCAAAATTGCAACTAAATGCTGAATATTCATTGACAGGAGAATAACTGATCACTTGGATCACAGCCTTGTCTAACTCAATAAAACTATGAGCCATGCCGTGTAGAGCCACCCAAGATGGACAGCTCATGGTGGACAGTGCTGACAAAATGTGGTCCACTGGAGAAGGGAATGGCAGACCACTTTAGTATTCTTGCCTTGAGAACCCTGTGAACAGTATGAAAAGGCAAAAAAGATATGACATTGAAAGATTAACTCCCCAGGTCAGTATGGGCAATATGCTACCGGAGAAGAGTGGAGAAATAGTTCCAGAAAGAATGAAGAGGCTGAAGCAAAGTGAAAATAACACTCACATCCTGTGGCTGGTAATGGAAGTAAAGTCCAATACTGTAAAGAACAATATTGCATAGGAACCTGGAATGTTAGGTCCTTGAATCAAGGTAAATTGGAAGTGGTCAAACAGGAGATGGCAAGAGTAAACATCGACATTTTAGGAATCAGTGAGCTAAAATGGACTGGAATCGGTGAATTTAATTCAGATCACCATTATATCTACTACTGTGGGCAAGAATCTCTTCAAAGGAATGGAATAGCCCTCATAGCCAACAAAAGAGTCCAAAATGCAGTACTTGGGTGTAATCTCAAAAATGACAGAATGATCTCTGTTTGTTTCCAAGGCAAACCATTCAATATCACAAAAATCCAAGGCTATGCCCCAACCACCAATATTGAAGAAGCTGAAGTTGAATGGTTCTATGACAACCTACAAGCTCTTCTAGAACTAACACCAAAAAAAAGATGTCCTTTTCATCATAGGGGACTGAAATGCAAAAGTAGGAAGTTAAGAGATGATACTTGGAGTAACAGCCAAGTTTGGCCTTGGAGTACAAAATGAAGCAGGGCAAAAGCTAACAGAGTTTTGCCAGGAGAACACACTGGTCATAGTAAACACCCTCTTCCAAAAACACAAGAGATAACTGTACATGTAGACATCACCAAATGGTCAGTACTGAAATCAGATTGATTATATTCTTTGCCGCCAAAGGTGGAGAAGCTCTATACAGTTAGCAAAAACAAGACTGGGAGCTGACTGTGGCTCAGATCATGAACTTCTTATTGCCAAATTCAGACTCAAATTGAAGAAAGTGGGGAAAACCACTAGACCATTCAGGTATGACTTAAATCAAATTCCTTATGAATATACAGTGGAAGTGACAAATAGATTCAAGGGATTAGATCTGATATATAGAGTGCCTGAAGAAATATGGACAGAAGTTCGTAACATTGTACAGGATGTGGTGATCAAAACCATCCCCAAAAGAAGAAATGCAAAAAGGCAAAATGGTTGTCTGAGGGGGCCTTACAAATAGCTGAAAAAAGAATAGAAGTAGAAGGCAAAGGAGAAAAGGAAAGATATATCCATCTGAATGTACAGTTCCAAAGAATAGCAAGGAGAAATAAGAAAGCCTTCCTCAGTGATCAATGCGAAGAAAAAGAGGAAAAGAATAAAATGGGAAAGACTAGAGATCTCTTCAAGAAAATTAGAGATACCAAGGGATTATTTCTTGCAAAGATGGGTGCAATAAAGGACAGAAATGGTATGGACCTAAAAGAAGCAGAACATATTAAGAAGAGGTGGTAAGAGTACACAGAACTGTAAAAAAAAAATCTTCATGACTCAAATAACCATGATGGTGTGATCACTCACCTAGAGCCAGACATCCTGGAATGTGAAGTCAAGTGGGCCTTAGGAAGCATCACTACAGACAAAGCTATTGGAGACGATAGAATTCCAGCTGAGCTCTTTCAAGTCCTAAAAGATGATGCTGTGAAAATGCTGCAGTCAATATGCCAGCAAATTTGGGAAACTCAGCAGTGGCCACAGGACTGGAAAAGGTCAGTTTTCATTCCAATCCCAAAGAAAGGCAATGCCAAAAATATTCAAACTACCGCATAATTGCACTTATTTCACACGCTAGCAAAGTAATGCTCAAAATTCTCCAAGCCAGGTTTCAACAGTATGTGAACCGTGAACTTTCAGAAGTTCAAGGTGGATTTAGAAAAGGCAGAGGAACTAGAGGTCAAATTGACAACATCTGTTGGGTCATAGAAAAAGCAAGAGAGTTCCAGAAAACATCTGCTTTATTGACTATGTTAAAACCTTTGACTGTGTGGATCACAGCAAACTGTGGAATTTCTTAAAGAGATGGGAATACCAGACCACCTTACCTGCCTCTTGAGTAATCTTTATGCAGGTCAAGAAGAAACAGTTAGAACTGGACATGGAACAATAGACTGGTTCCAAATTGAGAAAGGAGTATGCCAAGGCTGTATATTGTCACCTTGCTTATTTAACTTATATGCAGAATACATGATGTGAAATGCTGTACTGGATGAAGTACAAGCTGGAATTAAGATTTCCAGGAGAAATATCAATAACCTCAGATATGCAGATGACACCACCCTTATGGCAGAAAGCGAAGAGGAACTGAAGAGCCTCTTGATGAAAGTGAAAGAGGAGAATGAAAAAGCTGGCTTAAAACTCAACATTTATAAAAGGAAGATCATGGCATCTGGTCCCATCCCTTCCTGGCAAATAGATGGGGAACCAGTGGAAACAGTGAGATACTTTATTTTATTGGGCTCCAGAATCACTGCAGATGGTGACTGCAACTATGAAATTAAAAGATCCTTGCTCCTTGGAAGAAAAGCTATGACCAACTTAGCATACTAAAAAGCAGAGACATTACTTTGCCAACAAAGGTCCGTCTAGTCTAAGCTATGGTTTTTCCAGTAGTCCTGTATGCATGTGAGAGTTGGATCATAAAGAAAGCTGAGCGCCGAAGAAATGATGCTTTTGAACTGTGGTGTTGGAGAAGACTCTTGAGAGTCCCTTGGACTGCAAGGAGATCCAACCAGTCCATCCTAAAGGAAATCAGTCCTGAATATTAATTAGAAGGATTGATAGTGAAGCCGAAGCTCGGATACTTTGATTACCTGATGCGAAGTACTGATTCATTAGAAAAGACCCTGATGTGAGAAGGATTGAAGGCAGGAGGAGAAGGGGATGACAGAGGATGAGATGGTTGGATTGCGTCACTGACTCGATGGACATGAGTTTGAGTCAGCTCTGGGAGTGGATGATGGACAGGAAAGCCTGGGTTGCTGCAATCCTTGGGGTTGCAAAGAGTTGGACATGACTGAGCAACTGAACTGAACTGAACTGACATTAAAGCAGATTGTTTCAGTAACCTATTCCTGAATCTCCCAATGCCTAACAACTTAAAAATTTTAGTTGTTTTTGAGTCTCTTTTCATATTATCAGGTGCACTTAGTTCTGAGGCTATAATATGGAATTCTCTTTGGATTTTTCTTAGTTAAAAATCAATAAATGAAAACACAACACAATATCTCTTTTTGTTTTAATTTTTTTAAAGCTAAAAATGTGGTGAAATCTACTGTGATATGGAATTGTAATTTCTCCTGAGAGTCTAGGTGCCATTAGTCAACTGTGTCACCTATTGTGTGTCAGAGCACTATATATAGCAACTGACTTCAGTTTTGTTTCTAAGGCATTTTTCAGCTTCATGCTGTTCAGTTGTCTGTTTCTGTGTTTTGAGATAAACCTAAGTATGCCTTTTAATTGTTTAAAAATTGGAACTGCTGTCTTCAAAGGTAGACTCACTAAATGTTCATTTGTAACCTTTCAGTAATTTATACATCTTTGAACATTGAAATTTATAGGAAATAATAAGCAGAAAGCAAAATTATTTTTAGGGAAGAATTCTGGGATTTGACTCATGTCTAAATACCAGAATGACTCCTGGTTGACCTTTATTCTGTCAAGAGATTTTGAAAAATTTGAAAACTCTAGAAGAAATGACCCAGTCAACCTAATATTATTAAGTCTGTGCAGAGTGGAATGGAGATTTGAAGTTAGGTGTTTTCATTGACATTTCCTGAAAGTTTTCTGTGAGGACATCTTTCAGGGTTTTATGTGAGGTAAGGATTCTGTGATCAAGTGCATGTTAGCAGTGATGGGTTAAAGTTAATCTGAGTCTTTATTTCAGGATTTCTTAGGATCTCCGAAATGTGAATGTTTACTGTGAGTCTTAAGAACTTCCAACAACAAAAGTTTAATTTTTTGCCTCTGGGTCATCTGTGGCTCTGTTCTGCATTGTCTTTATTCATGACCTTGGTTTAGCAGCTTACATCTAGGACTTCACTGGCCTTTGACTGAAGGAGAGAGAGATGGTGATAAACAGCTGAAAGTTTCTGCTAAGAAGTGATTAGAACGTCATTCCTTTTCTCGTCTTATTGGCCAAAGAAGGTCACATGGTACTCTCCGGGTTCAATGGAGCAGGATATATAACCCACTTGCAGCAAAGGACGCCACAGGAAGGGCAGTGAATATTTTGAACATTATACATCCTACCTGAGCATCGTTTCCTAAATGTACTTGATAAGCGTGGCCTTTTTTTCATCTCCCATGTTGTAGCACATCGTTTAGGCAATTCTGGTGTTGATCACTCAGGCTTAAATGATACCTTTTTTTTCAAACATACAGATTCAGTGGCCAGTTTACTTACTGTCTAGCATTTGTATCCCAAGGCAAGATTCTGATTTAAAGGCCATTAAAAAATCCTAGTTTTAGAGCTAGGATTAAAAGATGCAATAATGAAGTATTTGAGGTAATTAGAGTTGCATGGGTTTGCCTTCAGTTCAGTTCAGTCCAGTCACTCAGTCGTGTCCCCGTGTCCTCTTTGCGACCCCAGGAACTGCAGTACACCAGGCCTCCCTGTCCATCACCTAATCCCAGAGTCCACCCAAACCCATGTCCATTGAGTTGGTGATGCCATCCAACCATCTAACCCTCTGTTGTCCCCTTCTCCTCCTGCCCTCAATCTTTCCCAGCATCAGGGTTTTTTCAAATGAGTCAGCTCTTTGCATCAGGTGGCCAAAGTATTGGAGTTTCAGCTTTAACACCAGTGCTTCCAGTGAACACCCAGGACTTGATCTCCTTTAGGATGGACTGGTTGGATCTCCTTGCAGTCCAAGGGACTCTCAACAGTCTTCTCTAACACCACAGTTCAAAAGTATCAATTCTCCTGCACTCAGCTTTCTTTATGATCCAACTCTCACATCCATACATGAAGTGAAGAAGTGAAGTGAAGTGAAGTTGCTCAGTCGTGTCTGACTCTTTGCGACCTCGTGGATTGTAGCCCGCCAGGCTCCTCTGTCCATGGGATTTTCCAGGCAAGAATACTGGAGTGGGTTACCATTTCCTTCTCCAGGGGATCTTCCCGAGCTAGGGATCGAACCCGGGTCTCCCACATTAGAGGCAGACGCTTTAACCTCTGGGCCACCTGGGCAGCCCATCCATATATGACCATTGGAAAAACCATGGCCTTGACTAGATGGACCTTTGCTGACAAAGTAATGTCTCTGTTTAGGTTGGTCATAACTTTCCTTCCAGGAGTAAGCGTCTTTGAATTTCACGGCTGCAATCACCATCTGCAGTGATTTTGAAGCCCAGAAAAATAAAGTCAGACACTGTTTCCACCGTTTCCCCATCTTTTTGCCATGAAGGGATGGGACCAGATGCCATGATCTTAGTTTTCTGAATGTTGAGCTTTAAGCCAGCTTTTTCACTCTCCTCTTTCACTTTCATCAAGAGACTCTTTAGTTCTTCTTCACTTTCTGCCATAAGGGTGGTGTCATCTGCATATCTGAGGTTATTGATATTTCTCCTGGCAATCTTGATTCCAGCTTGTGCTTCATCCAGCCCAACGTTTCTCATGATGTACTCTGCATAGAAGTTAAATAAGCAGAGTGACAATATACAGCCTTGATGTACTCCTTTCCCTATTTGGAACCAGTCTGTTGTTCCATGTTCAGTTCTAACTGTTGCTTCATGACCTGCATATAAATTTCTCAAGAGGCAGGTCAGGTGGTCTGGTATTCCCATCTCTTTCAGAATTTTCCACAGTTTCTTGTGATCCACACAGTCAAAGGCTTTGGCATAGTCAATAAAGCAGAAATAGATGTTTTTCTGGAACTCTCTTAACTGTATTAAAATATGAATGTTCCCTCTATCTCAACTATTACTGTTAGTAATGGGGAACATTTTTCTCAAGTCATTTTTTTTAGACATTTTGAGACCTCTGTTGTTTCGTTTTTCTAGTCAAGGACAGAATGGAGCATAATGATCTTATATGAAGCTGGCAAGCCCTATAGAGGGTTGATTATTTATGGTTAAAGGCAAAGTGGATCATATGGTCAAGAAAATGTAAACTTTATTCCAAAATGGTGTTGATGTAAAGTTAGCTTGTATAATAGGTAACAGCCAATTGCTAACCCACCTGAATAGTCACATAAAAGAAAATCAAGCTAAGATTATTTGAATGATAATAAGATTTTTCTCTACCACTACAGAATGGTCAGACTCCAGTGGCCAGTCACCTCTTGTTAAATATAATTGACTGCATAATAAAAAAGGTAAAGCTGTATTTTTCTTGAGAGCCCCATTTAGCTAGAAGTATAACTAGTTTTAGATGATGCCTAAACTATTTTACACTGGAATTTTATTTCCAATCCTAAATATGAAAGGATTTACTTTGACCATTTATTAGAACCATATTCTGCCAAGGAAAGTTACCTCAAAAATAGAATAATACTAAATCGATCAATTCTTCCAACTCGATTCTTCCAGCCGTATAAATTAAAGATGAATAATATTGTTGTTTTCTCTTTGCAAGGGCAAAAATTCACATTATCTGTAGTTAAAGACTTAACAAATCTAGCTTGTATCATCTATAGCCCCATTTTGTATATTTATTATTTATTGTATTTTTGGTTGCGCTGGGCCTTCCTTTCATGGGCTTTCTCTGGATGTGGAAGGCAGGGCTCCTGTTTAGCTGGAGTACGCAGGCTCCTTGTTGCTGTGGCTTTTCTTGTTGCAGAACATGGGCTCTCAATGCGTGGGCTTCAGTAGTTGCAGCACATAGTCTCAGCGGTTTTGTGCATAGGCTTAGTTGCTCCGCGGCATGTGGAGTCTTCCTGGACCAGCCATTGAAACTACGTCCCCTGTATTGGCAGGCAGGTTTCCATCCACTGTACCACCAGGGAAGTCCAGCGTTTTTAATTGTTAGTAAACTCTATGACACCGTTTTGGAGACCCATCTTTAAGGCTTTTAAAGTACATCTGTGTCTTTACGTTGACCTCAAGCTGATGGCCAGTGTGTGAAGGTACTTTTCTTCCTTCCTTGGCTACAGCCTTCTCTACAGCTGAATTTGATTCTGATTTGTTACATAACTTTATTTAGAGCAGAACATTTCATTCAGAGTGGTTTCACTTTGGTCTCCAGCACAGCTGTGGGATCCTAATCAGCCATTACCTGGGAGAATGTTCTGTGACTTTCTCTAGTGGTCCTGGACTTTTAGCAGCATCCCTCCTCCCCCACCTTCATACTCCATCCTGTTTTGATGACTTGGTCCCTTTGGATTCCATCGTGCTCCTCGTCCTCCCTGACCTATCCTGATAATCACGGAATCGTAAACAGGACCTTGTGCTCTTAAATTTCCAGTGCAGATATTTCTAGAGCTTAATTCAGAGGAACCAGATGGGGGCAGTAGTCTCCTGGTAATTAGCTGAGTGGATACGAAAATCATGTGAAACATATTTCCCAACAGATTGTAACTTTCTACCAAGTATATCTCTACAGGCATGTGCTTAAATTGTACACAGTGGGGATGAGGTCTACATGCAGGGAATGGTGTCAGGTTTGGCTGGTCTAGGTTTCCTGGGTGATGAACGTACTGGGTAGAGCAGAAAAGCAAGTGGAATATTCCAGTGTTTGTGATCTTTGGCAAACTATCATCCTAACTATCAGCAAACTATCAGCCAGGCTCCCCTTTCCGTCATCATCTCCCGGAGCTTCCTCAAACTCATGTCCATAGAGTCGGTGATGCCATCCAACCATCTCATCCTCTGTCATCCTCTTCACCTCCTGCCTTCAATCTTTCCCAGCATCAGGGTCTTTTCCAGTGAGTCAGTTCTTCCCATCAGGTGGCCAAAGTATTGGAGTTTCAGCTTCAGCATCAGTCCTTCCAATGAATATTCAGGACTAATTGCCTTTAGGGTGGACTTGTTGGATCTCCTTGCAGTCCAAGGGACTCTCAAGAGTCTTCCAACACCACAGTTCAAAAGCATCAATTCTTCGATGCTTAGTTTTCTTTATAGTCCAATTCTCACATCCATACATGACTACTGGAAAAACCATAGCTTTGGTTAGATGGACCTTTGTTGGAAAAGTAATGTCTCTGCTTTTTAATATGTTGTCTAGGTTTGTCATAGCTTTTCTTCCAAGCAGCAAGCATCTTTTAATTTCATGGCTGCAGTCACCATCTGCAATGATTTTGGAGCCCCCCAAAATAAAGCCTCTCACTGTTTCCATTGTTTCCCCATCTATTTGCCATGAAGGGATGGGACCAGATGCCATGATCTTAGTTTTCTGAATGTTGAGTTTTAAGCCAAGTGATGGTTATCAGTTCAGTTCAGTCACTCAGTCGTGTCCGACTCTGTGACCCCCATGGACTGCAGCATGCCAGGCCTCCCTGTCCATCACGAATTCCCAGAGTTTACCAAAACTCATGTCCATTGAGTCTGTGTTGCCATCCAAACATCTCACCCTCTGTTGTCCCCTTCTCCTCCCACCTTCAATCTTACTGAGCATCAGTAATGTCTATGGATGCATGTAAAAGATTTTGCTAGTGTATATATAATCCCTGCTACATTGTCTAGGTTTTCAGTTCTCATTTAGGTTGGATCTGAGGCTATAGTTTGGTCTAAAATTCTGTCTGTGGATAATACATTCAGTTTATATGAATGATTCCATACTTCTGATCTCTAGGCTATAAAAGCAGAACACATTCAACCAAAATATAAGTATGTTGCAGTATATAGGCCAGTGTTACAAGACAAGTTAAAATTATTCATTAGGATTTTTCATGAACTTATTTCTGAATGAGCTTTTGCAGAACAGTTAACTGTTATCTTTCATTGTTAAGATCCTGAGAATTTCTTGCACCAGTGACTTGCTGATATTTACTTACTTAATGTTGAGAGAATTGTTGATTAAATGGAAGGCTATTGCAATGAAGAACAAAAACATCTTAAATTGAGTTATAAGTTTATAGTTTGTATTTGGGGAGAAATTTGGTGATGGGATATTTTATGTTTTATCTTTAGTTTATAGAAATAAATGGTTACATTGGTAAGTTCAAGAGAACATGTTATTATTTGCTCCAAAGAGTAAAATATTAGGAAAACAGATGTGATTAGGAGGAGTAGGATATAACTTGTTTACACTTGAGTAACCCTAGGCTGCACTGAGCCAAGAACACAGCTGGACTTTGATCAAGGGGAGTTGAGGTTCCAGCTGAGATTGGGCTGTCTAGGGAGCATTCCTAGATGCCTTAGTTATGGGCCTCTGCTTCACTGAAATGAAAAAGTTCAGTTCAGTCACTCTGTCGTGTCTGACTCTTTGCAACCCCATGGACTGCAGTATGTCAGGCTTCCCTGTCCAACACCAACTCCCGGAGCATACTCAAACTCATGTCCATAGAGTCAGTGAAGCCATCCAACCATCTCATCCTCTGTTGTCCCCTTCTCCTCCTGCTTTCGATCTTTCCCAGCGTCAGGGTCTTTTCCAATGATTCAGTTCTTCCCATTAGGTAGGCAAAGTATTGGAGTTTCAGCTTAAGCATCAGTCCTTCCAATGAATATTCAGGACTAATTTCCTTTAGGATGGACTGGTTGGATCCCCTTGCAGTCCAAGGGACTCTCAAGAGTCTTTTCCAACACCATAGTTCAAAAGCATCAGTTCTTCAGCACTCAGCTTTCTTTATAGTCCAACTCTCACATCCATACATGACTACTGGAAAAACCATAGCTTAGACTAGACGGACCTTTGTTGGCAAAGTAATGTCTCTGCTTTTTAATATGCTGTGTAGGCTGGTCATAGCTTTCTTCCGAGGAGCAAGCATCTTTTAATTTCATGGCTACAGTCACTATCTGCATTGATTTTGGAGCCCCCCTCAAAAAAAGTCTGTCACTGTTTTCATTGTTTCCTCGTCTGTTTGCCATGTAGTGATGGGGCCGGATGGCATGATATTAGGTTTCTGAATGTTGAGGTTTAAGCCAACTTTTTCACTCTCCTCTTTCACTTTCATCAAGAAGCTCTTTAGTTCTTTGCTTTCTGCCATAAGGATGGTATCATGTGCATATCTGAGGTTATTGATATTTCTCCTGGTGATCTTGATTCCAGCTGTGCTTCATCCAGCCCAGCGTTTCTCATGATGTACTCTGCATATAAGTTAAATAAGCAGGGTGACAATATACAGCCTTGACATACCCCTTTCCCTATTTGGAACCAGTCTGTTGTTCCATGTCCATTTCTAACTGTTGCTTCTTGACCTGCATACAGATTTCTCAGGAGGCAGGTAAGGTGGTCTGGTATTCCCATCTCTTGAAGAATTTTCCACAGTTTGTTGTGATCCACACAGTCAAAGACTTTGACGTAATCAATAAAGCAGAAGTAAATGTTTTTCTGGAATGCCTGTGTGTTTTTGATGATCCAGCAGATGTTGGCAATTTGATCTCTGGTTCCTCTGCCTTTTCTAAATCTAGCTTGACCATCTGGAAGTTCACGATTCATGTACTGTTGAAGCCTGGCTTGGAGAATTTTGAGCATTACTTTGCTAGCGTGTGAGATGAGTGCAGTTGTGTGGTAGTTTGAACATTCTTTGGCATTGGAATGAAAACTGACCTTTTCCAATCCTGTGGCCACTGCTTAGTTTTCAATATGAGAAATGAGAAAAGCCACATGCAAATATCAGAAATAGTTATATGGCCAAACAGCATATGATTTCTTATGGTCTACTTGAGAAATCTTGAGGAGGAATTGAGGTTTTCTAAGTAGACAAAGAATGAGCCTAGATGGGAGCAGTGTGTGTTGTAAATAAAGGTATTGTAATGTCCCTGTGCTTTTGCATTGAGTCAGTGACTTTGAGAACTTCCCTGGGTACCCTCAACACGTTCTTTGCCGGTTAACATGTCATTCATAGTCAGTATGAATGGGCTAACTGCAACCAAATTCGTGTTTCTGCCTCTGATCTTTTTGATTCCAGCAACTCATAAAAACAATACCAGGAAGCAATGCAGCATATTCTCTTGGTGCTTTTTGTGAAGTAGCTTGTTTTACTGGGAGTTGTCTATCACCTCTTCTCTGTGACAGCTTTCCTTGCCACTTGATACCCCCAAGGATCACCCATCTCGTCTCAGTGTTAGGACAGCGAGAAGGAGGTGTCAACAATAGATTCAAAACATAGCTCTAGCAGCTTTGTTTCTACTTATTACTTGCTGAAAGGTGCAATATTGTAAATGTTAGATATAATGCTGGGGTAAAGAGTTTCTACTTTTTCTTTCTCTAAAGCCTCAAGATTAAACAAAGCAGTAGTGCTAAATGCAAGTATATAAATAGAGGGATTAAGGGGATGACCTCTCTGAAAAGCCTCATGATGAGATGCATAGATGCTCCAGCATTAAGTAACTTAAAAAGAAGAACTGAGAAATACTGGATGCTCCAATAAACAGCTAGTTTAAAAAATGCAGATAATCTCTGACAGTGTTTTAGTTGATTATTTGCATGTTAGCAGTAGAAGGATTCTTCTTAGAGTCTGGATACTTTGGATAATTTTTACTGTGTGTAAGTAACATTACGAACTCTTTGCCGTCTACCTTTATAAAACTGATTTACTATGGATGTATAATTATCACTGTCTTTATTAATACTAATGCAGCATGTTAAATGTAGGTGTTTCAGATGCTAGAAATTCTCAAAGCAATTTTCACATTGGTTTTAGCAATGATAGTATATATGATTGTATCTTAAGAATGGTTAGTATTCTTAGAATTTTAATCTTGTCAATAGTGAAAGAGCTTGAATGTTATCATTCTGTTCTTTTTCAATTTATTTGTGTTCTCCACTTACCCTGAATCTGAATCCAAGCTCTCCCTCTTACTAGCTGTGTGTCCATCAGTAAGTGACCTGATTTCTCTGTGAATCAATTTCCTTATCAGGGGATAATAATGGTACTAGTCTCAGAGGGTTATTGCAGTTATTAAATAAGCTAATAAGTTCTTAGAGTAGTGCCTGTACATAGTAAATACTATGGAAGTATTTTCTAGTATTGTTAAACTGATGGTAGAAAGCATCGTGTTTTTTTCAGATTGGTACAGAACAATGAGCAAAGTAGAACTGTTTTTTCTATTTCCCATCACTCGTTAACTTTTTCATCTCTCAAGTTACTGACATGCCTGAGGCAGAGTGTTAGGGCCCCACCCAGGTAGGAAATAGGCATTGCTAGACAGAGGGTCCAGGCACAGCCCAGGCTGACAGGCTGGCTGAGTGCAGCAGGAGGAGGCGATGGGAAAGCTGCAAGGCAATTCTCAGCCAGGGATGCTAGGCACTGGATCTGAAACCACCGTGCTATTTGAGAACACACTGGCTATGTGGTGGAGACTCCTCATGTCTTTCCGTCCCTGTCATGAACAGGCTTGGATGGACTGAGCCTGAATGGGAGGGGCCTCCATTTTCCCCACTGAGAGGGGCTAAGGGAAAGACTATAGCCGACAAGGAGGTCGTCAAGTGTCTGTATCCGGGGAAAGATGGAAGCAAAACAGTACAAATAAGTGAAAAATGTAGTTTTGCCAAGAGACAGAGTCATTAAAAATTGTAAAGTAAGATTTGCTCCAGGGAAGCCCCTTGTGGATAGAGATTCTTTTTATATCTTTGAATCATCAATATGTAACTTTTCACTAGGAATAGTGATCATTGGGAATAATTTTAAGGGCTTTCCCTGATGGTCCAGTGGCTGAGACTCCATGTTTCCAATGCAGGGGACACAGGTTCAATTCCTGGCCAGGGAACTAGAACCTGCATGCTGCAACTAAAATTTGGCACAGCAAAATAAATAGAGAAATGAATAAATATTAAAAAAAAGAAAATGTGTGGGCTCTCTGGGAAACAGAAAGTCACTGAAAACCCACTTAAAAAATTTAGTTTTCTAACTGGTATCACTGGTATCACATCATTCTAACTGGTATCATTTCCTGCCTCTAACTTCTTATCACTTATGAAAATGAACATAAAAGATTATCATTCTTTTATCAGCTGATGCCTAAAATGACAGGCCAGTTTGGATTGGGTCTTAATTTGCATCTTGAATTTTGATTTCATGCCATTATCACAGAAAACATGCATTTCTTTCAGAGCTGCTGGGTAACAGAAATAAACTATTGGAAAATAACAGAGCTCCAGGAATATCAAACTTAACCTCAAAAGGACACTTTTTTTTTTTTTTTTGGTCTGATATGCAGCCTGCTCATTTTTGCATCATGGGAGTTGTAATTATTATGATAAGATAACAAGTAACAATATGAAATTATCTTTTATTACAAAAAAATTAACCTTCTTAACAAGACTGGCATCCTATTGTTTTTCTGATCACAATAACTTTGTTGTAGAAACTGAATTTGAATAATAAGTATTTTATCTTTCAGAACCTTAGCTGAATGATTTTTACATTTAGATTGTTAACTAATATGAATTTTCTTATTTTGTGGCTGTTTACTTCCTATATTGAAAATAGAGGTGGATGCCTAGGAGTGTAAGACTGAATCCTCTTTGGTGCATATTAAATTTTGCACATCATTTAACATTTAAATGATATGATGAATGCTTTCTGAGTAATTAATACCCATGAATTATCAGAAGCAGCCATCAGATGATTGTAAAAATACTTACACTCTCAATGGCATTTTTCCTGTATTGGCTGTTTGGGTACCAAGTAGCAATCGAAAATGAAGTTTCTCAGGGTTTCATGGTCTACTGTATCAGAAATTATCATGTGGCTGTGAACAGCATTGATAATTTTCCCTAAACTATACCCGAAACTAGGCCAAAGGGAAGTAAAACTTCAGTCATTTCTGACGATTAATTAAGATAGTCTTGAAAAAATTTTGTTTGATGTTTCTTGCCACTAATTTATTGTTTCAAAGTGTGACATTCTGTCTTTAAATTCCTATTTTCTCCTTCAGTGTTATGATGTATAATTGATAAGTCAGTTATATTGGTTACAGTTATCAATACAAAGCCTTAAAAATATACCCTGTTCCTGTTAGGTCCAAGGCAAAAATAATTTTCAAGCATAGTACTAGACAGTCACCAGGCATATTCAGCATTCCAGGAGGCAGCACCCTTAGCATGGTTTTGTTGATGATACCCTACATGTTGTTGGAAAGAATCCCAACTCTCTCAGCCTTTACAAGTCAGATTTTCCTGCCTCTAACCATTTTTGAGGCTTTTCTTTGTGCTTTCCTAATATGTTATGGGCTTCCCTGGTGGCTCAGATGGTAAAGAATCCGCCTGTAATGCAGGAGACCTGAGTTCGATCTCTGGGTGGGGAAGATCCCCTGAAGAAGGAAATGGCAACCCACTCCAGTATTCTTGCCTGGGAAGTCCCATGGACAGAGGATCTTGGTGGGCTACAGTCCATGGGGTCACAAAGAGTCTAACATGACTTAAAGACTCAACAACAACAACATGTTAAACTTCCATCTTTTCTTTAAAATGATGAGGTACCTTGGAAAGGGTCTGGGCTATGAAGAACGGAAGCAAAGACTAATTTGTGGTCTAAAACCTGAAAACCATCCTTTTTAGCTTTAAAATATAGCTTTGCAGTCTGATGTCTCTGGTACTAGTTTGAGAACCCTCTGGATCCATTTGGAAAGTTAGAGGCTGCTTAGTCTTACTCTATAGATACCCAATTTTGATGTACTTGTTTATTTTCTTTGATTGGAAGTCCTTTCCTTATTATGAAGGAGAAATACCACCCGCTGCCGTTGGATAGTCAGACTAGTTCACATAGATTTTACTAGAAAAGAAATATATTTCCAGGGGACAAAAGAGCCTTAAAAAAGTCCTGCAAAATATATTGTCAAACAAAAATTCCCTGGAGAATAAGTACCATGCTAATATTATAAAACCGACAAAGCTATTCTGGATACTTTTATTATTGAAGATGTTTTCTGATCAGAGCATATAACTTTTAGTGCCTCCTAAGGTCTCCTGCCTCTTTGAACCACAGCTCTCTCTGTAAGTTATGGGTTAAAGAACTAAGTTCATTTCACTCTCTAGTAAAAAATAGCTTCTTAAGATTCATGTTGGAAGTCATCTGTGGAGAATTCTTGCAAAACAGTTGGTACTTACTTTTTGCTAAAATTAAATTAATTAGCCTAACAGATTAGAGTAGCTTTTATATTTCCTTTATTCCTTATTTTTTTAAAAAAACAGTGACATCTTACAAAACTGAAATACAGATTATAGTGGCCATACAATGCTGGCAATGGTATCTTGAAAAGGTCTTAATTTTTCTGCTAAGTTGTCACTAATCTTTTGTCTGTTCAAAGGGAATGAATGACACCGTTTCCCCAGCCCATCCCCACACAACAAACTCACACAAATGAAAAAGCATTTGAAAGGGAAATAAGATGGTCAATTTCCATTTACTCAGAACTTTCCCCCCCTGAGATCTTACCTATGATTTTCAATAGTCTTACTAATAATAATTATCTATAATATATTATAGATATATTGTAGGTCATATATGGATATATGATATATCTATATATCTATCTATATCTATCTGTATATCATATATATCATATAGATAGATGATATGTTATAACATTTACCATATTTCACTGTTTTCAGCACTTTTATAAATTGACTCATTCAGTGCATATGAGCACTTAGAGGCAGGTATTATTGTCAGCCTCATTTTATGGATAAAGAAACTGGAATGAAGCCACATGGCTGAGAAGTGGCCAAGCAGGGACGTGTGCTCATGCACTAACTGACCCTCCGCATTAGGCTCTGCTGTCCCTCATGGACTGCTGCTCACCAAATCAAAAGAAATCCATTCATTTTCTTTCTTGCTGAACTATGAATGAACAGCATTTGATGTTGTCAACTATCCTCCTTTGCACTTGTGACAGTTATTTATTGAGCCCTGCTTCATGTCAAGCACTGTTCTAGGGACTGAGGATGGTGGTGGTAGTTTAGTCGCTAAGTCATGTCTGACTCTTGCAACCCCATGGACTGTGTAGCCTGCCAGGCTCCTCTATCCATGGGATTCTCCAGGCAAGTATACTGGAGTGGGTTGCTATTTCATTCTCCAGGGGATCTTCCCAACCCAGGAATTGAACCCGGGTCTCCTGCATTGCAGGCAGATTCTTTACCGACTAAGCTATTAGGGAAGCCCATAAGCTATAAGGGACTGAGGATATTTCAGAGAATAAAAATCAGACAAAAATCCTTGTGTGGAGCTCCTATTCTAATGGAGAAAGACAGCGAAAGACAGACAGTGACATAAACATGAACTACATAATATGTTAGAAGATGGTAAGTGCTATGGAGAAACATAAGTATGTATAGGGGGAGAAAAAGAGAAAGGATTTGGGAGGACTGCTTGGGGAGGAGGGATGGCATGGTTAAGTGAAGCCCTATTGTTCAGTTGCTAAGTTGTATCTGACTCTTTACAACCCTATGGACTGCAGCCCACTAGGCCTCCCTGTCCCTCATTATCTCCTGGAGTTTGCACAAGTTCATGTCTGTTGAATCGGTGATACTATCCAACCATCTCATCCTCTGCTGCCCTCTTCTCCTTTTGCCTTCAATCCTTCCCAGCATCAGGGTCTTTTCCAGTGAATCATCTGTTTGTATCGGGTGGCCAAAGTATTGGAACTTCAGCTACAGCATTAGTCCTTCCATTGAGCATTCAGGGTTGATTTCTCTTAAGATTGACTGGTTTGATCTCCTTGCTATTCAAGGGGGTCTCAAGAATCTTCTCTTGCACCACAATTCAAAAGCATCAATTCTTAGGTATCTTCTTATATAAAAAGGTAATAAGTGAAGCCCTATTAAGAAAGTAATATTTGAGCAGAGAACTAAAGGAGATGAGGATGGATGATAAAGATATCTGGGGGAGGAGCGTTTCAGGAGGTGGGGACAGGTGGCACAGGGACTGTGAGGTGGGTTCCGCCTGGCTTGTTCACAGAAGAGCGAGGAGGCTGGGGAGGCTGCTGAGGGATGAAGGCGAGAGTGGTGGACACGAGGCCCATGAGGTCCAGAGACAGCAGATCAGGACCCTGCAGGCTGGTTGGGGCAGTTTGGCTCCTCTGAGAAAAATGGAGACCTTTTGGAGGATTTTGAGCAGAGGATGACATGATCTGGGTGTATGTTTTCATAGGATCAGTTTGACTTCCAAAGAGAAAACAGTGGGAAAACAGTTAGGAAGCTCTTGGGGTAATTGAGGTGAAAGAAACAGAAGTGCTTGGACAGAGGTGGCAGGGGAGTGGTAAGAACTGGGTGTGTTTTAAAGGTAGAGCCAACGCGATATGATTGGAAGTAGGGCTAAGGGAAAGAGGAGAATCAAGGATGACCCCAAGGTTTTCAGCCTGATCAAGTCGAACATGGTTGCTGTTAACTGAGGTGGGGAAGTCTGACTGAAGTGGTTAGGAAAGATCAGGAGCTCAGTTGAAACACATAGCTCAACAAAACCATGTTATATGTATATGTGTATATATATATATATGTATATATATATATTTTTTTTTTTTTTGGCTGAGGCATGTAGGACCTTAACTCCCCAACATGTTCAACAATAAAGAATTGAGTGAATAAATTATATCTCCATCTAATGGAATACTATGAAAATATAAAAATATTTTTCACATTTATTTATTACTTATCAATTTAACATATTAACTGAAAAAAGCTGATTATCAGATAATACTCATGGTACAACTCATGCATAGGAAAAATAAAATACATAAAATTTTAGTAGTAGTTTGGTGTGTTTTAATTTGTTTTCTATCTGCATTTAAAATTTTTTTGTGATTTTTGTGAATAAAAAGGGAAAGTACGTATTCTAATTATACTTTAGTAAGATTTATGTAAGTATAATTTGAAAATAACATACATGCATAGAGAAAGACTTGAAGAATATATATATCACAGGGTTAATGTATTTTATTAATATATAAATAACAGGGTCATAAATGATTTTTCATTTTCTTTTTTTTCTATATTCTTTATATTTTCTGAGTTTCAGAAATGACAGGTATTTCCAGGGCAATGTAAATGTATATATATACATTAAAAGGAAAAGTTTGCACATGGCCAGCTAGTAAACTTGCCCTGTAAAGTACTGTATCTTCATCTCAATGACTGTGTTTTGGGACTATGAGGCAGGCATAGGACCATGTATAGTAAGGGGAGAGGGAGACATTCTTTCCCATGTTTGGGGGAACTACCAAGTTACTAATTTTTTGGCAACAAGCCCTATTTCTGCTATGAAAGCACACAGAATCAGGAGGGGCAGGTGGAGAAAAACTTGGAAGACCTATTGACTCCAATTTGAATAGCCTTTAATTGTCTTTCAGATGAGTCTTACATAAGGAATTTAAAAATTACATCCATTTATTAAAATGGATGCAAATGTTACGTTCTACACACTATAAAATGTTAGGTTCCATGTCACTGAAAAATTCTCCCATTTCTCCATTGTCTTTGGAGATGATTTCTCTTTGCTGGATATCTCAAATTTCAACTTGATATACCTTATTATTTTTGCTCAACACTCTTCAATTTGAAAAAAAAAAATACAACTCATTCCAGGCAGAGAGACTTTAAAAACAACTTTACAGCAATTTTGTGGTATCCATTTTCAGATGCCAGCAGGCAGGACTGTATATCAAAATGTACTATCAGGTTCTAAGAAAGTGATAAAGATATGAATTGGTTGCCTAAATGAGATGATTGATTGATGTGATTTTGTCTTGTCATTTCAAGGGAGTGAAAAAAATAGACCCCAAATTGTACGAAAAATTTATCGGCCATAGATTTGGAGAAGAAGTGGTACATTGTATAGATCTTTGCTCCATGCTGAAGAAAAAGCAAAGTAATGGCTATTATCACTGTGAGTCTTCAATTGTAATTGGTGAGTGGCATTTAAAAATTATCTTTGGTTTTGATTTTTCAGCATCATTTTGTTTTGGCAATTGTTTATGTTGTATGTTTTTCTCAGTGACATATTTTCCTAAACATTATGTTTTGACAATAATACATTAAACATTTTGTGGAACATAGTTAGTATTTATATTTATCAGTCAAGATTTAAGTACCTATAGTTTTTATACTTCTGTGCTTTAAAATATAATCATCATGAAGTCTTGAAATGTTGATTCAACATTCATTTCAGTGTAATTTTATTTTGTGAATATGAAGAAAGCATTTTCATCAGTGAAGGCCTATATGATCACAGCCTTCTATGCCAGGTATTTTCATCTTTGCTGCTTTTAATTGGGAATAGACTATGCCAGGCCAGAAAGTTTCACTCTGAGAAGAAAAAGCATAGGTGGCCTGCAGAGACTGAAAACTTGTCTTTCAATTTCTTCCTTAAGAAAAATATGTTTTGAGGGGAGACCAAGATTCATGCATAAATGCTCTGTCATCTTATGAGGGAGATGGCTTGTGATGAGACAGATTCATACACGGTTATGTTTCCAAGTAGAGCATGTACACCAAAGGAAGAATGTGAAAAACCAGAACAGGGGTATTTCTCGTTTGCAATGTGGCTGTCTTTCAAAGGAACCTGATCTGTTGTGATTGAAATTTACTATTTCAAACTGGGCAATCTTCTTATAAAATTGTGAACTTCAAGACAACATCATTTGTATACTTTTTAAGTGATGTGAAAATGGAGAAGATAAAAACATGTATCTAAATATCTCAAGGATCTTCAACCAAGGTACTTTCTTGCCACCGTCAAAGTCAGCTTGAAGAAAACCTATGGAAATATACATCCTGAAAGAATCATTATACAGAAAGTATTTTAAAAATGTTCAAGAAGACAATTTTATTTCTAAATTCTCATCAGAGAAGCCTTTTTACCTTCCAAAGATCTTAGCCCTCTTAAACAGAAGATATTCAGTTTGTCATTTGAATTCTGTGTTCTGAAACATGTCAAATGCGTTTTAAGGAAGACTTTTTTTGTTTTCAGAACCTCTGTAAGAGAGCTGGCTTCCATCAAAGTTTTGATGCGGACCAAACATTTCTCTTTAGGTTCACTGTAAAAAGCAAATTTAAATCCTTCTTGCATAATACAGATTTTGGCTAGCTTTCCATATCTCCCCTGTAATTACGTTAGACCAACCTTGAAGGAGAACTCGGTGCTTCATTGCCTCTCCCACTCCTATTTTTTTTTAAAAAGAGCAATATGTAGATTTTACTGAAGGTATTGTGGGCCTGCATTATGCAGCTCACAGCATGGATCTCCAATATTGCCATTATACAGCTCTGTTCAGCTCACCCCAAATTACTATGCTCCACTCACTGAATTTTCTTTTACTGCTCTTTTCCAGCTTGGTTTCTAAAACTCCCCTTATCCTAGGCAATTTCTCTCTACTTTTTCTCTCAGGCTCTTTATCTCTCATCCTTTTCTAATTCAGAGTAATTTAGCTTCTTTCAAATTTCACCCATATGAATCATTAAGATTATTTAAAAAAGGTTTTTGCCTGTTACACATAATCTATATTCTCCTACCATTCTGAACATTAATGTCGGCATTGAAAATGATAATTATTTTATAATCATTAACTAATTTTAATACACACTAGAGTCTTATATTTGCTGTGGATAATTACTGATTTTCTTGATCTTACCCGAGTTTTACAGCAGAAAATATTGGGCAGGATTCAGAACTCTTTCTTTGTGGGTTTCATTTCTTGTTCAGATTCTTTTTTGTATTATCTTAAACAAATTTTTTTTTATTGGAGTATAGTTGATTTACAATGTTGTGTTAGTTTCAGGTGTGCAGTGAAGTGAATCAGTTATGCATATATATCTATATATCTCTGGCTTCCCTGGTGGCTCAGAGGTTAAAGCATCTGCCTGCAATGCGGGAGACCTGGGTTCGATCCCTGGGTTGGGAAGATCCCCTGGAGAAGGAAATGGCAACCCACTCCAGTATTCTTGCCTGGAGAATATATATCCACTCTTTCAGATTCTTTGCCCATTTCAGCCATTGCAGAGTATTGAGTAGAGTCCTCTGTGCTATATACAATGGCTTCTTATTAGTTACGTATTTTATATATAGTAGTGTGTATATGTCAGTCCCAATCTCCCAGTTTATCCCTCGCCCTCCCTTACCCTCTGGTAACCATTTGTAACTCTATTTCTGTTTTGTAGATAAGTTCATTTGTACAACTGTACCCTTTTTTTAAGATTCCACGTATAAATGATATCTGTCATGATATTTGTCTTTCTCTGTCTGACTTGCTTCATTCAGTTCGACAGTTTCTGGGTCCACCATGTTCCTGCAAGTGGCATTATTTCCTTCTCTTTTTTGTGGCTTAGTGATAATCCATTGTGTCTATGCTCTGCATCTTTATCTGTTCCTCTGTTGATGGACATTTGGGTTGCTTCTGTGTCCTGGCTTATGTAAATAGTGCTGTTGTGAACACTGGAGAGAGCATGTATCTTTTTGAATCATGGTTTTCTCCTGATACATGTCCAGGCATGGGATTGCAGGATCGTATGGTAGCTCTATTTTCAGTTTTTTAACGAGTCTCCATACCATTCTTCATAGTGGGTGTACCAGTTTACATTCCCACCATCAGTGTAGGAGGGTTCTCTTTTTTTCACAGCCTCTCCAGCATTTATTGTTTGTATAATAGATTTTTGATGATGACCATTCTTATCAGTGTGAAAGTCCCTCAGTCTTTTCTGACTCTTTGCAACCCCATGGACTGTAACCCACCAGACTCCTCTGTCCATGGAATTCTTCAGGCAAGAATGCTGGAGTGGGTTGCCATGCCCTCCTCCAGGGGATCTTCCCAACCCAGGGATCAAACCCAGGTCTCCCTTATCGCAGGTGGATTCTTTACCGTCTGAGCCACCAGGGAAGCCCTCCTGACCAGTGTAAGGTGCTATCTTATTTGTAGTTTTGGTCAAATAATTAGTGATGTTGAGCATCTTTTCATGTGCTTTTTAGCCATATGAGTGCTTTCTTTGGAGAAAGGTGTTTTTTAGATCTTCCACCCTTTTGTTCAGATTTATTTGGCTAACATTTGGTATGGTTGCTCTTTAATTTGATCCTAATTCAAATATAATGTCTGTTTCCTGAACCTTGAAACCAGTATTGTGTTGTATACAGAGAATGGGACAGATTTCATATGATCATAAGATGTGTTCAGAATTCTAGAGTAGAGTTTGGGTTTCAGGAACTCTGGGAACCTCCTGAAATTATTCATAAAACTGTATATATAGATACATGTGAATTTTGGGGGGTAGAGAATTTTTAGATTTGCATATTTCCTATCTTAAGTTGTTAATGGTGCATTCTTGGATAATACGGAATTTCAAATCACTGATCTTCTTTTCAGCTGTCTCAGTTATATTGTTTAGGATATTTTAAAAATACCAATGACTATATGCTTCATTTCCAAGATTTGCAGTTGATTTTTATCGTATTTTCCTGCTCGGCTCTTCTTATGGATGTAAGCACAGGGAACTCTACTTATCTCTTTGATGACCTTGAAAGCAGCTGCCTTTTGTCACCCCCTCACCCCCTCACTCTTGTTCTTCTTTTACAATTTGCTTAGCTCAGTCCCACTACCTCCGTGGTTCCTGACAGCATCTGAGTTTGGATCTCCTGGCAGCTGCTGCTGTTCCCTGGGCCTGCATTACGTTTCCATGCTGAGCATTTTCCTCTCCAACTTCTGACATTGTGCATCTTTATGTGGAGTCTTGGGGGGAAGTTTGGTAGGTTATGGAGGCAATAGTCATACATTCAGATGCAAGGAAAAAGGACTACTTTTTAATTCAACCAAATTCAAAAATTTGGTTGATAATATGCTTATTTAATATTGAGCTATAACTTCTTGCAAACCTAACTGCATTCATTAATCATTTAAAATACAGTTGTTGTTTTTTTTTTAAAGTGTAAAACCAGTCCTTCCTGGTGAATCCAGGAATGAAATATAGCTCAGATGTCCTAGGGTGGTGAAAGCTTTTCTCTGTGAGCTACTTACTAGAGTTGGGTGTATTAATTTTTCCCTGGCAGCTCTGTTCCATTTATATTTCCTTTGGGAAAGTAATTGACTAAATGACACCCTTTGGAAGATTGATGAGCAATTTAGTGCTTGCAAAGACTAGTTTACTTTCAGCTGTCAGATATTTCTCATAGGAGGAAGTGGAGAATTTGGAAAGGTCTAGAAGGCTTTTTTTTTTTTTTTCAGGCCTGTGTACTTCTTTATAACTTCGCAAGCAGAGGTGCAAATACGATTTTCTGAGAACCCCAGCTGTTTAATAATAATTACTCATCATTAATTTAATAAATGTTATCGAGTATGTACGATATATGTACTCCTCTTGGGTCTCACGAGATACAGAGAAGTATAAGACATAGTCCTTAAGAGTATACAGTGTCACTGGGGAGCGAAGACTACCTCTGAAAAATGGAGAGGGAGGAGGAGAAGTTGAATAGAGCTTCATCCATAACAATGATGGGTTTTGATAGGACACAGCAGAAGCAGCATATAACTTTAGCTTATAGGAGAGCTGGGGATGGGGAGTTTCAGGGCTTGGATAAATAGGATGAGATGGATAGTAGAGAAAGGACACTGTCCAGGATCAATAGGTACAGTTTACAGGGGAGAGAAGCAGTGCATTAGGAGGCAGGGCAGAGCAGGGGTGATATTAGTGATAATATTAAGTGGTAGGATGATAGTAATATTAATGATAGGAGGAACTTTGAGTTTATAGTCTAGTTAGCTGAGGAAGGTTTATGTGTTTGAGGAGCTAGTGAGGGAGCTGGGAAAGGAGATGGGCACAGTTGAATATACTAAGTCAGTGAATATGTATAAAGGAGACTGAGTAGATAGATGTGGGATAAAAAGAGGGTGGAGTTTAATACTCAACATAAGGACACAAGATTGGATCTTAAAGCTAAGCCCTTCAAAGAGTTCCGGACTGCAGAAGAGGCAGTGGGGGGCTTGGCTGAAGTAGAAGCAAGCAGGCCTGTGCAGATGTGGCGCTGAACGAGAAGAGTCACAGTCAGAGTCAGCACAGCTGAGTCAGCAGGATGTATCCAGTATCAAACCGGTCAGACTAACAAGACACCAGACTCAGATTTTATGGGCTGAAACACTAGGGAGAATTCTGGGTGAGTTGAGTCAATGAATTTATTCTATCCAGATGTCCCTGCTTTTTGAGAATCACTGTTAAAAGAGCTAGACAACTCAGGCCAATCTTGTCAGTCTTTAAAGGCTTGTCATGGTCCATCCAGTAATTCCCATTGGTCCTATGTAGGTGGTGGTTCAGCCAAACAAAAAACGACTTTTGGGGGTTATGTCCAAGGAAACCCTCAGATTTGACTTTGGTGTCCCAATCTTAAGTGCTCATTTACCATTTGTGGCCAAGGCAGAGCTCCAAAAGCTCTGGATCTTGCCCAGTTTGGTATGTAAGCATGGGGATCTTCGCTATGGAAGGTAATGTTGTCACTGTAATTGACCCACTGATTGACGGGTCAAGAGTGGGAGGGAAAAGGAAGTCAGCAGTTTTTCTTCCCTGGGTGAGAGGCATAGCTAGGACACCAATCTTTGAGCTTTCTAGAATCCTTAAATCTGAGCCTTTGTCATTTAAGTGATAAGTAATAGTTTCTAAAATGCTTAATTTGAAAGTGTTTATATTGCTAAAATGTAATACACCCACTTAAAGGTCTACTTAGTAGGTGGGGGTATTGGCAAAATATATTTGTTTAAATATCTGGGTTTTTTTCTCAGATCATTTATTTTTATTAGTAAAAATGTATTTCATTGTGCTTATCTTCTGAGTGATTTAATAGTCTAATAATTTGTAAAGTTATACTTTTGTTGAGCTTTAAACTCTTTTAAAATGATTTTTAGTTGACTTTAGTTCACAGATTGATCCATGGATCCCTGGCAGGCCCTGAGATACTTTTAGGGTCTGTGTGAGGGCAAAACTACTTTTATAATAATACTAAGATATTATTTGCCTTTTCTTTTGGGATTAAGGGTTACACTGATGATGCAAGAGCATTGGTGGGTAAAACTGTGGGTGACCAGTGTGAATCAAAGCAGTTGCAAAAAGAAAAAAGCCAATTTAACCTAAGAATGTTCTTGCTGAGTAGTAATAATTATTAATTGTATTTACTCTCTATCTTTGAGCATGTATCTTTTTAATATTTATGTAACAAAACTGAGAGGTGCTCATAAAGCACCTCCATATACTGAAGTGGGAGGTTGACTCAAGGGAAAGCACAGTGTGGTTGTTTAAGCTGCAAGCTAAGGTCGCCACTTCCCTTCATGGAACACCATTTTTTTCTTGAAAAAGGACCCCTTAGACATTTTTTGTTTCCACATTTGGGTATTTGGCAGCAATTTTCTTGAAAAGAAATAAACCTGTCACAGCAAAGAAAACTGATATCGTTTACCGCTAATAATAAAACTCAAGCTTTCAGACAATAGTAAGAATTTAAGAAAACTGGTCTATTACTGTGAGTAGACAGATGCCTAAACTTCCCCACTCTTTTTAACGGAAAATTTTATACAGAAAGAGAACAGAGTAGAATAAGGAACTCGATTTTCCCAGGTTGTTTTTACCTATCAAACTTTGTTTTTACTTTTTTGAGGTATAACTTATACTCAAAATTTGTACCTGTTTAAAGTGTGTAAGTTGATGAGTTTTTAACATATGTATGCACCTGTGAAACCATTATCATTATCAAGATACTGAAAATTTCCTTTCCCTCAGACGTTTACTTGCTCCTCTTTGTAATCCATACTTTCCTAGTAAGAGGATGTGATATTAATGAATTTTTTGATGTTATATAATGAAATATGTCAAAATATGGAGAATCTTTGTAACTCAGTGAATTTGTATTTTTAAAATGACTGACGCGTGTTGTTACAAAGACATGTGTGGATAAAAGATCCATTAATATTCAAGATAGACCAAAAGATTTGACTGTAAAGAGTATGAAAGTTTATTGATTCATTTTAAGATTCAACATTGCAATTAAGAAACTACAGCTTGTTGAGTTTCAGTGTAATAACAAAGAAGAATGTCCACAGTTATCTGAAAAGGTTGTTATTCTCCTGCCTTTTTCAAATATACTTCTCTGTGAGGCTGGATTTTTCTTATACTTCAAATGAAACAACATATTGCAACAGATTGAATGCAGAAACAGATATGAGGATAAATCTTTGATTAAGCCAGACATTAAAGAAAGTCACAAGAATGTAAAATAATGCCATTCATCTCACTATAAAATTTTAATTAAAAATATAGTTATTTTCACAAAACATTTGTGATAACATTATATATATAGTGAATTTATCGTTGATAATTTGAAAAGAATGAATACATTTAAAAATCTTTTAATTTCTAATGTAGTAAATATACCAAATAAACAAAAGCTCTTGGTAGGGAGAGATTGTAGATAAGTATTAACAGTGTAGCAGAGTCTTGAGGCCAAAACATTTAAGAACTTTTGCTTTAGTACATATATCCAAGAAAACTATGAAAATATTTATTCCTCAGACAACTCTCCAAGCTTAATTTTGATCAATATTTCCAACTATTTCTTTGAACAGATTAATTTTGATTAACAGGCTACTGTTATCAGATAATAGGGTACTCAGTTATCTCTCTATAAAATATAAACTGGTTAGATTCCTCTCTCCTTAATTTTTTTTTTCATCCCTTTTAGATTTCCATTTTAGCATCCTGTGGTTAAAAATGTGACAAGGAGAAAAATACCCAAGACTGACAATAGCGTATTGATATGAAGTGATATGTTAAAATCATATTATGTGAAATTTATATTCTATAGGAGTATAGGAATGCCTCTTTTGTGGTGGACAGGGCCAAAAATTTTGGTCTTGCTTTCTTTTGCACAGACTGACAGGGAAATGATTAAGAAAATTTCATCTCTACTTAGACTGTTTAAGGTGAATCTGTTTCAAGCATGTTAGAAGAAGGAGAAGTAAAAAGACAGTTGATCACATAGGGGAACTGCACCTTGTTTTTTCACTTGGAAACTTTAGCTGCTAGAAATTTTCCCTGTTCAAAATTATCATGTAATTTAATAAGAGCTGAGTGCAAAGTGCTTAACTATTTACTCTATGGCACATAAATTGTGTGACCATGTAATTTATCATCGAAATGGTACCTTTGGAAGTGTACTTGGCTGAGTTAGAAGAAAACCAAGTTATCCTGGTTTAACTGAGACTTCTGTCATCCTACCTAGATATCATAATGTTCTTGAAAAGCAGAATCTTTGACATGGTAGAACATTATATTTCAAATGCCAGTCTTATTCCTTTTTATAATCTAATAGTTCTCTTTTTACAGGTTTTCTTGATGAAACCTGTAAGAAAGTTTCCCTGATGAAACCTGTCTACTAAAAAGAAATTATTTGAAATTTCATTGTTAAGCCCAAATAAAAATGAAAGAGAACTAATAGTTGGAATTCCCAGCTTACTTTTTTACATCTGCTTGAATTAGAGGAAGTTGCAAGATAAGTAACTGAGCAAATTAATCTTAGTGATGGCTCACTGTATTTTAACAGGTATATCAGTTATTAATCTGATGCTAACACAAAGTGGCAGCTGTGAAGGGTGTTTTGAAAATCCAACCATCTGTTGGCCTGGTTTCAAACCTTATGATTTATATTAGATGCCTTGGGAATCTTACATATGAAAGGGGTAGTGCTATGTGATAAATTTAACTGACACATTAAACATCACTGTTAGAATGATATACTGATAATTTATGATATTTTATGATACATGTGTATAGCCTTTAAGTGTATTTTAGGAAACATGAAAGTAAATATTGAATTCCAGATAAAAAGAAAAATAAATGAATGAAATGATTAGAGGGCAGAGTCTGCAGTCAAAGGGAACCATTAAGATATAGGAAATTAATGTTAGGAAAGCCTTCTGATTGCCAAACATTATGGGTAACTGGCCCATCACATCACCTAATTGCCTGAGAACATTTTTTTTTTTTTTACCAAGCTAGTATATTAATGTTTTAAAAGTACTTAGCACAGTGCCTGACATAAAGTTATAAAAATGTTAGTTATTAAGATTAACAGCAGTAATAGTTATATTAGAATACTTATTGTAACAGTGTTTATTCCTGACATCAGAACACCCACTCGGATTATTATAAATTTGCTTTATTTCTAATGCTTTCCTTAAATTAGCATGGGATTAACACTGGTATCTTTCAAAAATAAAAATACTATCTATAAATAAAATGCATGTATATACACCCATGCATACACATACATGTGTTTATCCATCAGATACCTTTGTATGCATGCTCAGTCACTCAGTCCTGTCCAGCTTTTTGCCACCCCAAGGACTGCAGCCTGCCAGGCTCCTCTGTGCATGGAATTTCCCAGGCAAGAATACTGGAGGGTTGCCATTTCCTACTCTAGGGGATCTTCCTGACCCAAGAATCGAACCTGCGTCTCCTGTTTCCCGCATTGGCAGGCAGATTCTTTACCACTGAGCTGCAATATTTTATATTGCATATACATATTTATGTGTAATTTATGTATGTAAACACAATGGTAGAGATAGAAAATGGACTTTATTATTTTGGGGGCTATGAAAAAAACACAGTATAGTGTTATTTATGTTTTGTATAAAATACCTAAAGCAATAACTGTTGCTAACAGAAAGAACAGCATTTTGTCAGTTCATGAGCTGTGGCTCTATTTGATCATATATTGACTAAGGTATTCAGGGAAATGTTTTGTTTTGATTCTGGCTATGAGTAAAGGAAACTACATTTGATTATCACATGGTTCATACCAGGGAACCGTAGCTGCCAAATATATTTTCATTGCTAACAGCTCCCATAATAGCCAGAGCTTTTACTTAAGTCAGTCTTAACCTAATACACTTTAGAGAAAGAGAGTTCACAGTTGTGCCCCAACTATGCATTTCTAGCAAGAATTTAGTTTATAAGTATGGCATGAGTGAGTGAAAGTCACTCAGTCGTGTCTGACTCTTTGTGACCCCATGGACTGTACAGGCCATGGAATTCTTCAGGCCGGAATACTGGAGTGGATCACTGTTCCCTTCTTCAGGGGATCTTCCCACCCCAGGAACTGAACCCAGGTCTCCCGCATTGCAGGCATATTCTTTACCAGCTGAGCCACCAGGGAAGGCCTAAGTATGGCATTCGTTTATCTGTATAGGATAGGTGTTGAACAAAATCAGCATGCCACCCTTTATCGATGATGTACTTTTCAGGACTTTTTCTTTGCTCAGAATTATTTAGACCTTTTCAATCATTTTTCTAATTAAAAAACATATTTTTAAATTATTTTATTTTTGGCTGCACTGGGTCTTCATTGCTGTGAGTGGGCTTTCTCTAGTTGCGGTAAGCCAGGGCTGCTGTCTAGTTGCTGTGTGAGGGCTTCTCATTGTGGTGGCTTCTCTTGTTGAAGACCGTGGGCTCTAGAGCGCAGGGGCTTTAGTAGTTGCGGCACACGGGCTTAGTTGCCCCACAGCATGGGAAATCTTCCTGGATCAGGGATTGAACCCGTGTCCGCTGTATTGGCAGGGTACAGTGTGAACCTAACCTAGTGAAGTAGGTTACTTCATTGGGCCACCAGGGAAGTCCCACTTTTCTCATTTTAAACAGACCAAACAGTAGATACCACATTTCTATTAAAAGTTAAATATAAAACTCTAGAAGCCACAGGGGTTTGCCTGTTCTGAGTCCATTTTCTTCCCACCCTGGTTCCTGGTTGGCAGAGCCCTTCCTTCCCTGTGAGACAGTGAACTTCAGAGCACATGGGCTCCACTTTAGCCCTTCAGGTGATTGGCCCCATTCTTCTTGCCAGTGATTAGGAAGTGGCATGTGACCCAGTTCTGGTAAGTGAGGGCAAGTCTGCTTGGGATCCCAGCGAAAAGTTTTTTTGCTGATGCATAATTTGTTGGGAAGAGGACATCATTATTTTTAGCTGGAAATTGTTGAATATACATGTGACCCTGGACTTAGCAGCTTCTTAACCATAGGGACACTAGGGGACTTCACACCTGATATGCCGAGTATGGGAGACTGGAACATGACTCTTGATGATCTTCTTCTTTTTTAAATTTATTTTTAATTTGAGGATAATTGCTTTACAATGTTGTATTGGTTTCCGCCATACAGCAATGTGAGTCAGCCATAAGTATTCATATATCTCCTCCCTCTAGAACCTGCTTCCCAAACCCTCCTTGATGATCTTCTTAAGCCACAGAATTAACCAACCTAGAGCAACTCTACCTTAGATTATAGGGGGTAGTGACATTTAAAAAAATTCTTAACCATCTGAATCGAGTTTCTTGTTACTTGCAGCTGAATGCATCCTAACAGATATAATACATTTTGGATGTGAATTACAGAATGTATTAGCAGAAAATAGACTCAGTGTTTTATGTATATTTAAACACAGTTCTGATAGTTACTAAAACTTTATGGTTAAATCTATAAACAGAAAGAATACTGACATAGTGTACCAGATGAATGTCAGCCTAGGCCTTGGTGGATCATGACAGGTCCTGAGACCTGCCAAAACCAATCTTGATTTAACTGCATTTCATCTAGTATAAGAAAATTTTCTTTTCATTATCTTTTATCTTATCATTATCTTTTCATTATCTTCATATATATTCCTTATCATTCTTCTGTATTACTTTGTGTTATTAGAGGAAAAAAGAATTATTAATTATATCCTGAGTCATTAAAGCACCCCTTATTTGAAGTCTTCAGATGCTTTACATTGCAGGAAATGTGACTGACTGTTGTGCTGTCAGTGAATCAAGACAAACAGTGAACCACTTTCAGAGCTAAATATAGATTTGAGGATAGTCTATGTAAAGAATTAGGACCTGTGGGGAAAAAACCCAATAAGTTGAGAACTATAAAACCAAATTTTGTGTTGTTTACACTGTTAAACTACAAATAAACTCATTACTTATTGGTTAGCTTTTTGAAATATTTTTTTTTCTTCCCCTGAAGGATGTGTCTTTCTCTCTGAAAGGTGCATGGCATTAGAGGATTAAAGGCACTTGAATGAGAAAGCAGCCATATCGGATAATACAAATACTGGCCAGCAGATTAAGTGTATTCTCTGCTCCTTTTTCTTTTTTAAAATAGGTTTTAACATGCAAACATTCAACTTGCCTGTGAGTAAGTAACTCCTGTCAGCTTTTGTGAATTCATTGTTACTGCCTGCAAAGGACAGACTGTAAAATGCAGACCTCAAGAGTATCTGTCTAGAGTAGATGACTGTTACAGGCCTTTGTCCCCCTGGTGCTGCTTTGCCTTCATAAAACTGCCGACTAGGATTTTCACAACGTGAATTCTGGGCTTTCTCCTGCTCCCTTCATCGTGCCTATACATGCGGGCCTCCTGCCCTCCTTTGGCCCAGGCTTTCTCTCTCACCTACTCTGGCAGCACCCCCCGATTCAAGAGTTACCTTCACCCCAAGAGCTGATGTGATTATCATGTTAGCACATACTCAGTGCTTCATAAATAGTGCCTGGAATCAGATAGATTTGATAAACGGTGTAATATAAATTCAAGGTGTCTGTGTATAAACACATTATAACTTCTCAGCCTTCTCCCAGCCCTACTGCTGTCTGTTCTCTGAGCAGGGAAATAGATCATCCGCCCTAATTTATTCTCACCATTAAGGAAAAGGCTTCAACTACATCCACTGTTTAAGGTTGGGCCACATACTTAGAAAAGAACCGACTGAATGATAAGCATGGAGGAGGCATTGAAAACTGGCCCTCGGCAGGCATGCGTCAGCAGAGGTTGGGAAGGATGTTGCAATTGATAAGGAAGGACTCCTTGTGCAGCTCCGATTGTCTGCTTGCTTCCTCTTTTTTCCTAAATGCACATATGCTGTATAGGGTATGTTTTTCACATATATGAAAAAACACTTTCTCTTTCCAATTACATACTGAAATTGTAGAGCATATGGCAGTTTGAAATACCTATAACTTTCAGTTTTTGAGAAAAACTGCTAAAGCACTGTAGAGAGAAGTTAAAAAGTTTTTGTTAAAAATATGACTAAATAGGAATAATGGTAAAAAATAATTCTTGGCTTCCAAATTTCGGTGAGATCAAGGTTCTTTTACCTGGTAACTTAAAAGGACTTCACCAGTGAGATTTACAGATCATCCTTAAGGCTTTTCAGTTATAATTTTTCAGTCTTTTTCCCTTGCAGACAGATACTCATAAGAACAGGTTTCAAGCATCGATATATAATGTTGTAGTTTCAGAACCTTGCGCTTTGGGCACAGAATGACTACACAGATGTAGCATGATTGAAAAATGGGAGCACATCTGTATGATAGATATATGCTTACTGTGGATTGATTATTGAAAACTGAAATTGGGTTTTATGGGAACATAGAGAAACAAAACAGTATTAAGTCCATTCAGCTTTTTCAAGCCCAGGTTTGCTGTTTGTTTTTTTTGGTACCCTGATGTCAACATTAAAAATTGTGATATATTCCAAAACATCCCAATTTTCGTGAATTGTATTTCCATCAATTGTCAAGCCCTTTTGAACTTATGTACCTTTTCACTGAAATGGTGACATTTCTTAGCATAACAGTTTCCATAAGCGTGCTACCTATTTTATAAGGAAGTCTTCCTGAAGTGTGTCTTCTGTGCTTAAAGGCACATCTCCTAAGGCTTGGTTCCAGAATTTGGAGGGATAAAGCATTATTCCCCCTCTGTTTACACTTCAAGATTTTATGTTCTCTTTGTCTCCCTTCTTTTGAGTAAAGGAACATTTACTTTTTATTTTCTTTCTCATTTGTTTCTATAAGTTGTTAAACTCAGATTTCCTCTCTTAATGAATTGGAGGTCTCAGAAGAATTGGTCATTTCTACAGTTTTATAGAGTCAAAATATTACAGTGAGATTTTTTCTTCATCTTGAGTCAGACTTTTGTAACAAGGTTGCTCAGAAATCCACATATAAATGTTTTCAGTTATAGATAGGACATAAAGCCAAACAAGGACACAGAGAATAGAGTCTTTGGCCATAGTTAAGAATTATATTTTTCATTGGAGACAGTAACCAGAGCTGATATTTCAAAGTACATGAAGAAGACACAGCTGCCACCCCCTCATGCTTCTGGTTGTATTCTGGTGCTATTGTCACCATTCTAATAAAAATTCGAACAGCTATAGCTGATATGGGCAACTGTCTTCACCATGGTTGGTTTGTAGCCAGGCCTGTGAGAAAAGATAACATGAAAAGGTTATGTTTTTAAATTTATGAACATGAAATCATAGCAGATATTTTTTATCATTGACGTTAAGCTTCTTTTTTAAATCTAGTTATGGTAGATCTCTATATATTACTGAAAGGAGTCTGTTTAACCCCTTAATAAAACCCCACTAATATTTTGGGGGATCACTTGTGAATGGTCTGAGTTGCTCTTTTTTCCTGGAAGATGAATGCTTCCTGGGGTCATTCTGGTGCCCTGTGTTCTTCATTGCATCATTTCCCCAAGGCATGGCAGGCAGCAGGGCCAGGCTCCAGCTCCAATAAGGGATCTGTCTTTAGGTCCTTTGTTTTAAAATAGGATTATGTTACTCTTGCACCATTAATAAAAGGATTTGGTGACAAAACATAAGAAAACAAGGCATTTAAAACATATTGCCATAGAGCTTGGTTAAATAACTATTTTTCTGAACATTATTCTGAAATTGTAAGAGGTTTCATAAAGTGTTTGCATTGGCCAGAAAGTTTTTCCGTAAGATGTTATGTAAAATCCTGAATGAACTTTCTGGCCAACCCAATATATACCTGATACTACACACAAATTATATTAAATAACATGGAACTCTGCAATGAGATGCTCAGGGCTTATGCATCCAGACGGATTTAGTCCAGATCCTATTCTTGTCACATACTCTTGGGGAGAGTTTGGCCAAGTTACTGTTCTGAACTTTTTTTTCTGAAGTTTTTTCACCTGTGCAGTGGGGTTAGTATTAATAGTAGCTGCCTCAGAGCTGTGGTAAAGATGAAATGAGTGAGTAAATGTAGAGCACTTAACATGTGCCTGGCAGGTGTCCAGTAAGTGTTAGTGATTATTTTCATTTTTTAAAATTTATTTTTAATTGGAGGATAATTGCTTTACATTGTCGTGTTGGTTTCTGCCATACAGCAGTGCAAAGCAGCCACGTGTTAGTTGCTTAGTCATAGCTGACTCTTTGCAACCCCACGAACTGTAGCTTGCCAGACTCCTCTGTCCATAAGTGTACATATATCCCCTCCTTCTTGAACCTGCCCCCACTCCCCCCCACCCCTCTAGTTCGTCACAGAGCACCAAGCCGGGCTCACTGTGCTATACAGCAGCTTCCCACTAGCGGCCTCTTTTACACATGGTAATGTCTATATTTCAGTGCTCCTCTCCTAGTTCATCTCGCCCTCTCCTTCCCCACTGTGTCCACAGATCTGTCTACATCTGCGTCTCTGTTCCTGCCCTGCAAATAGGTTCATCAGTACCATTTTTCTATATTCTCTATATATGCATTAATATAAATATTTATTTTTCTCTTTCTGACTTACTTTATATGTCAAGCTCTAGGTTTGCCTACATCACTAGAACTGACTCAGATGTGTTCCTTTTCATGGCTGAGCAGTATTCCATTGTGTATATGTACCACAACGTCTTTATCCATTCATCTCTCAATGGGTATCTAGGTTGCTTCCACGTTCTGGCTATTGTAAATAGTGCTGCAGTGAACACTGGGGTACTTGTGTCTTTTTCGGTTAATGGTTTTCTCAGGGTGTATGCCCCATAGTTGGATTGCTTGGTCATATGGTAGTTTTACTCCTAGCTTTTTAAAGGAATCTCCATACTGTTTTCCATGGTGGCTGTATCAATTTACATTCCCACCAACAGTGCAAGAGGGTTCCCTTTTCTCCACATCCTATCCAGCTTTTATTGTAGATTTTTTGGTAATGGCCATTCTGACAGATATATCAGTTCAGTTCAGTTCAGTTCAGTCACTCAGTTGTGTCCGACTCTTTCCGACCCCATGAACCGCAGCACGCCAGGCCTCGCTGTCCATCACCAACTCCCGGAGTCCACCCAAACCCATGTCCGAATCGGTGATGCCATCCAATCATCTCATCCTCTGTCATCCCCTTCTTCTCCTGCCCTCAATCTTTCCCAGCATCAGGGTCTTGTCAAATGAGTCAGCTCTTCGCATCAGGTGGCCAAAGTATTGGAGTTTCAGCTTCAACGTCAGTCCTTCCAGTGAACACCCAGGACTGATCTCCTTTAGGATGGACTGGTTGTATCTCCTTGCAGTCCAAGGGACTCTCAAGAGTCTTCTCCAATACCACAATTCAAAAGCATCAGATATATGACACCTCATGTAGTTTTGGGGAGAAGGCAGTGGCACCCCACTCCAGTACTCTTGCCTCAAAAAGCCCATGGACGGAGGAGCCTGGTAGGCCACAGTCCATGGGGTCGCGAAGATTCGGACACGATTGAGGGACTTCACTTTCAGTTTTCACTTTCATGCATTGGAGAAGGAAATGGCAGCCCACTCCAGTGTTCTTGCCTGGAGAGTCCCAGGGACGGGGGAGCCTGGTGGGCTGCCGTCTATGGGATCGCACAGAGTCGGACACGACTGAAGCGACCTAGCAGCAGCAGCAGCATGTAGTTTTGATTTGCATTTCTCTAATAATGAACAGTGTTGAGCATCTTTTCATGTGTTTGTCATCTGTATGTCTGCTTTGGAGAAATGTCTGTTTAGGTTTTCTGCCCATTTTTTGATTGGGTTGTTTATTTCTTCTGATATTGAGCTGCATGAGCTGCTTGTATATTGTGGAGATTGACCCTCTGTCAGTTGCTCTGTTTGCCATTATTTTCTCCCATTTTGAGTGTTGTCTTTTCATCTTGTTTATGGTTTCCTTTGCTGTTAGCAATTATTTTAAATTTTGAATTACTACTTGATTCTTTTTGTGAGTAGGGAAGAGTGGGGTATGGCAGAAAGTGAAGAACTAGAGAGCCACTTGATGAAAGTTAAAGAGGAGAGTGAAAAAATTGGCTTAAAACTCAACATTCAGAAAACTAAGATCATGGCACCTGGTCCCATCCCTTCATGGCAAATAGATGGGGAAACAATGGAAACAGTGACAGACTTTATTTTGGGGGGCTCGAAAATCACTGCAGATGGTGACTGCAGCCATGAAATTAAAAGACACTTGTTCCTTGAAAGAAAACCTATGACCTACCTAGACAGCATATTAAAAGGCAGAGACATTATTTTTCCAACAAAGGTCCGTCTAGTCAAAGCTATGGTTTTTCCAGTAGTCATGTATGAATGTGAGAGCTGGACTATAAAGAAAGCTGAGTACCAAAGAATTAATGCTTTTGAACTGTGGTGTTGGAGAAGACTCTTGAGAGTCCCTTGGACAGCAAGGAGATCCAGTCCATCCTAAAGGAAATCAGTCCTGAATATTTATTGGAAGGACTGATGCTGAAGTTGAAACTCCAATACTTTGGCCACCTGATGTGAAGAACTGACTCATTGGAAAAGACCCTGATGCTGGGAAAGATTGAGGGCAGGAGGAGAAGGGGACAGTAGAGGATGAGATGATTAGATGGCATCACTGACTCAGTGGACATGAGTTTGAGTAAACTCCGGGAGTTGGTGATGGATAGGGAGGCCTGGTGTGCTGCAGTCCATGGGGTCGCAAAGAGTCAGACACTACAGAGTGAGTGAACTGAACTGAGGTGGGGCTTCCACCTTAAACTATTCAACAATTATATACCGTTGTATTCCCAAATAATTGGGTAAAATATGACTACTTTCTAGATCCTTCTGCATGATACGTATTCACATTTGGGAGGCGGACATGGAATGGCGGGGGAGGGGGGTAGTTCTATTTTTTGACCAGAATTTCTCATATATATGAAATAGTTTGTTTCCTAAATGAAAAAATCCAGACACATGAATTTCTTAGTTATTTTGAATTAAAAATTTATGTATACGAAAGCTCATGAAATCTATAGGAGTGAAATCACATTTAATTTTATGTTGAAGGAATCATCTTTATTGAAAAAACTCACAACTATGCAGTGTGGAAACCATTCTTGGAAATCCCGAGCTCAGTCAGTTCAGTCACTCAGTCATGTCCGACTCTTGAGACCCCATGGCCTGCAACACGCCAGGTTTCCCCGTCCATCACCAACTCCCGGAGCTTACTCAAACTCATGTCCATTATGTCAGTGATGCCATCCAACCATCTCATCGTCTGTCATCCCCTTCTTCCGCCTTCAATCTTTCCCCAGCATCAGGGTCTTTTCCAATGTGTCAGTTCTTCACGTCAGGTGGCCAAAGTTTTCGAGTTTCAGGTTGAGCATCAGTCCTTTCAATGAATATTCAGGACTGATTTCCTTTAGGATTGACTGATTGGAGCTAGAAGTAGCCACAAACCTACAGTGTGAAATTGTAGCCTTTTAGAACTGAGATAAACCTTAGTGACCTTGAGCACAGACTCCATCCCCTCTTTGAGGTTAAACGATATGCTAATTATTTGCGCACAGAGTCGGACGTGACTGAAGCGACTTAGCAGCAGCAGCAAGCCAGTTTTAAAATTCCTTTCTTGAGTTTTTCAATAGTTTTCTAATCTTTCATTATGCTTAGTTCACTTTTAATGCTTATGGGGGAAAAAAGCCTCTAACATTTTATAACTCCATCCTCCCCGACCCCTTTTGGATTTCAGGACATCCTGGGATACACACTGTTACTTAGCTAACAATATATTTTATAGGTTTCATGCTTAATTGTACGTTTTCAGTAGTAGTGCCAACAGGGACTAATTAATAAAGTCAAGTTGCTAGAGTTCATCACAGGACATTATCCCCTGGAGGTTGCATTGGAGTGAGGGGGCTATTTGCTTGAACGCGGCAGGTGTAAGCAGTAACTCAAGATGGCAGCTAGAGGGTGCCAGAATTGGGAGAGGCGGAGGTGAGATTGCTAGCTGGTGCTGGAAAGACTTGAGATGTTCAGTCTATTCTGTTCTCTCCCTCCTCCCAACCACCACCTACTCTGCAATAATAAATTAAAATTTTATAATGAGTTTACCAGATTTACAGATGAAGATACAAAACTCAGACAGAGAGATCAGTGTTTCAGAGCTGTTAATACCAGACGGATCTGAGATTCAGACCTCTGGCTTTTTATTTCTAAAGGTTCTATCCCTACACCAGTGCCAGGATTAGGTGATGCCAGGAGTTACTCATGTTCCTCAGTGAAGTGTGTTCACTGCAGATGTTTCTTTAACACACAAAGTAATGCTTAGGATTTAAATAATAGTTGTTTTTTTTTTTTTTCCTTCCAGACTGTATAACTCTTTTTCTTCAGATGAGTAGGAAAGTAGAGACACTGCATTCAAAACCAGGGAAATTTTCATCATCACCCACTGCCTTCTCCTTCCAGTGCCCGGTGAATGGGTGTGAGTGCCTAGCTGGAAAGTCGAGGAATAGAGTAAGAATTTGGGTGGTATTCCTGGCACCATGAGCAATCTTTCCTTCCCATAGTGTTGCAAGATAAAGCTCTTCCCTGTGCAAGATAACAGATTTGGCACAATTACATGAAATCTTTACATGAACGATTACATGAAATTCAGAATATATCGTGTCTGGAAATCAGCAGTTTTGCCATCCCTGAATTTGCTTAACCACCTTAACCACCTTGTGTTTTTATTCAGCAAAGATGCTATTATTGCTGATCTTTTTCTCAGTGATTTGGGGCATTTTCTGGACTACTGACATACTTTGATGCTCTAATTTAAAAAATTCATGGTATTGCTTTAATGCTTTAGTAGAGAAACACAGCAGTGTTTAAAAAAGCAGATATTTAAATGATAAAATCATTTATCTCCTCCTCCACTTCGCCATTTCTACCCTTCTTGCAGCTTGAAGTTCCTGGTACTCCAACTTGTGTTTTCTGTGTTCTGCAAAGTCAGGTGCCCTGTTTCTGAAACAAAGAAATAAAAATTTCCTGGGGATAAAAGAAAGCTCTTCCTCTTTAAGTAGCAGACAGAATATATAGTCCCCCCTCTCCCGCTTTGAATTTCCCTGTGTAATTACCGTATCTGTCTGCAGGAGAAAGGACTCCTTGTGGTTTGTTCTCCACTACCTTTCTTAAAGACATATCTGCAGAGCCGGGCAGCGCACGTGGCACTCATCTCAGGGCGAGAGCTCCCAGTTTTAGAGAATTAGGCGAGCGTAGGGCCGCTTCTTTCCCCGAAAGCCAGTCCCGCTTCCCCGAAAGCCAGCCCCGTATCAGCTGCGTGGGGCTGGGGCCCGGGGAGGTGGAGCCTGCCTGCTCCTAGCGGCTGCGAGTGCCCCCTCGTCGGAGAGCATCCCCGCCGCCGCTCTCGCTGCTCTTGTGCGGCTCCGAGGAGTGGAGGAGGCAGGGTGTGCTCGCGGACCGTGGGGTAAACTGCAGTTGCTCTTTGGGGAGCCCGGAGAGAACACCAGGCGGGAGAGAGAGCGCCAGTGCCATGGGCCAGCTCTGCTGCTTTCCTTTCTCAAGAGACGAGGAAAAAATCAGTAAGTGGGTTTTGCACTGTGCTGAATCCTAAGTGCTTGGCTATTTAGAGTGACTGTCTTCTTCTAGGGGTAGTGGTTTTTTTTTTTTCCTTATGGGAAACAGGAGAATAAGGAACTGTGATTTTTTATGTGTATTTCTTAAAAGGATGGGTAGGTGTATAGTTAATAATTAACTGTCAGAGTACGGTCACTCAATGAATAGGGCTGTGTTGAAGATCTAGAATTTCATCTTCCTTCTGTTGGTATTTTACAGCTTATTTTTATCACACTATCTAGAGTCTTAGTTTTGAGTTTCTCTGCATGTCACTGCGTGCAGTTCGACAAATTATACAGGCCAGACTTCATTTGTATTCTCTGAAATTGAGATGTTTTCAGAGCAGTGCTCAATAATAACATATAGAGAAGTAAAGCTGGCTCGGAAATGACATGTGTTATACATTTGCAGATATTTTCATGTGTCCTCTGCTTTGTTCTCCGTGGAGGGAATTTGGGTGTAACTGTAAGATCCCTCCAGAGGAGGGATGCCACTTTGACTTCTGCAAAAACCTTGCTGAATATTCTTAAACTAATGTCAGTCAGGTTCCACATCTGCTTATGGCCTAGAAAACAACTTAAAGTGATGACATTTGCACTGAAATGTTTTCCTCCCTGACTTAAATGTATTTACTTACATTTCAACTTTGTTAAAAACAGTACCCACATTGTAATTAACATCCCGAACAGATTTGTCTTACACTAGTTACCCCCAGGTATTGAATTTTTACTTCATTTTCAGTAAAAATGTTCACAGACGTGCTTATTAAAATTTGCAGCCACATTTCTCTTACATCAGTGCTTTATTGAAATTTAAATAGGTCAACAGAATCTCTCAATATCAGGTTCAGATACTCAAAAGATTCACATCTGGCTTTTATTTCCTGTTCCTCAGGAAACTAGCCAGAGACAGGTTTAAAAGTAATGAATACATATCTTATACCTATGCACTTGGGAAAATAAGCCAGGTTTTACCAGAACTCTCCTGGGAATGCTTTGGAATAAATGTTAGGAGACTTTGGAGTATTTGCTTATTAATAAGAATCCACAGCTGTGCTCTAGATTTTACTGGTGAAAATGATACTCTGTAGTATACAGTGGTCCTGAGCTGAAAAACTGACATGACTTTGTACAACAGAGTTGTTCATTTTCTAAGAATGAGCACTGATATTCATTTGGCACCATGAAACTTTCCAGATATTTGTCAGAATGTTCCATTTGTATAACTGAGGCTGTTGGTTGATTGATTCCTCGAGGTAGATCTGCATAGGAAAAACCTTGGTCTGGACAGATGTAGGGAGCCTTTCCCCACTTCCTAGTCCACTGCTCCAGGTTTTCCTAGAGTTTCTGCTTTCCTTGTGTTCTCTTTTCTCTTTTTCCCCTGTCTGTGAGCAGCCTTCTCTTTTCTAATCATAGAAGCCAGGCTTTACCTTGATGAGGAATTTGCTCTTTTCTTTCTCAACTGGGACCCTGGGAATGCAAAGTCTTTTGTTTTATGTACAGCACCTCTCAATATTGATCAACAGGAAGTACTCTGGGGGGCTTCCTTTCTCAACTTACAAACATTATATAAAGAAAATGAAGACAAGACACTGTGTCTGAAGCGAAGTTCAAGTCCCAAAGTGCAAATTATGGTTAGAGTCAAAGCATTTGTGCCCCCTCTCCTCTCATTCATGCCTACTGGCCCCTGGATCGTCCCCATTCTCTCCCCATTATTATTTCATCTGTCTTTGATTTTGACATTGCTTCACTCTTTTCTTCATGCTCTATTCACATAGTCCATCAGCTGTTGTCTGGTGTTGTGTTTAATTTCTTTGCTACAGGGTGGTCTAAAGAGAAGTTTCTCTGCCAGGCACTGCTATGCTGATGGTCTACCAATACTTACAAAGGGGACTTGTGAAAAAAGGCAGAGATATTCTTAGCTAGCATGCTTCAAGAAACATGTAAATTAGCACTAACATAAATATTCAGTTCATAAGTTGTGTTGATTGCATGTAAAAGAACCGATATTAGATGTTTGGGAGGGCCTGATCTTGCTACTGGATTGTGCAGTAAGCTTCTGGGTCTTTCTCATTTTTGTGAGCCCACCTAGTAGCCTTGTGAGCCTGCTCTGAGCCAAGTGAGGACCTCCAAGGAGCAGAGCACAAGAGTGCTTATGCCCACACCCTTCTAATTCCATTGTAAAGGGTGATGGCCCCAGAATGTAGCTTCTGAGAGCAGCTCGAATGAGGAATTAAATGAGTTTTTGGTAAATGTTTACATTTGTGGTTGTCGTTCCCAAAACACAGGCGAGTTGGAAAGCCCGTCCTCTATAGCCCTGCAGAGATACAGAAGGGAGGGACCCAGCTGGCCAAGTGGTAAGAGTCAAATGGTCCCTTTCCCCTCCTGCTGATGTTATATCCTGCCTTTGCCCTTGGCGGTGGTAGAGAGGAAGTATTCTCATCTCACTGATTTATTAGTGCTACTGATTTAATCAAGCAAACTGATTTAAAAAAAAAAATCAACTTGTGCAAGGGCAATGTTTGTGTGAAAAGTTAACTGTATGCACAGCCAGAAATCTTGATAACGGGGTGAGTAGTCAAATCTAGTAGAACTCATCATGGTTTATTTTTCAGTAAATGCAGCACAAAGCAGCTAGACCATTTTTGTTTAAAGCCCAGCAGTGGAACATTTTCTCAAACTGTATACTTTTTGGCCACAGTAGGTAGAATAGACCGACAATAAATGCATATTTCTTGGAAGATTAAGCTCTTTCTCTTGCTACACAGGACCATACTTACCATGAAACGTTTCTGCAGATGTTGTAGGATTCATCAGTGTTGTAAATAGTCTTTGATGAAGTCTTTGCTGAAATCTTTTATAGTACTTGTGTTCTTTGAATTTTACCTCATTGTCTCATAGTGAGCTTCCTGAAGGGGTTGTTCTTGAACAGGAATACTGGCTTATTGGCCCCTGCAGTTTGTCAGTCTCACTAAAAAACCTGAAAAGGAAGCTTTAATCACTATAAGAGATACCTCTATAGCTAATTCAGAAGGCATTTTACTTGCTCCTTTCCTGTTGCAAATTTTCCCATTTTGAAGTACATTTGCTTTATGTAGAATGAAACAGGTGAATGTCCATCCTGTGGTGATTTGTCAAAGGGACATGTATTAGCGGAGGATAGAGCAGCTGATGGTTGGGTGCACTGACAGCTCAGTTACTTTCTAGCCCTGACCTTCTAGGATGCTGAAAATAAGAGCATTAGTATGTACTTTAGGGCTCCCAGGTGGCTCAGTGGTAAAGAATCTGCTGGAGTAGGAAATGGCAACCCACTCCAATATTCTTGCCTGGCAGAAGAGCCTGGCAGGCTACAGTGCATGGGGTTGCTTAGAGTTGGACATGATTGAGCAACTAAGCACATACATGCATACATACACACACACACACACACACAGAATATGTATTTTAACAAGAAACATATCTTAATTTTATGTGTTTAAATAATACATAGACATTTTACTTTTATATATGAAATATGTTTCAATACAGTCATTCTGTGTTCAGTTCAGTTCAGTTCAGTTCAGTTGCTCAGTTGTGTCTGACTCTGCGACCCCATGGACTGCGGCATGCCAGGCTTCTCTGTCCATCACCAACTCCTGGAGCTTGCTGAAACTCAACTTGATTGAGTCAGTGATACCGTCTTTTCATTTCATCCTCTTTTGCCCCCTTCTCCTCCTGCGCTCACTCTTTCTCAGCATCAGGGTCTTTTCCAATGAGTCGGTTGTTCTCAAAACAGGTGACCAAAATATTGGAGCTTCAGGTCAATATCAGTCCTTCCAGTGAGTATTGAGGGTTGGTTTTCTTTAGGATGGACTGGTTTGATCTCCTTGCAGTCCAAGAGACTCTCAAGAGTCTTCTCTAACACCACAGTTCAAAAGCATCAATTCTTTGGTGCTCAGCTTTCTTTATGGTCCAACTCTCACATCCATACATGACTACTGGAAAAACCATAGCTTTGACTAGATGGACCTTTATTGGCAAAGTAATGCTGACAAATAGCTGAGTCTTTCTGTGTGGGGTGAGTTAAACAGATCATTTGTACTGTTTTATAAATATGAGTCAAATCTGAAGATAGTTTGTTTCTGATGATTTGGAATTTGATTATAGACCCAGTAAATACAATTCCTCTGTAATGAATGAGACCGTATGTACAACTGTAGTCACCTTAGATGTCAGCCTGGAAGACTCTGTTTTTATTTCCATCATGGCCAGGAAGGGAAGAAAGGGACTCGCAATTTCAGGCCTTTAATTGTTGAGCAGCCTTACGGCATTTATCTGTGTAGCTGCCCTTCCTCTGAGGGACTCCTTCCCCTTCTCTGTGGTGTCTGTCCATCATGACATTAGGCTTCCCTGCCCTGGGACATGTGCACACGTTCAAGGGACATGTGGTCCACGTAGAGTTGACCAGAGTCTTTTGTAAGAGCTGATCAAGGATCTGTCTTCCTTTTGGGTTGTGAGTGAAAGGGATGTAAGCACAAGATTGCTAGCTGATAGGGAGTTAGGGGGAATCTTCCTGGGAGTGAAGCACAGAAGAAAGAGGCCAGAGAAGGAGAGAGAAAAAGAGACAGTCCTGATGATATTGTTTGAGTCTCTGAGTTCAGCTGTGACTAAGACCTGTATTTTGTGAAGCAATAAATCCTTCCCCTCTTTTTCTGTTTAACTTGCTTGGGTTAAATTGTTATCACCTGCAACCAAAAGGCTTCAGATATGTTCTGGAAGATACTCAGTGTGTCTAAGAGTACATCCATTCTGGAACAAATATTTCTAAACCTAGCGAAGAAACCAAAAGTCTTTGATTTCTTCTGAACTTTCATGTTCCATTTTAGTGGCAATGAAATTTATGGGAGCTGTTAGAAAGAATAATTCAGTTCACTTCAACTGATAAATATTGTTGAACACATCGCATTTGGAAAGCTTTGAGCCAAGTGTTAGGAAGACACAATGATGATACATGATCCTTATTGTTGGAGGATTCCTTTTTAAATTCACTTGATTCTTTAAAAAGAGATGTGTTGGGTTCCAGTATTTATCATGCCTTGAAGGGAGAAAGTTGGGGATGAAAGATCATGATGCTTTCATTCTAACAAGCAAAGCCACACCCATTCATTTCAGGGAAGTTACCAGCCAAGTCCAGTGAAACTGAGTTAATTACCACCTAGGTAGAAGTTACCTCAAGCTCTTATCACAGGCAGTGGTTATAGCTTGACTCAGGCAATCACAGTTTCTACAACAGACATTTTAGCAAATACAGTTTTCCTTAACAAACATTTATAATGTCAAAGGTACAAGTTAGCAGACCTTGGAACTACAAAGCCAACCTTTCTGGTGTATAGTAATGTTGTTTGCCCTTAGCAAATAGTCATAGGCAAAAACTGAACTATATGATGAAAATATAAAGAATAAGTATAGTTTTAATTATATAATGAAAATACAAAGAATCAGTATAGTCTATGCCAACTAGGATATAAATAATATTAATTTTACAAAAGGCTGAGTCACAGATATTTGAAGCTTACAATTTTCTGTTTCTGCACACTAAGTTCCCCAAACTTATGACTTTAGTCAAGGACATTTGTTAACCTCAAACATGTATACATGAAAATTAGAGTGCTGGGAGAAAGTGGTGTAAACACAGGATGCTTTGAGTACATGGAGAGAGGGTTTCATATTCCCAAGAAAGAGCTCACCCAGTTGGTAAGAATCGGATGGCTTGTGGCTCAGACGGTAAAGCATCTGCCTACAATGCGGGAGACCCAGGTTCGATCCCTGGGTCGGGAAGTTCCCCTGGAGAAGGAAATGGCAACCCACTCCAGTATTCTTGCCTGGAAAATCCCATGGATGGAGGAGTCCAGTAGGCTACAGTCCATGAGGTCACAAAGAATCGGACACGACTGAGCGACTTCCCTTCTTCTACTTCTGCAGCAGCCTGTGTCCCCCTACCCCGACTCTGTGGTAAGATAGTTGGTGTTGGCATTTGCCATGTGAATTACACCAAGTTTCAGTTTGATATCTTACATCTGACTGTTAGAGCAAAAATAAAATTCACACTTTCTAAGCATTTAAAATATTCAGCTAAATTTAGCTGTGAAGCTTAGCTTTTGAAGAGTTTTGATTGATGTTTATGATAAGTAATAAACTGGCAAGTAGATGATCTGTTAATCTAACACTTTCTATCTAGATCTGTAGCAGTCAGACCTTATTTAGAATTCTGACAATCAGGATTGTGTCCTGAGGAGGCCAGGATGGCAAGGAGGCTGGAAACCACATCGTAAGAGGAAGGCTTACAGACTCCAGCTGCTTAGCTAGGATGGTCAATTAATTGTCTTATAATATTTGGAGGATTCTTTAATGTGGAAGGGAAAGAAGATATTCTCTATGCCTCCAGGGTGGTAGAATTAAGACAGTGAGTGTTCATTTTAACTCATTTTCTTCTGGTGATTTTAGGAGCCAAATGGTAAAGCTACATTAAACCCAGTAGTAGTCTAATTATATTTGCACAGCTCTTGTTTTAAATAATGAAAATACTGAAGTGAAGCCCTAAAGCAGAAAGAATTATAATCAGATTTTACCTTAATAATTTTTAATACGTTGCCTAACAGAAGATAATTTAAGGCAGAGTTTTCAGACTATTTTTAGCCATCACACTTTTTCTTTAAAGTGAAGTGAAGTGAAGTTGCTCAGTCGTGTCTGACTCTTTGCGACCCCACAGACTGTAGCTTACCAGGCTCCTCTGTCCATGGTATTTTCCAGACAAGAGTACTGGAGTGGATTGCCATTTCCTTCTCTAGAGGATCTTCCCGACCCAGGGATTGAACCCAGGTCTCCCGCATTGTAGGCAGATGCTTTACCATCTGAGCCACCAGGGAAGTCTTTCTTTAAATGGAAAACCAAAAGTTTTATGAAAAAAAAATGCCTCTTTATTAATTCATATTTTATAATGACTATTAATGCCTATTTTAAGTTAGTACCTTTAGGATCAACAAACTTGCTTTAAAATAGACAACTTTGTGTTCTTGTCTAGGTACACTGTCATCTTACCTAAGTATCACATAAAATACTGAATATTGAACTCCATAGTAATAGTGAGTGAAGAAGTGAAGTGAAGTGAAAGTCAGTCATGTCAGGCTCTTTGCAACCCCATGGACTGTACAGTCCATGGAATTCTCTAGGCCGGAATGCTGGAGTGGGTAGCTGTTCCCTTCTCCAGGAAATGTTCCCAACTCAGGGATCGAACCTAGGTTTCCCGCCTTGCAGGCAGATTCTTTACCAGCTGAGATACAAGGGAAGCCCAGTAATAGTGAGTATTTGGTATCAATAAGTCCTGGAGATAACAAGCCAAGGCATACTGTGTTTTGTATGATTGTCTTTATGAGTGAAATTTTTATGAAAGCATTTTGGCCAGATTTACATCAATTTTAAATTAATTTTCTATAATATGAGTATAGTGAATTTAAGATAAAAATTCATTGTGATGCTGTCGTATACCCACTACTGTATAACATACACTATACTTCAATACAAAATTAGATATGCAGATTTTTAGGTTTTATAAAGAAAACCTAAAAAGATATATAAAACTATATGAAATTTGAATAATAAATTTAAAAACATATCAAACAAATTGTTTTATGAGGAAACAAGTTCATGAAATATGCAGTTTTAATTTTTTTAAAAATCAGACTCCTAGCTGCTTTTGACTTTGTGCCTCTTGTCTTTGTCATTCATGACTTCAGTTCAGTTCAGTCGCTCGGTCGTGATCGACTCTTTGTGGCCCGATGAACCGCAGCACGCCAGGCCTCCCTGTCCATCACCAACTCCCGGAGTCCACCCAAACCCATGTCCATTGAGTCAGTGATGCCATCCAACCATCTCATCCTCTGTCGTCCCCTTCTCCTCCTGCCCTCAATCTTTCCAGCATCAGGGTCTTTTCCAATGAGTCAGCTCTTTGCGTCAGGTGGCCAAAGTATTGGAGTTTCAGCTTCAACATTATTCCTCCCAATGAACACCCAGGACGGATATCCTTTAGGATAGACTGGTTGGATCTCAACAAGGGACTCTCAAGAGTCTTCTCCAACACCACAGTTCAAAAGCATCAGTTCTTCAGTGCTCAGCTTTCTTTGTAGTCCAACTCTCACATCCATACATGACCGCTAGAAAAACCATAGCCTTGACTAGATGGACTTTTGCTGACAAAGTGATGTCTCTGCTTTTTAATATGCTGTCTAGGTTGGTCATAACTTTCCTTCCCAAGAGTAAGTGTCTTTTAATTTCATGGCTGCAGTCACCACCTGTAGTGATTTTGGAGCTCAGAAAAATAAAGTCATCCACTGTTTCCCCATCTATTTGCCATGAAGTGATGGGACTAGATGCCATGATCTTCATTTTCTGAATGTTGAGCTTTAAGCCAACTTTTTCATGACTTAGGCCTCTGTAAATACTACATTGTTTGTGTCAGGTAGGATCCAGTCAAGAAAATAGGAATTATACCAATTATTTTAGCAGAGTATTTAACCCAGGGAATTAGTTAAACATGTTTTGAAGGAACTTTTTAAAAAAAACCAGATTTGGTTACAGTAATTCAGACTAATTGTTAATAAGATATTTCTAAGGAAGACCCTCACCCAGATCAATTTAACTTAAAAACAGCAAGTTATTTTAGACTAACTTACAGTTTATGGAAATGCTTTAAAAATAATATGTTCTGTTGAAGTTTGTTAAGTATGTATTCTGCGGTCTTTACCGTGATTTTTTTTTGGTGTGTATTTCTTTTCCCTGAAGTTTTATTGAGATAAAATTGACATAATTTTGGCATATTTCTTTTAACCAGGATTTGAAATTTAAAAAAAATTTATTGGAGCATGGTTGATATACAGTGCTGTGTTAATTTCAGGTGTACAGCAAAGTATATCAGTTATACATATACATATGCCCACTCTTTTTTAAGGTTCTTTTCGTTTACAGGCAAATACAGAGTATTGAGTAGAGTTCCCTGTGCTATATAGTAGATTCTTGTTAGTTATCTGTTTTATATGTAGTGTTATGAATATGTCAGTCTCAATCTCCCAATTTATCCTGCCCCTGGTAACCATACATTTGTTTTCTATATCTGTGATTCTCCTTCTGTTTTTTTTTTTAAAGGCTTTTCTCACATAGACTTATTTGAAATTAATGTTCACAGTCAGTACAGATATAGGGGCAGGTTAGTGAATTAGGTGAGAGTTAAACCTTCAGGCAGGTGGGCGTGAGTGTTTGGGAGTGATCAGCTGTGCTCTCATGACTTTGGGGATTAAGGAGAACCAAAGGCTCAGATGCCAGGAGACAAGGCAGTCAGTAAACTGTTCAAAAATCTGAGGAATTCTTTCAGGGGTCTGGGAACCAGTCAGTCAGAGCAGAGATAGAGAAGGGCAGCAAAGAAAGTCAAGGCGGTGAGAGGCTGGATGCTGGGAAGTCACATGCTGCTGTGCTTAGTTGCTTGGTTGTGTCCGACTCTTTGCTCCCCCACAGATTGCAGCCCGCCAGGCTCCTCCGTCCATGGGGATTCTCCAGGCAAGAATACTGGAGTGGGTTGCAACGCCCTCCTCCAGGGGATCTTCTCAGCCCAGGGATTGAACCCAGTTCTCCTGCATTGCAGGTGGATTTTTTACTGGCTGCGCCACCAGGGAAACCCAAGAATAATGGAGTGGGTAGCCTATCCCTTTTCCAGGGATCTTCCTGACCCAGGAATAGAACCGGGGTCTCCTGCATTCCAGGTGGATTCTTTACCAGCTGAGCTACCCAGGATGTCGCATATCTGAAGGTACTTTATGCCATAAAACATAGATTGCAGCGTCTCTGATATGTACAATGCCCTCTAGGGTCATGTAGCTTACAACCTGTATCTTCCCTGAGATTTCATATATGGGAATTAGAAGAGGAAATCTTATTCTACTGGAATGCTGAAGAATGCTCCCCAGAGCTGACAGAAGTCCTATCCCCACTGAGTAAAGCCTGAGAAGGTGAGGACACAGAGGTTGTCTGAAGCCACTGCCCCCACCAGCAAGCAAAGCCTGAGGGCGTGAGAATGCAGAAGCTGCAAGAAGAGATGGAGAGACAGAAGGCTGACAATGTCTCTAAGTCAGTCTCAAGGTCAGCTCTCCACCTTTCTTATTTGCATATGTGACCCAGCAAATTTTCCCTTTTAATGAAAAAAGGATAAATTTGCGTTCATGAATGGGATACATGGCAGTGGCCGTGGCTTCAGGCAACCTCTGTGTCCTCACCTTCTCAGGTTTTTCTCAGTGGGGATAGGACTTCTGTCAGCTCTGGGGAGCATTTTTCAGCATTCCAGTAGAATAAGTTCTCTTCTATTTTTCATATATAAAATCTAAGGGAAGATACAGGTGGTAAGCTACACGATCCTAGAGGGCATTGAACATATCAGAGATGTTGTAATTTATGTATTACGGCATAAGGTACCTTTGTATACTAAAAAAAAAGTATCTTAAGAACAATTTTTGAAAGCTAGAAGTGAAGTATGTTGAGGAAGATACTTAAAAAAAAAGTATGCATGTATCATGTGCTCCAGAGGTAGCCCTGGTAGACCAGCAATCCCACTGGAGCCATGGAGAATGTGAGATGGGCAGTTAGTTGAAGGGGCGAAGTAAACGGGATGCTCTTCCCAGAAAGGCTGGAGGAATAGGTGAGGAAGAGGTTGGGGGAGTGGATGTGGCCTGAGCCCTGTGGGAGTGGGCAGCAGTGGAGCAGTCACGCTGATCCTTAAAGGAACCCTGATTTGCTCTTTCTCCTCTCGACAAGAGGAACTACTGTGTTTCTGCTTTCACCGAATCTCAGGAAGCTCAAGTCCGTTTCATGGCTCTCATGATCTGCCTTTCTGTGGTCTGTGTTTCCTTCTGTTCTTTACTTGCTACTGTGATTTATGTGTTTTCTTCATCCTGATTTTTATTTTTTACTTATAGTGTACCTTTTACTGTAATCTTTTTTTTTTTTTTTTGCCATTAATTATCTCAAGTCTTTTGAGTATTAGACAATGAATGGATGGAAAGAAGCACTGTGACTGAAAGTACCTGGTTGCTACCAGGAAGATGAGAATAAAGCTGAGACTACTGAGGATTGTGACATTTACCACATGTGCATAACACATGTTCTGATGTTGATATGTTCCTGGGAAGTTGTCTATATACGCTAAACTTGATGTGATTATTTTTATCCATTGTGATTTTAAAGTACAGAAAAATCGCTGCTTTCAATGCTTCCCTTTTAATTTGGTGCATGTAGAAACATAAGTAGTTGCTGGAAACACAAAAGCACCACTCTTAGAATTGAAAGAGGGCAGTCTTTCCCTTCTCCAGGGCATCTTCCCAACCCAGGGATTGAAGCCAGGTCTACCACATTGCAGGCAGATTCTTTACCAGCTGAGCCACAAGGGAAGTCCAGGAATACTGGAGTGGGTAGTCTATCCCTTCTCCATTCATCTTCCCAACTCAGGAATTGAACCAGGGTCTCCTGCACTGCAGGTGGATTCTTTACCAAACTGGGCTATCAGGGAAGCCCTAATAGCTTAATAGAAACTTAAAACCATCTGTATCTTCTGTTTCAGTTATTGTCTGTTTATATGTCTGCTTGAAGGCTTTTTATCAGACTCAGGAGCAGTAGCCCTTCTCTTTACCTAAGGAGGAACATTATTTAGTTGCAAAAGAATATGAATGTAAGCTATATAGAGCAATGCATACCTTACTTATTTGCAGTCATTCCAATTGTATAAAGTGAATAGGTTGCTCATATCATATTTGTTTATAGGGCCCTAAGCAGGGTGCTCATAAACAAATAGCCTTATAGCCTGATAAACTGAAAGAGGGTTGCAGTATTTATTTCATTTAAATCAAAACTATAATTGTAGCTAATTTTATTGAATACTGTAAGGGGAGCACTGTGCTAAGGGGAGCACTGTGCTAAGTGCTTTGTGTTATTATCTCATTTAATTTTCATAGCCCTTTATTCTCGTACAGCTCTACTGTTATTCCTGGTTTATAAATACAGAAAATGACCCTTAGAGGGGTTAAACAAGTTTCACAGGGATACAGAGCTAGTGAATGGGGAAGTGAGAATTCCAGTCCAGGTATTCTGACCCTATAACTAAAAAGGAAGCATTCTAAGTATTTTCTGGCTGGAAGTCTCACTTTTAGAGCTAAAAATACCATAGAACACATCATAGGAATAATTTTAGTTGCCAGACAGGGGGACTTCCCTGGTGGCTCAGACAGTAAAGAATTTGCAACATGAGAGACCCAGGTTTGATCCCTGGGTCGAGAAGATCCCCGGAGAAGGGAATGGTTACCCATACCACTATTCTTGCCTGGAGAATCCCATGCACAGAGGAGCCTGGTGGTCTACAGTCCATAGGGTCACAAAGAGTAGGACATGACTGAGCGACTAACACTTTCACTTTCAGAGATAAAGAAGCATGGAGGTATAATGGCAGAAGTGTGGTTTGAGTCACAACCCTGTCATTCTTGAGTTGTGTAGACTTGGGCAAGTCTCATGGTTTTTCTGATCCTTTGTGTTCAGGGTGGGGGTAAAATAGCAATAACAATAGTAAGCTTTAGATTTAAATGTGTGAGGAAAAAAGCCAGGCACATAACAGGCAATTAATGTTAGGTTTTTATTATTATTATTAAAAGGATTCGTAAATACAGTTATTACAGCCAGAGTTATATGCTGTGTGTCATGGAAACATAAGTATGCAGAGTCTCAGGACTCATTATACAGGACTTTACTAGGCCTTAGAAGAAGCTGGTGATGCAGGAACTTGGCTCTTCAGCCTCTAAACTCCTGGGAGGAGACTCTAAGCAGTGGTGGTGGGGGCAGCTCTGGTTTCATCCTCAGAGAGGAATGGTGATGTCGTGGAGATCATCTCTGATCTCCTTCTGCTAAGCATCTTTTCGGTGCCCGGTTTCCCCAGGAACATCAAGCTTGCCTTTGTGGGAGCTGGAGAGGGAGTCCAGTGTGGTAGTGACTGTCTTTTGTCCACCCCTGTACCACGTGTATCTTTCTACCCAGTTCCTAAAATTCCTTTGACTAGGAGCAGTTCTTCCCCATTTAGACACCAAGAGCTTGAGAGGCAAACCTCCACCGCTGGAAGAAATGAATTTACCATTACAGACCAGCAGTGATTACTCAACAAGTTCACCTGCTCATTTAACTTCCTATAGAATCAATTTACACAGGCAGAGAACTTGATGAGTAGTAGATATCACCAAAGAGAACTTTAAAAAAATCATTTGATTTTTGTCTTTTTGGAAGCCTCTAGTAAATTCATAGTCTTAGGTCACTGAGAGAAGAAAAGTGTATCCTTGATTACCTTTAGGATATACTTTTATATTTACTTTTCTCAACCATTATTTCTGAAGCTGAAGCAATCAATTTATGAGTTCACTGAGCTTCATTTTTTAAAATATAACAAGACCATGCGTAATGAACAGTTGGCCGCACAGGCGAGGGCTGTGGGGCTCAGATGAGCGGGGTGGTTAGAATTGTAATGGTGGGGTTGGGGAGCAGTGACAATGCCTTTGGCGCCCCACACCTCTCTGTAGGCCCACTCTGTCCCCCTCAGAGCCTCTCTGAAGGTGTGTGGGGACAGCAGAGCAGAATGACTTGCCCCATTTTACAGTGGGGGAACAGCTCTTTTTGCTCAGGACTCAGTATTTGAATGTGTGCTCTATTCCTTTGTTTTTATTGTATGCCCAGAGGAATGGCCAAGGATGACCGTAAATTGTCAGGTTTCTCTTGATTTTGTTTTAACGGTCAACCATCTCATCTTTATGTTTTGTTTAGCCTGGAAATGCTCTGTTTGACCCAGCAGCATTGCTGGAATAATAGCCATTAGACTCAGTCCACAGTTTTTCTCAGAGCTTACAAGCCAAATATATCATCCTGTACATCTGGATTTCCTCAGTCAGACTTTGAAAATTAGGTTTAGGGAGCCATGACAGAAAGATAACAGAAGCAGTTTACACTACCTTCTGTGTTGGCTAGTTGAATCATTAGATGGAAGATTTTTTAGCATGAAACACACTCTACATGATCATACCGAAAGCATTTGCTTTAAGATTGTGCAGTTAGCTGAGTTAAACAGAGCTAGGTTTTGAATCCTTTTAAAGGATTGAGTTGATTTCTTTCAACTTGTGTATGATATTTTAAGTATTTATGGTGCTCTTAAGACTTCCCTGGTGGCATTAGTGGTGAAGAACCCACCTGCCAATGCAGGAGACAGTGCAGGGTTCATTAGATCCCTGGGTCAGGAAGATCCCTGGGAGGAGGAAATGTCAACCCACTCCAGTATTCCTGCTTGGAGAATCCCATGGACAGAGGAGTCTGGCAGGCTACAGTCCATAGGGTTGTAAAGAGTCAGACACGAGTTGAAGCAACTTAGCACGCATGCTGCTCTTGATCATATTGTGGTTAAGCTTAGGTTTTGTCCCTCTCACTAAGCTTAACAACTGGTTATTTGCATCAAGCCTAAAACAGAATGAAGCAAAATCACTGGTTAGTGGCATAGCTGATGTTTTCCTATAAAATAATAGAGATGTTCTGAGACCCAAGCTTACATTTTGAAGCATTAGCGGGGTTGTTAAAATCTGATTTTCTTTACCATTATACCTCATGGGTTAAAATAAGCAATTCCTTGAAGACCAGCCATAGTAAGTTCTGTGTATGTCAGAAATGAGAAGTATAATTTGATCATAGTAGATACTCTAGAAACAAGAGATGAGCAGATTCCACAGCATGCCCTGCAGGAGCCTCCGTGGTCCCTCCCGCACATATTTTCAGCCTCATCCTTCTTCATCTCTGTCTCCTCCTCTGTCACCACCTACAAGACCGCGTTCTGAAGTTTCCCTTATTTATTAACACATAACTTCTACTTCTACTCAGTTGCAGGTTTCCTGAAGACAGGGTCCATGCCGGATTCATTTCCGTATTCATCGTAACACTGCTTATCACAGATAGAGGGTACTCAATGACTCTGTGGCCGGAAGGATGAAAGGAATCAAAGAGGAGAGCAAGGGGGAAAGAAGGAAGGAAGATGGAAGGAAGGGATTACCCTGCATTCATCAACATCCATTGTTGTTGTTTCGTTGCTAAGCTGTGTCTGACTCCTTTGCACTTCCATGGACTGTAGCCTGTCAGGCTCCTCTGTCCATGGAATTTTCCAGGCAAGAATACTGGAGTGGGTTGCCATTTCTTTTTGCAGGGGATCTTGCCAACCAAGGGATTGAACCCATGTCTTCTGAATTGGCAGGCCGATTCTTTACCGCTGAGCCACCAGTAAAGCCCCCAAATCCATTATTTAGTCTAAAAGTTAAAAAAAAAAATTAAAAATTTCAATCTGCTAGCAAAACCTTCTGAAACTTTGCTTTCCAGTCAACCAGTTATTAAATGATACAGTATTTCTCATACATATACCTTCATTTCTCCAGGATGAGGCTGCATCAGGGAGTTTTGGAGAATCTGCTGGGGGCTGGGTGTCGCGTATCAACTCATCTTTCTGATTTCAAGTGGGAGCTGTGGGTTGCCATCACTTCTACATGGTTTTGGTAGGCATTTTATCTAGCTCTTGTATCTCCATGTTCTTGCTTGTAATAATAGAAGAACAGCACTTGTTTTACCTCATGAGATTTCTTTGAGGACCAAATAAAAGAATGTTCCAGAAAGCACTTTGGAAAGGGTGAAGTGTTACCTAAACAGATGGAAGGATATATTCCTGCTATTGCTGTTAGTGACCTGGTACCTTGGGGTTTTTCCCAGCCTGTGGAAGTTCTTGATCTGGGTGTGTCCTTATTGCTTATAAAAGAGGTGAAGTGATATCTACAGTTATGATTTATTTCACCAATTAGATTGATGGCAACATTTATGGTGCTGATTACATTGGTGAATATTACCTTCAAAACAGGAAAGTGACCTTTATTTCTGCTTGAATCTGCCACTACCATGGAAGATCAGTCTAGGAAAGAAAAGTATAGTTTATCATGGGCAGATGTATTGGTCAAACACATGAAAATTAATTCTAGTTAGTCATACCTTTAAATTTTATGTGGTATAGTTGCTCAGTCGTGTCCGACTCTTTGTGACCCCACGGATTGTAGCCCACCAGACTCCTCTGTACATGGAATTCTCCAGGCAAGAATACTTGAGTGGGTTGCCATTCCCTTCTCCAGGGGATCTGCCCAACCTAGGGTTCAAACCTGTATCTCTTGCATTGCAGGTAGATTCCTTACCCTCTGAGCCTCCAGGGAAGCCCTCAATAAAAGAATGAATAACATAAACGTAATAATTTTAAGATTCAAAGCAGTGCTCATTTTCTAGCCTTCTTGTCTCTCTGCCAGATAAGAGCATGATTATTTGAAAATTTATGCTCTGTACATGTCTGAAACATGTTCATTTCTTCTTTGCCGTGAGAATCACTTCCAGTGATAGCCAAAGAAGTTGAGACTTCTTTGCACCGGGGCTTGGTTTTGGAAGGTCTACTTCTTTATCACTGCTCAAACTGCACTCCGCAATCATCTTTGTACAAATGACATAGAATGGTGCTGAGCAGACCATCAGGGGGTACAGGGAACTCTTTATATTTCCACCTGAGCAAATACAGGAATCAAAATTCAGGAGGAAACAACCACAGTTTCTATTTAATAGAGAGCAATTTGTGATACGGAACAGCAGATAGACACCTACAGACAACACAAGGCAAAACAAGTGAGCGAAACAAACCACCGAGAGCAGAGTGCCCCTTGGAAATAGATTTCAACAGCAGAGTGATGATAATCACCTGTCAATCAAGTACTGGGTAGCAATTTAGTTTGCAGGCTTTGAACATATTGGTGCAAATGATATGTGTCTGATACACTGAAGAGGAGAATGAGAATGATTTGGGTTTATTCATGCTCAGAAACTACCCCAGTTTCTTTCTCTGGAAATTATTTTCAAATTTTGATATTGAGCACTAGAGAAAAAAACATGATTCAGAAAGAGAGCACCTGAGACTCTGAAGCCTGCCGCTGGGAGAGAGCACAGATATCATAGTTGAGATGTGACTCTTAGAGAGAAGAGCTGAGGGAGTCATGCTTATTACTCACTTCATGCTAAATGCAAAGAGAGGCAGGGCGCCAGTCCATTCAGCGAGTTCACATGTTGAATAAACCCCTCAATAGTCCCTCATCTTGGGGAGGAAGTTGTTCTCATTAGTATTTTATTAATTGAGGTAGAATTTGCATACAGAAAAATTCACTTTTTTGTGTGTATAGTTCTATGAGTTTTAATCAACACATAGGGTCATATAACCACCACCACAGTCAACAGTGGGAAGAGTTGCATTACCCTTTATATGTTCTTGGGCACCTTTGTAACTCCTGTCCTCATCCCTAGTCCCTGGAAACCACTGGTCTGTTTCAGTACTGATAGTTTTCCCTTTCTCAGCATGTCATAAAGATGAGATCAAGCCATCTGCAGCCTTTCGACTCTGGCCTCTTTCACTTAGCATTAATGCACCCTAGCTTCATCTGTGCTGGGGCACGTATCAGTATCCATTCCTTTGTTTTGCTGAGTACTAGTCCATTGGGTGGAGACACCACAGCTTATTGATCCATTCACCAGTTGAAGGTATTTCATTTGTTTCTAGTTTGGGGCATTTGTGAATTAGGCTACTGTAAACAGTCATGTAGATTTTCATGTGAGCATAAGCTTTCACATCACTTTTTTTCAATTCTAGTGAAGAATGAGATTGCAGGGTTGCATGGTAAGAGTATGGCCAACTTTCTTTTTTTTTTTAATTTTATTTTTACTTTATTTTACTTTACAATACTGTATTGGTTTTGCCATACATTGACGTGAATCCACCACGGGTGTGTACGAGCTCCTAATCCTGAATCCCCCTCCCACCTCCCACCTCATATCATCTCTCTGGATCATCCCCATGCACCAGCCCCAAGCATCCTGTATCCTATATCGAACATAGACTGGCACTTCGTTTCTTACATGATAGTATACACGTTTCAATGCCATTCTCCCAAATCATCCCACCCTCTCCCTCTCCCTCAGAGTCCAAAAGTCCGTTCTATATATCTGTGTCTCTTTTGCTGTCTCGCATACAGGGTCATCATTACCATCTTTCTAAATTCCATATATATGTGTCAGTATACTGTACTAGTGTTTTTCTTTCTGGCTTACTTCACTCTGTATAATTGGCTCCAGTTTCATCCATCTCATTAGAACTGATTCAAATGTATTCTTTTTAATGGCTGAATAATACTCCATTGTGTATATGTACCACAGCTTTCTTATCCACAGCTTTCTGCTGATGGACATCTAGGTTGTTTCCATGTCCTGGCTATTATAAACAGTGCTGCAGTGAACATTGGGGTACATGTGTCTCTTTCAATTCTGGTTTCCTCAGTGTGTATGCCCAGCAGTGGGATTGCTGGGTCATAAGGCAGCTCTATTTGTAATTTTTTAAGGAATCTCCACACTGTTCTCCATAGTGGCTGTACTGGTTTGCCAACTTTCATAAGATAAACTTTTATGTGAAATTTCCAAAGTTTTTACAAGCCAACTATGCCATTTTTGCATTCCCACTAGCAACAGGAGTTCCACTTGCTTCAAATCCTTACCAACACTTGATATTGTTTATCTTTTAAATTTTAATTTTAGTGAATGAGTAGTAGTATCTCATTGCGACTTTAATTTGCATTTTCCTAACAGCTAATAATGTTGAGATCTTTTCATATGTTTAAATTTGCCATCTGTATATCACTTGGAAAGTAACATTTCAGTTCTTTTGGGTCATTTTTTATTTTATTTTATCTTACTAAGTTGTTGGAGTTATTTTTGTATTCTGAATGCACTTTCTTTATGTATATATATTATGTATATATATTTTGCAAATACTTTCTCCCAGGCTGTGGTTTGCTTTTTTTGCCTTAACAGTGTCTTAAGAAAAGCAAAAGGTTTACATTTTGATGCTGTCCAATTTATCCTTTTTAGGGAATACATTGTGGTTTTCATCTCCTGGTTAAAAATCTTTGCCTAATCCAAGGTCACTGAGAAGTTCTATATTTTCTTCTAGACACTTTATCATTTTAGCTGTTACAGTAAGTCTGCTATCCATTTTGAGTTCATTTTTATATATAATGTGAGATAAGGTTTGAGGTTCTTTTTTTATATAGACCATCATTCTAAACACCATTTCTTAAAAAGATTATTCTCTCTGTGTTGAACTGTCTTGGTGTCTTTGTTGAAAATCAGTTGGCCACATGTCTGTAAATCTATTTCTGGATTCTGTTTTGTTTCATTGATTGATATGGTTGTCTTTAGGCCAATACCACATTGTCTCTATTTCTGTAGCTTTATATGAGTCTTAAAATCAGGTAGTATAAGTTTTCCAACTTTGTTCTTTTTTACAAAATTGTTTCCGCTGTTCTAGTTTCTTTACATATTCATATACATTTTAGAACTCATCAATTTCTATGAAAAGGGCTGGTGGGGTTTGGGTTGCAGAACTCTGTAGTTTTTGCATTTACAGAGCAGTTGATGGAGAATTGACCTCTGAAAGATATTGACTCTTTTGAAAAATGAGTATAGTTTATCTCTCTATTTAGGTCTTATTTCATTTCTTTCAGGAAATGTTGCAGTTATTAGCATTTAGGTGTTGCATACACTTTGTTGAATTGTCCCTAACTGTCTCACATGTTATGCTATTAAAAATGATGTTTTGGAATGTCAGTTTCTAGTTGTTATGACTAATATATATAATAGTTGACTTTAAAAACATCTTTTAAAGATATCTTGCTGTTATTAATTTCTTATTTGACACCATTGTACTGACCACATGCACTGGATGAATTCAGTAATTTAAAATTTGTTGAGACTTGTTTTATGACTCAGAATATGATGTCCTTTTATAACTGTTTTCTGTACATCAGAGAAGAATGTGTTTGTTGCTATTGTTGGGTGAAGTGTTCTATAATTATCTATGGATACTTAGGTGGATTTGGTTACTAGCATTCAAGTCTTCTCTGTTTCGGGTGACTTTTCCCCTCCTTGTTCTGTCAACTGTAGAAGTGGTCTTGAAATCTCAAACTGTAATTGTGGATTATCTGTTATACTTTCAGTTCTCTGAAGCTCTTGTTATTAGGTGCATACACATTTATGATTTTTATATCCTGTTGATAAACTTGACTCCTTTATAATTATAAAATGTCCCTCTTTATGGCAGATAATATCCTTTTTTTTTTTTTGCTGACATCTACCGTGTCTGGTATCGATTCTCTAGCTTTCTTTTGATGAGTGTTAGCGTGGTACATCCTTTTCCATCCTTTTACCTTTAACCTTTCTGTTTCTGTATATTTGAAGTAAAATTTTTGTTGACATCATAGTTGATTCATGTTTTCTTATCCAAATGAACAATCTCTGACTTTCTACTGGTGTATTTAGAGCATCTTTTGTTTTATATGATTATCAATATGGGTGAGTTTAAATCATCCACTTTGCTTATTGTTTTCTACTTGTCTCCTTTGCTCTTTGTTCCTTTTTCTTCTCTTTTACCATGTTATTTTATATTAAAAAGTATTAGGATTTCATCTTAGGTTCATTATTAGTTTATTAGTTACGCTTTTTTATTTTTACTTTAGTAGTTGCTCTTGGGTTTTAAAACATATATCTTTAAGATGGTTTGCCTTCAAATAATATTATTTGTTCTTATCACATTTAACATAAGCACCTTATGACAATTATTTCCATTTCCCCTCTTAGTCTTTGTGCTATTGTTACCATACACTTTATTTCTATGTATTTTATAAATTCCATTTAAAATAGTTATGTCTTTTAAGGAGATTAAGAATGAGAGAAAGCTTTTTTATTTTTATCTGTATATGTACAGGTTTTAGTTCTCATCTTTGAATAGATCCAAATTTCCATCTGGTCGCATTTCCCTCCTGCCTTAAGTTTTTCCTTTAACACTTCTAGTGCTAGTTGGCTGATGATGGATTAATTTAGCATTTACATGTCTGAAAAAGTCTTTCACCCTCACTTTTAAAAGATAGTGTGTCCAGATAAAGAATTCTGGGTTTCCTTTTCTCTTTCTTTTAGTGAGGATGTTGTACTAATGTCCTTTGGTTTGCATTGCTCCTGATGTGTGGGTCTGCCATCATTCTTGTCTTTGTTCTTCTGTATAATGTATCCTTTTTGCTTTGGCTGCTTTTCTGGTTTTCTTTTAATACTGGTTTTCAGCAGTTTGATCATCATGTTACTTGGTGTGATTTTCTTCACATTTCTTGTACTTGATATTTTCTGAGCTTCTTGATTTTAAGGTTATGGTTTTTATTGCATTTCAAGTATCTGGCCCATTATTTCTATATATATCACATGTTTTTCTTTATATGGATGTGTATTTTGCACTCCCCTGTCTCTTTCCTTATTAAATTGGCCCACAGTGGCGTTTAATTCCTATTTCTTCACTCTCTGTAATGTGTCCCTTTGTTTCTTGTTGCATTTACCACAGTTCAGGTCCTCACTGTTTCTCTTTTTGTCTGTTGCAAAAACTTGTCTTTATTTCACCCCTCTCCAGTCCTTCTTCTATATTCCACACGGTCTACCACAGTGAGGTTTCTGAAATGTGCTATGCTTAAAACCCGTCAGTGGTTGCCTATTGCCTGTAGAATGCACTTAGACTCCATAGCATGGTGCATAGAGCCCCTCATCCCTCCCTGTTCGGTAGCCTTTTCCCTGTACCACCCCCACCCCATGGATGGCACTCTGAACTCTTTATGGCAGTCCCACGGAAGTGCCTCCAGTTCCCCAGGTGCATTGTTCATTTCCATCTGTGTACACACTCATGCCTTTGTTATGAGACCTTCGTGCCTCCCTTAGCTTGTGCCTATAAACGCCTCCTCATCAAGTTGACATACCTCCTCTGTGAAGCATAATAACCTTGTCATCCCTTTCCAACTCCTTTGGACCTTGAACATGCTCTGTTGTCTTGAGGTCATTGTTTATTAGTCATTCTGTAGGCTTACTTATGTGTGGGTAGAGACTATATTGTATTTCTTGTTAAATACTTAGTAATGGCACGTAGCAAGCACTTAGTAAGGTGTTTGAGTAGATTGATGATTGGTATTTAGTAGGTATTGAGACCATTCTTCGTAAAATAAATTGAACTCAAATTTAAACATAACACATGTATAAAAAGCACTAACACAATAATTATATTTTGAGAGCCTACTGTGTTACAGGCGCAACATTAGGCATGTTCCATACCTTACCTCTTGTGTTTACAACAGCGGTACAAGGAGTATTATCCTCATGAGTGGCCCACTCATGGGAAATTTAAGTTTGGAGAGATTATGAACAAGGCTGTACAGATAGAAAATGGCAGAATGGAATTCAAGCTCACGTGTATATCATATTTTTCCCTCCTTACATGCATATGAGGAGTTCTGCTGTGTCACTGATGATAGTTCTATCATATTTGATGTTACAGACAAAAAAGTCTATCTAAAAGGCTGTTGGTATGTCTGGAAAGAGTTCTTTGGTAGACTGTTTGGCCTACAGACATCCAGTGCTTACGTCTTGTCTCATCTGTCATATGGCCATGTGGTGGGCAGTCCTGAGGCAACAAGTCACAGAAATCTTCCCAAGCCATGCGATGTGGAGTTTCCTACAGAGAGGGGTGAAGAGGCTTTAGGTGGTGACTTGGGGAACAGTGGAAGGAAGGAAAGACTCTGGAGGTGCCAGCTGTGCTAGCAAAAGTTTCAAGGGGCTCAGAACGCATAGTCATCATGATAGCTTTGGCTGGGGCCACATGCCTCCACCCAGTCAGCTGCAGGTCACTGCCTGTTGGACCTTATTTCCTCTTAGGTTCCCCTCAAGGCGACTATTGATTTTTAGCCTAATTGCAATTCACCCCCACCCCTCCAATTTAAAAATGTTGAGTGTAGTGGTCTCAGTGTTGTGGTTGAGTGTAAAAATGGAGTGTAGTGGTCTCCAGAAGCTGCAGAGGTTGTCCTTTTGTACATAAATATCATGATTTTAAAATTTATTCGGTACTACTGAATTCAGAATAAAATTTACAGAGGCATGGTTCTTTCCTCTTTGGACTTTATGTTCTAGAAAATAGTTAAACTGTGGTTTTGGTGTTTTAATTCTAAAATTTTCTGCTATGTGTGCTGGGGGTGGAGAGCTTTGGTATTTGACAAAAGAAGGGAAATTTTGTTACAGCAACTCTGTTTTCCACAGTGTTGGCACATAAGGGTCTGAAGACAGTGTCAGTGTAAATGTGCACTTGGGGACAATTCTTGGCCTGTCCCTCATCTCAGAAGAGTTGCCAAGTGGTGTGTAAGGAAGCTAAGTACACCACCTCAACTTTTTCAATAGCCTGTGGATCAGTATTTAGTGTTTCTTTTAGTCTAGGTAGGTGAAAGAAAAGGTAAGCTCAGCTAATAAAAAGAATTTTGCTTCTAAGAAGGATATATTATGCTGCAAATTGAAACAAAGTAGAACTTCCAATGTAGTTGCATTCTCTCCCTTAGGTCTTACATGATGTTGTAATGAAGATTTTTTTGGTTCTTTAAAAAAAAAAAAATCTATTAGCATGACTTATTCTTGTCGTGACACACAGGCACCTGGATTTTGGCAGTGGATGGAGGGTAGTGAGGGTTTCTGGAGCCCTTCATGTGATGTCAATTAAGGAATTATTGGGTCAACTCACACATGAAAACAGCTGACCCACATTAATACTGACCTTAAATTATCCCAGTAGATATAATTGCTACTCTCCTTGCTGCCGCGAAAGAGGTCACTTATTTTCTTTTCCATAATCACAAATATAAATTTTATTAAAGTGCTGACTTGTTACCAGAATTTAAAAAACTAAATCTTGGGTGTATACCATGGACTAATGATGTTACAGCTCTTATGGAGAGTGGAATTGCTTACTTCAAGTTTATTGAAAAGTTTCTTAAGTCTGTTCTTTTAGGGAAAGTATTGTATTTGGTGGACTTGATAGCATTTCTCATTTCCTTTCCTTTATATTTTTAGAATTCTCCTAAGAAGTCAATCAAAGATATTTGGGGGAGGATTTCTAAAAAAAAAAGAAAAGAAAAAAAACAGTGTCAAAGATTAATCTGTCATTTTAAATAGGTATGATAGTAAATAACCTAGGTAGAACCAGAAAGAATATTTTTGTTGAGAGGCTGTTGCATACATTGGTAATATATTTTATGTGTACTTTTGTTGGAAAATGTTGGTGGTGTTGTTTAGTCTCTAATCATGTCTGATCCTTTGGCAACCCCATGGACTATAGCCCACCAGGCTCCTCTGTCAAGGGGATTGCCCAGGCAGGAATACTGGAGTGGGTTGCCATTTCCTTCTCTAGGAGATCTTACCAACTCAGAGATCAAACCCTCGTCTCCCACATTGAAGGTGGATTCTTTACTGCTGAGCCACCAGGGAAGCCCCTTTGTTGGAATATCAAATGATAAATCGTATACACATTGAACTTCCATTGTTAACTAGGCTTCAGGGGAAATGAAGGCAGTCATTTATCCTAGAGGTCTCTGTGGGAGACAGATACCTTTTTTCAAGTAGTAGGCAGAAAAAGAACATAGCATAACTTTATTCCTAAAATGCCTCTTCTGATTAATCTGAATTACGAACCTACAAGTGAAAACACAAATAAGGTCTCACTGCAATGAAGATACACATTACTTGAATTACTGTATTCTTACAGGGCTCTATGATGAGCCTTCTGATAGCCTCTTCCCTGGGCTAATGTTGATAGTCTGAGGATGCTTTGTGGAAATCCTCGGTAAGCCAGGGATCCAGGACAGATCTGGAAGATTCAAGTATAAATGTATTTTTGTCAATTGGTTAATTAGTTTGTTATTGTAGATTGTTAATATTTGACTGGATATTTTGGCAGACTGACCAGGTTCATCAGGTGGAGAGGGTGGCGATTTTTCATGTGGATATTTGGATTAATGGAGTTCTCTGCACTCAATTTAAATTTAATATTAAGTTTAAATTTCTGGCCACTGTGTGCTATCCTTATTGGAAAATAGGAACATTTAAAAAGTTTTGCTGCTGCCTGCAAGGACTTTAATCAACTGTTCTCTTGACTGACAGATATTTATTGAACTTTTATTGCATTCAATAAACTGTGCCGTGGAGTAGCAGAGCAAGAGATAACAGAAAAGTAGGGCATGGTTTCTGCACTCAAGATGTGTCTTTAGCAGAGCAGATAACTGAATCAGTAGTTGGTGAATAAATACATTGATAAGTAATGCTCATAATTTGTAATGAAATTTTAAAAGGAAAAGCAGTGGGACTTAGTTTTGTCTCTCTCCTGTATCACCATAGGCTGAAATAGCCAGGTAAATAGTAAGTCCTCTATGCACCCTTGTTGAATGAATGACCAAGCAACCGTGTATTATACATGCAGTCAGAGTTATTGTAATCCAGTGGAAGTTCATCCCTTCTGGCTGGGTTAGCCAAGGAAGGCTTTGTAAAGTAGGGGATGTAGTTACTGAGAAGGAAGGACTGCCTAGAGAAAAGGGATTGTGAAGACATTCCTGAGGAGATGCTGCAAGCAAACAGTGGAAGTGTGCCTGGGGAGGGTGGGGGTGGGTGTGTGTGAGGGGGGGTGGGGGGTGGGGGTGGGGTCACCAAAAGTAGGTTTTGAAAAGCTTTGGATGGCACGTTTAAATTTTCCTGCAGAGACAATGGTGTGTGAAAAGGGCTGTTTTAGAAATAGGAATCTAGAGGTGTTATACTAGATGCATTGAAGAGGGGAGAAGTTGTAAAAAGCCCATGGATAAGGCTTGGTGATGAAGTGGATTGATGAGGAAAAGGGAGGAGTTAAAGGTGGTGACATTCTTGTTTTGAGCTTGGTTGACTTGGATAATGTAATAGTAAAAGCATAAATGAAAAAAGGAAAATCAGAAGGGAAAATTAACATTTTATGGGAAGATTTTTCTGTTTTAAATTTCTTAACGTTTGAAATAACAGGGATGCTTCATTGTGGGCTGAGAAAAATCACAGAAGCACAGATCTTTTTGACCTGAGAGGCATCTTAAGAGACTGAGTTATCATTAGACTCTAATCCAGCCCTGTTATCTTATTGATGATGTATCAGTATGTGATGAGTGATGTTATCTTATAGCCACCTGGGGTCAGAAAGAGCCCCAGGAATGCAGTCTCTGGCTTAGATGCAGAGCGCAAACAGGGTGGCAGATGTGGAGTCATTTACAATGTATTGAAGGGTACTTAAGCAGTACTCCTTCACTTGAAGTTTGGTTTCCTGTCTTAAATTTGAAGAGCCACTGTAAAATAGTTCCATGTAACACACCTGGAGGTATCTATAAACACTGTGTTATAAGACTGGTAGAATCCTTTAAATATTAGGCAATGTACTCATTCATTCTTACTAATAAAAAGTCTTATTGTTGTTGTTCAGTCGCTCAGTCATGTCCGACTCTTTGCTATCTCATGGACTGCAGCACGCCAGGCTTCCCTGTCCTTCACCATCTCCTGGAGCTTACTCAAACTCATGTCCATTGAGTCAGTGATGCCATCCAACCATCTCATCCTCTGTTGTTCCCTTTTTCTCCTGCCTTCAATCTTTCCCAGCATCAGGGTCTTTTCTCATGAGTCAGCTCTTTGCATCAAGTGGCCAAAGTATTGGAGTTTCAGCTTCAGTATCAGTCCTTCCAATGAATATTCAGGCTTGATTTCCTTTAGGATTGACTGGTTTGATCTCCTTGATGTCCAAGGAACTCTCAAGAGTCTTCTCTAGCCCCACAGTTCTTGCTCCCAAATGTGGTATTAGTAGTGCCACAGTAATAATAATTTCTTTATCTTTCTTTTAATAATTTGACATATTTATATTTAATAACTTCTGTGTGGATATCACTGAGTTGAAGCTTACTCAATTCTAAGCATATTTTACACTGCAAATATTCTGTCTAGGAATTTTTTAGCATGGCTCTGGAGTGCCGTATTGTCACTTTTGAGGAGGCAGCAGTTGCTAAGGCCCTCACTGGTAGTATGTCCAGTTGGACCCGTAACCCATCTCTCTTCTCCTTGGATGTTGCTAGGAATGATGGTATCAGCATAATTGGCCTTGGACATGTGTTAAATAGAAGTGGTGGGGCTCAGAAGGAGGGTTTAGGTGCCAGTTCTCACTCTTGGCATATACGCTTTTGTATTCCAATCCCTATTACCTATGAGGATAGAAAATAATGTCCATCTTCCTGCTCACACCCTTTGTGTCTGCCTGACCCAGACCCAAGGTTGTAAGTATAACATTGGGCTTTTGGCTTCTGGAGGTCATGGGTGTTATTCCAGAAATTGAGCTGATATTTACTGTGTGAGGATTCTAATTACTTCTTTTTTTCCCAGCCTTATTGAGATATAATTGACATATAACATTATATAAGTTTAAGGTGTTCAGTGGTGATGATTTGATAGCATTATCTATATCTATAAATAAAATGGAATGTTTTCTACAACAAGATTAGTTAACACATCTTTCACTTCACATAATTCTAGTTTTGTTTTTATGTTGAGAACATTAAAACTCTATTCTCATAGCATGTTTCAAGTTTAGGATACAGTATTGTTATCTATAGTCACAATGCTGTACATTAGATCCTAAGAATTATTCATCTTATACTTGAAAGTTTGTTCCCTTTGACCAACATATTTCCCTCCCTCACTGCCCCCTGGGGTGAGGGGCAACCTCCATTCTACTCTCTGTTTCTGTAAGTTCAGTGTTTTTAGATTCCATAGGTAAGTGAGGTCATGTAGTATTTGTCCTTCTCTGACTTATTTCACTTAACATAAGGCCTCAAGGTTTATCCATGTCACAAATGGCAGGATTTCTTTCTTGTTAATAGGTATGCACCATGTTTTCTTTATTTGTTCAACTGTTGATGGCCCCTGAGGTTGTTTCCATGTCTCTCTGTCATGAAATATACTACAGTGAACATGGGAGCACAGATACCTCTTCGAGATAGTGATTTCATTTTCTTCAGATATTTACCCAGAAGTGGGATTGCTGGATCATATGATAATTATATTTTAAAATTTTTTATGACTCTTCATACTGTTTTCCATAATAACTGCATCAATTTAACATTTTTACCAGTAGTACGCAAGAGTTCCCTTTTCTCTACATCCTCACCAGCATTTGTTATTTTCTGTTTTCTTCATAATAACCATTCTGACATGGGTGAAGTGGTACCTCCCTGTAGTTTTGATTTGCCTTTCCTGATGATTAGTGATTTTAACACCTTTTCCTATATTTGTTGGCTATTTGCATGTCTTCATTGGAAAAATATTCAGATTTTCTGCCCACTTTTTAATAGGATTGTTTGTATTTTTGTCATGAAGTTTTGAATATGAAGTCAGACAGGTGATTTGCAAATATTTTCTCATATTCTGTGTTGCCTCTTCATTTTGTTGATCTCTTCTTTTGTTGTGCACAAGCTTTTTAGTTTGATTTAGTCCCACTTGTCGATTTCTGCATTTGTCACTTGTTCTTCTGATGTCATATTCAGAAACAATCATTGCTAAAACCAATGTCAAGGAGCTTTTCTCTTGTGTTTTCTCCTAGGAGTGTTAAGGTTTCAAGTCTTACATTTAAGTCCTAAATTCATTTTGAATTAATGTTTGTGAGTGATGTAAGATAGGGGTCAAATTTAATTTTTTTTTTTTTTGCATGTGGCTATACAGGTTTTCCAACACTACTTATTAAAGAGACTGTTCTTTCCCCATTATGTATTCTTGTATCATTGTCACTGTCAAATATTAGTTGACTGTATATATGTGAATTTATTTCTGGGCTCTTAACTCCATCCCATTGGTCTGTCTGTTTTTACACTACTACCATACTATTTTGAAATCAGGAAGTGTGATGTTTCCAGCTTTATTCTTTCTCATGATTGCTTTGGCCATTTGGGATCTTTTGTGTTTTCATATGAATTTTAGAATTTTTTTTAATTTCTGTAAATAAATGCCATTGTAATTTTGATAAAGATTGCATTGAATCTATAGATGGCTTTTGGTAGTATGGACATATTAACGATATTCACTCTTCCAATCCATATATATGGGATATTTTTTTCCATTTATTTGTGTCTTCATTTTCTTTGATCAGAGTCTTACAGTTTTTTAGTATATAGATATTTCACTTCCTTGGTTAAATTTATTCCTTAATATTTCATTGTTTCTGCTGCTATTTTATATGGTATTATTTTTAAAATTTCTTTTTCAGATCGTTTGTTGTTCTGTATAGAAATGCAGCTGATTCTTGTATGTTGATTTTATATCTTCAAACTTTACTGAATTCACTTATTAGGTCTAACAATTTTTAGTATTTTCTGTACACAAGATTATGCTATCAGCAAACAGAGGTGTTTTTCTTTCTGATGTGGATGTCTCTTTTTTTTTTTTTTTTTTTTCTTCCCTGATTGCTCTTGCTTGTTCTTCCATTACAATGTGGAATAAGAGTGGTGAGGGTAGGCACTCCTGCCTTGATTCTGATTTTGGAGGGAAAGCTTTCAACCTTTCACCATTGAATGTGGTGGGTTTGTCATATATGGCCTTTATTATGTTGAGGTATGTTCCTCCGTGGGCTTCCCAGGTGGTGCTAGTGGTAAAGAGCCCTGCCTGCCAGTGCAGGAGCCATTAAAAAAAACCTGGGGGGTTCAATCCCTGGGTTGGGAAGATCCCCTGGAGGAGGGCAAGGTAACCCACTCCAGTATTCTTGCCTAGAGAATCCCATGGACAGAGGAGCCTGGCAGGCTATAGTCCATGGGGTCACAAAGAGTCGGGCATCACTGAAGCGACTTGGCATGCACATACATGTTCCTCCATATCAAGTTTGTTGAGAGTTTTTGTCACGAAGGGATGTTGAATTTTGTCATGTGTGTTTTTTTTTTAACCATGCATTGAAATGATTATGTGATTTTTAACCTTCATGTTAATGTGGTATATCACATTGATTTATTTGCATCTGTTGAGCAACTTTTATATCTCAGGGATAAATATCCCTTGATTGTGGTGTATGATCCTTTTAACATACTGTTGTATTTGGTTTGCTAGTATTTTGTTGCGGAGAAGGCAATGGCACCCCACTCCAGTACTCTTGCCTGGAAAATCCCATGGACGGAGGAGCCTGGTGGGCTGCAGTCCATGGGGTTGCTAAGAGTTGGAAATGACTGAGCGACTTCACTTTGACTTTTCACTTTCATGCATTGGAGAAGGAAATGGCAGCCCACTCCAGTGTTCTTGCCTGGAGAATCCCAGGGACGGGGGAGCCTGGTGGGCTGCTGTCTCTGGGCTCGCACAGAGTCGGACACGACTGAAGCGATTTAGCAGCAGCAGCAGCAGCAGCAGTAGTAGTATTTTGTTGAGTTTTTTGCATCCAAATTCATGAGGGTATTTGCCTGCCCTTTTTTTTTCCCCTTATAGTATCCTTATGTGACTTTGGTATCAGGGTAATGTTGATCTTATAAAAGAGTTTGGGAATGTTATATCCTCTTTAGTTTTTTTTTTTTTTTTTTCCCCCTGGCAGGGTTTGAGAATTGTTATTAATTCTTCTTTAAATGTTTGGTAAAATTTAGCCATGAACCCAGACTGTCCTGGGCTTTTCTTTGTTGCAGGTTTTTGATTACTGATGCAATCTTAAATTTGTTATTGGTCTGTGGAAAGTTGTATGTTTCTAGGTTGTCTTGATTTGTGGCCTACAGTTGTTCATAGTAGTCTCTTATGACATTCCCCCCCCCCCCCACCCCGTGGTATCAGTTACAATGTTTCTGCTTTCATTTATAGTTTTGAATTCTCTTTATCTTGGTAAGTCTATTTAAAGATCTGTTCTTTTTTATCTTTTCAAAAAGACAACCCTCTTGTTCCATTGATCTTTTCTACAGTTTTTCTATTCTCTATTTCATTAATTTCTGCTCTGATTTTAATGTTCTTTCTGCTAACTTTGGGCTTAGTTTGTTCTTATTTTTCTAGTTCCTTGAGATATCAAGTTAGGTTGATTACTTGAGATTATTCTTTTTTCTTAATGCAGGCATTTATTACCATAAACTTCCCTTTTAGCTCTGCTTTTGCAGGATGATAAGGTTTGGTATGTTGTGTTTCCACTTTTGTTTGTTTCAAAATATATGTTTTTAATTTCTCTTTTGATTTCATCTTTGATTCGTTGGTTGTTCATGAGTGTTTGTTGAAATTCTACATATTTGTGGATTTTCCAGTTTTCCTTTTGCTGTTGACGTCTAGTTTTATACCACTATAGTTAGAAAAGATACCTGGTTTGATTTCAGTTTTTAAACATTTGCTGAGACTTGTTTTATGACCTAACAATCTATCCTGGAGAATGCTTCGTATGTGCTTGAGAAGAATGTATATTCTCGTGCTGTTGGATGGAATGTTCTTTGTATGTCTCTTGGGTCCATTTGGCCTCAAGTATAGTTCAGGTCCACTGTTTTCTTATTGATATTCCATCTGAATGATCTATCCATTGTTGAAAGTAGAGTACTAAAATCCCCTACTATTAGTACATTGATGTCTATCACTCCCTTGAGATCTGTTAGCATTGACTTAATGTACTTACTTCTCCCTGTAAAGCATCTGCCTACAATGCTAGAGACCTGGGTTCAATCCCTGGGTTTGGAAGATCCTCTGGAGAAGGAAATGGCAACCCATTCCAATGCTTTTGCCTGGAAAATCCCATGGACGGAGGAGTATAGTAGGCTACAGTCCATGGGGTCGCAAAGAGTCAGACATGGCTAAGCGACTTCACTCACTCACTCACTTAATGTACTTAGGTGCTTAGATGTCTTTGCCGCTGTCACTCATCTGCCTTCCTGGGTCCACAGTTCAATGGAAGGAAATGAAGGACTGAATGGGCCTGGGAGGTAAGCCTCTAGTGTTTTTCTTTTACTCAGTTAAGGGAGACAGGAAGGAGGGTGAGTAGGAAATGTGCAACTTCGAGCAGACAAGAGCCAGCTCTTTTACAGAAATATGAGAAGATAATTAAACCTTGATCATTACTAGCAGGGAAGCAAAATGACCATAAAATACTAACATTTAGTAATTTACTGTCGTAATCCTAATTCTTGTGTAAGAGTTTCCTATTTTTTAAATTGTAGTGATAATTCTGAAATTAAAAAGAATACTAGTTTAACATGCTTATTTTAAACTAGGTCCTAGCAGTAGTAACCACCGTTGTCTTCATGGGAGTGCTGAGACTTTGTTAACAACTGTCTAGGCCAAGTATTATAAAATCACTGATCCTGTGTGCTTAGTTAATTAGGACATCTTGGTTACCTAACATTTGATAGTGGTGGAGTACGAACAGATTCATCTTGCTGGTGATTTCACATGTCTAAGTCTCCTGAGGGTGGGTGCATGGACTTTGTAGTAATGATCAGCCTTGGATGAAAGAAAAACAAAAATCCCATGTAGAACTGGGGAACTTCCAGCTTTGCTAGGTAGGGTATTTTTAGACTGGGGCTAATGAACTGCTTTTCAACCTGAAGTCTTCAGGGACAGGCAGTCTGCAAGTAGCAAATGAAAAGCCAAGCCAGTATTCTTGAATTTATAGATCCAGTCTACCAGATTGAAGGCCGCTTGCTCTTTGTAACTAACTGAACTAGCTGGCCCCTGCATGCCGAGTTTCTATGGCAATATGATCTCAGTGACCTCTCTTCTCTGTTGTGGAATGTAGGTGATAAGAATGGAGGTGAGCCTGATGATGCTGAACTGGTAAGGCTCAGTAAGAGGCTGGTGGAGAATGCAGTGCTCAAGGCTGTCCAGCAGTATCTGGAAGAAACACAGAGCAAAAACAAGCCAGGGGATGGGAGCTCTGTGAAAACGGAAGAGGCTGATAGGAATGGCACTGACAGTGACAACAACAGGAAATGAGACCCAAATGCAGGCAGGACCCCCTGCTCCGTGAGAAGCACCCCTGCCCTCCTCTGCCGAGTCAGTGGACTGATTCGCATTGTGCTGTCTAAGTGTCCTGTCCAGTCTGTGAAGATTGCCTAATACTTTTCATGATTGACGTGTTTGCATTTCTGAAGCACAACAGAAGAGGAATGGAGAACTGGGACTATCAGAGGAAATCAATTTACGAAGGAAGAATGGCCCAGGTTTCACTTGCCCTCAGCCATGGCTGAGGGAGAGGGGACTTTGGGTTATGCCTTGTGGACTCAAATTAAAGGACATGGAAGAGGCCTTGACATAAATGGAATACTGCCATTTCACTTGCCTAGCAGGGCATTTAACTACCTTATCTGAGGCCAAAACACACACAGAGCTAACAAGTGCTACGATTAAAATGATCACTGTTGAAATTATTACCCATAAGTTGGTCCACAGTGTCTCATGTTTGTCCTATGTGTATTGTTGCTATGCATTATTTACAGTAAATTTGATTCTTGTAAATGATATATTTTGGTGAAATGCAACCTTTTCTATAAAATGTGGGCAGCATTTTAAAGGTTTCTTTTTAACCTTCTTTTGATAAGTCAGTGTGCCATATTTAATGTTTTTCATTGGCATTTGTACATGAAATGTATCATATAATTTTTTTCCCATAGGCCCGAAACCTATTGGAATCCGGGACTTAATTAATGAAGCTTTGCGTCGAGAGAGGATGGGTCTGCAATCCAAAGTGAAGGAGATAAAAGCACTTTTATTAAAGCCTGAGATTCAGGCCAAAATCAGGAGGGAGCTTTTTGAAGGGAGATTCATTAACAACAGTAATCAAGGAAATGATGTGGATTTCAGTGCAACTTTGACATAAACTCTACATTGCTATCATGGTACTAGAGTTTATGATATCTTTCCAGCTCATTAAATAGCTCTTTGGTGAAAACCAAAGAAGTGTTCTGATAGTTTGCACAACAGCAAACCAACATTTGGTAAGGAATGAACAATTTCTTTCCAAAGAAAACTGAATTCTGCACTGTTATTTTTAAGCTAAACTTGTGTTTTAGAATGTTTATCTCTGTAATATCGATTCATTTTATAGAAAAGACTTCTTAATTAGCTGTTGTGAGATGTTCCTTGAGTCCTCACAGATAAAATATACAGACTGTGAAAAATCATTTACTAAAAAAAACAAAACAAAACAAAATAAAACCCAGTATTTTAAGGGTTATTTGTTTCCTGTTGACATGACTTTTGTTGTTGTTCAGTCAAAAAAAGCATTGTTCACATGTATCTATATCTAGTGTTACTTTTAATGAGACTTTGAATGTTTATTGATCACTAGTACTTGAATGAACATTTATAAATGTAATTATTGCAGTCACTGGTTAAGAATGTTTTATAATTTCCATATGTATTATTTTTCAATGATTGAAATGTAGTTTGCTTTTTCATTTCTTACTGAATATTTGGGGTTTTTATTTTCTACTTTTCTGAAGATAAGCTGGCCCATGTCTTATTGTATCCCTTATAATCTGAATTTGCTTGCACTGGTTCATTTTTAAAGAATATTCTTGGAAATTTTCCTTCCCATATGATAATCACTGGTAACAGCTTTTTCTATAATCGTTGTAAAATTGCTGCTACTAACAGATCATGATGGAGGGGGAAACTATTAGAGATCAAATATGTAATCATTTCAAAGATAAAATCCAGTTTACTCATGGATTTTTGCTATTTTTTCACTGGGTAAATTATATTACATTTATTTATAAGTGAGTTTATGCATTTTCATGCCTCTTAATAAATGTATTGTTTTCCCTTGTTGCCTTTCTTCATTTATTTTTTTTCTTCTTAGAATCTGAATATAGTGAAGTCAGAAATAGGGGCTCTGATAGTTTCAGTGTTTTTTAAGACTATTTTGTATTAGATATAGTTGGATAACAATATTGTGATAGTTTCAGGTGTAAAGTAATTCAGTTGTACATATCCATGTGCCTATTCTTTTTCAAATTCTTTTCTCACTTAGGTTGTTACATAACATTGAGCAGAGTTCCCTGTGCTATGCAGTAGGTCCTTGTTCAGTGTTTCTTAACTTTTGTGTTCTTATCCTACTTGCTAAAATAGCACAGTAGTCAGAGCACCTTTAACCTTAGACTTTTAAATCACTCCAAATCAGTCAGCTTCACAGAGAATATCAACAGAACGTTAAAGGCAAAGAAAATCTCAGTAGCATCTCATAAACTGCTCACAGTGGGTCACTCCAGCAATGTCAGCAGCAGAGATAAGAGAGCATGTGCGTCCAGATGTGGAGACCTGGGTGCTGGTTCCCGTGAGCCTCTTCGAGGGTGGAGGTTTTATTGTATGTAGATGACTTCCTTGAGTTAACCCTTGAGGTGGGAAGCAAAGATATTCGGGAGCTTGCTTTGTTCTTTAAGAGAGGAAGTTGTAAGGAGATAAAGTGCTTTATCCAGGGCCACACTGCTGCTAGGCAATTGGACCTGTGCTCGGACCTAGAGCCCCATCTCCACTGTTCAATAACCTGTTAATAGTATTTTAGGAGAAACAGCATGCTAAGTTGTTAGTATTTTAGGAGAAGCAGCGCATCTTACAGCATATCTATAGGATCTCTTTATCCTCAAGGAGCTACTTCAACACTTCCCAACAATTTGAAAAGCTAAAAAAGTATCCTTTTTGCAATCTGGAGTTACATGACTTTCTACACAACTTACTGTTTTTTTAAATTAAGTGTCATACCTCCCAGGTGTTACATACCTGGCCACGAGCCAAGTGCTCTAGGCACATTAGTATGTTTCTTCCCTTCAGTGACCCTGTTAAGAAGTTACTAGTACTGTTTTACAGGTTAGGAAATTAGGAAAGTGGGGCTCTAAATGGTTAAATGGCTATTTATAAAGCTAATAAAAGGTAGGGCTTAATTTAGATTTGGGTCTATTCTACTTCAAAGCCACGCTGTTTCCACAACGCAGCAGTTCCTCTCTCCACCGAGTACAAGTCATTTCTCAAGTTAAGAATGTGGAACAAAAGGAAGTCATTTTCTTTTGACTAAATCATCTCGCTTGCAGCCCTGAAGTTCTGTGAACATAAGAGAGTTGTCAGCTGATGTGATGGAACTGGAGAAAAAAAGCCCAGGTATTCAGTTTAGGGATTAAAGATTATAATAATATAATATTACTAGTGAATTTTTCATTTAATCAGGTTTACAAAGACAGTGAAAAGTATGCAATAAAATAAATCTTGTTATTTCCATTTTAAAAAATCTAAGTATGACATTAATTTGCAAAAATTAAAGTTTATGGTGGGAAATATTCAAAATGACTTTTTCCCCATTTAGTCAGAACTGGAGAAGAATCATTTGTTGGGTCACCGAGACAGACTGTGTTGTCCTCGATTGGTGTAGTATTTTATATAGCCTTGTCTTCTGACAAGGGGGCTGCGTGGTTGGTGAAAGAGTGTCACTTTGGTCCAGGAGACAGACTGTGGTCTCTAGACCTGGACTGCACCAACAGTGATTCTCAACAAACCAGTTCCCTTTTCTGAATTGAAACAGTTTGGTGATAGGTGATTTTCGGGGATCCTAGTTTCTCTGTGACTTTATTTTGATGGTATTCATGCTGATGCCATGTCTCAACCAGATGCCCATACGTGAGACCTTCTTGCTTAACGCTACTCTAGTACATCTGTTGTCAACAAGAGATTGAAATTTCTAGAAGGCTTTGTCAGCATCATGTAGGCACAAATTTACTTTTATGACCAGATTCCAACATTTTCTGTCACTGATAAAATAGTAGACCCTATATGAATATTTTTTAAAATGTCAAAAAAGTAATATTTTCAACAGCAGGACAAGACTCTGCTAGCTTTGAACCTGGTCCTATTTATAGCATAAATAGCCATGACAAACATTGTGTGTTGAAAAGCAGAGACATTACTCTGCCAACAAGTGTTTGTACAGTCAAGGCTAGGGTCTTTCCAGCGGTCACATGTGGTTGTGAGAGCTGGATGGTAAAAAAGACAGAGTGCCAAGGAATTGATGCCTTTGAACGGTGGTGCTGGAAAAGACTCCTGAAAGTCCCTTGGACGGCAGGGAGATCGAACCAGTCAATCTTAGAGGAAATCACTGAATTCTCATTGGAAGGACTGATGCTAAAGCTGAAGCTTCAGTATTTTGGTCACTTGATGAGAACAGCCGACTCATTGGAAGTCCCTGATGCTGGGAATGATTGAGGGCAGAAGGAGAAGAGGGCATCAGAGGATTAGATGGGTGGATGGCATCACTGATGGAATGGACATGAACTTGGGCAAACTCTGGGATATGGTAAGGAACAGGGAAAAGTGGCGTGTTACAGTCCACGAGGTCACCGAGTCAGACACAACTGGGTGACTGAACAACAGCAACAATAGCATCTTAGATGATTGTTGTATTGCTCTACTTTTCGTTCTAAACTTCAGACCTTTGAAATATACTAGTTATAGCTAGAGCATACTTAAGATTCAAACTATTCCCTCTAAAACCCCAGTGTGCTTCTATGTGTCATCTCAGCAGCCAGATGTTCCCATAAGGAGATAATTAAAACAGTTTTGACTTCATATTCTAGATGTCCTTTCAGACATAAGACTAATACAATGTGTTTGCACCTCTATAGTTGATCACCAATTCATAAACCAGTTACCATGTTAAATATAATAAATTAAAATTTTATTTCTTTATATACTCAAAAACAAACCTATAATATCTCCAAACCTAGTATCAGTTTTATCTTTGAACAAATTGTGGATGCATTCCTGAATTCCAACTTTTCCAGGTATTCATATAAAAAAGAAATAAACCCAGTGTACTTTAAAAAATAGTTTACAAGTCCTTACCTGAATTTGATGGCAGCACACATTCTTAACAAGACAGACCCCTAGATTATTCATTCACAGTAAAAATGAATATTAGAACAACTCGCTCTTGAGTCAGTGAATTTAAAATTCACAACAATTCTTTCCTGGAACACTATTTTGGGGATAAGAAAGCTTGTTTATAAGGTAATTTGAGAGCTGAAGGAAGGTGCTATTATCATCTCTTGTGTAATGTCCTCAAAACTACTTATTTGCAGTCATTAAATGTAACTGATAAATTCAGGCAATTTGGAATTATTTTAAAATGTAAACTGCAATACTCATTGAAAGGTTATGAAGTTCTGTTAAAGCATGAAAGATAGATCCACTAAAACAGAAATTGATTCATTGTTTTTGGGAAACATATGTTGCTTACCCTTTAGTGGTTCAAATGATTTCTGAAAGCCCACTCTTCTATGACACTGCCCTATATATCTATATGTAAAATTCTTTGACCCATCTTTGTTTGCAGTCTCATCCATTTAAGCTGCTTCACTGTTCGGCATGCTTGTTCTTAGGTAACTATATAGTAAACGGGTGCGACGTTTCCAATTACTCCCCACGCTTCCTGCCAAAAACCACATGGGCGCAGAATCACCATGGTAATGTCTTTGAACCAAAGAACATTTACTTCTTCTTTTTTTTTTTTTTTTGCCTTTTTTAACCACGAATATATGATCTCTCCCCATATTTTTTTTGGTAAATGCTCACATAATGTATATAAAGTTGAAGGTGAGAGGACCGAAAAAACAGACTTACAGTTCGATAGGAATTACAGTACTGAGGAAAGAAACAGAAGTGATATGTACACACCAATCCAAGAATTATCTGATATGCTAATTGAGGTAGGGAAAACAATGACTCTGCAACAGTGGGAGAGACTAAGTATATCTTTTAAGATTCTGGAAGACAGTTTTGGAGGCTATTTTTACCAGGTCCAAGCTTGGGAAATGTCTTTACAGAAGAGGATGTGATGAGGGCTTTTGATAGTTTTGTGGGCATTTCTCACAGTTAGTGACTGCACAGCATCTTTTGAATACCCTTTCTTGTTTGAGGACACCCCCACCTTGTGATCCCCACTTCTCCAGGGAGAGGTCTGCAGTAGAGGCCAGGAACCCTCCTTCTCAGTCTCTTTATCACTGGGGTTCAGCCATAAGCCTTGGGCTCCACAAAGCAAGAGAGAGACCCTGCGTGCTGCAGGGGCAAAGTCGCAATTTGGGGTCCTGTGCCCTATGTAGGTGTCACATGCTGGCAGAGGGTAGAGGCAGGAGTGTTTGCTTGGAGCATCTGACAGTGGAATGAGGCATTTTTCCTGCTACTTGGCCACCCAGCCTGATTCTTTGGACATTCTGGGGATTCTGTGAGTTACTGAATATCCTTTGCTATAAAATTCCCTTTCCACTTAAACTAACTAACTGATTCTGCTGTTTGCAACTAAAAGTCCTGGCTAATAAAGGCCGCACTCCACTAAGTCAGTATTTCAACACAGGGCATGACTTGGCATTTTGAATTGGACATCTCTCCTAGCATGAGACGGGTATTTGTGATGTAAGAAGTTCCCATTCCTGACCCCCAGGGACTAAATGTCAGTAGCAGACTCCAGTTACTGTGACAAATGAACATCCCTGCACATTTCTCAAATCTCCTCCAGATGAGGGCAACATGACCCCCCACTTGGGAAACACACTGTGTACTCTCTCCTAGCAGCATAAAAGAGTTCACATGCTTCCTCTCATGCCCATTCTATCAAGAGGTAATTCAGGTCTTAAAAAGGACGTGCTCACTGGGGCTTTGTACACTATTACATTCCTGGATAGAAGCAGGACAGTGAAGCCATCTGCATGTTTTAAGTGACATGGATCGAAACACCTAGTTGCTGCATGAGAAAAATAGTGAAAGCATCGATTGTGATGATAAAGCCACCATTGTTGAATCACTATTGTGATTCTTTGGGCACACTTAGAGAATGAAAAAAAGGTGACCTCCAAAGTGAAAGCTATGTGGCATGATTAACATATTATGTAAAAAGGCTATTTCTCATTTATTTTATTCAAAAATAAATATTTTGCATAGTATGCTGAAGAGCAAAAGTTTATAATAAATGTAGAGATAATCAAAGAAATCTGAGAGATATGTTTGAAATATAAAAATATTTTAATGTACCAGGAATATTAATTTTCCCTGAGCAGATATGGTAGAAAGATTTCAGCGATAGAATGGGAAAGCACTGTTCCTATAGGGCTCTACTGAAACCTGGAGGAGGGTGGCTTCCTGAGTTAAGTGACACACGTGGAAACACAGAGAAAAGTTCAGTGGAGCCTTCAAATCAAAGGAATATAATAAATAGACACAAGAGAATGAATACATTAGCGATAAATTGTGGAGAATTCAAACTTTATGTTTTAAGAGAAATTACTAGTCTTTAGTGCATTCAGAATGTATCTTTAATTTTATGCTAAATAGCTGTTGTATTTTGTTGTTTACCATAGAGAAGTATTACCCCCCCTTCCTCCAAATCAGTGAATATCCTAGACCTAATTGGAAGGAAGTGATATAAACAAGAACGGCTCAGCCGGGGGTAGATTATTGCTTCCAATTCTCCTTCCCTGTATCCTTCTCATATGACTGCCTGTTTCATATGGCTTTACAGTGAATCTCACCAAAGGCAGAGTGAATTTCTTTGCCCTACGGATGATACCTTACTTGGCCATATGACTTGCTTTGACCAATGGGATGTATGTGAATATGAAGCAGGCAAAGGCTTGAAATGCGGAGACTTGTGAAGCAAACCTGAACCAGACCTGCAGCCTGGAACCAAGCCCTGCCAAGTGCAGTCGTGACTAGCAGACCCACCCCTGCAGACAGGTGAGTGAGAACCAGATGCCTGTTCTGTGCCACCTGCTTTTTTTGTTACGCAGCAGTATTGTAGCAAAAGCTAACTCGTGTAGGACCTGCAAGTCAAACTGAAACACCACAACAAACTTGAGCTAAATTGTGCTTTTAAAAGGCAGTAGCATCCAGAGAGGATGTACCATTTGAGGGCTGTATGGATTTCATATTATATAATTTATGGTATTTTCGTTTTTAAAAAGATACATAAGATGTTTATAATTGCTTTTAAATATTAACAGTGATAAGTTCCAAGAGGGATTACAAGTGAAATTACTTCCTAATTTGTGCATTTTAGTAATTTTGCTATCTATTGTTGTTGTTAAGTTGCTAAATTGTATTCAACTCTTTGTGACTCCTTGGACTGTAGCCTGCCAGGCTCCTCTGTCCATGATGTTCTCCAGGCAAGAATAATAGAGATTTTAGTAATTTTACAATCTATATTAAGCATTTATTCTTACAGATAAAATCTTAAATGCTATTTTAAAATAAAACTATTCAGATATCACACAATTCATTATGTTGCAGCTATAAGAAATTGCTGCCTGAAGATCACCTTTCTCACAAAACTCACCCCATTCACTCATGCATTCACTCACTTTTTGAACATTTCCTCCGGGCCAGATATTGAGCTGGGTGTTCAGTATGCAAAAATATCTATGTTGGAATGATACACAATATGTTGATATAGGTGTATTTATTCCTCTCTATATAATCTCTATTTCCCTCATTTTCAGTAAGACCAAGATTGCCAAAATGTTGGGTTTATTTTATTTTTTCCAACTTTATTGAGAAATAATTGATGACTATAATTAAAGTGCATAATGTGGTGATTTGAATACATATCCATTGTGGAATGATGACCAAGATCAAGAAAATTAGCATATCCCTCAGTTCACATGTTTAACTTTTTTGTGTGAGAATGCTTAAGATCTAGTCTGATCAAATGTAAAGTATACAATACAGTATTATTAACTATAATCACCATCCTGTACATTTGATCCTTAGGATTTATTCATGTTGTAACTGCAAGTTTGTATCCTTTGATTTACATCTCCTTGTTTCCTTCTTCCGCAACCCCTGGCTACTACCATTCTACTCTTCATTTCTATAAAATCAGCTTAAAAAACAGACTCCACATTTACGTGACACCATACAGTATTTGTCTTTCTCTATTTAGCTCATTTCGGGCTTCCCAGGTGCGCTAGTGGTAAAGAACCTGCCTGCCAGTGCAGAAGTTGTAAGAGACTCAGGTTCAATTCCCTAGGTCTGGAAGATCCCCTGGAGGAGGGCATAGCAGCCCACTCCAGTATTCTTACCTGGAGAATCTCATGGACAGAGGAGCCTGAGGACTACCATCCATGCGTTGCAAAGAGTCAGACAGGACTGAAGCGACTTAGCACACATGCACACAGGCATTTGGCTTATTTCAGTCAGCAGAATGCTGTCCAGGTTCATATGTCCTGGCATCATTGATAACCAGTTACAGGACAAACTGCTTCTCAAAAAAAAAAAAACCCAAACAGTAATTATTTTATTACAATTTCCAGTGATTCTTTTAAAGAAGGAGGAATGAAAGAAGAATTAAGACAAATTGTGAAGAGGCGTACCATTTTGGTGTAAAAGAACAAAAATATCCTGTTATGTCTGTATCTTGCTAGTTGCGTATTTTAGAATGGTGGCCACAAAGTGAGAGAAACAAGTGAAACCCAGGAAAATGGGAAAAGTGGATGCTTCCCACCAACCATTAGTTTGATTAAATTCTTTAGGTAAGAGGCTTAAGAACCTCAAGTGATGCTGAATTAACAATGGTGTAGTGATACTGAAGATACTGCTGTAATGACATTCTAATGATGTGAAACAATAACGCTATAATGATGCTGATTAAAACTCAGCATCATTATAGCAAGGAGAATCTCATTGTATTGCTACAAAATAGGGACTCAAATTACTTCTAAACCAACTAAAAATTTCACAAAATTCACTTTTTTTATATGCAGTTTTATAAGTTTTTACCCATACAGATGCTTGTAATGACCACCATAGCCAAGATAGTGATTTTAATATCCCAAAGAATACCTTCCAGCTACCCCTTTCTTCTTAGACCCTCCCTTCACTCCAAACCCCTGGCAATCACGTGGTCTGTTCTCTGTTATTATATTTCTGCCTTTTCAAAATGCCACAGAAGTGAAATCATACAATATGAGTTCGAGATTCCTACCCATTGGAGACTGAGTTCTTTCACTTACCAAATACAGAAATGTTTTTTATTTTTAAAAGAATGTTTATTTTTGCCAAATACTAGATAAAGGAAGAAGACAAAAAAGACTCAGTTACTGCAGGACTTAAAAGGATAGCATCTTGACATTTTTAAAGAAATGGAGAAGTAATTAAGACACTGCAGAAACACTGTTTTCCTTCATATATAAGGAGAGCTTCTGTTTAAAGCAGATGGGTTTGGGTTTGCCTTTTCTATTTTGGGCGTGTTCAAATATGTGTCCTCTAGATGCACGATGAAAGAAAATTCACCTCCCTGCAGCCTCCCTGCAGTCTCTGCATATGGAAACGTAATTATTCAGTGCTTAACTCAATTTTTTATCTGGGCATTTGAACTTATTATATGGCTAGTGAGATAAATCCTTAGCAGCATATTTCCTTGTTCCTTGGAAAACCACTGACCTTCTAAACTGTCATAAATTTATTCAGCCCAGGCTGTGTGGCATAGCGCATTTATGTGCAACACATAATCGAGTTGGATCTATGAGAGGTGAGAGGAGCCATGCTTGTATTTTACTGCCTGTGGGGCACCGCCAGCTTCCATCAGTGTGCTTCCACTGCCATTATCAGCAATGCATTTTCTCTGCTGCTGAGCTCTGCTCTTTCATATAATGGAAACCATCATTTATGGAGGAAAGTAATACTGTGGTTTAGAATTCCCATAGAAATGAACATATTTAGCAGATCGAATTCATACATGCTGAGTAAAAGCAGCAACGTCCATTTCCAGCTGTAAACACACACACACACACGCGTGCACGCACACACACATTCATATGTGCTGTGGGAGTTGGGGAGAGGTGACTTTCAGGGAACAATGTACATTGCAAAAGGGTTCGCTATTGTGTTTCTAGCGGTATGCTCCCATAAAGAAGCAGACGTATTGTGAGATGTATAAAACTGGGCTTCCCAGGTGGCGCTAGTGGTAAAGAACCTGCATGCCAATGCAGGAGACATAAGAGATGTGGGTTTGATCCCTGGGTTGGGAAGATCCCTTGGAAGAAGGCGTGGCAACTCACTCCAGTATTCTTGCCTGAAGAATCTCCATGGACAGAGGAGCCCAGAGGGCTACCGTCCACAGGGTCGCACAGAGTCAGACACGACTGAAGTTTCTTAGCACACATGCACATAAGATGGACTAGAGCCTAGAGAATGGCTATATGAAAATGTAGCCTTGAATGAAGAAATGAAGAAATCTGGCTTTCTTCAGATGGTTAATGTCAGGCCATTTGAATTGCTCATGTTTTCCAGTGAGCTCAGTTCTGTACTTGCTAGGATTTTCTTTAAAATGTATTACAACACACTACACAGGAATTTGTTTTCAGTTTTAATTTTTGATTGCATTTCCTTTGAGGTTGACTGTATGTATTCTCTATTTGTGTTTTAAATGCTTCAATTTGAAATTATGAAACGTTTGTGATCAAGAAGCAAAGTAGTTCAATAACCAAGCAGAACACTGAAATATGATTTCTGTTTTTATCTCCAGTGTTGTGCCAAGTAGACTGGGAAACCCTTCCCTGGTTTGTACTTCATCAAAGACTAAAACATGAGTAGATCATTGTCTGTATCTCATTGGAAGATCAGATTGACTACACTTTTTGTGGCTGGGCTACCCTGTTTTGAAATCAGAAAGGTGGTAATGAAAGATCTGTTTTGAATTGTATAGGAAAATCAGATTAACTGCATTTCTTGTGGCTGGGCTACCCTGTTTTGAAATCAAAAAGGTTGTGATGAAAGATCTGTTTTGAGTTAAAATTGCTTCTTTGTGCTCTTATTACACCTTGAACATACTCTTATAAGCATTGGCTTAACACACCTGTTTCTCCCTCGGGTGTCTTGGAGGCCTTCAATGACAGGGACTTTTCTTTGTAAACACAGAAGTTCAGTAAATATTTTTGAATAAATATTTACATATTGAAAATTATAGTTTTTTTCCCATTGTTTCTAGACTTAAAAGGCAATATACGATGGCTTTGAAAATGAAAGTTTGTGGATCTAGTCTGCTATAAAAATACTTTTCAATTCATTTTTTGAAGCCAGCATAACTATGATAGCAAAACAAAAGAAAATGCAAGGAGAAAATAAACACTACAGATGAATATGCCTCATGAACACAAAAATAACAAAAACTTAGCAAATAAAACCTAACTCTGTGTGTGTATGTTTGTGTATTAAGTATAACGAAGTGTAGCTTACATTAAAATTGAAAGGTTGATTTAATATTTGGAAATCAATGTAATTTACCATGTTAAAATAAGGGAGAAACTGTATGATCATTTCAAGAGACGCAGAAAAAGCACTTGACAAAATTCAACCCTTGCATTATTAAAAAATTTCTCAGTAAGCTAGGAAAAACGAACTTTCTTATAAAGGGCACTTATTAAAAAGACGTCACTAACATCATCTTTAATGGTGAAAGACTGAATGCTTTCCCCATGGGGCCAGAAATAAGCATGCCCACACTCAAGATGACATCTGCTCATCTTTGTACTGGGGGTTCTAGCCTATATAGTAGGTAAGGAAAAAATAAAGTAATACAGATGGGAAAGGAATAATTAAAATGGTTTTAATTCACAGATGGCATGTTTATATATAGAGAAATTCAATTAGAATCTATTAAGAAACTAGAAGGATTAATAAGTTTGGCAAGGTCCTAGGATACAAGGTCAATATATAAAATTCAATTGTAACTTTAATGTATTAACAATAACAATTAGATACTAAAATTTAAAAAGTCATTTACAATTGCATTCAAAAACATGAAATGCTTAGGAATAAGTTTTATCAAATATGTATAAGACTGATACAGTGAAAACTATAAAACACTGACATTAAAGAAATTAAAGAAGACTCAAATAAATAGAGATATATCATGTTTACGAATTAGAAATCTCAATATTATTCAGAAGTTGGTTCTCCCCATATTGATTATGGATTCAATGCAATCTTTTTAGGTGATGTTTGCTTTCACTTTAGGTGAACAAGATTTTTTCTTTGAGATGGTTCATCTATATGTTCTGCTGAGCTGGAATGCCAATGTTGAGTTCATTGTCTCTGGAATTTATACTGCATGTAGATAGAACAATATTTTCTTTTACTTACCTTTTATTAAATTTGATATCTTGGAAATATACTTGTCTGGGTAGAATGTTTTGTTTGGTAGCTGATACTTTAAAATTAAATTATGAGGATTTTCTGGTTTTAAATTAGGCCTCCATAGAAACCATTCAAGAAATAAAATAGGTGACTAAGCTAGTAATAAGTATTTGAGTTCAGTTATTTCAAGGTCATTTGTTACACTAATTGCCAAAACATACCTTTATCCTCCTTTTCATTAAACAAGTCCAGTAACTATGGTCTCAACTGGCAGTGGTTAAGTTCATAGTGATTTAAGACTCAGGATGTTTTCTTTGGAAATGAAGTTGACAGTAATGTTGTCTTATTTTTTATTGCCTTGCTTCTCAAAAGGTAGTTCATAGACCAGAAAAAATGGATAACCCCAGGGTGCATGTTAGAAATGCAGAACCTCAGACCCTATCCCAGATTGATTCAATTAAAATCTGCATTTTCAAATGATTCATAGGTGATTCCATGTATGTTAAAATTTAGAAGTGTTGCACATCTATTTTCTATTACAAAGCCTCCTGCCCGTCAGGGCTGGCACATTTTGTCCTGGAGAGGAATGAATAGTGAGAGTATCATCAATAAGTGTTATAATATCACTAGGACAACCTCTGTTCAGACTTAACACGTGAAATTGCCAATAACTTAAAAAAATTTTTTTAATTTTTAGTTGAAGGGTAATTGCTTTACAGTGTTGTATTGATTTCTGCCAAACATCAATATGAATCAGCCATAGGAATACCTATGTCCCTGCCCTCTTTAAGCTTCCTCCCACCTCCCTCCCCATCACACCCCTCTAGGTTGTTATGGTGATCTCCAGTGACTTTGATTCACTATTTTCCTTGACAAGATTTAGAACCATAACGAATTATTCTCAGTTAATGTATTATTGAGGACGTCCCTGGTGGCTCATTGGTAAAGAATCTGCCTGCCAATGCAGGAGATGCAAGTTCGATCTCAGGGTTGGGAATATCTCCTGGAGAAGGAAATGGAAACCCACACCAGTATTCTTGCTGGGAAATCCCATGGACAGAGGAACCTGGCAGGCTATAGTCCATGGGGTTGCAAAAGAGTCAGACACAAGTTAGTGACTAAACAACAACAAAATATATTATTGAGATTTCCCAATTATATATATCTGACAATATAGATAATTTAAAATTACATATGCTTAGTGAAATCTCTCTATATAATTGGGACATAGATAATAAAAATAATTTTATGACTTGCCTTCTAATTTATAAAGGAATAATAAAAAATTCCTGTACATCCTGGGTATCAGTTCACTCACTCATTTGTTCATTCATCTATTTATTCCCTCATTCATTCCGTGATTGATTATTACCTACAGTGTATCAGGTGCTATGTTAAGTGCCAGGGATATGAAGTAGGGATAAAACAGCTTGAAAGGAAGGAAGTGCCATAAAGCACTGGGTACCATGATGGTGGCATCAACATAGTCTCAGGCTAAGAAGAAATTCTGCCTTGGAGAGGCAGTGTTTAGGAGGAGCTCAAGAGAGGAGACACAACTTGAGTTGACTGTTGAAAGTTAATTGGGGAGGGGGTCAATTTGTAAAGAAGGTGACCATGTTTTTTAAAAGCCATATATTGTTAAAATCCATTCATGTGATATATATTGTGTGTGTGCGTGTAGAGGGTTGTTGAATGTACAGGGGCTTTATAGACATAAAGAGAGTCGTGAAAGGATGGCCATCAAAATGTGAATAGTGCTATCTCTGGGTATTGGCATTGTAGGGAAAATGAGTAGATCTAGAATTAAAATATTTCTCATTTGAAGGGTAGACAAGTTTCTTTCTGTTCCTTAATGTTTAACAGTTATATACCATTTTAAGGCATCTAAAACAGTACTTTTCTTGATTCTCATGTCAACCCTATGAATCTAGTAATATAAGTATCACTACTTTTATTTTATAGACATGAAGACAGAGGCTCATAGACTCTAGTACCTTATATAGGGCCTCAGAGATAGTAAAAAACTAATTTTACTCTCCTGAATCTCAGCCTAAAAATCTTGTAGGAGTGGTCCCTGACTTGTAGTTAGCAGACTCTCTGGAATCTGGTTCTAACAATATCCTATGGGAAAGCAGGGTATGCTGTGAAATAATACATCTATGTGATCATTAGAATTTAAAGACCACTTTCCATAAATTGCAGCAAACTTGTAAAATAGGTTACAATACTGTTAACCATGTTTGATGGAGAAGAAACTGAAGCTGTATGAGGCTGACTGGCCTAAAGGATGCAAAATAAGTGTGCAGCAGCCCTGAAACTCCCTCTTTGTCTTCTGCTCTTTCTGTTACATCATAGTCAAGAACCTCACTAATCAGTCTTAGATCTCAGTGCCAACATGCCTAGTCTTTGAGAATAACCACTCACCCAGGATGAAGAAATTTCAGAGTAGCTTTCCCTTCTTTCTTAGGATTTCTGTCTCATCTGTCTCACTCTTTTCTGGCAAATCTTTGGATTATATGCTTATTGACATCCTGATATATGCAAATAGCGGGTTTCCCTGATGGCACAATGGGTAAAGAATCTGCCTGGAATGCAGGAGATATAGCAAATTCAGTTTCAATCCCTGGGTCAGGAAGATCCCCTGGAGGAGGAAATGGCAACCCACTCCAGTACTCTTGCCTGGAAAATCCCTTGAACAGAGAAATTGGACATGACTGAGCGACCACGTGTATGCAAATAGCTTCCCAGGTGGTGCAGTGGTAAAGAATCCACCTGCCAATGCAGGAGATGCAAGATACATGGGTCCAATCCCTAGGGCAGGAAGAGCCCCTGGAGGAGGAAATGGCAACCCACTCCAGTATTCTTGCCTGGAAAATTCCATGGACGGGGGAGCCTGAAGGGCTACAGTCCGTGGGGTCACAAAGAGTCAGATACGACTGAGTGAGTGAGCACACATACATGCAAATTGCTTTTTCCTCTCTCATTTGTTTTCCAAGTTTGTTGAGGACTAGACAACATCTCACGCACCATTGCTTCATCCACAGCACCCAACACAATGTCCTGCAAATGCAAAGTGCTCAAGAGAGGGCTGTTAAGTGAGCAAATGAGTGAAAGAGTGAATGGGTGAAGGTGATCTGTCTAAGGTCACACAGAGAGCAATGTGAGACAAAAGCAGAATGAAAGCTCGTGGCTGCAAACCTGGAGATAAATTGATGCTGCTCAGCTTAGTAGTAAAACCTTGAGATGAAAAAGTTACAACAGATGATACCAAAAAGCCAGATTTAGATCTCTTGTCTGGATCTTGTTTCATGGATGACACCTGGCAGATTCCATATTTGGGATTCTATTTCCATACAGAATTGAAGTTTGATCAAATTTTTAATCAAAGTAGTCAAAGGGAACATCAAGCAACTGCATATGCAATGTCGGTGCTGGTATTCAGCCCTGGTGGACCATCTGTCTTGAACTCTGCCACCCAGTATCTACTAGACATTATAGAATCCAGTTAACCTTTCCAGACTTCAGTATTCCCCACAGCTGATCAGTCACGTTTGTGTGGGGTGAAGGTTCTATTTCTAGATAGTCTCTAGAGATTGTGACTTTATGCTTCCATGTATAGCCACTATTCTCTTTTTGATTCTCAAAGACTAGTTTTTCTCAGATTTCATGAGTGATTACAGTGGTAGGTTTGCAGAAACTGGAGAGTTGTGAACAATGAAGGTGCTCAAAGAAAGACCGCTAGAATAACAGCTTCTGCTGCTGCTGTTGTTTAGCCTCTGTAAGTCATATCTGACTTTTGCAACCCCACATACTATAGACCACCAGGCTTCTCTGTCCCTGGAATTTTCCGGGCAAGAATACTGAAGTGGTTTGCCATTTCTTTCTCCAGGGAATCTTCCTGACCCGGGGATCGACCCCATATCCCCTGCTGTGGCAGGTGGTTCTTTATCACTGACCCACCAGGAAAGCCCCAAAGACTCCTGCTAAAAGAGCTGTAATTTAAAATATTTGTTCAGCAAATATATATTGAATGCATCTAGTATGCTATGTCTCTGGGTTATGGGATGAATAAGACAGTTACATAAGACACTTATCATAAGTTAATGAGAAGCCCCTTTATTAGGGGACTTAGTTCAAGGAAGGACGTGAAAGTGAATCTCTCTCAGTCATGTCCGACTCTTTGTGACCCCATGGACTATATAGTCCATGGATTCTCCAGGCCATAATACTGACATGAGTAGCCTCTCCCTTCTCCGGGGAGCTTCCCAACCCAGGGAGCGCTTTGCAGGTGGATTCTTTACCAGTTGAGCCACAAGGGAGGACAGCAAGTATGAAGTCTAGATTTGGAAAAACTGAAGGCAGCCTCTGTGATTAGGATGTGGAGAGTGAGCGCAGGGTCATGGAGAATGTGGCTAAGAGACTGACCGCAGCTGTGAGGAGTTGTAAAATGCAATCTAAAACAGATATTGGGGTTTAGCAACATTGCTGAGCTCCAGTGAGCTTCTCTCTTTGGAGGAGCAGTGAGACAGCAGCCACAGCAGAGCAGGTGGAGGGTCAGACAGCAGATGAAGCCATGGATGTGATGAGAATGGGCACCATTTTGAGAAGTTTGCTTATGAAAGAGGGAACTAGATGGGGAGGAACTTGGTTAATGTTCTTTTTTGTTTTTAATGAGAAAAGACAGAGTGAAGAGGCAGAGGTTGAAGACATAGGAGAGAGAAGGAAGGGGATTCCCACCAGTTGAGATACTAGTTGAGGCCCAGTTGAGAAGTGCTAGTTGAGGTACAGGTGAGGTGCGGGATGTGGAGCACATGTAGGTTTGGCCTTAGGTAAAGGGGCACACTCTTGTATTTTAAACCCTGGACAGATCATGGGAGGGGTGGGATTCTGAGGTTTTCTTAGTGGATTCCGGAAGAAATATGTTCCCTAGATGCCAGAGTGATCAACTTGCATGCACAGTCTACATGACTGACCAAACCAATGGAGAGCTCTGAGATTATGCCAGAGCCCCACTGAGTGTGTAGCACTGAAAGGAGTGTTGGGAAATATCCATGTGATACTCCGAGAAGCTGGAATCCTTGTTAGTGTAGCTTGCCTTCTGAGAACATATAATGCTTTGTTAGGTACTAGCAATGGCACCCTACTCCAGTACTCTTGCCTGGAAAATCCCATGGACAGAGGAGCCTGGTGGGCTGCAGACCATGGGGTTGATAAGAGTCGGAAACGACTGAGCGACTTCACTTTCACTTTTCACTTTCATGCATTGGAGAAGGAAATGGCAACCCACTCCAGTGTTCTTGCCTGGAGGATCCCAGGGACGGAGGAGCCTGGTGGGCTGCCATCTATGGGGTCGCACAGGGTCGGACACGACTGAAGCAACTTAGCAGCAGCAGCAGCAGTCTCCGCTAATTTGGAGACCAAAACTCTATAAACAGAAAGTTGGCCATAGGCTTTATAGTAAAATATGGATATTGATTGTCCAGTCTCAAACCCAGGGATTGTGTCCTGTGATGAGTTGAAGGTGTACTGAGTTGTAAAGATTGTTGTTTACAGTTTTTCCCATTTCTACCAGATGCTCCTTTTCTACTCACCCTCTCTTATTTTTCTTTTCCCAGTGATTCTTGTCCCTGCTACCTGTGGAGACAGATCTCTGTTGGGCCCTGCTTGCCCATAGCCTTGAGCCAATAATTTTTATCTCAATTCATGTTATTCTCAAATCTAGCTGAATCTGTTGGAAAAGACCCTGATGCTGGGAAAGATTGAATGCAGAAGGAGAAGAGGGTGACAGAAGATGAGATGGTTGGGTGGCATCACCGATGCAATGGATATGAGGTTGGGCAAGCTCCACGAGATGGTTAAGGACAGGGAAGCCTGGTGTGCTGCAGGCCATGGGGTTGCAGAGAGTTGGACATGACTGGGTAACTGAACAACAGCAACAAGCCAAATCTGTACTAAGGTATAAAAAGGCTCTTCAGTGAACTAGGTAATCTTGTTTGATGATAACTCTAAGTTATAAAATATAACTCTAAGTATATGCTTTCTATAATGATTCAGGTACCAGACTTAATGGGCAGCAGGAGTTCCTCCGTGACTGGGTGGTACTGACGGTCATTTCCAACCAGTCCTCAGAAGGCTCCAAAGGTCTTCCACGTGTTCTGTTAACTCTTTCCAGTGACACTTTAAATCATGGCTGAGGCCTGGATTCTATTAGACTGAGCAGGGACTGGATAAGAAATCCTGCACCAGGCACATAGCTAATGTAATTACTTTAACTCAGAATTCTGCTGTCTGTCCAATTTGGTCATCAACTCTCTTTTTCCAGATTTGGCATCAGCAGTGGAAAGAATAAGTTAGGATGGTACTCTTTTCTGAGTGATTCACACCACCTTTACCAAAGAGATCAATTGGTTTTTCTGTTTCCTTCCATAGCCTTCTGAATATTTTGAAAATACCTTCCTCAGTATAACACCAGAATTATGTGAATAAATGAATAGACTCTACAATCACTGAATACTTACAATGTACCATAGATTTTAATATAACACACCGTAGCAGAGACTCAAAAGGATTAGCTCCAGGAATTGGCACCGAATTTAGGACTTTTTCCAAGCTACAATAATTAACAAGTGACTGTGGAAGTTTGGCTACCCATATATCTCAGTCTCTATGTTGCTTTCATTATCATAGCACAATATAGCATTGGATTCTTATGAAAACATTTATTATAACTATTTTAAACAACAACCTTCCAAGTTGTCTCTTCTTCCAGCCACAGAAGAAAAATAAAATATCATTGAACACCAACAAACTGCATTTAAGTATAAAGGCTTAAATATTTTTAAGCATTAGGAAATCCAAAAGAGTTCTGATTTCTCCTTCTATGCTCCTCCTCCCGCCGCCCCCAATTCACTTTTTAAATTGAAGTATAATTTTATACTATAAAATTCACCCACTTTAAGGGCATAGTTTATGTCTTTACATTTTAACAAAACCCAAAATAAGTTAGAAAGTAAAACCACTTATTGAGGTTTTTTAAAAATTTCACAAAACATGAATATGGAATAAATTGGGAAAGCTATCATATTCTCCCGAAGACTTTAAACTTGAATTGATTTATTGGGGTACTGCTTACTACTTTTAAGGATCAGTTAATTCCTATACTCTAGAAAGGAATTTTGAATAAAGAAAAAGATTAAACATTACTTTATTTTTATAAGATAAGCACAACCCCAATATCAAATAGATACAGATAAGATTCTATAGATGAATCTCATATATGTACACATATATACAAAAAATTACAAACAAAAGATCAAATAGAATTTAGTAGCTTATACAGTAATAACTTACCATATATAATGGGATTTATTCTAGGAATACATTGAGAGTTAAATCTAATGTGAGGAAGCTTTCTGAAATAACAAGAATAATTAAGAATGAAATCTGTTTATCTCAGTTCAGTTCAGTTCAGTTCAGTCGCTCAGTTGTGTCCGACTCTTTGAGACCCCATGAATCGCAGCACGCCAGGCCTCCCTGTCCATCACCATCTCCTGGAGTTCACTCAGACTCACATCCATCAAGTCCGTGATGCCATCCAGCCATCTCATCCTCGGTCGTCCCCTTCTCCTCCTGCCCCCAATCCCTCCCAGCATCAGAGTCTTTTCCAATGAGTCAACTCTTCGCATGAGGTGTCCAAAGCACGGGAGCTTCAGCTTTAGCATCATTCCCTCCAAAGAAATCCCAGGGCTGATCTCCTTCAGAATGGACTGGTTGGATCTCCTTGCAGTCCAAGGGACTCTCAAGAGTCTTCTCCAGCACCACAGTTCAAAAGCATCAATTCTTCATTGCTCAGCCTTCTTCACAGTCCAACTCTCACATCCATACATGACCACAGGAAAAACCATAGCCTTGACTAGACTGACCTTAGTCAAAGTAGGTCAAATAAGTATTTGAGAGAACCCCCTCATTTTTACCATTTAAATAAAGTAAAGCAAAATCTTTGTAAAGTGAAAATGAAAGGCACATTTTTTAGAATGTGACAAAGCATATTAATGTGAAATCAGTGAAGTAGAGCCTATTTAAGTGAAACTCAAAAACATTCCCTTTAAAATAAAAAAAAGATGATCCTTTATCAAAATTATTATTTAATAATATTCTAGAATTTCAAGTCAATGTAATAAGACATGAAACTAGACTAATAATTAGAAAGGAAGTCTCAACATTATTATTTTGGATGACATTATCACACACTGATTGTACATAGACAACTCAAAAGACTTGACATAAAAATTCCAGGAATTAATTTTAAAGTTCAATGAAATGGCAGAATGCATGATAATCACACCAAAAACCAACCTTTATGTCAGATATGAATTTTAATATAATAAAAAGGAAGTGCCACTTAAAATTGCAACCAATATTTAAATTATCCACCAAAGAACTTAGTATTGTTCATAGTATTGATAAAATAATTGTATTTTTTAGTATTGATAAAATAATTATATTTGTTAGTATTGATAAAATAATCCCAAAGAAGTAGTTTAAGAAAAATGCAGATTGTCCTAAGATTGAGCTCTGGGGAGGGGTGGAGTGGTAAGGTGTGGGTAACTTCCACAACAAGAATTTGTAAGAAGTACAAAAGCAAATTTTTTCTAGAAATCATTTTACTTATTCATCAAGGTTTTCCTAAGTTATAATCATGCCTAGTGGCTGTATGGTGAAAGCAGTGAAAGGGCGAATAATATATCTCAAATATATGGTTATCTGATGATCTAGTTTGATTTAAAGACAGACTAAGAGAGAAGGAACACAGAACTGGCCTGGGAGGAATAGCTGTTGGTGTTGAGTGATATGAACAAAGAGGTTCATTAAACTATTCTGTCTATTCTTTTCTCCTCTTGTGAGTGTTTGAAATTTTCTGTAATAAAAGATTAAGCAAACAGAACTAAAAGAGTAGTTCTTAACATAAGCTCAACTAACCCACTGAGGGATTTCAGTGACTGAGTAACCCTCCTGGAATCATATACAGAATGTTGTGTGGATGGACTTACATGGGCTTTTCCTAGGGAGAAGGTTGCAAACTCTGATCAGGAGTCTGTTTTGCTAACATCAGAGCAATTGGAGTAAATAGCTTTCCTAACCTTTAGCTGATCTTCCCTGGTGCCTCAGCTGGTAAAGACTCTGCCTACAAGGCAGGAGACCCCAGTTCAATTTCCTGGGTCAGAAAGATGCCCTGGAGAAGGGATAGGTTACCCACCCCAGTATTCTTGGGCTTCCCTGGTGGCTTAGACATAAAGAATCTGCCTGCAATGCAGGAGACCTAGGTTTGATCCCTGGCTTGGGAAGATTCCATGGAGGAGGGCTTGGCAACCCACTCCAGTATTCTTGCCTGCAGAATCCTATGGACAGAGGAGCCTGGCAGGCTGCAGTCCATGGGGTCACAGTCAGACACGAATAAGCACAACACAGCACAACCTTTAGCCAACCCTCTGTGAAGATTATTTTTTGCAGTTAATGTTTAAATTGAAATTGGAAAATAGAGTTCTTGAGGCTATGATCTCTTGCACAGACCCTGAAGTACAAATGAGATTTGCCAAACCATGATGATTCTTGAAATCATTGTAATGTAAGAATTTGTGACTCTTAAGGAACCTAAGCCTTTATAGGAAAGCAGAGTTGGGAAAATTGAGGTGGCAGGTAAAACCATGAAAGCTGTTACCATATGCTGTAAAGTTATTAAAGCAACATAATAGTAGTGACATGTCAAATACAGCAAGTTAAAGTAACATTTTATGTCTTTAAAGAGTAATTATGGGCATTGTAAAATTAATTTCCATTTACCCTTTTTAATAGGAGAAACTTATTCATTATCCCCCATTGAGCTGCATTCAAATTCATTGGCTTTGCTGCTGATAATATGCATTCTAAAAAGCTCTTAGAATCCTGCCTCCCACTGCCTGGTTTGCCTCAATCTTGGTCCAAATGTTCAAGACCTTTTAAATTTTGTCACTTGAAGTTGTTGATCACCATCCCCCAAGTCAACAGTGTTCTAAATACAAATAGAGTGAAATAGCACTTTAAAATGCTTTAATACCCTCTCTTATTTCTAAGACTTGGGTCTGTGGCAACTTTTTTTCTCAGCTTCCAATAAATCATAGGGCTTCCCTAGTGGCTTTGACAGTAAACAATCTGCCTGCAATGCAGGATATGCAGGATATGGTTTCGTTAGAAAACTTCTATTCTGTCATTCACTTTATCACTGTTCTTTTTATAAGTAAACCCACTACCGTATTCTTGCGTGGAGAATCCCATGGAAGAGGAGCCTGGCGGGCTACAGTCCACAGGGTTGCAAAGAGTCGGACACGGCTGAGCAACTATGCTGCTACTACTACTACTATTTTTAAAAAATGAACAAAAGTCCAAAAGTACAGATGTGATGATGATAATGATTGGTAATGATTATTTTGTGCTAGAGCATGTTCTTGGCATGTATTAACATGTGCAATTCTTATGTCAGCCCTACAGGTAGTCTCAGAAAAATTATCTAAAACTTAAAATATATAAAAGAGGAACATGTGTATACCCATGGCGGATTCATGTTGATGTATGGCAAAACCAATACAATATTGTAAAGTAATTAGCCTACAATTAAAATAAATACATTTATATTTAAAAAAACAAATAAAACTTAGAAATATGTAAAAGAAATCAGTGGTGTTTTTCCAAGGTATTGCTGGGATTGCACGTTTGATTTCCTATTGCCTGAGTAGACTATTTTACACGTTATACTGGCAGAGGTTAACTTGTAGATTTGTGTTGAGATGTAACTTGTGATTTCTATTATGCAGATGACACCACCCTTATGGCAGAAAGTGAAGAGGAACTAAAAAGCCTCTTGATGAAAGTGAAAGAGGAGAGTGAAAAAGTTGGCTTGAAGCTCCACATTCAGAAAATGAAGATCATGGCATCTGGTCCCATCACTTCATGGGAAATAAATGGGGAAACAGTGGAAACAGTGTCAGACTTTATTTTTGGGGGGCTCCAAAATCACTGCACATGGTGATTGCAGCCATGAAATTAAAAGACACTTACTCGTTGGAAGGAAAGTTATGACCAACCTAGATAGCATATTCAAAAGCAGAGACATTACTTTGCCAACAAAGGTCCGTCTAGTGAAGGCTATGGTTTTCCAGTGGTCATGTATGGTTGTGAGAGCTGGGCTGTGAAGAAAGCTGGGCACCAAAGAATTGATGCTTTTGAACTGTGGTGTTGGAGAAGAGTCTTGAGAGTCCATTGGACTGCAAGGAGATCCAACCAGTCCAGGAGATCAGTCCTGGGTGTTCTTTGGAAGGAATGATGCTAAAGCTGAAACTCCAGTACTTTGGCCACCCCATGCGAAGAGCTGACTCATTGGAAAAGACTCTGATGCTGGGAGGGATTGGAGAAGGGGATGACAGAGGATGAGATGGCTGGATGGCATCACCGACTCGATGGACGTGAGTTTGAGTGAACTCCAGGAGCTGGTGATGGACAGCGATGCCTGGCGTGCTGCAGTTCATGGGTTTGCAAAGAGTCAGACATGGCTTAGCGATTGAAGTGAACTGAACTGAAATGAACTGAACTGAACTGAAAGTTCACTATGAGGAAAAGTCCTATAACACTGCTGTTGCTACTCCCAGTTTTACAATCTTTCAGTGCTTTATGAATATTTATTTTAACAGTCAGTGAGAGATGTCACAAAATCCAGACAAAGAGTGGGTTGCTGGAAGTCTGTTTAGGGCTCAAAGAACTAAGAGGAGAGGGAGAGACAGAGCAGGGAGGAGAATCCAGTGTTTTTAGAAAGAAGTTAAATGCATCTCCTTTTTGTTGGCAAAGTCTATCTAATAAGAGTGAAAGCATTGACACTATCTTGAACACCTATAGCTTTCCATTTTCATTTAGGCCCAGAGTGATCTCAAGTTGGGATGAAAATATATATATTAATTAGTGTAAACTCATTGATAATGCTCAAACTTGGACAAACCTAAGAGTCTGATGGTGTTATGCCCAAGTCGCGAAATCTCCCAACGACCACCTGGGAACCAATATCCGATGCAAAAGCAAGAGAGTTTTTATTACCAACCTCAAGCTGGGGCTCCCACTGTAACCGACGCAGCGGCTATAGGGAGGAGCCCCGGGTTTTGGATTACATTGCTTATATAGGGGGTATACATGGAAAAAAAGGATTTTTAGGTAGGGAACGTCTGATTGGTTACTTTCTTTCGAAGGATTGTGTGTTGGTTCTTGATTGGTCCCTATTGTCTAGGTAGACCACAAGTTCCTGAGTGTTAAGTCAGGAGATTTTGGTCTGGGGTCCGATTGGCTCGTGGGCGGTGGGGTGAGGTCAGGGGATTTCCAAAGGCTCTTGGATTTCCAAAGGCTCTTTTCCCGGAACCTTACAAAATGGAGTTTTTCTGTTAACAAAATGGAGTAGCTTAGGTCCTCCAATGGTAGACTAGGCAGCCTTTGCCCCAGTATTTTTGCCCCAGGGAGGTGGGAACTAGGCAGAGAAAAGAGGAGGAGGTAAGCAGGGGATGACTGAAAAATCAGTGAATCCAGGGGGCTGTGCTCCCATCTCACCAAATGCCTAACCTGATATCAGACCTGTGTTTGGAAAAACATGCCCCTCTTATGCTGTTCTAGGAACTGCATGTTATTCTTCTTTGGGGTGTTTTCTGAATTTCCGCTAAAAGCACTTAACTCCTGATTCTTAAATACATTCCAGGCTTTCATAACCATTAAGGTGAACAACAACCAAAGGGTCACCGAATTCATTAACCTCAGTGCTTGAATATCCAGATGTTGGGGGATGTTTACCAGAAATTTTCCCTAATGAGCCAAGCCACTTTGGCAAAGGGGTTTTGGGTGTTGTAAGAAAGGCTTTCTTGCAAATTTGTTCAAGAATATCCTCTTTGTTTAAAGGGCCAGACGTCAGGTCTGGGATACTAAAGATTTATTTCTAAACTGAGACATTTTCAAGACAAAAATACACGTCTGGTCAGAAATTAAAATTGAATCCAGAGTAAAGCTCAAATAACAAAGAGAGTTTAAAGGGTCAAGATTTCTGCCTACTCTAGAATATAGTTTTAGGACACCTGGGTGTGGCTTTAATGCAATGAACAGATGGGGTCTGTGTGTAAACATGCAATGAGCTGTAGAATTTTTACTCTCCCCAACTCTAAGTACTCTGCATATCTAAATTCCCATGAAAAACCTTTCAACTGAAGAAAAGGAAACACAGAATAATGAGGTGGGTTTTGGCCATGCCACACAACATGTGGGATCTTAGTTCCCCACCCAGGGATCAAATCCACACCCTCTGCATCCCTTCATTAGAAATGCAGTCTTAACCACTGGACCATCAGGGGAATCCATGAACAATGATTTTCTCTAAGCTTCTCTATCTGATTTCCTTGAGGAGATCTGTTTTATTTGAAGTTCACCATTCGTAGGAATCTGCCTAATGTGTCACCCCTTGCTTCTGCACTCGCTAAGACCAGCCCAGTGTTCCAGCCCAGCACTTGGGTAGGGATAACACCACAGGCGTGACAGGCCCTGGGGACCCAGAGAAACCCTGGAACTTCCGCAGTCTGGGGTCCCTGGGGATATTGCTATTGTAGTACCAGCCAGAGACAGAAGAGGAGAGCCCCATGAAGAGAAGCTTTAGAGGAGATACTGGGCCAACCCAGACTCCTAAAGGCTTTTTCTGAATGGGATCATATATAATGAGTTTGTACCCTGGGATGTTAGAAATAGAATTATTTGTCCTAGGATTAGGTAAGAGCACGATTTGTGTCTGTGAAAGAGATCAAAACAAGTGACTGAGTATGCTTTCTCCACATCAGACATCAAATTTAACCTAACCCTAGACAGCTGGACAATCACATAATTTCAGGGTTGCCTTCCGCTTTACTGCCTATCACAGAGGAAACACATGTGAAGGATGGGAAATGGAAGCTAAGTGGTACTTTTTAGGTTGGGGTGATAGAGAAGAGATAGAGCCACCTTCTGTGGCTCAGAGGGTGTAGTCGAGAGTCCTTGGGAGTCACAGAGAACACTCCAGGTCAGTACTGGCAGGAAGGGAGTGTCCCGTCCAGTGACACAAGGAGACAGTGAAGCATCTTGGGTAACAAGAACTAGAGATAGACCTGCACCTCCAGGCTCTTCCCTGAATATTTCCCCTTCAGTCTTTCCAAATCTGATGTGACAGAAGAAAATGCCAAAGATGTTTTCTTATGAGTAGGGTGTATGATCCAGAGGACATTCAGGGAAGTCTTTAGAAAACAGTAATGTTTGAAAGGTCTGAGGTCTATTGTTTCCAAATCATGTTGTTACCAACTGAACTTGGGTCTGCCCACCTGCTGAGCAGCAAAGCCAATTTATTGACACTGGGTTGTGGTGAAGGAAACTACTGTGTTTAGTGCAGGGCTCAGCAAAAAGAACAGGCAGCTCACAGGTAAAAGAGCCAAACTCTCTGATGGCTTTCAGGGGAAGGTTTTTTTGTTTTTTTTTTTTTTTTAATGTATTTACTTATTTATCGGCTGTGCTGGGTCTTTGTTGCTGTGCGTGGGCTTTCTCTGGTTGCAGCAAGCTGGGTCCACTTTCTGGTTGTAGTGCTTGGGCTTCTCATTGCCGTGGCTTCTCTTGTTGCAGAGCACGGACTCTAGGGCCCAGTGGTTGTGGCACGTGGGCTTAGTTGCCCCGCAGCATATAGAATCTTCCCAGACCAGGAATCGAATCTGTGTCCCCTGCATTGGAAGGTGGATTCTCAGTCACTGGACCACTAGGGAAGTCCCAGGGAAGGGTTTTTAAAGGCAACATCTAGGGTGAGGGCTGTGGCGTGCATGGCTCTCTTCTGGTTAGCTGGTGGTGAGATAAAGGGTGGTGTTTCAGGAAACTCAATCATCAACCTTCTGGTTCCAATCAATTTGGGGTCACATAGTCACTAACCTCCACCTGGGTGAAGGTCTTCGTTCCTTCAGAACCACTCAAAGACATGCGTCAGATTGTTAATATATCTCTTGGGGAGGAACAAGGATTCTGTTTTATTGCTGGACTGTTACTACTTTTCTTGCTTAATTGCTTTTCCTTTGTTTCTGCCTTCCCTCACTTCAGTTCAGTTCAGTTGCTCAGTTTTGTCCAACTCTTTGTGACCCCGTGGACTGTAGCACACCAGGTTTCCCTGTCCATCATCAATTCCTGGAGCTTGCTCACACTCATGTCCATCACGTCAGTAATGGACAATCATCTCATCCTCTGTCACCCCCTTCTCCTCCTACTTTCTCCTCAATTTTTCCCAGCATCAGGACCTTTTCTAATGAGTCAGTTCTTCGCATCAGGTGGCTAAAGTATTAGAATTTCAGCTTGAGTATCACTCCTTCCAGTGAATATTCAGGACTAATTTCCTTTAAGATTGACTGGTTTGATCTCCTTGCAGTCCAATGGACGCTCAAGTCTTCTCCAGTGCCACAGTTCAAGAGCATCAATCTTCGGTGCTTAGCTTTCTTTATAGTCCAACTCTCACATCCATACATGACCACTGGGAAAACCATAGCTTTAACTAGATGGACTTTTGTCGTCTTTCCTCACTTCCCTAATTAGTAACTCCTTGAATTTGCTCTTTGGAACTCAGGGAATACCTAGGAGACTAGGTATTCTACAAAAAAGAAATGGAAAACACAGAGGGGCTTTGTTACCCCAGAGGACCCCACAGGATCCTGAGTGGTTTCCCTGTTACTTCAGATACAAATTGTGGTTCTGAAATAACAAGGCTCAGGATAGAAGTATCTGAGCTTTCTGAATAAAAGTACCTTTTGAAAAGCTCTTAACCAAAGCTAATTTAATTTTTGTACATGTTCCCTGTGTTCTTTTCATTTCTCAGAAACCAATTTCAGAGGTAGTTATCTGTCAATTTCATTAGATTAGACAAATGTAGTATAATTGTATAATTCTTCACTATTTCCCAATTACTCTTCTTTTGCCTCAGATTGCTGAAGGAGCGTTTACCAGTGATATTAACTTGTTGGTTTAAATCCTAGGCAACTTCATCTCCAAATAAATTGACATTTATCTTCTTTCAACATGATCCTACAAATGTAGGGTTAATATTTATCATGCAAATAAGTGTTTTATGCACATGGGTTTATTTCAAATTTCTTTTCCTCTTAGTGCGTCAATGTCTATTTTATTCTGATATCTCTCAGATTACTGCAGCCTCTCTAGGGAAACTCTTTTCAGATTGAACTCAAATATTTTCTACAACAATTTCTAATCCAGAAATGCCAGACAATGAGATATATAGATTTCAGGCCTTATTTGGCATTAGTGTGAAACACAATAAGTATATCTTTCATACTAGTTCAAAACAAACACTAATAAAGTGAGCTTTAAAATCTATATTGATTATTATCTATAAACTCCTAAGGTTTGAAAAAAGCTGTTAAAATTTTGGGGTGGACTGTACAGCTGGATGCCAACAATAGTGATAATAACAGTTCTGTGTCCCAGGAGATGAATTAAGCTCTTTTCATGCCTTCTCCCATTTAATCCTCACAATGCATTGAGAGGTGGATGTTATAGATAAAAACAACCCCATAGCTAGTAGGAAGCAGATTCAAGATTTGAACTCAGGTTTTTGGTACTAGTGCCTTATCGACCCAGAAAGTCTCCTTAATCAGATTTAGATTCATAAATACATAAATGTAGTCTTGCCTTTCCTCAAGATTCATTACATCTCATTCTTTGATTTCCACAGTTTTCTAATTTCCTAATTTAAAATGTCTTTACTAATGGCCATACATGATGCTATTTAGCATCAAGGAAACAGGCTGATAGTATGACTACTCTACTTGCTATCCATAATTTTTTGAGAATTCATAAATTTGTCTTGGCAATATACCTAAATTCTAATTTGTGGTTGAAATGACATGACTGGACATGGAAACTACACTTTGTATCTAACTATTAAATAATTTGATTCTACTTCCTAAGGTTTCCAGAAGGTATAACTTTCTTTGTCTTATACCTGATTCCTTCCTGGGGAATTTCATGCAAAAGATCACGAATTTTTCATGTCTTAGAAATCAAATCTGCTTTAAAGTCCCTCTGACTTTGATTGCTTATTCAGCAAATGATACACTCTAGTCACTTGCAGACACATGCTTTGTAGGTAACATGCCTCCAGAATTCCCTGTTGGCACAAACTGGCGATGATAACATCAGTTTCTTACTCCTCTCTTTTGACCCCATTGTACTATTGTCTCCTGGATATGTATGTAACTTTGGGTGAATTCAAAGGTTGATAGTGCCATTATTTAGTCTGATTTATCAGCAGCCATTTGGATTCTGAATATCTCATTTACACTGAATCAGGATTCTAATTATCAATAGTTAACCCAAAAGGTGCCAGATTTCAAAAGTATGTGTTTTCACTTCTAATTTTGGTCCAGGAATAGATTTTAATGTTCAGAAGAGTGAAATCACCTCAGCTTTCAGTACACAACACATTAACCATTATGGTTTCTTTGGCTGCTCTGAAGTTCTTCGAATTTGCACATATTTGATTTTGTTCTCAGGCGTCCACCAAGACCTGTTCTTATACTATTGGAATTGAGTAACCACTGAAGAAATTCAGAAAATGACCCTTTGACTTTTTATATTATTGCCTTGCAATAAAGTATATTTCAAAGAAAAACTAATATAGGAAAGAAAATCCACAAAATAATATATCAGAATTGAATCTCATGTTCTTTGCAACTTCCCCAAGGCCAGCTTTCAACCTACACTGTTTTCACAATAAAGCAGCTGATTTCACAGAACATCTGTCGCTATGGTGACAATAGAACAATGATAGCCGGAAAACTAATAGTGTTTTTCCAACTTGCCTTCTGGAATGTGCATTGGACACAGAAGCAGCAGCAAAGCGTTTACTGAAGGGAGAGGTCAGCGAACCCATCCAGCAAGGCACCGTCTTTGTTTCAAATCAAGAAGGATAAGGGCGTTTGCCAACAGTTAGTCTCGAGTTCCTGCATGTGTCCAACCTTTACCTGGGTGACTGCCAAAATTCCTTGAGAAGAAATATAAAGAACATCAGTAAACATTGCTAGGGAGAAGATGGTAGAAGGAAAGAAAAAGGGTTGGAGAGATGAAAACATAAGTAGCAATGTCTTGGCTTCAAATGATGTGAAGTGAAACAAGCTCTGTGGGAAGGGAGAGAAAAGCAGTGGGAGTGGGGTCCAAGTATAAGGCATGGAGGTACTGGAGCTGGCTCTAGGCTGTGTGGCAGCTGACGACAAGACTACACGCATTAGCTTTCCATATGGTAATGCTTGTGATGCCCCTCTGGCTGTGTAACACTAATTAAGCTCAGATTAAAATATAGCAGGAGGGAATTCCCTGGCAGTCCAGTGGTTAGGACTTGGTGCTTCCACTGCTGGAGCCCTGAGTTCGATCCCTGGTCAGGGAACTAAGATCTGGCAAGCCAAGTGACCAAAAATGAAACAACAAAAAATGATAGGACACATGGATACATGTAAGTGGCTACCATGGGTTACCTTGGAGATGGGGTTGTGTAGGGGAAGGAGGGAAGAAAGGCAGATGGGAGCCAAAAAATAAAAAATAGGCATGGATGCCATCACCGTTTTGAATGTCTCTAAGATTACGGAAAGATGTGTACAGATATTAACTCTCCTTCATACCTTTGAGGGGGCTTATGTAGCACAGACAACTCCTAGGCTCTTGCTGAAAGGGTTTTTGCCTGGGCACTTGGAGTGAAGGGCTAAAAGGAACCAGAAGAAAATATATAGACTGTTCCTTGCAGCCCCAGCACTCAGTTCTAGATCTTTACCCCACAGATTTCTTATGCTTTTTTTTTTTTTTTAATAGAGGAGAGGACATGGTGATAATGTAGGGAATACTCTTCTGGAAAGGCAGCAGAGCCAGCATCATATCCAAGAATTAAAATAAACAATCACTGAGTGACTTAAGGAACCTATAAAAAGTTCTGTGTTAAAAAAAATCTTACTTACAGATGCCTAAAATTTCACCTATAATTAGGCAAGGGGTATTTAATAAATTTCAATTCATGGACGCCCCCATTCCAAGGGTTGCCACTATCTAGAGTGCCATTCTAATTATTTATGACTGTGTATCAAACCATCCCAACACCTAGAGACTTAAGAAAACAATAAACTTTTTCTTATGACTCTTCATGTCTGTAGAACAGGCATTCAGGAAGGGCTCAGCTGGTTGAGTCTGGCTCAGGGTCTCTCATGTGGATCAGTCAGGGGAGGTCTGGAGCAACTGGGGACGGACAGAGCATCTCTCTCTTTATATATACGCGGTCTTCTGCAAGCCTTCCTCACTGCACGGTGGCCTCAGGGCAACTGAATGATTGAAGACCTCAAGGATGTGTATCCCACCTTCAAGAGTGAGTGTTTCAGCCAAGAAGGCAGATTCTATGTCACCTTTTATGACTCAACCTTGGAAGGCCAGCAGAGTTGCATCTGCTATGTGGTGTTGGTTGCAAGTGAGTCACAAATCTGCCTAGATGCAATAGAAGGGGAATTAAATCCCACCTCTTGGTGGGGGAGCAACAGGGTTCTAGGAAACACATGAAATGAGAGATATGATTGTGGTCCTCTTTGAGAAATGCCATCGGCTGCTTGTGCTTTATTGTAAGGATTTTAGGGCCCAGGATGTATAGGAATGCTGTAAAGTGGTTTTTTGTTTGTTTGTTTCTCTCTCTCTCTCTCTTTTTTTTTTTTTTTCCTGTTTTGTTTGTTTGGGTATTTTTGGCCGAGCTGCTCAGTTTGTGTGATCTTATTTCCCCAGTCAAGGATTGAACCCAGCACCTGGCAGTGGAATCACAGAGTTCTAACCTCTGGACTGCTAGGGAAGTCCCGTGCTGTAAAGCTTTGACGTGTAAGAGTAAGTGTGTGTGGCAGAAGGTGACATGTGATGGAACCCTGGTTCACTTGTATTTTTGCTCCTAGCACTATGCACTTTCTTTCTCTAACCCTTTTATAAATTGAAAGTATTCTAACAGGAATATTTCCATATTATGTTCTTCTTTGACAGAACACGTTGTCTGTAAACAAAAGACAAAACAAAAACACAGGGAAAAGAGACAACCCCTCCTGCACATAAAACCCAGAGTGATTTCGAGAACAGAGCGGAGCAAGAGACCACACAGAAAAGGTTGAGGGAAGAAAGCCCGAAACTGGAGGCTGGTTCCAAAAGATGTCATAGGAACTTGCAGCTGTAAAGGCTACATGATGCAGAGGCGGTCTGGGTACTATTGGGGTGTAGATTGTTTGGGGGGGGTAAACTTCTTAGAAAAGAGAATAATAAAATTTGACAGAGTTTTTCTACACAGAAATTAAAAGCTTCAGTATGGCAAAAGAAAACATCAAAGAAGTCAAAAGTCAACAGTCTCGGAAAGATGCTTGCAATAAACATAGCAAAGGATTGTATTTCAAAGAGCTTCTGGCAAATGTGCAAGCAGCTTATAAACAATCCTGTAGAAAAATGGCCTAAGGATAGTCCACAGAAAAGAAAGGGAAAATGTCCAATAAATATATGGACCTTTGTCATCTGGGAAATACAAACTGAAACAAAAGCAAGCTATCAAAAAAAAAAAAAAAAGCAAGCTATCATGCTTAACCATTAGATTCCAAAATAAAAAATGATTAATATCAAATGTTAGCTAGGGTATGAGGAACTCAGATATATTGTTGGTATGACTGTAAATTGCCATAATTTGTATAAAAGTTATCTGGCATTTTTATTAAAATTGAAAATGCATATATCTTTAACATAGCTGTGTATACTTCTGACAATATATAAAGTAGAAAAAAATTGCATATAAATATATACATTAAAGAACATTTATTGTGGCAGTTTTCTTATTTACAAAAGCTGGAAAAAAAATCCCAAGACCTGTCAACAAGGCAATGATTGAATTTTTCAATGATGAAATTTTAGTCTATTGAATTCCAGGTAGTAAAGGAAAATAGCAAGGCATATCCTCTGTACCTTGTCTTGGATATCATTCAGTATATAATAAGAGTGAAAAAGTTATAGAATAATATGCATATACATATTGTTATTTATCTTATGAATAGTATAAAGAAAATGATAAATACATGTACATATGATTATTTAAATAAAGTATAGAAGGAATCACTTGAAATTTTCAGTGGGATACAAAGTGTTATTAACACCCATTTAAGATGAGATGGGAGAGAAACTTAATTTTACTTGACAAGCATCTTCATCTTTGGAAATGTTTCTGTAAGCCTGTATAGGTGTTTGATCCAAAGACTAAAGAAAAGGAATGTTCATTATATGTGCTGGCTAGCCCACATCCTGATCAAGTAATTATTTATTGAATAAACAAATGAATATATTGAATCAAGGGAGCCTGAGATTTCTTCAGTTAAATCCATTTTTAAAAAATCATAAGGATAATACTTTTATTCTTTCTCTGAGAAAGGTCATTCTAGTAAATCAGGTTTGGATAATTCAGGCCTATGTAGTATCATCAAAATAATTCTAGTAACAAACAAGAAACAGTAAAATGTAAACATCTCTGCTGCTGTTTTATTTAGTTGGAGGATTGAAGATTTACAGCACAGATTTTCCAGCTCGATTCAATTTTTCTGCCCAAATTGACTAGAAAATTCTCATTTCATGCAATTACAGCACTTTATCACCTTTCATTATAAAATGTTTTCCTTTAGGAATAGACCATTTTTGAGAGCAAGTTTTCTGGAGTGATTAAAATCTTGTAGTTAGCACTGCATCCTTTTGAAAATGGAATTTGAACAAAATCCAAGAACAGTTTAAAATTCAACTTCTTGCTTTGGAGGACTTCATTACAAAACCCATCAAATACTAACAATGTACCCAGTAAGAGTCCATGTTTCTATTCATTGTTATTTTTATCACCTGAAGACAATCATGGCTTAAGTTTTGATGAAAATTCTAGTTCTTCCCACCCATGATTATCACTATTTGAAGTTAGGTGGTCATTTACGGTCCTCATTGCCAAGAGAGAAGGGGAGAGGCTCCTCCTCCTCGATGGCCTCTTCCTTAGCATCCAAAGCTCCTATTACTTATACCCTGGATGGTGAGTTCTTCGCCACTCACACGGCAAACAGGAGCACGATCTTCTCTGGAGATAATGTGAGACCCTGAGCCTTATCTCCTGGCTGCTCCATGAAGGTGTAACACTTACTAGACAAAGATGTATCCATGAACTCCTGCTTCCCCCAATTCCCACGTTCCTGTCCCGTCTGGGAGCACGACAGGATGGCTGTGCCCTTTGAGAAGGGAGCAGTCCCTTTATCTCCCACCTGTAAACAGGCTGGGAGGCTTATGCAGACGTTGGTGGGATAGTCCACACGATAGAGGCAGGATCACCTCAAGTGCCTTTGAGAGTGTTTGGTCACAGAAAATACGGTACAATGCGAGCGTTTTTGTGCAGATAGAGAATTTTTCCAGGCCACGGGAGGGAAGCTCAATTTAGAAGGTCTTCTTACCTGCCAGACTGAGGGAACACACAGCCTCCCTGAACCAGTGACAGGCAATCTGCAGGAGGCTCAGAGCTGAGGAGTAGACTGTGAACTGCTTATTTTCCTCTGTGGAGAGGCATTTTTCAGAGAGATCGGGACCCTGAGGGAACCACTTTAATTCTGTGTAATTAGGGAGTGAGATAGACCACAGAAATTCAATTGAACAGTTGCCGTGTCTGAGAGCCAGGCTTTGAGCTATTATAGGAAGCCTGGAAATGTTGGGATGCTGGCATTAAATGTCATCTAATGAGGAAATGACCATTCCAGCAGGACTAGCCTAAAATAGAAGAGGATCAGGGCAACGTGCAGGTGCCAGACAAATGGGGAAAAAGAAGACTCAGACCAGACCAGGAAAAAGATAATTCCTTTAACCATCTCTGACTAATGATTTTACTGATTCCCAATGAGGAGGAATTGAAAGTTAATAGAAATACCACAGGATATTAAATTTGTAGTTTCAATGAATTGGCATACATATTCACTGTTAAGTTACTTTTTAAATAAGTTTTCTGCAATTCTTGTTGTTGTGAGAAGAATTAATGTATGTGAGAAGAATTAATGTCTCCTTCCATGGGCTTCCCAGGTGGTGCGGTGGTAAGGAAACCATCTGCCAATGCAGGAGACGCAAGAGATGCAGGTTTGATCCCTGGGTCAGGAAGATCCCCTGAAGGAGGGCATAGCAACCCACTCCAGTATTCTTGTCTGGAAAATCCCATGGACTGAGGAGCTTGGTAGGTTACAGTTCATGGGGTCACAGAGTCTGAGTGACTTGAGCACAGAGCGCACAGGGTGTCTCTCTCCACAGGTGTAAGGTAAGTGGAGGCAGCTGAGCCAGATGGTCCCACAGGTACTGAACCCAGTATAGAGATGCAATAGAATCACGCACATCAGTACTGGCCTTGATGAAGCTGACAGACTGCTGGCCTCACCCAGCCTGGGTCCTCGGAGCTGCTCAGTGTTCCTCTCAGACATGATCACTATATAGCTCCTTCCACTCAGGGGCGTGGGCCAGAGGAGGCAGGGAAACGATGAAATCACAGGCAGTAAGTAGCCACACTGTACTGATTGCTCAACTCAGGAAAAGTCATAAAGTTCAGTTCAGGTCACATTTGTACAATTTCTAAGGCAAAGTTTCTTTTGGCTGCACTTCATCTTCATTGTGGGCGTCCCAGGTGGCACTAGTGGTAAAGAACACGCCTGCCAGTGCAGGTTCCCTGAGTTGGCAAGATCTCCTGGAGGAAGGCATGGCACCCCATTCCAATATTCTTACCTGGAGAATCCCATGGACAGAAGAGCCTGGCAGGCCATAGAGTCACACAGAGTTGGACACCACTGAAGCGACTTAGCACCCAGGCCTGCACAGTGGTCACTGTGGTGCAAGGGCTTAGTTACCGCTTATGGGGTTTTAGTTCTCTGACAAGGACTCAGCCACTGAACTCCCTGCTTTGCGAACATGGAGTCTTACCTACTGGACTGCCAGGGAAGTGCCCTAAGGTGAGGGTTTAAAGACTCATTGTTGTCAACTACAGATTCTGATTCAGTAAGAGGTCTGCAGCAGGGTCCCAGAAATTGCCTTCTCTCTAAGCACCTCAGATGGGCGTAATGCAGGGGGTCCATGGTCCACAGTTTGAGAAACGCTGCTTTGAGAAAACTCTAGATCTTGAGCTAAGCAGTTTGCAGATTTATTGCAGAGTAAACAATTGAAATTTCATGGCGGCTATTTCCAGTCCAGGTGTGTAGACATGAGCTGAGATAGCAGGTGTTGTCAATAAGCAGAGTTTTAGGGGCCAACTGGCCTGTCATTCTTTGGGTTGCTGAAAGCATTTTCCACACTGTATAGTGATTTCCTTCTCAGAGATGCCAAGTAAGAATCTCATAAATATGGAAAGGGAAGTATTTTCATACAGATTAAAAATCATACCCCAAGTTCAGCCTCTCTAGCACTCCAAGTAAATCAATAAAAATAAAAACTAAAATATACAGAAAAATATACCACTGTACAGTAAAAGAGGCAGTGGGAATAGTTGTGAAAATGTCAGCAAAATGCACTCCAGAAAAAGCAGTGTGGGCCTCCTGGGTGCAGTGGTAATTTGAAGACATATAGGACTCGGTTCTCTCTATGAGTAAGTACATGTTTCAGGCACTCAAATTAACACCATATATAAATGCTTCAGTTCAGTTCAGTTCAGTCGCTCAGTCATGTCTGACTCTTTGCAACCCCATGAATTGCAGCATGCCAGGCCTCCCTGTCCATCACCAACTCCCAGAGTTCACTCAGACTCACGTCCATCGAGTCCGTGATGCCATCCAGCCATCTCATCCTCTGTCATCCCATTCTCCTCCTGCCCCCAATCCCTCCCAGCATCAGAGTCTTTTCCAATGAGTCAACTCTTCTCATGAGGTGGCCAAAGTACTGGAGTTTCAGCTATAGCATCATTCCTTCCAAAGAAATCCCAGGGCTAATCTCCTTCAGAATGGACTGGTTGGATCTCCTTGCAGTCCAATGGACTCTCAAGAGTCTTCTCCAACACCACAGTTCAAAAGCATCAATTCTTTGGTGCTCAGCCTTCTTCACAGTCCAACTCTCACATCCATACATGACTCCTGGAAAAACCATAGCCTTGACTAGACGGACCTTAGTCGGCAAAGTAATGTCTCTGCTTTTGAATATGCTATCTAGGTTGGCCATAACTTTTCTTCCAAAGAGTAAGCATCTTTTAATTTCATGGCTGCAGGCACCATCTGCAGTGACTTTAGAGCCCCCCAAAATAAAGTCTGACACTGTTTCCACTGTTTCCCCATTTATTTCCCATGAAGTGATGGGACCGGATGCCATGATCTTTGTTTTCTGAATGTTGAGCTTTAAGCCAACTTTTTCACTCTCCTCTTTCACTTTCATCAAGAGGCTTTTGAGTTCCTCTTCACTTTCTGCCATAAGGGTGGTGTCATCTGCATATCTGAGGTTATTGATATTTCTCCCGGCAATCTTGATTCCAGCTTGTGTTTCTCATGATGTACTCTGCATAGAAGTTAAATAAGCAGGGTGACAATATACAGCCTTGACTCACTCCTCTTCCTATTTGGAACCAGTCTGTCATTCCATGTCCAGTTCTAACTGTTGCTTCCTGACCTGCATACAGATTTCTCAAGAGGCAGGTCAGGTGGTCTGGTATTCCCATCTCTCTCAGAATTTTCCACAGTTTATTGTGATCCACACAGTCAAAGGCTTTGGCATAGTCAATAAAGCAGAAATAGATGTTTTTCTGGAACTCTCTTGCTTTTTTGATGATCCAGTGGATGTTGGCATTTTGATCTCTGGTTCCTCTGCCTTTTCTAAAACCAGCTTGAACATCAGGAAGTTCACGGTTCACATATTGTTGAAGCCTGGCTTGGAGAATTTTAAGCATTACTTTACTAGTGTGTGAGATGAGTGCAATTGTGTGGTAGTTTGAGCATTCTTTGGCATTGCCTTTCTTTGGGATTAGAATGAAAACTGACCTTTTCCAGTCCTGTGGCCACTGCTGAGTTTTCCACATTTGCTGGCATATTGAGTGCAGCACTTGCACAACATCAGTATGTTACATTTTTTCTGAGTATATATTCACAACAGGAAAAAGTCTTTGGTGTGCTGGCTGAAACAAATCAAAGTTCTTCTCAAGAGACCTTAAAAAATGAAGGGCAGAATACTTTATGGAGATGACACTATGTGGAGCTTCCCTACCTTGAGGATCAGGAGATTTATCCCTCTTGACCTCTACATTATGGTGGATGTTTTTAAATTGGTGCATCCCTGAAATTCAAAGCTGATTTTGAAGTTCTTCTCCTACCTCCTATAATATCATTATCAATAAGGCCAACTCTTGATGGTTATTGTAACTCTGACCTGGCTTAGTGAAATCTCTCCCATAACCTAAACCTCAGCTGTAATGGTGTGTTAGTTGACATTACTTAGTTTGAGCTTTATCTTCATCAGTCACTGATGAAGTTGCTGATAAACCACGAGGAACAAGACACAGAAAAAGTGAGACAAGTGGGCAATATATGTTGGTAAGATACAACAAATCCTGATTCCTGACTTTGTGGATCTTAATGGGGTATCTATGGTATCTTCTGACCCCAAACTTCACATCTACCTTGAGGGAGCTCACTACTTCATATGCACCTTCTAGTAAGTAAAGCCTTAATAGATATTGCCAGAAAGTTACTATGTTTTGTTGGTGTTAGTCACTCAATTGTGTCTGACTCTTTGCAACCCCACGGACTGTAACCCCCCACTCCACTCTTCTGTCCATGGAATTCTCCATGAAAGAATACAGGAGTGAGTAGCCATTCCTTTCTCCACAAGATCTTCTTGATCCAAGGATCAAACCCAGGTTTTCTGCATTGCAGGCAGATTCTTTACTGTCTGAGTCACCAGGGAAGCCCCTGAAAGCTACTAATAGACTGGTTCCAAATTGGGAAAGGAGTATGTCAAGGCTGTATATTGTCACCCTTCTTATTTAACTTATATGCAGAGTACATTGTGTGAAATGCAGGGTTGGATGAAGCACAAGCTAGAATCAAGATTGCCAGGAGAAATATCAATAACCTCAGGTATGAAGATGATACCACCCTTATGGCAGAAAGCAAAGAACTGAAAAACCTCTTGATGAAAGTGAAAGAGGAGAGTGAAAAAGTTGACTTAAAACTCAACATTCAGAAAATGAAGATAATGGCATCTGGTCTCATCACTTCACGGCAATTAGATGGAGAAACAATGGAAACAGTGACAGACTTTATTTTCGGGGGCTCTAAAATGACTGCAACCATGAAATTAAAAGACTCTTGCTCCTTGGAAGAAAAGCTATGACCAACCTAGACAGCATATTAAAAAGCAGATACATTACTTTGCCAACAAAAGTCCATCTAGTCAAAGCTATGGTTTTTCCAGTAGTCATGTATGGATGTGAGTTGGATTATAAAGAAAGTTGAGAACCAAAGAATTGATGCTTTTGAACTGCGATGTTGGAAAAGACTTTTGAGAGTCCCTTGAACTGCAAGGAGATCCAACCAGTCCATCCTAAAGGAAATCAGTCCTGAATAATCCTGAAGGAAATTAGTCCTGAATATTCACTGGAAAGACTGATGCTGAAGCTGAAGCGCCAATACTTTGGCCACCTGATGCGAAGAACTGATTCATTAGAAAAGACCCTGATGCTGGGAAAGATTGAAGGCAGGAGGAGAAGGGGACAAAAGAGGATGAGATCATTGGATGGCATCACAGACTCGATGGACATGAGTTTGAGCAAATTTCGGGAGTTGGTGATGGACGGGGAAGTCTGGCATGCTGCAGTCCATGGGGTCGCAAAGAGTCAGACACAACTGTGCTACTGAACTAGAACTATCAATATTAAGTAATAATAGAATTAAAATCTACTTTCTTTTTAATTCATCTCATCTCAACCCTTGTGTTTTGCTTTTATTTTTAAATTGAAGTAAAGTTTCTCAACCTTTGTGTTTAAAGACAGTTCTCCTCTTTGGAGATCTTGTTTGAGCTCTTACTCTACCACATGTACCTCAGTCTCATGCCACCCCCTTTATTTGGGGCTGCCTCACCATGTGGCATGCAGAATATTAGTTCTCCTACCAGATATTGAACCTGTGCCCCCTGCAGTGGAAGCATGGAGTCTTAACCACTGGACCTCCAGGGAAGTCCCCCATGCTCCCCCTTATTCTCTGTCCGTGTGGACAGTCCATACATAGAGTATCCATGCTTAGGTGGTTGTGGTAAGCTTTGTGCGGGTGAACTGAGGGTAAAGAGAGAGGGAAGTAAAAGACACAAAACACGAAAGAACATTCTTTTTGAGAAAAAACAAATCCCAAACCTGTGTTAAAATGCAACAGGTCTTACTACTTATGTTTATGATGATTTTACATCACTTATTTTTTTGCGTTTGTGTTCTTACCTGTGACATGAGAACAATACCTACCTCCATGGCCATCCTAAAGATCAAATGAAATAATTAGGGTTGTCGAGTTTAGCAAATAAAAATGAAGTTAATTTAACTATGCCCCATGCAATATACTAAAAATACTTTAAAATTATTTGTTATTTACCTTGTGTCCTATACTTTTTCTGATACCCTTAGAAATAATATGTGGCTATTTGTTGAGTACTTTTCATGTGCCAGGGACCACTGCTACTGCTAGGTCACTTCAGTCGTGTCCGACCCTGTGCGACCCCATGGACAGCAGCCCACCAGGTTCCCCTGTCCCTGGGATTCTCCAGGCAAGAACACTGGAGTGGATTGCCATTTCCTTCTCCAACGCATGAAAGTGAAAAGTGAAAGGGAAGTTGCTCAGTCATGTCCGACTCTTCACGATCCCATGGACTGCAGCCTACCAGGCTCCTCTGTCCATGGGATTTTCCAGGCAAGAGTACTGGAGTGGGGTGCCATTGCCTTCTCTGGCCAGGAACCACTAGGTACTTCAGTTACACTGGCCATCATTCCAGAAATGGCTGAAAGCAGTTATTACTAACCCCAGTTTGCATACAAGATGTGGAAGTTTTCCAAAATAAAAAAGCTGGTAAATAGCACAGTCAAGATTCAAATTCACTATACCATGCTGCTTCTTTAGTTGATTGGAAGTGTTTTGAAACTGGAGAGTATGCAAGTGTTTCATTATCATAAAAGTTCTCTCTGTTCCTGATTCCTCCTGGGTACAGCAAAAGGAATTATAGAGAGTAATGGGGATATGGAGATTAAGAGGTGCCATCAAGTGTAGGAAAAAAGGCTGTATTTGCCTCTCAACTTTTAGGATGATGGTCTCTTGCCAGGAAATATGCTGTGTTTCTAGGGATAAAAGGCAAGGATGTAGGGGCTCTGTAACAACATCACAGTGGATGATGCAACACCGGAGATTATCCACACTACCAAGCCCATGCCAGAGCAGGGATTTGTTGACTAGCTGGGCCTTAGAATAAATTAGTTTTGTAAGCAACCATATTCACATTTTTACCTTCTTTAGCAGCTTGCAAATAACCAGAGTATCCTAAATAATGGGTGCGTGTGTGCTGAGTTACTTCAGTTGTGTCTGACTCTGTGCAATCCTATAGACTGTAGCCCTCCATGCTCCTCTGTCCGTGGGATTCTCCAGGCAAGAATACTGGAGTGGGTTGCCATTTCCTTTTCCAGGGGATCTTTCCAACTCAGGGATCAAATCCATGTCTCTTCCACTGCAGGTAGATTCTTACTCCTGAGCCACCTGGGAAGCCCCAGTGAAGCTGTTCAGTTCAGTTCGGTTCAGTTCAGTTCAATCGCTCAGTCGTGTCTGACTCTTTGTGACCCCATGAATTGCAGCACGCCAGGCCTCCCTGTCCATCACCAGCTCCCAGAGTTCACCCAAACCCATGTCCATCGAGTTGGTGATGCCATCCAGCCATCTCATCCTTTGTTGTCCCCTTCTCCTCCTGCCCCCAATCCCTCCCAGCATCAGAGTCTTTTCCAATGAGTCAACTCTTCACATGAGGTGGCCAAAGTACTGGAGTTTCAGCTTTAGCATCAGTCCTTCCAATGAACACCCAGGACTGATCTCCTTTAGAATGGACTGGTTGGATCTCCTTGCAGTCCAAGCGACTCTCAAGTCTTCTTCAACACCACAGTTCAAAAGCATCAGTTCTTCAGAGCTCAGCTTTTTCAGAGTGCAAATCTCATATCCATACATGACCACTGGAAAAACCATAGCCTTGACTAGATGGACCTTTGTTGGGTGGCAGCTGAGAGGAGCTATCCCACATCTGAGGCCAGGGGCAGCAGCCGAGAGGAGCTACCCCACATCCAAGGAGCGGTGGCTGCATGGGTGCAGGAGGGCTGAGAGGAGCTACTCCAAGTTCAATGTCAGGAGGGGTGGCTGTGAGGAGATACCCCTCATCCAAGGTAAGGAGCAGCGGCTGCACTTTGCTGGAGCAGCTGTGAAGAGATACCCCACGTCCAAGGTAAGAGAAACCCAAGTAAGATGGTAGGTGTTGCGAGAGGCATCAGAGGGCAGACACACAAACCATAATCACAGAAAACTAGTCAATCTAATTACATGACCACAGCCTTGTCTAACTCAGTGAAACTAAGCCATGCCATGTGGGGCCATCCAAGATGGGCAGGTCAAGGTGGAGAGGTCTGACAGAATGTGGTCCACTGGAGAAGGGAATGGCAAACCACTTCAGTATTCTTGCCTTGAGAACTCCATGAACAGTATGAAAAGGCAAAATGATAGGATACTGAAAGAGGAACTCCTCAGGTCGGTAGGTGCCCAATATGCTACTGGAGATGAGTGGAGAAATAACTCCAGAAAGAATGAAGGGGTGGAGCCAAAGCAAAAACAATGAAGCTGTTAGGAATATTAAAATCAATGTAAAATACTAAATACAATTTGAAGGTGTGTATACTAGCTAGCAATGACTCAGATTTTTATTTTAATGCAGTCTGTGTGCAAACAACGTGCTTGAGTTCCAAATGGGGTATAATTATTTTCTCCCTGTTTGGTCTTTTTAAACCCTAATTTTTCACTTAACAAATCTCTTTGTATGAGTCAAGAACAACAACCTTGCCTTTTGTGATTTCCAGCAAGCACAGCACAAATATTTAACAAATACATATCATGGCATGGATTGTTTTGTACCACATGCATAAGAAATTTATGGATTTAAATTTAATTTGAAAACACAGTGAATTCAAGGTACTATTCCCAACACAGTTGGGTAGATGAAGATTAAAAAGTCCCACTCTTTGAATTTGATCTGTCTGCAGGGTATATTATGCTGTTTTAAGTCAAAGAGTGTCCCAGAAAGAGACAAAATTTCCAATAAGATGGGTAATATTTTTTAATATCCCATTTCCAAAAGGAATTTAGAAATAGGTTTTTTTGCTCTCACGTAGTACTAGAAAAAAATCACTTGACCAATGACTTGGAAGAATTAGCAGTGATTTCAGTATATCACGAAGATCTTATCTTCTATCACAACCTGCTTTAGCATGCTTGAGTTGTATTATAACACATTCTGTCTGATTTACTTGTTAGATGGAGGGTAAGATTACTTCTACTTTCTTAGTCCACGTGATGATGAACTCTGATCGTTTGAAGCAGTTCACTGTGGCAGAATGCCTTCTCTTGCCAGTGCTAAGAATCCTATTTAATGGCAAATTATAAAATCTCTGAGTAGCTCCCAGATGAAATAGTTTGTTTGTGTTCTCCATAACAAATCCTTGCTTTGAAGTAACTGCGATTTCAAAGGAGACTGTAGGCATTAAAAAAAATCCGGGTCACTCCTCATGCACTCCAGAAAGAAATCTATGATAGACAAGGCCTAAGGACCTATCTATGGCCACTGGGAACTGTGGGAAGTTGTGAATAAAGGAGGTGGGGGGTCCAGAGTGGCTTTCAGTCTCTGACTCTCAGCACCAAGATTGCCAAATTCTGAAAACCATGGGTGGGAAAAAAGTGAAAAAGAGGTCTTTGTGCAAATGTATAATTAGAATGCTAATCTTATTCACACTAATAATGAGGATGTTCATATCAAGGAAAGGATGATGAAAGAATTGGTTTACATGGGAGGATCATGAAAGCTCAGCAAATAATAGTTTTTCCTCTAACATTGACCGTTATTGAAGGAATAGTCACATTAATGTCTTTTGGCTTAAATTTTTTTAAAATGTCTCACATTGATATTTATTAAGGCCAAAGATCATTCACAATATTTACCTCTGAAAGGTCAAGGATTCAAGCAGCAGAAAGCAAGAGGATTACTTTCTAGGTTTACAAGGTCACCCAAGTGCACATACAAACTCGGAGACACTCTTGGTGCTTTTTCTTTATATTTCTTTTAATATTTTCTAGATATCTTATAAGAAGCATATTGTATGGTAAGGCAATATAAGAAAGAGTGCAGACATTGGAGCTAGAGTCATAGCTAGACTCTGCCAATCACTGCTTTGGGAACTTGGGGAAATTACCTCAATTCTCTGTGTCTCGCCTATTCATCTGTACATAGGGTTTAACATCAGAATATAATCATAGTTCTGATCATACTCACAAAAACTGAATATTTCAACATCTGAATATAAATTGGGTGGTTATAAACATTAAATCAGTTAATATAGCAAATTAACAGCATCTAGTATGCTAAAACTTTCAATAGCTATTGGCTGTTAATAGTTTTTACTTAGTGACTTAAAAAAAAAGACAAAAAACTTATTGTCTTACTTGATGATGATGATGATTAGAGAATATTGCCAAATTCATTTCTACCATTTAACAGCTTCTGGATTATTTCTCCAGATGGACATTTACCAACCTGGGTAACACCTCCAGGTAACACCTCAGTACTTACTGAGCATCTGCCCCCTGCCTCCTAAGCACATTGGCTGGTACAATGGGGCTCACCAAGGATGCTCTGAACTTGGGTGATACTGACTTACAGGTGTAGTTGTTTGGTAGGGCTGCCATAGCAAGGACCACAGATGGATGATTTAAACAACAGAAATTTATTTCCTCACAGTTCTAGAGGCTAGAAGTTCAAGGTCGCGGTGTCCACAGGGTTGGTTTCTTCTGAGGATCTTTTTCTTTGGCTTGTAGGTAGATGTCTTCTGATGGCTTCACATGATTTACCCTCTACTATGTCTCTCTGTGATATCATCTCTTCCTTCAAACCTCCTGGACTAGGACACACACATACCTCCTCATGCTACCTTAATTACTACATTGAAGGTTCTAGCTTTGAATAAGTCACATTCTGAGGTACTGAGGGTTGGGACTTCAACATAGGAATGGGAGAGGGCAGGGGGCACAGTTCAGCTCATAACAGAGCTTTGCTTTCTAGATGGAAGAGGGAAGATATCGATGAAGGCACTGCAGTCGGCTGTCAGCAGATTCAGCTCAGTATTGCCTCGAGGTTTGGCATCAAGCCTGTTCTCCCTCAGCGGATTTCATGAAGTTCTGGTTCAATAGCTCAAGTGACTGCTTGCATCTTGTCACTCTTTCTCTGTCTTTTTGATACAGTTCTGACAGACTCTAGGGTCCACTTAATTCACTCTTAAGGCAGTGTTACCTAAAAGAAACATGGCCAGCCATCACAATTATAAAATTACCATACGCATGACTAGAATTTCCTCAATACCATAAGAGATTATATCCAATATGTACAATTACGTGTATAAGATTTTCCATCTGTTTATGTTTTTATTTTATTTTTTTGGCCACACGACATGGCATGTGGGATCTTAGTTCTCCAACCAGGAATGAAGCTCCATGCCTCATGCATTGGAAGTATGAAGTCTTAACCACTGGGCCACCTGGCAAGTCCCCTATCTATCATTTTAAAGGCAATACTATTAAAAGCCCCTTTCCCTCCTATCCACTTTCCTAGTATAGCCATATCTCTAGTCTTTCTCTTCTCCAAAATTCTTGAAAATTTCTTCTCTTCTCTTTGTCCTAGCATAGGCACATCTTAGTTATATTCCTCCTGATCTTCTATCCCAATTCTGTATCACAAAAGCTCTAGGGACAGCTATGACAATAACACGCATTCCTTGGAAGATATGGGAGCAAAATAAACTAAGAAGCCACCAACGGAATCACCTTTAGCAGACGAAGAAGGGGACCGGCCAGGCATTCTCAGGATGATAAATTCCTCCTCACGTGAGCATTGCCTTTCTCAGTCCTGACACCAGCTCTGGGCTAGGTTCTATTCTTATCTCCGTTTTCAGATGAGTAAAATGAGGCTTAGAGAAATTAAAGAGCACGGAAGTATCAGACTCTGAACTTGAATGTAGGCCGTTTTATCCCAAAGCCTACACCCTTCGTCACTGCCCACATGGAACTTTAATGTGGCTGGTATGTTTGCCATTATTCTTGGCCACCCATCATTTGAATGTCCTTGCATCTGAGAATACTCCGCATTATTTTGCTGAGTTCATGTGCTGTGATAGAAGGTGGCAGTGCCTATATCCCTTTCAGCTAGGGCATGGCTCATGCACTTGACCCTGCCAGTCCAACGCCACAGCCTGCCCTCTACTTCCAACCCCATCAATGTCCCTAAAGTCACACAGATGTTGCTTTGGAAGCTAGTGACATAAAGAAGCAGAAACCATATTTAACACACTCTGGGGACAGTGGCAGCTCCATATTTTATCTGCAGCTGATAGTGTCTGAGACACAAGCAGTGCTTGGCATCGTCCCTGGACCACGTTTACCTTGTGATTTGGCAGGTGGCCCTGTCTCAATGCCCCAAGCCTGCTTCTCTGGCTTACCCAGAGATTCTGTGAGTCATCCAACACCATTGTAATGAATCCTCTTTCTGCCTAATTTAGCTAGATATAGTTTCTATTGCTTGTAAAGATGAACTCAAACTGATTTGAGTGCCAACTGAGCTTTTTTGTTTGTTTCCATCAAGCTACATTAGTCTCCAATTCCTTCCAAGAATATTCCTTGCCTTATCTTCCAAAGAACTTCTCTCTCATGCTTGTTCCCAGGAACTAAAATTATGTCTGTAAGGTTTCAACATGTGACTGAACCTGGCTTGACACTTGCTACTAGACCAACTAGCGTCACTGCTTTCCCGACATTGCCCGGTCCCCACTCCCATGCATCAAGTGCCTACGGCAGATATGACTGTAAAGATACAGAATACAAAAGAGTGCAAAACCCAGAGCCCACTGTCAGGAACAGAGAGCTTGGTCCTGTCAATGAGACACACACACTGAATAATTCTATAGCATCTCCTTCCTCTGCTGTCTCCTATCCAATTTTCTTTTCGTAGATTTTGAACGTGCCAAGCCATAAATCCCACTTGATATTTTTTTGTATTACAATCACAGTGAAAATATTTATAAGAAAGTCAAGATGCTTTTGGCTGACAGTGACTGAAATCTGGCTCATGCCAACTTAGGAATTCTGTGACTCCTGAGGATGAACATGGCTTCAGGCATGGCTAAATCCAGGTGCTCCAACGGTAAAACCAGGGCTTGGGCTTCCCTGGTGCCTCAGACAGCAAAGAGTCCGCCTGTAATGGAAGAGACCTGGGTTTGATCTCTGGGTTGGGAAGAGTGCCTGGAGAAAGGAATGGCAACGCACTCCAGTATTCTTGATTGGGAGAATTCCATGGACAGAGGAGCCTGGCCAGCTACAGCCCATCAGGTTGCAAAGAGTTGGACACAACGGAGCAATGTTTTTGTTTTCTTCTTTTTCTTTTCTCTGTCATTTCCCCCCCTAATGGGTCTCTACTTGTCAAGCAAGATGGTTATCTGCCTGTGCTTAGATGCTCAGTCATGTTATAGCCTCAGACAGTTTAATGACAAAACTGTCTATAGCCTGTTTAACTGTAAAACTGTCTATAGACTGTGTAACTGTTTAACTGTCTATAGCCCCAGACAGTTTAAAGACAAAAGTATAAAGAGTATTTCCCCCAAACTGTGAGATACACCTTTCTGGGGAGGATTCTGATGAGCTAGCCCATGTCTGTGGTGGAAGAGGGTGGAGTGCCATAGTGGACAGATTTACTGGGTCAGCATACTGAATTTGGCACATAAATCTCAGTGTAGCACCGTCTTACCCCTGGGAAGTGACTGCTCACAAGAGAGCAGTCTAGCTCCTGCGTTGCATGGTGGCAAGACTGTGGATATGTAAACAAATAGGGAAAATCTTTCCAGGGGGTGCTGAGTACTATGAAGAGAAAAAAGGAGAAGGATGTCTTGAGCATGACTGGCTTAATCCATTACATCAATCATATCACTTGAGCAGATAAGGCACTGAGCCCAAATCTCATTTTGTTGCTATTTTTCTAAAGATGACTTTGAATGACTGATCTTTTAGAGCACACAGTGGTCTCTTCTAAGATGGAAATATTTTAGAAGATAATATGAAATGACTCTGAAAAGAATCATTATCAGTGACTTAATTTAGGAACTAGTCAGTATCACTTATTAAACAATAAGGTAGAAATGCCTTACCAGCTTTCCCTCTGCTCAGGACTGAAGGAAGATTTTAGCCAAGCACATTCTGCATTGCTGGGGACATGGCAGGCTATCAGTGAAAGTGAGTGTTCCTCAGTTGTGTCCGACTCTTTGTGACCCCATGGACTATACAGTCCCTGGAATTCTCCAGGCCAGAATACTGGAGTGGGTAGCCTTTCCCTTCTCCAGGGAATCTTCCCAACCCAGGGATCAAACCCAGGACTCCTGCATTGCAGGCAGATGCTTTACCAGCTGGGCCTCAAGGCTCAATAAATGTCACTGAAATTTTGGGAAAAGATAGGCAAGATGATTTGTTGGTTTGCTCTGAATGGAAAGGGGAAGATTAGTGAACATAAAAGGAAAAAGGAGAGAAAGAGAGATCCAGAAAGATCATGGTAAGCTGGTTCTAAATCAGGTGAAAATGCTCACTAGTGGATAGAGAAATGTTTTTAAGATTGTGGTGATGACTCTACCATACAATTGAATTCATCTCACATGCTAGTAATGCTCAAAATTCTCCAAGCCAGGTTTCAGCAATACGTGAACCGTGAACTTCCAGATGTTCAAGCTGGTTTTAGAAAAGGCAGAGGAACCAGAGATCAAATTGCCAACATCTGTTGGGTTATCTAAAAAGAAAGACAGTTCCAGAAAAACATCTATTTTTGCTTTATTGACAATGTCAAAGCCTTTGACTATGTCAGTTCAGTCTGTTCAATCAGTTCAGTTGCTCAGTCATGTCTGACTCTTTGCAACCCGCTATGTGGATCACCACAAACTCTGGAAAATTCTTCAAGAGATGGGAATACAGACCACCTGACCTGCCTCTTGAGAAATCTGTATGCAGGTCAGGAAGCAATAGTTAGAACTGGACATGGGATAACAGACTGGTTCCAAATAGGGAAAGGAGTACATCAAGGCTGTATATTGTCACCCTGCTTATTTATCTTCTACGCAGAGTACATCATGAGAAATGCTGGGCTGGATGAAGCGCAAGCTGGAATCAAGATTGCCAGGAGAAATATCAATAACCTCAGATATACGGATGACACCACCCTTATGTCAGAAAGTGAAGAACTAAAGAGCCTCTTGATGAAAGTGAAAGAGGAGCGTGAAAAAGTTGGCTTAAAGCTCAACATTCAGAAAACGAAGATCATGGCATCTGGTCCCATCACTTCATGGCAAATAGTTGGGGAAACAATGGAAACAGTGTCAGACTTTATTTTGGGGGCCTCTAAAATCACTGCAGATGGTGACTGCAGCCATGAACTTAGTTTAAAAGACCTTGCTCCTTGGAAGAAAACCTATGACCAACCTGGACATCATATTAAAAAGCAGAGACATTACTTTGCCTACAAAGGTCCATCTAGTCAAAGCTATGGTTTTTTCAGTAGTCATGCATAGATATGAGAGTTTGACTAAAAAGAAAGCTGAGTGCTGAAGAATTGATGCTTTTGAACTGTGGTGTTGTAGATGACTCTTGAGTCCCTTGGACTGCAAGGAGATCCAACCAGTCCATCCTAAAGGAAATCAATCCTGAATATTCATTGGAAGGACTGATGCTGAAGCTAAAACTCCAGTACTCTGGCCAGCTGATGCAAAGAACTGATTCATTTGAAAAGATCCTGATGCTGGGAAAGATTGAAGGTGGGAGGAGAAGGGGACAGCAGATGATGAGATGATTGGATGGCATCACCGACTCAATGGACATGAGTTTGAGTAAACTTCTGGAGTTGGTGATGGACAGGGAGGCCTGGCATGCTGCAGTCCATGGGGTGACAAAGAGTCAGACATGACTGAGCAACTGAACTGAATTGATGACTCTTTCACTTAAAGTTATTTGTAAAATGTTTAGACAATTGGCTTTTCGGATGCTCAAAAATGAGTCAAATTTTTTGCTTTTAAAAAGATGAAATAAGCACATTTCTCCTGATTTCTCTTGAAAGTACAACTAAAAGTCCTGGACATGATATTTATAGCAAACACAAGCAGACTCTGAAATGTGGAAAGAAGAAGGCAGACTGCCTAGGGACCTCGGGACACAGGAAAGAAAGACACATGGTGAGTTCTTTGGGTTTTCTTTTAGTTTCATGTATCTCAGACCAGGAGCTGAAAGAACCATCACCCAGAAAAGCCCGTGAGTGTAGATTAACTCACACACACACAAAAAAAAATCCCTGACAAAAGTCTGCTCTTTCTAGCCAAAGAATAAGGAGAGCAGCAGCCTAGCAAAACAAAAACTTTTAGACAATAATTATTCTACTTCAGCCTCACCTCTACTCACTCATCATCCATCAGGTTTAGTGGGGAGTCTAGACTCTACCTCTGTTAGGCTGCTGCTGCTAAGTTGCTTCAGTCATGTCCAGCTCTGTGTGACCCCATAGATGGCAGCCCACCAGGCTCCGCCATCCCTGGGATTCTCCAGGCAAAAACACTGGAGTGGGTTGCCAGTTCCTCCTTCAATGCGTGAAAGTGGAAAGTGAACGTGAAGTCGCTCAGTTGTGTCCGACTCTTAGCGGCCCTGCAGACTGCAGCCTACCAGGCTCCTCTGTCCATGGGATTTTCCAGGCAGGAGTACTGGAGTGGGGTGCCATTGCCTTCTCCCAGGTGTCAATTTCCCTGCTAGGATGGTGTCAGAGAATGCTGATGAAGGAACGAGAGCTTTCATCCCCTTTAGTGCAAGACCACTTCTTCACAGTATCAGTAATGGCCAGTGGAGGGCCTGGACTTCTACCCAGCCCCACAGTGAAGAGAATGTTTACTGGAGAGGCAGACCTTTCATCAATGTCCAGCAGTAACAAGGTCACTCCCTTCCCTGTGGTGTTAGTGGAAGCCACATGGGGAGTAGAATCAAAGCAGTCCAACCCTGCCAGCCAGGGAAGTATCCATGGAGGCTGGGTGGGTACTGGGATCTCCTGGCTGTGGCCAGTGATGAAGAGGCTCCTCACCTTTAATGGAGACCAAGTGGGGACCTTGAACTTCTTCCCCCACCTGGAGGAGGTGCCTCCCCTTCCTATGCTGGAATGGTGTCAATGAAAGCCAGCTAAAACAGAAAGCTAAAATAAGGGCTGGAGTCTCATAATGTAATACCCAAAATGAATGGGTTTCAATTCATAATCACTCATTATATCTAGAACTAGGAAGATCTCAAACAGTGAAAAAAGACAATAAATAGATATTGTATTTTGCTAGGGCTGCCATAACAAAATCTCAGAGATGGGGTGGCTTAAACAACAGATATTTATTTCCCAGAATTCTGGAGGCTAGAAGTTGAAGATCCAAGTGTTGGCAGGTTTGGTTTCTCCTGACAGCTCTCTCTTTGGTTTGCACATGGCCATCTTCTTGTTGTATCCTCACGTGGCCTTCACTTTATGCACACACACCCTCGTGTCTCTTCCTCATCTTGTAAGGATGCCATCATATTAGATTAGGGCTCCACTCTATTAGCCTTTCCCAGGTGGAACAGTGGTAAAGAATTGCCTGCCAATGCAGGAAATGCAGGAGATCTGGGTTCCATCCCTGGGTTGAGAAGATCCCCTGGAGTAGGAAATGGCAAACCACTCCACTATTCTTCTTGCTAGGAAAATTCCATGGACAGAGGAGCCTGGTGGGCTACAGTCCATGGAGTTGCAAAGAGCAGGACAATCACCTATTTCTAAATACAGTCACATGGATTAGGGTCACCTATAAGACCTCATTTAACATTAATTACTTCCTTAAAGATCCTATTTCCAAATACAGTTATATTCTGAGGTACTGGAGGTTGAGACTTCAACAAATAAATTTAGGAAGGTGCTATCATCACATAATAGATGCCAACATTAAGATGTTAGAAATTTTAGAATTAATGACTAAAAATGCAGCCATCAAAAAATGCTTCAGTAAGCAGTTATGAACACACTTGAAACAAATAAAAAATGAAACCTCAGCAAAGAAATAAAAGTCTCAACAATGCAAGAGTAGTTGTAAAGAAGAACCAAGTGGAAACTTTGTAAGCAAAAAATATAATAAAAATATAATATATAATATTTATATAAAATAAATTTAAAAACTCAGTGCATGGATTCAACAGAAAATGGAAGAGTCAGAGAAAAGAATCAATGAGCTGGAAGAAAGAACAGTAAAAATCTCCCAGTGTGAGCAATAGAGAGAAAATAGACTGGGAAAAAGCTCTAATTCCTAGGGATCTATGGGGCTACAACAAAAGATTTAACATTTGTTATTTTGGAGGTCTGGGAGAAGAGGAGAGAAAGAGTGAGACTGAAAAAGTACTCAAAGAAATAATAGTCGAAAAGCCCCCAGATTTGGCAAAAAGCCATAAATCTCTAGATTTTAGAAGCTCAGTAAATTCCAGAAAAGGTAAGCACAAAGACATTTATACCAAAACATACCACATTTAGACTTCTGACTACTAACTACAGCTAGTAAATGACTAACTGTGCTCTTCTGCACGTTTTGTTTATAGGAGGTTGGCAGTGCAGTGATTGAAAAAATGTATAAACTAAGATCAGGGGGCCTGTTTTGAACTTCAGATATGCTATACCAACAGGCTCATCCTGTACCAAATTACTGCATCTCTTTGTGTTTCAGGTTTCTCATCTGAAAAATGGGGTAATAATATGTTCCCCCCTTACTCCCATAGAAGTGTTGTCAGAATTAAATGAGAAAATTTATGTAAAATAACTGTCACACAGCAGGCAGTCAATAAGTGTCATTTTCTTTTCCCTTCCCTACTCCTAACCTCTCTTAATGAGAAGGCCAAGGGCACTAAAGTTGGAATGTCAAAGCCTTCAGACCAAACTAGCTAAGCTGATTCCAATTATGAGAAGATTCATTGCACGTTCTAATTTCTTTGCCGTTAAAATGGTTATTTTTTTCTTCAGTTGATCCTTCAGCATACCTTGTTTCCTTTTTGTGGAAACAGTTTTAGCCTCCTGGTTAAGAGGATAATTTCTGGAGTCAGACAATCTAGGGCTAGGCTCTGGGTCCACAATTAGGTCAGTAAATTACTCAGGGTCCTTAAGACTCACTTTCCTCAAATATGTTACAGGATACAAGTTTTCCTAATGCCTTAGGGCTGCAGTCCTGATTAATGAGTTAGTATTCGTAAAGAGCTTGGAATTGTGCTTGACCTAGGGAAAGTGCTCATCGGGGATGGTAATTATCTGTTAGACAGATATGCATGGATTATCCTAACACCTGGGGACCGATCATACCTAGGAGCTACTTCTTCTCCACAGAATTAGCCTTAGAGCCTGATTCTCAAGTAGAGTTGCTGCCCCTGATCTTGCCTTTCCACCCTTCACCCAATGCTCCTTCATTGGTGGAGAGTTTAATGTCTCAGCAAGTGGGGACACTGAATTTAAGTTCCAACTGAATTTGGTTAGAGGTATAGAGTACTACGGTTCTCCAGAGAAACATAATCAATAGGATATATATGTACACACACCCACATATGGAGAAGTAGAGGGAAAGAGATAGATTAATTTTAAAGAATTGGTTTATGCATCACCAATTCAATGGACATGAGTTTGAGCAAACTCCAGGAGATGGTGAAGGACAGGGAAGCCCGGCATGCTGCAGTCCACTGGGTTGCAACGAGTTGGACATGACTGAGTAACTGAACAATGACAACAAATGTGAAGGCTGGCAAGTGTGAAATCTATAGGGCAAGTTGGTAGGTAGGGAATTCAGAGAGTTGGCATCGAAGTTTTGAGTCTAAAATCATGCTTGGGGCTGGTGCATGGGGATGACCCACAGAGATGTTATGGGGAGGGAGGTGGAAGGGGGGTTCATGTTTGGGAACGCATGTAAGAATTAAAGATTTTAAAATTAAAAAATAAAAAACTAAAAAAAATAAAAATAAAAATAAAAAATAAAATAAATAAATAAATAAATAAAATCTGCAGTCTGAAAACTCAGGTAGGGTTTCTATGTTGCAGTCTTAAGGTTAAATTCCTTCCTTCCTTCTTTGGGAAACCTCAGTCTTAGCTCTTAAGGCCTTTGATTGAATGAGGCCCACCCCTGTCATGGAGAGTAATCTGCTTCACTCAAAGGAAGGAAGTGTTAGTCGCTCAGTCATGTCTGACTCTTTGCAACACCATGGATGGTAGCCCACCAGGCGCCTCTGTCTATGGAATCCTGCAGGCAAGAACACTGGAGTGGGTTGCCATTCCCTTCTTCAGGAGATCTTCCCAACCCAGGGATTGAATCTGGGTTTCCTGTATTGCAGGCAGATTCTTTACTGTCTGAGCCACTTTCACTCAAAGTCTACCCTTTATAACATTCAGTTCAGTTCAGCCACTCAGTGGTGTATGATTCTTTGTGACCCCACGGACTGCAACACACCAGGCTTCCCTATCCATCACCAACACCCAAAGCTTGCTCAAATTCATGTCCATCGAGTCAGTGGCACCATCCAACCATCTCATCCTCCATTATCTTCTTTTCCTTCTGCCTTCAATCTATTCAAATGAGTCAGTTCTTCACATCAAGTGGCCAAAGTATTGGAGTTTCAGCTCCAACATCATTCCTTCCAATGAGTATTCAGGACTGATTTCCTTTAGGATGGACTGGTTTGATCTCCTTGCAGTCCAAGGGACTCTCAAGAGTCTTCTCCAGCACCATAGTTCAAAAGCATCAATTCTTCGGTGTTCAGTTTTCTTTTTAGTCGAACTCTCACATCCATACATAACTACTGGAAAAACCATAGCTGCAAAGTAATGTTTGTTTTTTAATATGCTTTCTAGGTTAGTCATAAATGTTAATCACATCTAAAAGATACCCTCACAGCAACATCTAGACTGGTGCTTGACCAAACTACTGGGCACCATAGCATAATCAACCAACACATAAAAGTAACTGTCACATATGGAGGAACTAATCTGACATTTATCCAAGCCATATGCCTTATTTAATGTTTGTGAAAAATTACATGCTATTCTTCCAACTAGATGACTACTTGGGAGCATAGTAAATTGTCCAAAAGTGCAATATTAGAATGAACAAGTCATTTCTGTAAAGAGTGCAACATCATGTACAGTTACTCCTTGGGATCCACAGGGAATTTGTTCCATGACCTTTGAGGATACCAAAATCTGTGGATTCTCAATTCCCTTTTATAAAACGGCATGGGATTTGGTTAAAATCTATGCAATCCTCCCATATACTTTAAATCACCTCTAGATTATTATGATACCTAATACCCATCACTTCATAGGAAATAGATGGGGAAACATTGGAAACAGTGTCAGACTTTATTATTTTGGGCTCCAAAATCACTGTGGATGGTGACGGCAGCCATGAAATTAAGACGCTTACTCCTTGGAAGAAAAGTTATGACCAATCTAGACAGCATATTGAAAAGCAGAGACATTACTTTGCCAACAAAGGTCCATCTAGTCAAGGCTATGGTTTTTCCTATGGTCATGTGTGAATGTGAGAGTTGGACTGTGAAGAAAGCTGAGAGCGAAAGAATGGATGCTTTTGAACTGTGGTGTTGGAGAAGACTCTTGAGAGTCCCTTGGACTGCAAGGAGATCCAACCAGTCCATTCTGAAGGAGATCAGCCCTGGGATTTCTTTGGAAGGAATGATGCTAAAGCTGAAACTCCAATACTTTGGCCACCTCATGTGAAGAGTTGACTCATTGGAAAAGACTCTGATTCTGGGAGGGATTGCGGGCAGGAGGAGAAGGGGACGACAGAGGATGAAATGGCTGGATGGCATCACTGACTTGATGGACGTGAGTCTGAGTGAACTCAGGGAGTTGGTGATGGACAGGGAGGCCTGGCGTGCTGTGATTCATGGGGTCGCAAAGAGTCGGACATGACTGAGTGACTGAATTGAACTGACTAATACATTGTAAGTGCTATATCAATAGTTGCTGCACATAGCAAAATCAAGTTTTGCTTTTTGGGACTTCCTGAAATTTTAGGAGGAATATATTTGATTCACAGTTTGTTGAACCTGGGATGTGGAACCCAAGGCTTTGGAGGGCTGATGGTACTGTTATCTTTCAGAATGTCAGCTGTCTGACTCTGCTGATCTCAGGTAACTGTCTACTGCTGACTTAGTGCAATGATGAGGCCAACAGATGGTGCGCCTCTTGGATTTGCAGCAAAAATACTTGATGGGTGATTTTCTTTTTCCTTCCATAAATGCACTGTCTACTTCAATTCCGGTGGAGACAATTTTCATTTCTTCAGTTATGTTGCATATTTAATTTTATTCTATGATGATTTAATGTTACTAATAGATCACTGTTCTGGGCAGCTCCTAAGCTAACTCAGACTATAATTGGCTCTGTTGTAACAGACTCACTTGGCAAGTCTGACTAAAACACAAGGATTATTAGCCCTTTCTGATAGGAGAAGCACCTCTGAATTTGAGCCATACCTGATCTATTTCATACATATCTAAGCTGAAAGCCTTAGGTTCCTGTCCTGGACAGAGGGAACTACTTTAGAGAATTCAGAAGGAGACCCTGTGAAGTCTTCATTTTTTCCCCTCTGATATAGAAAAGCCTTTAACAGACTTAATATTAGATAATTTGAGTGAAAATTTAGTGACCAAGAATTATGAGAAAACAAATTATAAAATAATATACTTATCAATTTTATGTGGATACATCAGAGTGTTTTCATAGTTAATTAAAAGAGGTGAAATAGGGTAAGAGTCACCTAATCCAAATCCTTTGTTCTTAGATGATGAAGTCAAGCCTAGAAAGATGCTGTGTTTGTCAGTTCATTCATTCATTGCTAGACAGTGGCCAAAACAAGACAAAAACCAAGCACCATGGTTTCCAGACAAGGGCTTTTTCTACCACGTGCCATGTGAAACTATTCTTCAGTCTATTTAGCCTTTTCTTTCTTAAAATTCCTTCAAGAATTATTATAAAATGCAGCTTTGCTTCAAATTATAAAACTTTAGGTGGAGGGCAGGAACATACGATCAAAATATCAAGATGTTTATATTTTTCCATCACTGCTTTACTCCAAATGTTTTTATTCTCATGATTTGAGTGATTCCACTGAATACTTAGACTGCATCAATAGGTGAGAAGGACCTGAGCTCTTCTGCTGAACTCATTCATTCAACAAAGCACCAAGCAGTGTCCTAGCTACTGGGATTATAGAGATAAATAAGAAGTGATTTTTGATGCAAATGGGGCTTTGCTGAGCTGGAGAAAAGCACATAAAATCAAATATACTACAGAGATGATGCAGTAAGCTTGGTAATAGGGGCCCAACATGAATAGAGGACCTTGACTCTGAATGAAAAATAAATGCCTTCAAGAGTGCCTTCTTGCAAAGTACCACTTGAAACAGTCTAAGAGGATGAGCGTAGTTCACCAGGTGAGGGAGGGAGAGGCCTTCAGGGTATAAGGAAGGGCCCACAGGGAGATGCATAGAGCATGGCTGGATTGAGAGACAAGAAGTTGATAAGGTGGGAGAAAAGGGTGGAGAGGGAGAGCTTGGAGTCAGTGCGGGAAGGTCTTAGGTTGCATGCAGAAGAGCACTTTTACTATGGAGGGTTTTATTGTGAAGGTACGAATATATCTGATAATAATGTCCCATCTCGGAGACTTTCAGACCGAGGGGACAGGGCTTGACACAGTTAGGTTTACTTTCCTGAAAGATAATGCTGATCCTCAGCTACTTCAGCTAGAAATGAGATTAAATATTCCTGCTATGACAGTTGATGTAGGAATCAAATAGTGTATGTGAAAGTGCCTGGTAAGTTATACCTCAAGTTATCATGTGAAATATTTATTCATGTCACATGATGATAAAACACACTGAGGAAACCAGAATAGAAAGAGACACGTGTACCCCAGTGTTCATTGCCGCACTGTTTATAATAGCCAGAACATGGAAACAACCTAGATGTCCATCAGCAGATGAATGGATAAGAAAGCTGTGGTACATATACATAATGGAGTATTACTCAGCCATTAAAAAGAATACATTTGAATCAGTTCTAATGAGATGGATGAAACTGAAGCTGATTATACAGAGTGAAGTAAGCCAGAAAGAAAAACACCAATACAGTATACTAACACATATATATGGAATTTAGAAAGATGGCAATGATGACCCTGTATGCAAGACAGCAAAAGAGACACAGATGTGTAGAGTGGACTTTTGGACTCAGAGGGAGAGGGAGAGGGTGGGATGATTTGGGAGAATGGCACTGAAACATGCATACTATCATGTGAGAAATGAATCGCCAGTCTATGTCCGATGCAGGATACAGGATGCTTGGGGCTGGTGCATGGGGATGACCCAGAGAGATGTTATGGGGAGGGAGGTGAGAGGGGGGTTCATGTTTGGGAACGCATGTACACCCGTGGTGGAGTCATGTCAATGTATGGCAAAACCAATACAGTGTTGTAAAGTAAAATAAAGTAAAAATAAAAATTAAAAAAAAAAAGAAATGAAAAAAAAATCAAATGGTGAAACTTTCGTGAGAATGAATATTGGACAGACAGCACACTTCTAAACCTCTAAAGCATTTAGTCCTGAGGACATTTCTACCAGATTTTGCAGGACGTGACAAAGAATGTAGCACTGATGTCTCTCTCAAAATCACCTCAATAAATAAACTCCTTATGTTCTACACTTGGCTTTAAATTAGGGTCTTTACAAGAAACAGCATAGAAACTGTGTCTGCACTGGCTGTGAAACCTGTTTCAAACTTTGGCCATTAAATATCTCAGGGTTTTTTTTTTATTTGAGTAAATGCATTTAATTAACTAATCATCATACATCATGATCATAATCATTAGTATAAGTTAATATCAACTAAGGAAATAACAGAAGATACACATAAAAATTTGTATATTAGAATGCTCATTGGAGTGTTATTTATAATAAGGTAAAATTAGAAATGACTTTAATGCTCCTTTGTAGGAGCTGAAATTCAATTATGGTTTGTTTACATGGTAAAATGTTTCTAATTATTGAAAATCATGACTTCAAAGGCTAATGATATGAAAAATTGTTCCTAAATTTAAGTGAAAAAAAAATGGTAAGGCATACCATTTGCTCCCTAGTTGAGGGTTAAAAAAACAGTCAATTTTTACCTAAAGATTGAAAAGAATAGACCAGATTATGTTTACTTTTTTCTACATAAAATTGTTATAAAAGATTTTTCTTAAAACATGTTATTTCAAACTTTAAAAAAATTGTTCCTAATTCTATAATGAAGAAAAATAAGTACAGTTAAAAAAATGTTTAAGTAACTTGTGCTAAGAAATTATTAGCCTTGATTATTCTTCTGTGGTTTACATTTTCATATTTTTGATGGGGTTTCTGCATCAACTATTACTTCCAGTCTGGGAGATTTTACTCTAGTATTAATAACTAGAAGTTTCTGGGTTCCTCAACTCCACTTTCTCTGAAAGAAATGAAGGATCCCTGTACATTCTCACCACTTTACTGTCAATTGTTTTATTAATAAAACAGTAATTTTATTTCAAAAAAACATTTACTCTGGCCTGCCAAAATATTCTGAGTGGCAGAAAACCAAACATGCTGAAGAACAAAAGAAGTTTAATATGTTATTTCTGCAAATAAAGAGTTTGTAATTTGTGTGGGAAGATGAAACAAATTCAAGGGACAACTAGGAGGTAAGAATCATAATAATTTCTTAGGGTTAATAGTGATTTTCTAAGATTAGTCCACCACTCTAATTTTGTAGGTGGTGAAAATGAAGCTGAGAGAGTAAGTGACTTTTCCAATATCACATAAGGATGTAGGAACAAGGACCCAGGTCTCCCAGTTCCACTGAACTGTAAAAGTGCCATGTATTACAGAAAATCTAAGAGGAAACCCATGTCAGCCTCTGTGAAGAGTAAAGGGAGAACGGAAGAGGAGGCTCGTTAATAACAATCCCCTGGGCTGTGACCCTTCTTTGGTTGGCAACAAGTCTGTGGAGTCCTTCAACCACTGAGACCACCATTGTTGGTTGTGTCCCATTGACCATAGTAGTTAGTCTCCTGCAACTCAGCAGATGCAGAGACACAGGTTCGATCCCTGGGTTGGGAAGATCCCCTGGAGGAGGGCACTGGCAACCCACTCGAGTGTTCTTGCTTGGAGAATCCCATGGACAGAGGATCCTGGCTGGCTATAGTCCATGGGGTCGCAAAGAGCTGGACATGACTGAAGCAACTTAGTATGCACACATAGTAGTTACATCTGTGATGTCAGACACTACATGATGTTATCCATGTATATCACTTTTGTAAAAATAAAAATCAAACATTCAGTTGGACTGTGAATTAGGATGCTTTCAGTTGTAAGCAACAGAAACTCAACTCAAATCATAACGAAACAAAGAGGGAAGGAATTTGTTGACACATAATTGGGAAGTCACAGGTTTTAAAACTGGCAGATTCTAGAAACCTAGATGCTGTTGTCAGGGCTCTGGTTACCTCTTTCCGTCTCACCTTGTCTCTGCCTGACTTCATTCCTTGGGCAGGTGTTCCCCAGGTACTTGATAAGATAGCTTCCAGATATCAAGACTCATACCTGACTGTTTAAGAACTCCTCGGAGATGTCTCCTTGGAAAGCTGTAGCAGGAAGTCCCTGGAAAGAAAGATGCTTATTCTCCAGGCTCTGCATATGCTTATCCCCAAGTCAGGCTCTTTTGGAAGAGAATCTGGTTCTTCGCAGATTCCTAACCATCTGAAAAGGATATCCCTTGGTAAAGAGGTATCCTATTAATAGAATGGCTGGGGAAAGGGGACAGGGTGCTCATAAGGTGTGCACTGTGGGATGTAGGGCCGATGACCTAAGTACTGGCCATGTAATATAGATGATAAATACAAAAGGAGAGAGAAGTATAATAATAAGCCTGCCAACTCAGTTTTCCCAGAGAACTTAGGTGATGATATACCCTGAAAGTGTGAGAGTTGCTCAGTCGTGTCAGACTCTTTGTGACCCCATGGACTGTCACGGGCTCCTCTGTCCATGGACTTCTCCAGGCAAGAATACTAGAGTGGGTTGCTATTCTCTTCTCCAGGAGATCTTCCCAACCCAAGGTATCAAACCCAGGTCTCTTATATTGCAGGAAGATTCTTTTCTGTCTGAGCCACCAGGGAAGCCCATTCTAGGGTAATACAAAATTCTGTTAATAATAGACTATGCTGTGCTAAGTGGCTTCAGTCATGTCTGGCTCTTTGAAACGCTATCAACTGTGGCCTTCCAGGCTCCTCTGTCCGTGGGGATTCTCCAAGCAAGAATACTGGGGTGGGTTGACATGCCCTCCTCCAGCGGATTTTCCCAACCCAGGGATTGAACCCATATCTCTTGGATCTCCTGCCTTGGCAGGCAGATTCTTTACCACCACCACCATCTAGGAAGCCCTAATAATTGACTTAATGAAGTCTAACGGAAAAGGAAATCTCCTTTTAAGAAAACTCACACTATATTCACAGAGACAATATTTTATGACATATGTTTCTAGGGGTAGTTGTAGTCACCAGGGGTTTCCCTTGTGTCTCAGATGGTAAAGAATCTGCCTGTAGTGAAGGAGAACTAGGTTTGATCTCTCAGTTGGGAAGATTCGCTGGAGAAGAGAATGGCTACCCACTCCAGTATTCTTGCCTGTAAAATTCTGTGGATAGAGGAGCCTGGTGACTAAGTGGTAAAGAATATACTGCCAGTTCAGGAGACCTGGGTTCAATCCCCGAGTCAAGAAGATCCCCTGGAGTAGGAAATGGCAACCCATACCAGTTTTCTTGCCTGGATTATCCCATAGACAGAGGAGCCTGAAGGGCTACAGTACCTGGGGTTGAAAACAGTAGGACATGACTGAACACGTATGCAGTATGTAGTGACTAACCCAGTTCACCTGCAGCTATTAGGAGCAAGATACTTTTTTTTTTTTTTTTAACGAACACTTAGATTGGAGTCTACAGGGCAGAGTTTTGCTAGCAAATCTCTTTAGATAATGACTCCAAAGACTAATACCGTTGATGGAGATTTTAATTAGGCAGCATAATTTCTAAAAGCAGTAGAAAAAAAAGCCCCCGGCATTACCTGTAAGTGAAAGCAAATTCTCTTATCACCAATGTGGTAGTTCCAGAATTTATCACAATAATAATTCCTCCTGACATTGGCATTATGCTTTCCACTTGTCATATATTAACTCGGTTGATCTTTATAAAATTCCCAGGAAGCAGGCATTATTATAATTGTTTACATTTAATAGATAAGAAAACTGAGGGTTAGAGAGGTCACAGAGCTAATGAGAGGTGGACTTGAATCCTCCCATTGGTGTTTTTCCATAGATGTAACAGGAAGAAAACAGGTCTGATGAAAGAGAACTGAGTTTGAATCCTGCCTTCACTACCTACTAACTAGGTAACTATGTCTTTTTGACCCTTCTTTTCTCAGAAGTAAAAAAGTGATAATCATATCTAACATAATGGGTGTGATATTAAAAATCATCTCTCATCTGAGGTACTCTGTGGGTTTTCTTTCCCCAACTCCATGTGCTTAAGTTTAGCCTTGAGATGGAAGTGGGAAAGAAGGAATACAGGCTGTCCTTCTGGTGTGGGTGTAGCAAAGGAAGAATCTTTCATGGGAAAGGGAAGTAAAAATGTACCCTGCATCTTCTGGCTTGAGAATTAAAAAGGGAAATGGAAGTGGAGGGAAAGGTCAGAAGCAAAGTTTTCCTTTTCTTCTTCCATCTTCTTAGGGTGGAAGGGATGTGGGTGAGCCCAGGGACTGAAGGTCTTCTGTCTGCCTCCATTTACTTTCACACTGGAAGGAAATCCCCCTGAAATCTGGTCTAGCCCTGTCCTGAGTGGTCCTATCAAAGAAGCTTGTGCACAATGTAGTCAGGCAAAGCCCCTAGGCTGCTCATGGTGGGAAGATGTGTGGCTGGGAATTTTACTAGTCTCCCCAAAACTGAGGACTCCAGGTGGATAGAGGTACCTAAAAGATGCATAGGAGTCAGAGGTGGAGATTTAGATTTGGAAATTCTACATCTAATTGAATATGTTTGCTTTTCCTTGTGAAAATAGATTTCTGTTTTTATTAGTGAATTTTCTCTTTTAAAAAATCTTTTGGGGGCCATTATTTCTTCACTCTGAAAACAAGACATTCCATAATGTCCTTCAGAAGGATTGACTCAGTTCAGTTCAGTCGCTCAGTCATGTCTGACTCTTTGTGATCCCATGAACTGCAGCATGCTAGGCCTCCCTGTCCATCACCAACTCCCAGAGTCCACCCAAACCCATGTCTATTGAGTCGGTGATTGCATCCAACCTTCTCATCCTCTGTCGTCCCCTTCTCCTCCTGCCCTCAATCTTTCCCAGCATCAGGGTCTTCTCAAATGAGTCAGCTCTCCGCATCAGGTGGCCAAAGTATTGGAGTTTCAGCTTCAACATCAGTCCTACCAATGAACACCCAGGACTGATCTCCTTTAGGAGGGACTGGTTGGATCTCCTTTCAGTCCAAGGGACTCTAAAGAGTCTTCTCCAACACCACAGTTCAAAAGCATCAGTTCTTCGGCACTCAGCTTTCTTTATTGCCCAACTCTCACATCCATACATGACCACTGGAAAAACCATAGCTTTGGCTAGACAGACCTTTGTTGACAAAGTAATGTCTCTTCTTTTTAACATGCTGTCTAGGTTGGTCATAACTTTCCTTCCAAGGAGTAAGCGTCTTTTAATTTCATGGCTGCAATCACCATCTGCAGTGATTTTGGAGCCCAGAAAAATAAAGTCAGCCACTGTAGCATGGAATAAATAGTAGGTTATAAGGCAGGACAAAAGATACACACTTTTAAGACTAGTACTGTATGATTTCATTTATATGTGGAATCTAAAACACACCAGACTCCCAGAAACAGAGGACTGGTGGTTGCCAGAGGGGAAGAGAGGGAGGTAGGGGGAAACGTGAAGGTATCTGAAGGCACAAACTTCCAGTTACAAAGTGAATAAGTTCTGAGAATGTTACATACAATGTGGAGACCACAATTAATAAAACTGTATGGTATATTTGGGGGCTTCCCTGGTGTCTTAGATGGTAAAGAATCTGCCTGCAACGGAGACCTGAGTTCAATCCCTGGGTTCCTGACCCTGGAGAAGGAAATGTCAACTCACTTCAGTGTTATTGCCTGGAGAATCCCATGGGCAGAGGAGCTTGGCCAGCTATAGTCCATAGGTTTGTGAAGAGTAGGATATAACTGAATGACTAAGTACACACATCATATATTTGAAAATGGCTGAGAGAGTAGATCTTAAAACTTCTAATCACAAGGAAAAACAACATGGTTTTCTGATGGTAACAAAGTGACAATGTTAACTAAGACCTACTGTGGTGATCATTTTGCAATATATATATATATATATATATATATATATGTATATATATATATATATATAAAATCATTGTGTTCTAGTCTGTAAGCTAATACAATGTTATGTGTCAATTATATCACAGGAAAAGGGGAAAAGAATATATGAGGCTTCCCAGGTCCTGCAGTGGAAAAGAATCCACCTGCTAATGCAGGAGAAGCAAAATATGTGGATTCGATTCCTGGGTCTGGAAGATCCCCTAGAGTAAGAAATGGTGACCCACTCCAGTATTCTTGCCTGAAAAATTCCATGGATGGAGAAGCCTGGCGGACTGGCAGTGCGTGGGATTGCAAAGTCAGAAACAACTGAACACATAACACAAAAACAACAATGTTCTTTACAACCAGTTATAGTGATTTAGTGCCTTTGTGTGGGAGGCAGTGATGCTGTTTCAAAAAAAAAAAAAAAGTCCTTACACTTCTACCTGTGCTCTGATGGCTCTGTATTTTGCTCTAAGGGCTGATGTGCCCAGGTTCTAGTGGGAATGTTTTGTACGTAGTTAGATTGTCAGAGTCACCAAGTCAAAAATCCAAACAATTAGCAGCAGACAATATTTTAAATATGTGTGTCTTTCCAGACATCACTTTAACAAAGTATGGTTCCTCTGGCCAGACCCTGTCATTCAGAGACAAAAAATGCTCTTCTTTTGAACAGGATCTCTCCTCTCAGTGCATGTTCATGGAGGGCAGAGTTTCTTAACCTCATCAAGGTGGCCATCTGGGGCTGAATAAGTCTTCCTGTGGACAGCTGGTGTGTACATGGTAGGATGTGTAAATAGCATCTCTGGCCTTCACTCAGGCTTCCCAGGTGGCGCTAGTAGAGAACCCGCTTCCCACTGCAGGAAGCATAAGAGACGTGGATTCAGTCTCTGGGTTGGGAAGATCCCCTGGAGGAGGGCACGGCAACCCACTCCAGTATTCTTGCCTGGAGAATCTTCATGGACAGAGGAGCCTTGCAGGCTATGGTCCATAGGGTCACACAGAATCAGATGCAACTAAAGCGACTTTGCTGGGGGGCCCCGCCCATCCATAACCCCGCCTCAGCCTTAGTAGAGCTTCAGCCAGTAATTCAAGAGAGCTTGGCTAGCAGGTGGTTATGGGTGTAGATGCCTGTAATGGGGGTGCAGTGTGGGGAAAAGGGTAGAGTCCCAGTTTCTAGAAAAGTCCATATTTGCTTCTTCTCTGCAGAATTCAGTTAATTATGGTAGAATTACCATGATAACCCAGAAAGTTTCCTCCCCTTGTTACCTTAGTTAACTCTTACAAAAACCACATTTCTCCATTCCAGGGTGTGGTGCAAAGACTCATCTGTAACATGTGCCACGACATCAACAAGATGGGGAAGTGCTGTGACGGCTGTTTAGAAGGATGTCTTTCCCACTCAGAGCTCAATGCCAACTGTGTTGGAAATGCAGGTTCCTGGCTCTCATCCTAAACCTACTACAGCAAGATCTCCTGTTAAGAGACCTGGGAATCTGCATTTTTTAAAACTGGCTGATCTAGAATTTTCTATAGTATGAAAAAAGACATTTTTACTTTCCTTCACAGTCCAGTGACCAAAATCAAAACCACGGGAGAGTAATGAACAAAGAGAAGTCCCCCCAGGGTTTTCTCGACCTCTAGTTTCTAAGGGAGCACTTGCTCCAGAGAGGAAGGAAAATCATTTCCTCTTCATTCGTCAGTCCACTGGAAGGAGGGCTTCATTACTTCCCAATAAAAATCTGAAGAGATGGGGACTCTCACCCAGAAATGACTTGTTGGTTATTTAATTCAATTTCCCTCCCCAAATCAATACCTTGGGCTGTACACATTTGTATTTATTTCCCCTTGATAATTAATGTACTTGACTCAACTAGTTAAAAATTGAGAACTGAAACAAACAGCTGGGTTCATCTAAGATGTTTCCTTTTTATTTCTATTTGAAAGAAAGCTTTCGGCAGATCGCCTTTGTGGCAGTTGAAGGCCAATATAAGTTTAAACAGTGGGTTGCTTGCCTTTAAGAAACTAAGACTTCCTGGTGCCCGGGTCAACAGAGCCTGGCTGTGAGTTAGCAGGCAGCTGCAAGCATGGGACTCCATCAGTTTCCCGCACAGAAAGTGGATGCCTGCTGTTGGGGAAGATGTGACCAATTCAAATCCAACCTGGTGGGGGGACTCTGAGGATGGGCTTATAAGTTGTCAGTTGATCCTATACCCTGCTATTCACCATGGCCCCCTGCTCAGTCCCTGGCCATTTCTCTCCATTGCATGCCTCCTACTTGGGCAATAGCAGATTGCTAATTTTCCAAAAGGGAAAAAAGTAATAGCACACTGTGAAAATCTCTGTTGACTGTTCAAAAGCCATGTTTGATTTCTCAAGCCTCAGCTTTTGTTCAGGTTTATCATTTTCTCAGTGGGGACAAGGCTGCTTAGATTACCAAAGGATTTTTGTCTTGGATCCAATGCAGGTATACTTGGGATTGTATTTAGGGACACCAGCCAACAAAGCAAGATGAGAAAGTTTGAATGGGCATAGTGATCTTGTCATTTGTTAATTCATTCAATGAATCTGTAGTTTGAATAGTGATTATGTGACATACTCTGTGCTGAATGCTGGAGACACAATGGAAACCAGACTGGGTTTCTGCCTTCATTGTGCTCATTGATATTATTTAATCATCCAAATAGGTGTATCAGCACAGGTGTGCATGGAAATGTGGGAGACCTATTCAGGGAATTGGCCAGACCCAGGGACCAGACCGCACAGGCTCACATTTAGTTTCAGGTCTTTTGCTACAAGCAAAGAGCTTATGGGAATGCGAGACAATCATATTTGTTTTAGCTCACTCTGTGCTCATGAACAGAAACCCAGGTACACTTTAGGACTTGCTGTTTAACTTATGTTTGATGCAGAAGGTATCATTGTTAGTGCTCCAATTATTTACCTGTCTGACTTGGAGAAATTAGGATAATAATGTCCTTTAAAAAATAAAAAATACTGACAGTCAACGTGTTAAATCATCTTGTCACCTTCCGCAGATGAAATGAACTAAAGGTATGAATTCAGATACATAAATTACTTTCATCTTGGTTTATGTGGGCTTCCCTGGTGGCTCAGTTGGTAAAGAATCTGCCTGTAATGTGGGAGATCTGGGTTAGGAAGATCCCTTGGAGAAGGGAACACTCCAGTGTTCTGGCCTGGAGAATCCTGTGGACTGTAGAGTCAGACAAGACTGAGTGACTTTCACTTTCATTTTCGTACTCTACATGCAGTACTTATTAAATACAAATGTTGTTGCTGTTCAGTGGTTCAATTGTGTCTGACTCTTTTTGACCCCATGGACTGCAGCATGTCAGGCTTCCCTGGGCTTCATTATCTGCCGGAATTTGCTCAAACTCATGTCCATTGAGTCAGTGATGTCACCCAACTATCTCATCCTCTGTTGCCCCCTTCTCTTTCTGCCTTCAATCTTTCCCAATATCAGGATCTTTTCCAATGAGTCAGCTATTCATATCAAGTGGCCAAATTATTAGTTTCAGCTTCAGCATCAGTCCTTCAAATGAATACTCAAGGTTGATTTCCTTTAGAACTGATTGGTTTGATCTCCTTGATGTTCAAGGGACTCTCCAGAGTCTTCTCCAACACCACAGTTCAAAAGCATCAATTCTTCAGCACTCAGCCTTTGTTATGGTCCAGCTCTCATATCCATACATCAGTTCAATTCAGTTCAGTTCAGTTCAGTTGCTCAGTTGTGTCTGACTCTTTGCAACCTCATGGACTGCAGCACACCAGGACTCCCTGTCCATCACCAACTCCCAGAGTTTACTCAAACTCATGGCCATTGAGTTGATGATGCTATCCAACCATCTCATCCTCTATCGTCCCCTTCTCCTCTTGTCTTCAATCTTTCCCAGCATCAGGGTCTTTTCAAATGAGTCAGTTTCATATCCATACATGACTACCAGAAAAACCATAGCTTTGATTAGATGGACCATTGTCAGAAAACTGAAGTCTCTGCTATTTAATATGCTCTCTAGGTTCAGCATAGTTTTTCTTCCAAGGAGCATATGTCTTTTAATTTCATTGATTCAGTCACTGTCCGCAGTGATTTTAGAGACCAAGAAAATAAAGTTTGTCAATGTTTCCATTTTTCTTCTTTCTATTTGCCATGAAGTGATAGAACCAGATGCCATGATCTTAGCTTTTTTGAATATAGAGTTTTAAGTCAGTTTTCTCACTCTCCTCTTTCACCTTCATCAAGACGCTCTTTAGTTTCCCTTTGCTTTCTGCCATTAGGGAGGTGTTATCTACATATCTTAGTCACGTGGACCACAGCCTTTTCTAATTCAGTGAAACTAAGCCATGCCATGTAGGGCCATCCAAGATGAACAGGACATGGTGGAGAGTTCTGACGAAATGTGGTCCACTGAAGAATGGAATGGTAAACCACTTCAGTATTCTTGCCTTGAGAACCTCATGAACTGTACGAAAAGGCTAAAAGATAGGACACTGAAAAATGAACTCCCCAGGTCAATAGGTGCCCAATATGCTACTGGAGATCAGTGGAGAAATAGCTCCAGAAAGAATGAAGAGATAGAGCTAAAGCAAAAACAACACCCAGCTGTGGATGTGACTGGTGATAGAAGCAAGGTCTGATGCTATAAGGAGCAATACTGCATAGGACCCTGGAGTGTTAGGTCCATGAATCAAGGCAAATTGGAAGTGGCCAAACGGGAGATGGCAAGAGTGAACGTCAACATTTTAGGAATCAGCGAAGGGGTGGAATTTCAGCAAAGTGCACTGGAATGGGTGAATTTAACTCAGATGACCATTGTATCTACTACTGTAGGCAAGAATACCTTAGAAGAAATGGAGTAGCTATCATAGTCAACAAAAGAGTTTGAAATGCAGTACTTGGATGCAATTTCAAAAATGACAGAATGATCTCTGTTCATTTCCAAGGCAAACCATTCAATATCACAGTAATCCAAGTCTATGCCCCAACCAGTAATGCTGAAGAAGCTGAAGTTGAATGGCCCTATGAACACTTCCAGGACCTTTTAGAACTAACACCCCAAAAAGATGTCCTTTTCATTATAGGGGACTGGAATGTAAAAGTAGGAAGTCAAGAAATACCTGTAGTAACAGGCAAATTTGGACTTGGAACGAAGCAGGGGAAGGCTAATAGAGTTCTGCCAAGAGAACGCACTGGTCATAGTAAACACCCTCTTCCAACAACACAAGAGAAGACTCTACACATGGACATCACCAGATGGCCAACACCAAAATCAGATTCATTATATTCTTTGCAGCCAAAGATGGAGAAGCTTTATACAGTCAGCGAAAAACAAGACTGAGAGCTGACTGTGGCTCAGATCATGAACTCCTTATTACCAAATTCAGACTGAAACTGAAGAAAGTAGGGAAAACACTAGACCATTCAGGTATCACTTCAGTTCAGTTCAGTTCAGTCACTCAGTCAAGTCTGACTCTTTGTGACCCCATGAATCACAGCACGCCAGGCCTCCCTGTCCTTCACCAACTCCCAGAGTTCACTCAAACTCACATCCATCGAGTCGGTGATGCCATCCAGCCATCTCATCTTCTGTCATCCGCTTCTCCTCCTGCCCTCAATCCCTCCCAGCATCAGGGTCTTTTCCAATGAGGCAACTCTTCGCATGAGGTGGCCAAAGTACTGGAGTTTCAGCTATAGCATCATTCCTTCCAAAGAACACCCAAGACTGATCTCCTTTAGAATGGACTGGTTGGATCTCCTCCCACTCCAAGGGACTCTCAAGAGTCTTCTCCAACACCACAGTTTAAAAGCATCAATTCTTCGGCTCTCAGCTTTCTTCACAGTCCAACTCTCACATGCATACATGACCACTGGAAAACCATAGCCTTGACTAGATGGACCTTTGTTGGCAAAGTAATGACTCTACTTTTGAATATGCTATCTAGGTTGGTCATAACTTTCCTTGCAAGGAGTAAGCATCTTTTAATTTCATGGCTGCAGTCACCATCTGCAGTGATTTTGGAGCCCCCCAAAATAAAGTCTGACACTGTTTCCACTATTTCCCCGTCTATTTCCCATGAAGTGATGGGACCAGATGCTATGATCTTAGTTTTCTGAATGTTGAGCTTTAAGCCAACTTTTTCACTCTCCTCTTTCACTTTCATCAAGAGGCTTTTGAGTTCCTCTTCACTTTCTGCCATAAGGGTGGTGTCATCTGCATATCTGAGGTTATTGATATTTCTTCCAGCAATCTTGATTCCAGCTTGTGCTTCTTCCAGTCCAGCGTTTCTCATGATGTACTCTGCATATAAGTTAGATAAGCAGGGTGACAATATACAACCTTGACGTACTCCTTTTCCTATTTGGAACCAGTCTGTTGTGCCATGTCCAGTTCTAACTGTTGCTTCCTGAACTGCATACAGATTTCTCAAGAGGCAGGTCAGGTGGTCTGGTATTCCCATCTCTAGAAGAATTTTCCACAGTTTATTGTGATCTACACAGTCAAAGGCTTTGGCATAGTCAATAAAGCAGAAATAGATGTTTTTCTGGAACTATCTTGCTTTTTCGATGATCCAGCAGATGTTGGCAATTTGATCTCTGGTTCCTCTGCCTTTTCTAAAACCAGCTTGAAATTTGGATGTTCACTGTATCAAATCCCTTACGATTATACAGTGGAAGTGAGAAATAGATTTAAGGGACTAGATCTGATAGATAGAGTGCCTGAAGAAATATGGACGGAGGTTCGTGACATTGTACAGGAGACAGGGATTAAGACCATCCCCAAGAAAAAGAAATACAAAAAAGAAAAATGGCTGTCTGAGGAGGCCTGAAAAGCCTGAAATAGCTCTGAAAAGAAGAGTCGCAAAAAGTGAAGAGAAAAAGATATACCCATTTGAATGCAGAGTTCCAAAGAACAGCAAGGAGAAATAAGAAAGCCCTCCTCAATGATCAATGCAAAGATATAGAGGAAAACAACAGAACGGGAAAGACAAAATCTCTTCAAGAAAATTAAAGATACCAAGGGAACATTTCATGCAAAGATGGGCTCAATAAAGGACGGAAATAGTATGGACATAACAGAAGCAGAAGGTATTAAGAAGAGGTGGCGAGAATACACAGAAGAACTCTACAAAAAAGATCTTCATGACCCAAATAATCACGATGGTATGATCACTCATCTAGAGCCAGACATCCTGGAATGTGAAGTAAAATGGGCCTTAGGAAGCATCACTACAAACAGAGCTAGAGGAGGTGATGGAATTCCAGTGGAGCTCTTTCAAATCTTAAAGGATGATGCTGTGAAGTGCTGCACTCAGTATGCCAACAAGTTTGGAAAACTCAGCAGTGGCCACAGGACTGGAAAAGGTCAGTTTTTAGTCCAATCTCAAAGAAAGGCAATGCCAAAGAATGTTCAAACTACTGAACAGTTGCACTCATCTCACATGCTAGTAAAGTAATGCTCAAAATTGTCCAAGCCAGGCTTCAACAATATGTGAATTGTGAACTTCCAGATGTTCAAGCTCATTTTAGAAAAGGCAGAGGAACCAGAGATCAAATTGTCAACATCCGCTGGATCATGGAAAAAGCAAGAGAGTTCCAGAAAAACATCTATTTTTGCTTTATTGACTATGCCAAAGCCTTTGACTGTGTGGATCACATTAAACTGTGGAAAATCCTGAGAGAGATGGGAATACCAGACCACCTGACCTGCCTCCTGAGAAATGTGTATGCAGGTGAAGAAGCAACAGTTAGAACTGGACATGGAACAACAGACTGGTTCCAAATAGGGAAAGGAGTACGTCAAGTCTGTATCTTGTCATCCTGCTTATTTAACTTATATGCAGAGTACATCATGAGAAACGCTGGACTGGAAGAAGCACAAGCTGGAATCAGGATTGCTGGGAGAAATATCAATAACTTTAGATATGCAGATGACACCACCCTTATGGCAGAAAGTGAAGAAGAACTAAAGAGCCTCTTGATGAAAGTGAAAGAAGGTGAAAAAGTCGGCTTAAAGCTCAACATTCAGAAGACTAACATCACGGCATCTTGTCCCTTCACTTCATGGCAAATAAATGGGGAAACAGTGGCTGACTTTATCTTTTGGGGCTCAAAAATCACTGGAGATGGTGACTATAGCCATGAAATTAAAAGATGCGTGTTCCTTGGAAGGAAAGTTATGACCAACCTAGACAGGATATTCAAAAGCAGAGACAATTATTTGCCAACAAAAGTCCGTCTAGTCAAGGCTATGGTTTTTCCAGTGGTCATGTATGGATGTGAGAGTTGGACTATAAAGAAAGCTGAGTGCAGAAGAATTGATGCTTTTGAACTGTGGTGTTGGAGAAGACGCTAGAGAATCCCTTGGACTGCAAGGAAATCCAACCAGTCCATCCTAAAGGAGATCAGTCCTGAGTGTTCATTGGAAAAGTGATGTTGAAGCTAAAACTCCAATATTTGGCCACCTGATGGGAAGAACTGACGGATTTGAAAAGACACTGCTGCTGGGAAAGATTGAAGGTGGGAGGAGAAGGGGACAACAGAGGATGAGATGCCTGGATGGCATCACCAACTCAATGGGTATGAGTTTGAGTAAACTCTGGGAGTTGGTGATGGACAGGGAGGCCTGGCATGCTATAGTCCATGGGGTCACAAAGAGTCAGACTGAGCAACTGAACTGACCTGATCTGCATATCTGAGGTTATCAATATTTCTCTTGGCAATCTTGATTCCAGCTTGTGCTTCAAACAGTCCAGCATTTTGCATGATGTACTCTGCATATAAGTTAAATAAGCAGGGTGACAATATACAGTCTTAGCATATTCCTTTCCCAATTTTGAACCAGGCTGTTTTTTCCTATCTGTCTCTAGCTGTTGCTTCTTGACCTGCATATGGGTTTCTGAGGAGTCGAGTAGGGTGGCCTGATATTCCTATATCATTAAGAACTTTCCACAGTTTGTTGTGATCCATACAGTCAAAGGCTTTAAACACAGTCAATTAAATACAGGTTGCTAATAATATTATCCCACAAGTTGTTAACAGTTGAATATTGTCTCCTGAAATCCATGTCCATCCAGAGTCTCAGAATGTGACCTTACTGGAAATGACATCTTTGCAGATAGAATTCATTAAGGTCTCCAGATGAAATCACACTGGATTTAGAGTGAGCCTAAATCCAAAGACACGTGTCTTTTAAGAGAAAGGTGAAAGAGATTTGGACACAGAGAGACACAGAAGAAGGCCACATGAAGACAAAGGCAAAGTTATGCTGCCACAAGCCAAAGAAGGCCAGAAGGTACCAGAAGCTAGAGGAGACAAGGAAAGACTCTTCCCGAGATGCTTTGTAGGGAGTCTTGCCAATGCCTCAGTTTTGGACTTCTGGTCTCCAGAACCATGACAGCATAAATTTCTGTTGCCTTAAGCCACCAAGTTAGTGGTGATTTGTTCTGACAGCCATATGACACTAATACAGGGGTGCAAACAGGCTTCCCAACGCCCAAGATTACACTGTAATTATCGAAAGTTTTTAAGCTGCAGCTGAATCATTACGATTCAGCTTTGTTGCACAATTTTTTTGCAACAGTTTTTCTTCACTCATTTTTAGAAAGAAAAACAAAGATAAATGTCTCATGATTCTTGCTGCCCACTTTAGCAACATTTGAGGGAAGATTTTTACACATTTGTAATATACTAAAAAAAAAAGGAACCAAACCAAACCAAATTCTGTTAATTTTTTTAAACATAACAAGATGCTGTAGAATTAAAAAAAATTCTTTTGTCTCTGACTTTATTCCCAGGCTGGTGTGGCTTGATTTTCACAGGTTCAAGAATGAATCCAGGTTTTAGAATGCCTGCATATTAGACAGTGGGGAAGTCCTCTTCAAGAATAGGAAAGTACAAATGCAAAATTCAGCACAGGGCCTTGGAGGAGGCTGTGATAAATGGCTTCACAATTTTTAGTATCTTTGCCTTTGCAGAGATGGGGAAACTAATCAATAATACACATTATAGGTTTCTCAACTTGCTTCCCAAACTCAGCTGTAGTTTTTTTTTAAAGGGTCTTGTCCTGAGGAAGAAAACAAAATAAAGCATAATTGAGCTTAAGAGTCAAGTCGCAAATGGTGTTCTCTTCCATAAAGCTTTGGTGTGTTGGGTAATGAGGAAAAGCTTATTAACTTCATGGTCAACCCCAATAGAACTATGCCCCTGATATCTTCCATTGGAAACTGTAGATACACTATGCTAAGTTGTAGACTGAAGGTGAGGCCAAGAGAAAACCAATCATAAAGTGTGAGATTCATTACTGCTTAATACCTTTTATAGACATAAGGCAAACCATTCCTGAAAAGACACATTTGCAATGTGAAAAAGCACTTAAAAAGATGACCTTATGGATTATCATATAGTTTAGATTTCCCCTCTTCTTGGAGAATCCTAAACTAAAGAAATTTTCCATTGAGCTTAACCTGAAAGCTAACGGCACGAGAATTCAGATTTGGTAACTGTCAACGACAATTCATTTTCTTTCTCAGAAGAAACCAATCCTGTGGATACCTTGATCTTGGATTTCTAGCCTCCAGGCTGGGAGAAAATAAATTTCTGTTGTTTAAACCACCCAGACCGGAGTACTATGTTATGGTAGCCCTGGCAAACTAATATAAGCAAACAATCAACTCTCACCAGGAATGAACAGTAATCCCACACTCTAAAGAAAATAAATATTTTCCTGGAGAAGTCAAAAGCAAAATCTTCTCAGAATTAGCTCTGGACACACACACACACACACACACACACACACACACACACGCACACACACAAATACACTTTAGCAAAATGAACACTTTCTTTTCAGTTTACAACATCTGTTCTTCCAGCTGTTTAACAACTTTCTCAAAGACCCACGTGCACTACTTTAAATTGAAGTTGTAAATAAAAGGAGTGAGGTGTGTGTTGGAGCAGGAAGGGAATTCGAAGCACACTGGGGAGATGGATTGAGCCAGCTGAAGCCTGTTGAGCCTCACCCTTAGCTAGTGGCCTATCAAACCTCTAAACTTGGTGCTTCTGGAATCTTCCATGGGACCCAAAGAGTTGCTCAGCTGACTCTGAACTCCATTCATCAACATCATTCATTTTCCCTTTTATTTCGTATTGCCTTTCATTCCCACTCCCCAGGTCAATGTGTGTGTGTGTGCATGTGTGTAGGCTCAAATCCTTACTGAAGTTGTACAAAGGCAGAGGCTGGCTACATTGCTGCTGCTGCTGCTGCTGCTGCTGCTGCTGCTAAGTCGCTTCAGTCGTGTCTGACTCTGTGCGACCCCATGGACGGCAGCCCACCAGGCTCCACTGTCCCTGGGATTCTCCAGCCAAGAACGCTGGAGTGGGTTGCCATTTCCTTCTCCAATGCATGAAAGTGAAAAGTAAAAGTGAAGTCACTCAGTCGTGTCTGACTCTTAGCGACCCCATGGACTGCAGCCCACCAGGCTCCTCCGTCCATGGGATTTTCCAGCCAAGAGTACTGGAGTGGGGTGCCATTGGCTACATTGCTAATGACTACAGAACACACCTGCTTTAGGAGTGCATGGAGAGAAACAATAATGACATGCCTTCCTGAAACAGCAGAATTTTCATGGGTGAAAAGCAAAGTACTTTTCAAGACCATGTTTAAGGTCCCCTTTAACTTTCAAATATTATATCTCTGCATATAATTGTGGGTAAATGCCTTTTACTTTGCTCCTCTCCTCACCCTATTTGCAGAGAGAATGAATTAGGAGCATGGCTGGTTAGGAAATCATTCTTGCTCATGCTGTTGGAAGGGAAGAGGGGTGTGAAGCCCCAAACAGATCAGCAGGCCCTAATAGTTATCAGCACTGAGGTTGCCCTCCGTGAAAGTTTGAGGGAGGCTGTGCTTAGTGAAGGTGGCCATGGTCTGCAATAGACTGGCCTTGGGAGACCTCACTGCTGTCTGCCCATGGGACAATTTGAATGGAGAAAAAGCAAGTTGTCCTAATGGTTTCTTTATAAACATGCAAGTGTGCGTGCTAAGTTGCTTCAGTCATTTCCGAGTCTGTGCAACACCATGGACTGTAGCCCACGAGGCTCCTCTGTCCGTGGAGTTCTCCAGGCAAGAATACTGCTTAGCTCCAGATAAAAGGCTGAATACTAAACAGGGTATAAAATGACTGATTTTCTTTTCAGCCATAGGCGCATTTTGCTACAGTTTCCTTAGCTGAACTTGAAGTCTGAGAGTTTATTTCTAAAGATGTCCCCTCTACCCCCATGGCTCTCATGTATTTATAAATATGCAGACAGTATGACATGTCTCTGAAGAACCCTGTGTCCTTTTCTCATGATTAGAGCTGAAAGACAAGCCAAAGGATTTTAAATGTAAATTCTTTGCTTTTTCATAGAATAAGCGCCTTTCAGTTTGACTTCATTGATCGAAAAGTCAAGCTGTTATTAAACAGTGATTGTTGATAGTCTAAACAAGGAGGGAGAAGTATCTAGAATCACTAAATGTTTAAGAAATATGAATCATTAAAAAAATGTTGACAGAAACAGATACCTTGAATCCTCAAAGTCACTGGAACAGAGAATTGTTGTGAATTCAAACAGGTGTAATCCCACCAAAAAGATCTGTGAGGGTGCATTTCAGCTCCGCAGCAACACCTCCAATAAAAGCAAACAGGTCACTTGTTTAGTCAACTTGGGTCTGGGACAATGTTGTCTGTTCATACACATGCAGCAGGAGGCCTGATTCTCACATTGCAAACACTGACTTGGGAACCAGGGAAAGTCATCTTTGAAGGTGGGACATGCAGTCAGCATTGTCCACCAGCGAGAGCGGTGCAGCAGCTGGTGAGGGCATGGAGCATGTGGTCAGCAGGGACACAGCACGGCCTCTAGGATGCAACACATCCCTTCAGAGATGGGGCTGGTCCACACCCAGGAGCTGGCAAAACAGAGAAGGAACATTTAGGGTAGCGGGAGGGAGGAGACTTAAGTTCTTATGTGTAAAATGAGGACATTGGATCATACTGATGTTTCCTAAACTATGAGTCATAAAAGTCCAATTCTAGAACTAAGTTTAAGAAGTCGGATTTAGTAAGTTAAATAGGATTTTTTACTTCTGTAGTTTTGGATTTAGTATATTAATGATATTGTGACTCCCACCCCCCTCCCTCAGTGCAGATAAGACTCCAAGGGACAATGTTGAACTGATTAGCTCATTGTGATTCCTGGGATAGGATGAGTCCAGGAAGCATGGGAGTGGGGGAAAGAGAGAGGGATCCTTGGCTCCTGCTTTCAGAGCGCCCTCCATGCCTTCCTAAGAGTAGGGGAAGCAGAAGGGTTCTTCGGTGTATTTGCAGTGATGTCAGGGGTTATCAATTTACAAAAACAAATGACACCAAACCTTTCTAATTAAGGTGAAACTTGTGCTTAGGTAGAGTGTGTACAGACCTGTGATGTATTGCTTTTGGGGCTGAAAATTTAACTCCACTGCCTCAAAAGTCTTTAGCTACTAACAATGAATCCCTTAATTCCAGTCATGTTATTTGCATCTTGTTAAAATGCAACATAATGCAATACCTCAGGAGGGACAGAGAAACCCTGAAACCTGCTATCATAAAATTGTTTATAGCTGGGACTTCCCTGGTGGTCCAGTGGCTAAGACTCCACTCTTCCAGTGCAGCGGACCTGGGTTTGATCCCTAGTCAGGGAACTAGATCCCATATGGTGCAGTCAAATAAATAGATTTTTTAAAAAGTGTAAGAAGCTGACTCTGTCAGATCATTTTCTGAGGGAAGAGCTTGATTAAAAATATAGAAAGAAAGAAAGTCTAAAAAAAACTGGAATATTGGTTGGCATAGAGAAAAGGAAGCAGAAAGGGGATTATAAAAATGGCATAAGAGTGTTTCAGATTTTATTTAGTTGCACTGTCTCAGGTTGGCTTCCTCAGAAGCAGTGCCTGAAACAAGCATTCTTGTGGAAGAGATTTGTTGATGGAATGCTCTCAGGAGAAAGGAAAACTGGGAGAGCAAGAACAGACAGGTGAGGAAGGCTACATGAGGAAAAGTTCTCCTGCAGACTAGTTTCAGCCTGGCCCCACCGGATGCTTTGGGCCACAACTGTCTCACAGTGAGGCAGAGCCCAGCCTTTGTGTCTCCGTGTCATTGGTTGCCAGCAGTTGCATCTTTCCTCCCGGAGTGGGGCACAACCTTCCTGACAGGACACTGTCACTCAGTTGACACAGCTGTGCTTGGGAAGAGGGAGACCATTACTACCTCCAAGGCAAACACTCCAAGCAGCTGGGATGTGGGTGCTGCCTTCAGCTGATGGGGATCTGGGCGGGACTCCGGCTGCACCCACAACATGCATGCTCAGAACTGACTGGGCTTGCCTAAGAAAATTCCAAGTAACTGAAATAGCTTGTGAAATTCCTCATATCCTTCCTTCTCTTGGAGTCCTGGGTGTTGAGTAAAGGTCTTCTCTAGTGATGAGAGATTGACGTTTCCTTGAGGGAAGTTGAACAGCACTCTAGACTTTTCTCTCAGTTCCAGTAATTATTAATTAAGGTTAAAGGCTTTGTGATATTTTCCCATCTGTCTAGGTTACTTTTCTTTCTTTCAATCAACAGGATTTTTTTTTTAAAAAGCTCCCTTGGCAGGTCGATATTTTCTTGAGCAATAGTAAAATTTATATTGCAAAAAGGTGGAGGGTGGGTATTAGTCCTTCCAAAGAGAAGCAAATTTCATGGCATTCATTTTTTTTCTCACTGATCTGCCCGCAAAATAAGAAACCAACCAAACAAACAAACCAAAGAATATAAAGAAAAGGAAAACCTCTGTCTTTCAGAATTTCTTTGCCAGAAAGCAATTCTAGACCAATTTCAAGGAGATTTCAAGGTAATCCTGTATAATTCTTAAAGTAAGCAAAGAGTAGTGTACTTCTGATTGTAAAGGTAACTTAACTAATTTGCCTAATAATTATTACTGAGCTACAATGGCTTTTCAAGCATAGACCTTGGAGAACTGTTAGGGCTTAGGTTTTCTCTTTTAAACGCCTCCAGTTCGCTGTTTCTAAGTATTTATCAAATGACAGAGGATGTTATGCTCAATCCATCCCCTTGTTTCTGCTGGTGTTTGATAGTTTATCTGGATGATCTATGTATTTTGGTTACACTTTTAGTTCTCCTGAAAATTCATCAGGGGAAGTTCTGTGAACATTTCAGGAAGATTTTATCAAAAACTGTATGCTCTCTGGAAGCACAGAGCCAGGAATCACAGCAAAGTCTAGGTCAATATGAAGACAAAGGACACTCTTTACATGTCTCTGTGAAGAGGGTTTGTCCATCACTCTCACTGGATTTTATGGTCCTTTTTTTTTTTAAGTTATTTTTAATTGGAGCATAGTTATTTTACAATATTGTGTTGGTTTCTGCCATATGATGTGAATCAGCCATAAGCATACATACGTCCCCTCCCTCTTGAATCACCCCTCTCCCTAATTTTCTTTTCCCCCAAGAACCTTGCATACAAGAGGCACTTAAATTATAAAACTCCACTTCTTTCTGCCTGCTGGTCAGACAGCATTCTTTTTGATGGTGTGTGTATGTTGCAGAAATGACGTCATGTGGCAAAAACTGTTATTTTGTGATCTTTCTGTTCTTTGTGACTTATTTATAAAATCTATGCTTTTGATTTTCCAAGCTTTGGCACTGTATTCAAAGATCAGCCCTTGGAATTCCAAAAATAATATTCCCCACATACTCCCACCCTGCCAGAAGAAAACTCTCCTATTTTCTCTCTCTCAAAAAAAAAAAACCCCTGGCTTATGTAAATAAAAAGAGTGCTATGGCTTCCAAGCAATTAGGTCTGCTGTGATTTACGAAACCCATGCAGCAATTTACTTGACTAAAGGCTCCCTCCCCTGGAAAGCAATGCCTATCTAAGCATTCAAGGGAAAGCCAGACTGCAGCCTGAATGGTGGGAATGTGCAAGGAAAAGCAGGGAACGGCAGCTTCCTAATGTGGCCAAATTCAATACCTGTCAGCAGAAATCGAATGTCGTGGAAATAGCTAGAGAGTTCCAGCAGGTGTGGGGAACTGGAAGTCATCCTCACCAGCTGGCAGCACACCTCACTGGAAGATGACAGCCCAGTGACTCGTTCTTCATCCCTCTTCTGTGTCAGAGAGAAAACAGAGGTCCACAGATATAATCGCTGTCAATTTTCTTCCCTAATCCCCACTTCTAAACTAACCTCGGTTGGCATACTTCTCTCCTTTTTCTCTTCTGACTCAAATGATGAATAGTTCCTATTTCTGTCTAATGGCAAGCTTGGAAATGTCTAATTGTCTGTTAGGATGTGACGTAAACGTCCTCTCTCCTGTGACTTCTTGACCGGTTCAGCGTCTGTCACATCTGTCGCTTGCTTCTGTGCCCCTCTGTCTCGGCCCTGCTCTCGCTGCTCTGCGTCTCTAGACACATCTCTCCCTCCCTCCCTCTGGAACATGAGCTGCTCAAGCATGGAGACTGCTTCACTTGTTTTTATCTTTAGATACTTGCATAGGATACATGCTCCTTATAGGATCATAGAATAAGTGATAGAATAGACACATGCTTCAAGGAAATTAATATGGGAATGCTGCATAAAATGGGTGGGAAAATGGAAAAATTGGAGATGATGATAACTGTAGTAATAATCTAGTTGATAGGTGATGGGCATTTAAATACACAGAAGTGACAGGTAGCAGGGCCATGCTGCAGACATGTAAGGAGGGGACTGGAGTCAGGGGTGGTTGCAGGTTTGGGGAGCCATTGACAGATCATGATAATATACATTTATGCATTGGTTCACCAAGTATACAATGCCCCTTCTCAAGCCAGGCAATATTCTAGGGACTGGGGCTGCAAAGATTAAAGAAATAAAACTAAAAATAAAAAGACTATAAATGTGGTTAGAAGAATCAAATTTAAGAGGAGAATAAAATTAATACAGTCGGTTGTTTTTAGCTTGTCAAATTTGACAGGTAGGAGGCAGTTGGAAACCTAGTCCTAGAGCTTTGGAAAGAGATCAGATACTTAGATAAATATTTGGCAGTCTTTACACAAAGGACATAGTTAATTTAAGATTCCCAAGGGTTAAGATTGTGGGAAGAATTAATGGGATGACATAGTCTTGTGAAAATTTTAAAATATACATTTTGAAACAAAAAATATCCTATAAACATTTGAGCAAGAGAAAGAGAGTTTACCTTTTTGGGGGGAGCACAAGTGAAGATATACTAAGCCAGAAGCTAAGATAGTCTTTAGGACTAGTCACAAATATTCTGGGTTTCTCTTCCTTATGGGAACACAGTAGGATTATCCATCCTTAACCCTCTTTGAATGAGGTGAGACTGTGTGACTTGCCCTGTTGAGTGGAGTGATGTGGTTGATTCCCAGCTGGAAACTTAAAGAGACAGCGCACGGTTGGCCTCCTGTGTGTTCATTAAAGAGCATATTTAGATGAAGCCCTCCATTAGGCTGGGTCCCTGAGCAGAACCACTCTACTGATTTCGGTTGGACATGGAGCGTAAGTGAAAAATAAACCTCTGTTATGTTAAGCCACCATGCTTTGAATTTGTTTGTTTGTTACAGCATCACCCAAACTATCCTGGCTAATGCACACCTTAACCTGTTCAAATATCCATATGCACCTGAACATTCAGAGTCACAGGTTCTTTCTATTTGATAGCCTTCCCATATCCTCATCCCCACGGTTAAAGATTATTCTCTGGCTCCACTTCTGCATTCCAGCCCTAAGGAAGAAACAAAGGGCAATCAGTTTACTTCTAGGGAAGTAAAGTTATAGTTAGTAGCTCCGTTGTGTCTGACTCCTTGTGACTCCATGGACTGTTCTGTCCATGGAATTCTACAGGCAAGAATACTGGAGTGGGTTGCTATTTCCTTCTCCAGGAGATCTTCCTGACCCATGGACTGGGTCTCCCACTTTGCAGGCAGATTCTTTACCATCTGAGCCACTAAGTTAAAGTTGCACATATTGCTCTTTCTCACAATCCAGTCACAAAAGTCTGGCCACAGCATCACATCTAATGGCATGGGAGACTGACAAAAGTAGTCACTAGTTGGGTGTCACGTGTCGTATTCTAGGGGTGAGAGGGGTTGGTTCTATTACTAAAAAGAAGACAGTGGATGCTGGGGACAATTTAGAGTGTCTGCCTAGGTGGCACATGGGTAAAGAATCTGCTTGCCAATGCAGGAGACATGGGTTCGATCTCTGGGTCAGGGCGATCCTTTGGAGAAAGAAATGGCCACCCACTCCAGTATTCTTGCCTGCAGATTTCCATGGACAAAAGGAGACTGGTGGGCTACAGTCCATGGGGTCACAAAGAGTTGCACACAACTGAGTGACTGAGCAGAACACACATGCCATGGGGTACATGACATGCTTAAAAAACTGAAGTAAGTGTCGTATAGCTATGGCTGGAGAATCTAGCGAGACGTGGAGAGGGGCTCAAGAAGAGGCACCAGAGGTAAGCGGGGTTGAGATCAAGACAGGCCTTCCAAGATTCACTGAAATGTGATGGAAAGACACTAAAGAGTTTTAAGTGGGGAAGTAACACAGTAGCTTTGCATTTAAAAATATTCTTCTGGTTGCAGGAAGGAGGATGTACTCAAGGGCAATTAGGCAGCTTTCGTAGGATCCAGTGAGAATTGGTAGTTAGCCTCTGCAGGGGCTCCGGCAATAGGAAGATGAAGCTGAATTCCAACGTGCTGTGGGAGACAAAGTCAAGAATTCTGGAGCTGTGGGTGAGGGACACAGGGGCTGAGGGAAAGGGGAGAGTTAATGATGTTCCGGAATTTCTGGCTTTAGGATTGAAGTGGATGAAGCTGTTATTACCTGGAGGGAGAATTCTGGCAGACACTGGGTTTTCCAGAGGCCCTGGGTAGAAGGTGGGGAGCCTGCAGGTGGACTTCATCATAGTGGAGTCATGTTTGAGTTCTTAAGTTGGGTAATGGTTTCATTAAAAAATAATAGTTTGCAATTTACTTCATTAGTTAGTTAGTTCAGTTACTCAATCGTCTATGACTCTTTGTGATCCCATGCACTGCAGCACACCAGGCTTCCCTGTCCTCACCAACTCCCAGAGCTTACTCAAAATCATGTCCAGAGAGTTGGTGATGCCATCCAACCATCTCATCCTCTGTCATCCCCTTCTCCTCCCGCCTTCAATCTTTTCCAGCTTCAGGGTCTTTTTCCAATGAGTCAGTTCTTTGCATCAGGTGGCCAAAGTAATGGAGTTTCAGTTTCAGCATCAGTCCTTCCAATGATTATTCAGGACTGATTTCCTTTAGGGTGGACTGGTTGGATTTCCTTGCAGTCCAAGGGACTCTCAAGAGTCTTCTCCAATACCACAGTTCAAAAGCATCAATTCTTTGGCACTCAGCTTTCTTTACAGTCCAACTCTCACATCCATACATGACTACTGGAAAAACCATAGGTTTGGCTAAACAGACTTTTATTGGCAAAGTAATGTCTCTTCTTTTTTAATATGCTGTCTAGGTTAGTTATAGCTTTTCTTCCAAGGAGCAAGCATCTTTTAATTTCAGGGCTGCATTCACCATCTGCAGTGACTTTGGAACCCAGGAAAATAAAGTCTCTCACTGTTTCCCCATCGATTTGCCATGAAGTGATGGAACCAGATGCCATGATCTTAGTTTTCTGAATGTTGAGCTTTAAGCCAACTTCTTCACTCTCCTCTTCCACTTTCATCAAGAGGTTATTTAGTTCTTCACTTTCTGCCATAAGGGTGGTGTCATCTACACATCTGAGGTTATTGATGTTTATCCCAGCAATTTTGATTCCAGCTTGTGCTTCATCCAGCCTAGGATTTCTCATGATGTACTCTGCATAGAAGTTAAATAAACAGGGTGACAATATACAGCCTTGATGTACTCCTTTCCTAATTTGGAACCAATCTGTTGTTTCATGTCCAGTTCTCACTGTTACTTCCTGACCTGCATACAGATTTCTCAGGAGGCAGGTCAGGTGGTCTGTATTCCCATCTCTTTAAGAATTTTCCACAGTTGATTGTGATCCACACAGTCAAAAGCTTTGGCATAGTCAATAAAGCAGAAGTTTTCTGGAACTCTCTTGCTTTTTCAATGATCCAACAAATGTGGGCAATTTGATCTCTGGTTCCTCTGCCTTTTCTAAATCCAGCTTGAACATCTGAAAGTTCATGGTTCACATACTGTTGAAGCCTGCTTTGGAGATATTTGAGCATTAATTGCTAGCATGTGAGATGAGTGCAATTGTGTGGGAGTTTGAACATTCTTTGGCATTGCCTTTCTTTGGGATTGGAATGAAAACTGACCTTTTCCAGTCCTGTGGCCACTGCTGAGTTTTCCACATTTGCTGGCATATTGAGTGCAGCACTTTCACAGCATCATCTTTCAGAATTTGAAATAGCTCGACTGGAATTACATCACCTCTACTAGCTTTATTTGTAGTGATGCTTCCTAAGGCCCACTTGACTTCACATTCCAGGGTGTCTGGCTCTAGGTGAGTGATCACACTGTTGTGATCATTTGGGTCATGAAGATCTTTTTTGTACAGTTCTGTATATTCTTGCCACCTCTTCTTAATATCTTCTGCTTCTGTTAGGTCCATACCATTTCTGTCCTTTATTGTGCCCACCTTTGCATGAAATGTTCCCTTTGTATCTCTAATTGTCTTGAAGAGATCTCTAGTCTTTCCCATTCTGTTGTTTCCTCTATTTCTTTGTATTGATCACTGCGGAAGGCTTTCTTATCTCTTCTTGCTAGTCTTTGGAACTCTGCATTCAAATGGATATATCTTTTCTTTTCTCCTTGCCTTTTGCATCTCTTGTTTTATATATTATTTTCTACATACCATGTACAGCATAATTTAATCATTTGCAAGGGGTCTACATACAACCCAAGATAGAGAAACACTGTCCCAGAGAATGACTATGATTTTTATCTTTTTTAAAAAAATTCAAAATCAGTGTCAACAACACTGTTTCATACCATTAAAAAACCTCCAATCAAGTGTTCTCAGAGATTAACTTTCAATTAATATGAGTTCTTATTAGATACTTTCTGTACTTATAAAATGTATTGTTAGTTAACTGAATGAGCTATAGTTAAAAGTTAATTTCTGAAACTTACAGCTTTTGCTTTGGAAATATCAGGCTTTAGCTCTTGTTTCTAATTAGGCTATACATAGCAGGGCCAGGCTCTGCTAAGAGAACTACTGTTGTGTGACAATCAATCACATTGCCTGCACATGGAAGAATGCTTATTGTTTTATTCTGGATGCATCCAGCTCATCCAAAAGTGATCTCAAGTTATTTGGGTCCTAGGGGCAAGGCATGCCCCTAATAGTCTCAGTTAACATTGTTATCAAACCCATATGTAGAATGTTTCCAGAGGCCCTGACACTTGTGCTAATAAGGAGCTAGTTCTTCTTAAAATCAATAGTTGAAGTTATAGTTTGAATTCAGCACACTTAGTTTGTACTTAATAGAAGCCCGCAGCATCAAAGCTGAGGAAAAATCAACAAAACTTGACCAACCACACTTCTCTGGCAAGATTTTTCCCCAAGGTGCTACTAACAAGAGAATGGCCACAGCAATTATCTTAAGAAGCCCAGATTTACAACTTATTTAGAAGAAAATTGATGTAGACATATGTTACCTGGAATGTTCAGTGGGTTATTGGTTAAAATATAAGGGCTATAGAGGTTTCCTTTTTATCTTTTAAAAGGAAGGTAGGTTATATTATATTTCCAAGTGGTGCTAGTGGTGAAGAACCCATCTGGCAAAACAGGACACACAAGAGATATGGGTTTGATCCCCAGACAGTGAAGATCCCCTAGAGGAGGTAATGGCAACCCACTTCAGTATTTGTGCCTGGAGAACCCCATGAACAGAGGAGTCTGGCAGGCTACAGTCCATGGGGTTGCAAAGAATCGGACATGATTGAGCAACTTAGCACATGCACACAGGTTATATTTTATGTCCAAGCAAATGACGATTTTATAGAGTAGATTCACGTTCTCAATAAAGGTCTGGAGGCTGAAAATGCTTCCAGAAGACTTTATTTTTCTAGAGGTCTTCATACAACCTCAGGAGAATTTTTGAATCCAGTTGGAAAGAAATCTTAGGTTTTTAAAAATGTTTTTCAGCATTTCATGAATCTTAGATAATAAACATATTCATCAAATGTCATTTCCATTTTAAATCAACCTCCCTCAGTTGAGTCAGCATGGGGTTTTGACCTGAAAGGAAAAAGCTGAAAATACAAATTTGAAAATGTGAAAAGCGACAGAGCAAGAATCATATTGATTCTGGATGTCATGACGGCTGGTGCTGACTGATGCTTTCCTTGGGCCTGGCTCTAGGCTGAGCACCATTCTTCCTTCTCTCTTTCAAGCCTCAGATCACTATGAGGTCTATTCTATTATTATCCCTGATTTATAGATGAAGTCTAGAGCCTTTGGAGTTAATAATGATCTTGCTGGATCCAGAGCCTGGCCTCTTCACCGTAAATGAACAGATACAAAATGTTAATCAGTGCAAGACAATGGATGTACAGGTGTGGAAAAATTCAGCCTCTATCCATCCTATCCATGGTTGAGTCCTTCCAAGGATAATAAAGGTCAAAGGAATGGTTCAGAAGACTGAACACCCCTCCTCTTTCTCTTGCAGGTTTCCTTTCTACGTCTGACCATGAGAAGTATAGTCATCACCCAGCTCCTTAAGGAGCACGACTCAGGTGCCCAGCAATCACTACTATCCCTTTGTCCATCTGGTCATCGGTCTACAGAGCACATCAACAAACACATGTTAAGGGACTTCGCTTTCCTGTGCAGGAAGCAGGCGTTCAATTCCTAGTGAGAGAGCTAAGATCCCACATGCCCCATGACTAACAAAACCAAACCAAAACAAAACGTAAAGCATAAAACAGAAGCAACGTTGTAACAAATTCAGTAAAGACTTTGAAAATGGTCCACATCAAAAAGATCTTTAAAAAGCAAATACATATTGAATCCTCATTCTAGACGAAGGATAAGTAGATAAACAAGGCAGGATGCCTGTCTAATTGGGAGGGAAGATGTTGGATGAGAGATGCATTAATATATATTCTATTAGTGGCCCAGTGCCCTCTCCCTCCTGAACATGCTTCATGCTCCTTTTGGGGCTTATATCTGCCTATGACAGATCTCGAAGTGTTTACATTTTCAAATGTGTGTATCTTTTATTCTCTTAGATGCTGCAGACTCCTTCATGTTTAAACAAGGTATGCTTTACTCTGCGAGATGCTTTCTCCAAAGCTAAGCATCTTCACGGCCTTGGCTAATGAGGCGTGGTACTTGCAGATATTTATAGCAAAGTCTTGAATTGAAAAGAACTTACTGAGTTTATAAAAAGTGTCAACTTTTGACACTTGCAATACTAAAATAAATTCTATGTGACCAAAAGAAAATCACAACTCTAAAATATTACATTTTGAAATAGAAAATGAAGCCAATTTACACTAATTTACAAATCCTAATTAATATAATAATTTTACTGTATGTATAAGAGTGAATATTTTGGATATTGGAAAATTACTACCATTATTTATTAAGAAGAGGTGGCAAGAATACACAGAAGAGCTGTACAGAAAAGATCTTTATGATCCAAATGATCACAACGGTGTGATCACTCACCTAGAGCCAGACATCCTGGAATGTGAAGTCAAGTGGGCCTTAGGAAGCATCACTATGAACAAAGCTACTGGAGGTGATGTAATTCCAGTTGAGCTATTTCAAATCCTGAAAGATGATGCTGTGAAAGTGCTGCAGTCAATATGCCAGCAAATGTGGAAAACTCAGCAGTGGCCACAGGACTGGAAAAGGTCAGTTTTCATTCCAATCCCAAAGAAAGGCAATGCCAAGAAAGCTCAAACTACTGCACAATTGCACTCATCTCAGTTCAGTTCATTTCAGTTCAGTTGCTCAGTCGTGTCCGACTCTTTGCGACCCCATGAATCACAACACGCCAGGCCTCCCTGTCTATCACCAAGTCCTGGAGTTCACTCAAACTCACGTCCATCGAGTCAGTGATGCCATCCAGCCATCTCATCCTCGGTTGTCCCCTTTTTCTCCTGCCCTCAATCCCTCCCAGCATCAGAGTCTTTCCCAAAGAGTCAACTCTTCGCATAAGGTGGCCAAAGTGCTGGAGTTTCAGCTTTAGCATCATTCCTTCCAAAGAACACCCAGGACTGATCTCCTTCAGAATGGACGGGTTGGATCTCCTTGCAGTCCAAGGGACTCTCAAGAGTCTTCTCCAACACCACAGTTCAAAAGCATCAATTCTTCAGCATTCAGCTTTCTTCACAGTCCAACTCTCACATCCATACATGATTATTGGAAAAACCATATCCTTGACTAGACGGACCTTTGTTGGCAAAGTAACGTCTCTGCTTTTGAATATGCTATCTAGGTTGGTCATAAATTTCCTTCCAAGGAGTAAGCGTCTTTTACTTTCAAGGCTGACATCACCATCTGCAGTGATTTTGGAGCCAAAAAAAAAAAATAAAGTCTGACACTGTTTCCACTGTTTCCCCATATATTTCCCATGAAGCGATGGGACTAGATGTCATGATCTTAGTTTTCTGAATGTTGTGCTTTAAGCCAACTTTTTCACTAAATTCCAAATCCTTAGGAATTAGCATTTCATTTGATAAAATAGTCCTAAGGAAATAATCATATATGAAGACAAAAATTTGTGTAAGCATTTCAACATAGTAGTATTTATAAAATACTAAATGTACTTGGGGTTAAAAATGAAATAACCAACAAGAGGGGAATGAACAATTATGCGGACATATGCATAAAATATTTTCATGAAATAGTTTATTATATGAGCCAATTTTAATGTTGTTAGAAAAAAAAGGTAAGGACTAGTAGACAACCATGATGATGAACTCAGTTCTGTAATAATCATGCTCTCAGCTGCACAGGGATGCCCTTCAATAACCATATTTAGTTTCTGTGACTCTGACTCACTACCTATGGAGTTTGTGATTAGGATTGAGACTGAAGGATAGTTTTCTTGATTGGCCAAACAAGTAGCTATATGAACATGAAACTGGGAGGGGGAGAGAGGGTGGAGGAGAAACACACAGACGCCTGGGTTCCCTGATGGTTTCAAGTGCTATTTCTAGGATGTTATGGGTCAATTCTTTCCTTTTCCTTGTAAGCTGAAGTCATTGCATTGAAAATTGCTCATGTTACAATTAGGTAAGCAGAGAAAATACAGATACTTTTCATCTTGAAAATAGGTCTAATTTTCTTTAAGAGTTTCCCTGGTTACTGAGAAAATTGTGTTTTAGACATATTCAGTAAATGCAGTGTAATCTGATGACTTTATTAAAGAGACTACAGTTATCATATTCCACAAATGTCTTAGTATTTTATATTTTAGATTTGCTTCCCCCTCACTCCTCTTTTTAAAACAGTATCTGGGAATTTAAAAGGCTTACTCAGCCTAGTGTCCTTCTGGCATCCATTGCTGAAATGTACAAGCCAGCATAGCTCAAGGCCTGTTTTTGTGTTGTGTAGCTAGCCTTGTGTGCGCGTATTAAGCCACTTCAGCTGTGTTTGACTCTTTGTGACCCTATGGACTGTAGCCCTCAGGCTCCTCTGTCCATGGAATTCTCCAGACAAAAATACTGGAATGGGTTTCCATGCCCTCCTCCAAGGGATCTTCCCAACCTGGAGATGAATCTGAGTCTCTTATGTCTCCTGCATTGGCAAGCAGTTTCTGTACCATCCTTTACCACTGGTGCCACTGGTGGGCTGCCCTCTATGGGGTTGCACAGAGTCGGGCATGACTGAAGTGACTTAGCGACGGCAGCAGCAGCCACCTTGGAAGCCCTTGCTAGTGTGGTAAGCCCTGCCTATTGACTCATTTCTTCTTCAGCTCTTGTTCTTGCGGTCAGCCCTTGAAATTTTTGTTGTGTTTCCCATTCTAGGTCCAGGATCTCTTTATGCTAAAGATGGTGATTTCATCCATCAGGTATCTAGATAAAGGCTGACTCATTGCAGAACACACTTTGGGACATTCAGGAGATTCTAGGATCCCATCCATGCCATGTAGACACTGAGGATGGTTTGGGAGAGTCAAACTCAGGTCTGCTGTCTGCTGTCTGCTTGTCTCAGCAAGATGTGGGGACCACCTGTAGGATGGCCTCTCCTACACTTCCAAATGAAAAGGGGCAAGGGTCCTGCTCTTCAAGTCCACTCTTGCCCCTGCTTCCAGGACTTCAGCCAGAGAGGAGATGCAGTATTGTGTCTTACTAGGGACTTGCTTTTTTCCCTTTCTACTTCTCACAAGCCATAAGAATCAGAAGGGATGGTCTTTCTTCTCTCAGTCCTTCTTAACACCCTCCTACATCATATACTCCACTTTCCACTGGTCATACTTAACCTGTTCCTTTCTCTGGAGCTATAAGGTTGGGGGGAAGGTGAGGTGAGGGGGATAAGCCTCCAATTTTAAAACAGTATCAGGATTGGATGATATATATCAGAATGAGAAAGTGGATTCTTAGTGCTGGGAAATCAAAAGATATACAACTGTATGCTGAAGATTAGATCTGCAAACACATGTATACATACACACGCACACACACACACTCACTCACTCACAGATTCTTTAAACCATTATCTCTGTTTTATCTAGATTTGGAGTGGGGCTATGCTCTTTATTAACTGAGAGTCTTTGTTTAAAAAAAAAGTTCAATTGAAAGGCTCACAAGATGAAGTTTCATCATGCTTTGAAATGTGTTCATATTCTTCTGTGATCCGCATACATCCTAGCCTCCTAGTCCTGGCTAGGGTGACTGCCAGTGCTTTCTTGTAATTACGTATCTCCTGTAGATTAGATAATGATCTCAGCTTCTTTACAGAAGAGAGACAAAATATTTTAAAACATACTATGAAAGATCTTTCCAGTCGCATTGCCCTATGACTCTACAAAGGCTGAATCTGGAGGAATGTTGAATGCAGAAAAAAACTGTCATTGACACTTACTTTCATCTTCTCCAGAAAGCTTTTCCTAAACAAATCTGATCAATCTTCCTCTAACTTAGAAGATCTTCAAATGCTTTTCTTGGTTACCCTTCATGGTCTAGTCACATTAAGCGAGTGTGTAACTGCCCATGCATAAAAGGATAGTGATAATAGTGCACAACTTAAAGGATTGTTGTGAAAGCTTGACTGGAATAGAAAAGCTTTTAGATCCTGGAGGGATTCCGGGCACCGCCTGGTCACTATTCTAGACAGGACTTGCCAGAACCTCAAAACAGACAAGTCACTTTCTGCATGAGTATCTTAGATAATCATCCCAGCTGAGGGGGTTGAGGACAGTGAGACAAAAAGGATTAAAATGGATTGATTGTGGTCTGGAGAACTGTTGGGAAAAGAGAAACGGTTTGAAGGGGGAAGCTGAGGTTAAATCCTGCTCGAGGTTCCCTCTTGTTCTATGAGTTTGATCAGATCACTTGGCTTCTCTGAGCCTCTGTTTCCTAAGTGCAAACAGTAAACCTTCCAAGTAAATTTGGAAGCAAATAGACAGTTTTCAGAAAGGAAAGCAAAAACAAACCTGAATGGTGAATAAACATGAGATGATAACCAACTGCACTGATAAGTGGGGAAGCAAAGTGAAAGTCACTCAGTCATGCTTGACTCATTGTGACCCCATGGACTGTTGTCCATGGAATTCTCCAGGCCAGAATACCGGAGTGGGTAGCCTTTCCCTTCTCCAGGGGATCTTCCCAACCCAGGGATCGAGCCCATGTCTACCAAATTGCAGGCAGATTCTTTTCCAGCTGAGTCACCAGGGAAGCCCAAGAATACTGCAGTGGGTAGCCTATCCTTTCTCCAGCAGGTCTTCCCAACCTAGGAATCAAACTGGGGTCTCCTGCATTGCAGTGGATTCTTTACCAGCTGAGCTATCAGGGAAGCTCAAGTAGGGAAGGGCCCTTTCAAATAATACACTGTGCCTCAGATTGACAAAGATTGTGAAGTATGACAGTATTGAATATTGGCCAAAATGAGGAGAAATAGGAATTTACAATCACTAGTAGAGCTTAATTGATATAATTCCTATGAAGCTAAACTTGTTTATATTGAGTGAATTTGAAAATGTATTCATCTACAACCTAATAACTCACTTCCTGGGTACTCTGTGAAATATCTTTTCCATGCAAGCAAAGGAAGCGTATACAAGAATATTTATTTGAGGATTTCTCATAATAACAAGAATTTGACACTCAAAATACGTCAAAGAGAAATACATAAATTAAAGATTTGTACAACTGAATACCACATAGCAGTTAAAAGAGATAAGATTTAATACACAATATCAATAAAATACCTCATTTTGACTTGGATAAATTTTTAAAATTTATAACATTAAAAAATTTTTAATGTTTTTGTCCAGGTATATCCATCTATTACTGTTTATGTAAATTAGAAAGGCTCTGTCACACAAAGATATATAAATATCTCTCCAAAATAGAGAGATGTTAATATACATAAAGATGAGATGAAAATGTAATAGTTGCCTCTGGGGAAGAGAAAGGAAATGAGACTGGAAGTTGGTATAAAGGAAATTTCAACTACATTGTGATATTTTCTTCCTCTGATGAGAAAGAAAAGCAAATATAAGCAAATGCTAACAGTTCTTAATTCTGTATGTGACTGTCTTTTTAATTTTCTTAAAATAGAAGATTATCATTATTCTTGACTAATACCTAGTAGTCATCATTACCATGACTTCAAATAGATCCGGGAAATCAAAGAAAAACAATGCAAGTGAGCCCACCACTTACATAATTAATCTGTAAAAGCAATTTAAATGTAATTTCTAGGGCTTCTTACTGTCAGATCATCAGGAAGAAGTTCCAAGAAGAAAGACTTAGGCAGAGGTGGTGGGACAAGTGGTATCCCACGATGTCAACAAAGGAGGTGATTAGGACAAACTTCCTCATGCATCTTTTACAGACTTAAACTACTTATTTTGTTTCTTCATAATGTCTTTTCTCCCCCTTTTTCAAGACCACTCCAGATGGTTGCATTAAGCTACTTCCATCTGTATAAAAAGGTTGAAGTTGGGAGGGAGGGCTTAAGAATGGCTTTGACATCCCATACGTCCCTGGATATAGACTGAGAAGCCTCACTGCCTACCCTGCCCACCCCAGCCAAACACTCATCATATTTGTTTCTTTATCATGCTTTCAGTGATCCCTGATTTGCAAGGTTATCATCCATTCTGCAAACACAGTTTATCTGCACTGTTTGAACAGTGTAGCTCTCAAGTTTGGCATGAAATAAGAGAAATATTGAAGTTTAGCACAAAAGTTTAGCCCTTTCCACAAGTCAGCCCTCACCTATATTAAGCCATGTGGTTTTCCAAAGTGAATTTTCAACCAAGGCCATTTTTACCCCATCAATTATTAAATGATTAAATGAATCAAGGGCATTAAAAAATGAAGATAAGATGTTCGAGATATTTCAAGTTCTTGAACTTTGTATATTCAGTTAGCAGTGATAAGAATGGAGGGAACAGAGAAATCTGGGGAAAGGACAAATTAAAACCACTGTGACAGCTCCAATGACACAGGCTTTAAAGAAATCACTGAGGTAACTATTCAAATTAACTGTGGCCCCAAGAGCAATGTGGGAATGATATTATACCACACCTAGAATAAAGCACGGCTTCCCACGTGGCACAGTGGTAAAGAATCCGTGTGCCAATACTGGAGACAAGAGATGCGGGTTCAATTCCTGAGTCAGGAAGATCTCCTGGAGGAGGAAATGGCAACCCACTCCAGTATTCTTGCCTGGAGAATACCTGGTGGGCTACAGTCCATGGGGTCGCAAAGAGTCGGACACGACTGAAGCGACATCCAGCCTTAGGATATATTATTATTTAACTCAGTCTTTCTTCCCTTCTTTGTCTGAGATACAGGCAAAACATGAATTGCATATGGAAAAGCACTACAGTATTTCACAGTCACCACGTTCATTGGTTTTGGTGGTTTTGATTTTACTGGCTATATCCTGTCCCCATGTGACTTAACTGGAACTCTGCTCATTGATTGCTCTTAAGAAAGAACGCTCGAAGATGAGGAACAATATTATAGAAGAACTTTGAATTTATTAGAATTTATTTTTTAAAGAAACGATGATCAAAAGCTGTATTTCTAATTTGTAACAGATTATAGATGTCAGACTCTGCAATCAATCATGACAAACCAATTTCCATCAGTAGGTACTGAACCCTGATGACCTAGATTTCTGGTTGATTTAGGTTCTGAGGTAGTTAAGAATTTCAGAAGAGCAAAAGAACAGCCTCACAAAGACTTGTTGTAAACCATATGCAAGAAACAAAATAATTGCTGCTAACATGACAAAGAATCAATATTTTAACTTTTAAGAAGTTGAAATATAGACATATTAATTTCAGATGTATAGCATAATGATTCAGTGTTTGTATACATTGTAAAATGATCACCACAATAAGTCTAGTTAACATCTATTACCACAGAGTAAATCAGTATGTGAATACATAGTATTTTCACAATGTAAAGAGTTAATATGGTTTGATGAGAAACATTCTAAGCTCCTTAATACTTCATTGAGGAAAAGTTTCTGAAAAAATAGAAGAGTCAGCTGAAATTAGTGATCAATATAAGAAAACTTTAATCTAACTAATAATATAAAAAATGCAAATTAAATTTAGGCCCAGTAGAGACTTTCCTGGTGGTCTAGTGACTAAGACTCCACACTCCCAGTGAAAGGGCCTGGGGTTCTATCCCTGGTCAGGGAACTAGATCCCACATGAGGGAACTAAGTGTTTGCATGCTGCAACTAGATATCCTGCATACTGCAATGAAGATCTGGTGCAGCCAATAAAAAATAAATAATAAATATTAGAAAAACAGACCCAGTAATTGCTTGCATCAAGTTATATTCATGCAGATGTCAGTCACAATATAACTTGAAATAAAATTAGGAATTGAGGATTTAACTAAAAATTGGCAATAACCAACTTAGATCTGGTAAGTAATCTTTGGTCCACTTATAAGAGGGCCAGCTATTTAGCTATTAAAATCGTGAGTATTAAAGACTAGGTAATTAAATACAAAGCCTAATAAAATAGTATTAAGAATAAAATCATTGATCCATAAGTGGATACACAAAATTGCCACAATTTAGACCAAAAGAAACAAAAACTCAGGCATTAAAAAAAAACAAACAAACAACAGAGAAAAACACCTGATAAAACAAAAATGAGCTCTCACTGAGAAGGTACTGCCACTCATCCAGGTGGAATGGAATGACAGGTACAAATCAAGATCAAAAGAGCAGCTAAGTTAACAGAATACGTTTCTCCCAAGGCTGTGCTGCAGCTATAAATGTCTTAACAGCTCCTTCTTCAAGGGACACTTACTGTCTTACTGAAAAATCTTGCTTTCTAATGTCTAGACAGTCAGAAAATTTGCTCTTTGAAATCCTAAGAATGACAATGAAGTGCCCCATTCTTCTAGCTGGAAAGATTTCAGTCCTTTGACCCAGAGAAGCAGCCTTGACGTCCAACCCGTGTGCAGTTTCAGATAAGGGATTTCTGGACACATCATTTCACATCTATCTTCACTTCGTGGTTTTCAAGGAAAAAGGACTCTGGGTCTACTTTGCAGACCAGACTTCATGTTGACTCTAATCCACAGCTCTGCTTTTCTCTGAGCCTGTCAAAGCATTGCTTCTCTTAAATCCTGTAATAACCCCATTTCTTTCTTTCCTCGGTGAGACACGCCCATGGTTCCTGTGGTTTAAGGTCTCTTATTGTTAAAAAAAAAAAAAAAGTCAATAGATGTGACTTTTCAGACTACAACTTTCTCTGTTAGCAGCCTTTGGCTGATTAGGTTAGAACACATAAAAATGGTAATGGGGACAATTTTCATATGAGAAGATTGCTCTATGTATATTGTACTTTTCCAATGCAAAACTTTGTTTCATAATATAGAAAAGTTGGGCACTATGATTTTTGACTAAATTAATCAAATAAGTCTCACATTAAGCAAACACATCATACTACTACCATAATTATATCTGGATGGTAAAATTATGGGTAATTTATTTTTCCTTCCTTGAACTTGTATTTTTTTAAAATCATTATAATAAAAATGTGTTATTTTTTAAATTAGAAATGTCAGTAGTTACTATTTTAAAACCTTTGACAAAAGTCTGCTTATTAACAAAATGAAAGCTATGATTCTTGATAATTATACTGCAGAGTGGGAGAGGGAAACCAATTTAGGGCTCAGCCAGAGAAAGAAGGATGTGATGCTTCCTCCAAACAGATTGGGGTGGAAATCTTCATCACCTCTGACAAGGCAACTTGGCCTCTGTCCTCATTTCCCACCTGGGTACCAGTAATCCAGAAATTATTCTTCTGTTTAGCCCTTTAAAAAACACCCTTATTTTAGGGTCTTAGCAAGAAAAGGCTGGAAGAATTTAATTTAGTAATACTAAAGAATAATCTAATTATCAACTCTCTTTAAAGTTCTAATGATATATTAAAATCCCCTGATTGATAACTAAGGCATAAGGGCAGCTCTTGGAGAACAGAATGAAGGAGGGCAAAGGGTAATAGAATTTTGCCAAGAGGACACACTGGTCATAGCAAATACCCTCTTCCAACAACACAAGAGAAGACCCTACACATGGACATCACCAGATGGTCAACACTGAAATCAGATTGATTATATTCTTTGCAGCCAAAGATGGAGAAGCTCTATACAGTCAGCAAAAACAAGACCAGGAGCTGACTGTGGCTCAGATCATGAACTCCTTATTGCCAAATTCAGACTGAAATTGAAGAAAGTAGGAAAACCACTAGACCATTCAGGTAGGACCTAAATCAAATCCCTTATGATTATACAGCGGAAGTGAGAAATAGATTTAAGGGCCTAGATCTGATAGAGTGCCTGATGAACTATGGAATGAGGTTCATGACATTGTACAGGAGACAGGGATCAAGACCATCCCCATGGAAAAGAAATGCCAAAAAGAAAAATGGCTGTCAGGGGAGGCCTTACAAATAGCTGTGAAAAGAAGAGAGGTGAAAAGCAAAGGAGAAAAGGAAAGATATAAGCATCTGAATGCAGAGTTCTAAAGAATAGTCAGAAGAGATAAGAAAGCCTTCTTCAGCGATCAATGTAAAGAAATAGAGGAAAAGAACAGAATGGGAAAGACTAGAGATCTCTTCAAGAAAATTAGAGATACCAAGGGAACATTTCATGCAAAGATGGGCTCAATAAAGCACAGAAATGGTATGGCCCTAGCAGAAGCAGAAGATATTAAGAAGAGGTGGCAAGAATACACAGAAGAACTGCACAAAAAATATCTTCATGACCCAGATAATCATGATGATGTGATTACTCACCTAGAGCCAGACATCCTGGAATGTGAAGTCAAGTGGGCCTTAGGAAGTATCACTACAAATAAAGCTAGTGGAGGTGATGGAATTCCAGTTGAGCTATCTCAAATCCTGAAAGATGATGCTGTGAAAGTGCTACACTCAATATGCCAGCACATTTGGAAAACTCAGCAGTGTCCACAGGACAGGAAAAGGTCAGTTTTCATTCCAATTCCAAAGAAAGGCAATGCCAAAGAATGTTCAAACTCCCACACAATTGCACTCATCTCACATGCTGGTAAAGTAATGCTCAAAATTCTCCAAGCCAGGCTTCAGCAATACATGAACCGTTAGCTTCCAGATGTTCAAGCTGGTTTTAGAAAAGGCAGAGGAACCAGAGATCAAACTGCCCACGTTCGCTGGATCATTGAAAGAGCAAGAGAGTCCCAGAAAAAACATCTATTTCTGCTTTCTTGACTATGCCAAAGCCTTTGACTGTGTGGATCACAACAAACTGTGGAAAATTCTGAAAGAGATAGGAATACCAGACCATCTGACCTGCCTCTTGAGAAATCCATATGCAGGTCAGAAAGCAACAGTTAGAACTGGACATGGAACAACAGACTGGTTCCAAATAGGAACAGGAGTATGTCAAGGCTGTATATTGTCACCCTGCTTATTTAACTTCTATGTAGAGTACATCATGAGAAACGCTGGGCTGGAGGAAGCACAAGCTGGAATCAAGATTGCTGGGAGAAATAGCAATAACCTCAGATATGCAGATGACACCACCCTTATGGCAGAAAGTGAAGAAGAACTAAAAACCTCTTGATGAAATTGAAAGAGGAGAGTGAAAAAGTTGGCTTAAAGCTCAACATTCATAAAACTAAGATCATGGCATCTGGTCCCATCACTTCATGGGAAATAGATGGGGAAACAGTGGAAACAGTGGCTTACTTTATTTTTGGGGCTCCAGAATCACTGCAGATGGTGACTGCAGCCGTGAAACTAAAAGATGCTTACACCTTGGAAGGAAAGTTATGACCAAACTAGACAGCATATTAAAAAGTAGAGACATTACTTTATCAACAAAGGCCCGTCTAGTCAAAGTTATGATTTTTCTAGTAGTCATGTATGGATGTGAGAGTTGGACTATAAAGAAAGCTGAGTGCAGAAGAATTGATGCTTTTGAACTGTGGTGTTGGAGAAGACTCTTGAGAGTCCCTTGGACTGCAAGGAGATCCAACCAGTCCATCCTAAAGGAAATCAATCCTGAGTGTTCATTGGAGGGACTGATGTTGAAGCTGAAACTCCAATAATTTGGCCACCTGATGTGAAGAGCTAACTCATTTGAAAAGACCCTGATGTTCGGAAGGGTTGAGGACAGGAAAAGAAGGGGATGACAGAGGATGAGATAGTTAGATGGCATCACCAACTCAACGGACATGAGTTTGGGTAAACTCCGGGAGTTGGTGATGGACAGGGAAGCCTCGTGTGCTGCAGTCCATGGGGTCGCAAAGAGTTGAACATGACTGAGTTACTGAACAATAAAAATATCTCTGAGGCTTATTTGATGTCCTCAGTTAAAATGTAATGATATAGGGAGGATATAGAGAACATTTTTTGAAAAAATTTTGCCCATATACATATAACATAAAATTTTTCATTTTAGTCGCTTTACATGTACAATTTAGTGGTATTAGTGCATTGATCATGTTGTATGACCATCACAACTATGTATTTCTAAAACCCTTTAGGTATCCCACACAGAAACTCTGTATCTGCTAGTAAATAACTCCCCATCTCTTTCCCTCTAACTCTTGGTAACCTCTAATTTACTTGCTGTTTCCATGACTTTGTTTATACTAGATATTTCATATAAGGACAATGTTTGTCCTTTTATATTTGGATTAATTCACTTAGCATTATGTTTTCAAAGTTTATGCATGTTGTAGCACATATCATCGCTTCACTCCTTTTCTTCCTGAATAATATTTCCTTGTGGGTATATGCTTAACTTTTTTTATCCATCTGTCCATTGATAGACTCTTAGATTGTTTCCACCTGTTGGCTACTATGAAGAATTCTGCTGTGAGCACTTGTTTACAAGTATCTTTTGGAATCCCTGTTTTCAATTCTTCTGATTATATTTCTAGGAATGGAATTGCACGGTCATGTAATAATTCTATGTTTAACTTTTTCAGGAACTTCCATACTGTTTCCACAGTGGCTGAACCATTTTACAACCCATTAGCTATTTACAAGTAGTCTAATTTAAGGAAGAAGATAAAATTGGGACCCAGCTCCAACTCTTCCAAGGATTTGGTTTATTGGTTAACAAACTAAACTCTGTGTACCACATTTCATTTTTTGTTGTGTCATTTTTTTCTTTTTCTTCTATTGGATTACAAATGTCAGCTGTCTCTAAGGACAGATAGGAGATTAATTCATCACTTGCATTGGTATTTTATGCCTCAAGTTTATTGGGTGACTACTCTGGTATTTCAATCGCTAAAACCTTTTGGCTGGATTTCAAGATGGACCTTTTTCATATCCAATTCTACATTATACAAATAGGATTACAGTACTGTATAATATGTTATAAATTATATATTTTCACATTTAATTCAATTAATATTTAATGTATATTTCATTGTAATAAAAATCACCCAGAAATAAAGGCGACCTTTGTATTAATTGTAATGAGATACTATTACGCCATTCTGTTAGGAAAGGCATTTGATATGTATGTGTATATTTTTTTAGAAGAGACATATGCTTTAAGATGAGCTAATTTTGGTTCCAAATGCGAGGACAGGTCACCCTCACTTTCCTAAAAAGCATATAAGCCCTTCCAGATGGTTGTTGTCTATCCTACTCCTAATCATTTTTGGCATTTGACAGTGGAGTGTCTGGAGTGTTAAAATTAGTAAACTCAAATGTCATACAATCTAATCAGTAGCTAGATATCTAAAAGGCACACTGGATCTAAATACTGAAGAGACCTGCCTTTTTTCCCCTATGGTTATTATTATCTGGTCATCCCAGTTTTGTGAACTTCCAGAAAAAGTGAAAGTGTTAGTCACTCAGTTGAGTTCGACTCTTTTCCTGGGTTGGTGAAGTCAATGGGGGGCCAGGAAGGCGGTCAGAGGGAGAAAAGAGAGCACAGGCTGTTGCTTCTCTGGCTCCCTTCCTGAGCAGTCGCCTCAGGCTGGCTGGGACTCTTACCAAAGGTCACTCTCAAGGACGTCTTCCTGACAGTCCCTCACCTTCTGGCTTCGTCATCACTCGCCCTCTGTTCCTAGGCTCCTGCACTGTTCCTCACGGTTCTCCTACTTTTGTAGTGAGTTTCTTTGTAGATAAAGTCTTCCTGACGTAGTTTCACTTGACTGTTCACCTTTTTTCCTTTGGAACCTTGAGTGTTATGGGTAAAGAAAGGGTTTGGGTGTTGCTGTGTCTTTAAATAAAGATTGCCCTGGCTGAACTAGCGATTTTCTGTCTCAGATAGTGACACTCGGGGACACTGCTTATTTCAATAGATGCCATGAAATTCTCAAAATGATTTCAGCTGTGACTCAAAACCTCAAGCTCGACATTTAGCGTTTGTAACAGGTGGGAATGAAGGAGTGTGATTGTTAGAATCATTGGCGCTGTCATTCCTGAATTGATAATTGGCCATTAAAAGAGATACATTCCAGGTGGCTGGGCATGAGGCCAAGGAGTGGGAGACACACATGTCCAAGAACAACTCAGGGGAAGATAAAGAGGAAGTATCGGATGCTGTGAATTAGTGGGTGGATGCTTTGCCTAAGGGCATTCAGATTCAAATTAATAAAAAATATCGAAATACTAGCAAAGCTAAGCTATATATATATTTTTTGGATACAAGCACAGGTGTGATTTTTTTGGATGCAAGCATAACTGCAATAAAAATTTATGACATGTTTGCTAATGATGATAAATCAAATTAAGGACATATCACATGTATACATGTACATATATATGTATGTGTATATGTGTATGTATATATATGTATGTATATGTACATATATATATCACATGTATATGTATGGCTCAGTTCTATATATTCCAATATAAATACCCCAATATAAAAAAAAAAAAGCTTAAAAAATCAGTGACCATGTCTGAAGCAGGAGAGGGAGGCTGTTGTCATTTGAAACGGTCACAAGGGTCCTTCTGGTGGTGCTGTGTTAGCTTCCTTGGACTACCATAAAGAAATACCACAGATTGGGTGGCTTAAGAAGCAGAAATTAATTCTCACACAGTTCTGGAGGCTGGAAGTCCAAGATTGAGGTTGTTGGCAAGTTTGATTTCTTCTGGAGCATCTCTGCTTGGCTGCAGATGACTGTCTTTTCCCCGTGTCCTCACATGGCCTTTCCTCTATGCCTGCGTGTGTGTGCTCTCTCTGTACCTTCAGAATCTCTCTTCTTATAAGGGCATCAGTCATACTGAGTTAGGGCACCACCCTAATAACCTCCTTTAACCCAAATTATTTCTTTAAAGTCCTGATCTCCAAATACACTCACATTATGAAGTACTAGGGCTTAGGGCTTCAACATAAGAATTTGGGGAGGGTATAGTTTCACTTATAACAGACACAGAGATGCTGATGTTCTGTTTCTTGACCTGGGAAATGGTTGCAGAGGTCTGTAATTTATGATTACTCATTGAACTATGTTTCCATGTATTATGCATTTTTATGATGCTTTTGATATATCTCACAACTGTTAAAAATTAAGTGAGTATACCATGCTGGCCAAAAGAACAGTTCTGGACCACCCTTTCAGACTCTTTTGTGTAGGCCACTAACATCCATTTCTATGAGGATCATAAAAGATAAGGTATATACTAGGATAAGGCAATTTATCTTCAAAGGGTTATTTTTCTTCCTCAAGAATGTTTATATAGTACAGAATATTTCAGGATACTTATTTGGAATACACAATACATGGATATTTTTCCTAATTGTATTTTACGTCTTCTGAATATTAAAACTATGTGTGCGTATTTTAACAAACTCTGGTTCTGTATAATCTCATCTCCCTGCAACCTGTAGGCATGAATTGTGCTGCCCTCCTGTGAATTATGCTTTGGATCTGTCCTTGGGTTGTGGATGACCTTGTTCTAGTAATGAAGCTGCCCTACTAAAAGAGAAGGGCGTTTCTAAAGGGAGCAGAATATTATTATTCAGAAGGGGGAGAGGTGTTTTGTTTTTGATGCTCATTGAAGAAAAAGATGTTCATCACCAAACAGAAGTTTATCAGTGTGTGTTCATTTCCATACTGCGCCTTTGAGATAACTTAAAATATAATTAAATTGTTCACTATCTGTTCTTAGTAGGAAGGATCAAAGACTGGGTTGTGTAGTGTTATTTGAAGGATTAAGAAACCTCCCCTCACCCCCCAAGAGCTTCCTCATCAGCCTGCAACAGAATGTGAGATTCCCAACTTCCAGCTACTTATCCATTTATTTTCCAGCAATGTGCTGGGTAACGGAAAAGATGAAACAGACACAGTTGCTGCTCTTTGGAGCTCTTAGTCTAAGTGAGGGAATCAGGTAGGCAAACTGGTAATTATAATACAACCTTGTGAAGCAGTAATAGGGGTCCAGGTCTGTATAGGGAAATGTAGAATAGCAGGGAGTACCCAGGACAGTTTGAAGATTCAAGAAACTCTTCACAGAAATGATTCTGTGCTTAAAAGTAGAGGAGGATTAAAAGTTAATCAGGTTATAAGTCAGGCGACAATGTCTTGAGGAGATGGAACCACATGAAAAAGTCATAGGGTTTGCCTTGTGTACCTCAGGGTGTATAACTAGGATCATTCCCATGTTCCAAAGGAAAAATGAAAAATGTGTCTGGAGAGGTGGGTGAGAAAGGAACTTTTATTTTAAGAGTGATGATGTTATATCTCTTTTGGATGCATTAATTGGGCTGCTGTATCAAGAATGCACTTGAAAAAGAAAACAGAGAAGGCAGAATGGTATTTAGGATAGAGGATGAGAGTCTGAACTAAGGGGATAGCAGTGGGGAGGAAGAGGAGGGGGGATTTGTAAAATTGGCAGGATTTGGGAGTGAGTAGATGTCAAGGTGATGGAAGAACTAAAGATGTACACACACTTGTAGGTTAAAAGGGCAGGATGTTGAAACAGACCATGCCTAGTGGCCTCAGTTATCACCTGCGGTGGAGCTAATGGTAAAGAACCCGCCTACCGATGCAGGAGACTTAAGAGACTTGGGTTCAATCCCTAGGTTGGGAAGATTCCCTGGAGAAGGGCATGGCAACCCACTTCAGTACTCTTGCCTGGAGAAGCCCGTGGACAGAGGAGCCTGGTGGGTTACGGTCCATAGAGTCGCAGAGTTGGACATTTCTGAAGCGACTTAGCATGACAGTAAGTTGGGGGAGCACTCAACAAAGGGCTTAAAGAAAGTGGCAAAGCTCTAAAAAGTATCTAGAGGAGATGGACAAGATAAATGACTCAGGACGAGTAAAAATATTGATGGTAGTGATGAGAGTTCACTTACAGCAGGGAAGGGAAGTGAATGAAAATATCACCTTTCTTTCCACCCCACCCCCCTCTTCAAAAAAGGATGGGAGGGTGCTCATCAGATCAGAGACTCTAGCAAGATTCATGCAAGGGAATGGAAGAAACCCAAAGAGTAGTGAGCAGAGAGTAAAGATTACAGTGGTGATACAGGGTGAGATTGTCTTTCCTTGACTGTGGAGTGAGAGGCAGGGCTGGAGGAAACTGCTGCACAAAATTTAATCCTGACACATACTGTAATAGACTATTTATTCCTTGAAAAATATGGCTATAACTCAGTGAAGACAAGTAATTTTAGCTGCTTTACAATTTGCCAAAACTGTTTTACATGTACTGTTTTATTTAAAGTCAAGAACCATGTCACATTAGAACTGGGTACATGGAGGGGCTCAAAATAAGCTTGTTTCTTGTGGACTGAAATATTTCATTTGAAACAAAGAACACCATTAGTTATGTCTATGGCAACACACCCTGGAATCTAGGGAAAGAAAGAGATATAGACAGGTTCATTTTAATGGGAGGTGGAGGGATAGAAGAGAGCTAGCTGATGAGAGTTGCAAAATGTAGCAGAAAAGAGCTTGTCATCTGGAGCCAGACACTTTCTGTTGGATTTGTGGTTTCTGTGTGTCTGTCTGTGTGACTGGGGGTGGGGGCAGCTGGGAGACTCAGCTTCAAACCCTCAAAAATGATGACCAGGGTGGAAAACTGCTCCCTGGGAGACTGAACACAAACTGAGATGTGTCAGATTTTGGCCAGCATAGAGCTTTCTTAAAAGTTGATTTTGACAAGGTTCTGTCCATTTGTTGTAAATGAAGGGATGGGGAACTACCATGTTGCTATGAAGTAACTGAAACTGACTGATGCAGAAATGACCAGGTTAAGTTTTCCACCATCTAGCAGTACTGGAGGCCAAGAAGAGAGTTATGTCCAATTACAAAGAATTAGAGTTACATTTCCTAAGCACTTCAGTTTATAGCCTATGAAATTGTTACCCACACTGTTAATATTAATCATTACATTTGGATCTTCCCAGTTCCTTAAAAGTTATGATTGTGGATATAACACAGCTTAATTTTTCCTTACTGTTCTTGCTGTAAACAGATTTTCTTCATTCAGATATCCTCTTTCCTCCACCCTCTGCCATTTTGTCAGTAACATTTGGCTTGGTCACTTACAGTGGTTGAAATTAAGGGCCAACGCTAACATAACTTAGAGAAAGGGAAGGAAAGAAAATGAGACTGATTAAAAAATCTATATCTAATTGTTAATAAAAAGGAGAAAAGCCTCTTTAAACATCAAAGGAAAACTGTTTTCTGTAAAGCAATCCAATGCTATTAAAATGGTGAAAGCTCCATTCTTTAGTCTCCAGTTTGAAGAATTCACTTTGAACTCTCCCTGAAACCTACCAGAAATTTTTCAGGACAGTAAATAATAACGGTACTATTTTTACCATTTCAAAAAGCAGTAGAAGGTAGGATAATTAAGAGTTTCAAAGCAGACTGATGTGGGTGGAACGGACCCTCCATTTATGAGCTGAACACACTTGGATAAAAGCCCCAGTTAATCATCTGGGAAATGGGAGTTGCTGGCTGCATCTTAGAGGATGTTCTCAGAGGCTGTTCTTCACATCCTCCTCCCTAGCAAAGCACCGGAGGACAGCAAGTTCAGGAAATGAACCATCTCCAGCTTCAATGGGGGAATCTTGATTAGCTGACTGGTAAAAATGCCAGCATTTCCCAGTGTATTCTGTGGCACACTAGTTCACTGAGAAGTTCACTTTTATACAATTTGGGGGCACTACTTCATGCTCTGCCATTACCTTGCTGGAGACTCACAACGTGTATCAAGTCTGAGATGAAACCCTTACCAAGAAGGTTGTCTAATTTAGTACAAGGTACTAAAGTTCCATTTGTACTAGATCACAGAACTCTGTTTCCACATTCTACATGTTACCAACGATAAAATTAATCTTTCAAGAAACACTTTGAGAAATGTTGCAAAGTATTTATTTATTGCTTTCAAATAAGTTATGTTGAACTGTAAAGCCCCGAAAGACTGTTTCATATTTTATTTGCATCCTCTCTTAGGCTAATATCAAAATTGTCCTTAGCATCCTTCTTTTCATGGAGAATGATTTAATAAAAATCCTGTGCCAAAGGAAACTGGCTGAGTTTTAAACATTTTCTCCATGACCCACACAAAGTAAATAATCGATAATGACTGTACACAGACATTTACAGGGCACTTGTGAGGTGCTTATATGACTTTAAACTGTAATAGCTTTGTATAAACACAGATGATTCCTAATATTTTTCTAGGATAGACAAACATAACTGCAATATTATATTAGCCATCTGTCAATACGATTTCTAAACCAATTATAAGCACACAGTATACCTTTAGGCTGCTGAAAAGTTTTGCAAATTGAACTTCATTCAATGAACACTGAACAAGAAAGTAAGAAACAAATACTCTGTCACAAACATACAAACAAAAAACATATATGTATACTTTCATATTCGATGCTGATAATGAAATCCTACAATTAGAACTAAAAATAACAGTGCATGATCTTATTCTTTTGGCAGGTGTTATAAGAATGTTCTCTGAAGAAGGAAATGGCAACCCACTCCAGTATTCTTGCCTGGAGAATCCCATGGAGAGGAGCTTGAAGGGCTGCAGTCCATGGGGTCACAAAGAGTCAGACACGACTGAAGCAACCTAGCACGCATGCATAAGAATGTATGTCATAGGAATTAGAGACAGTAACTTCTTGGGAAGACCTTGAAGCTTCATTCCAGGCAAAGTATTTCTAGGGCCACTAAATGGAGGACAGAGGACAGAGACAAGTCTGAGCCCCTGAAGGAGTCAGTCACCTGGTAAAGACAGGAGGCACCTCCGCCTCACAGGTACACAGGGTCCCTCAACAGCGACGACATGTCCATGCCTCGCATACCTTACATTCATTTCCCATTTCAAGCCTTACTGACACCTTAACTAGCGAAGGCTGATTATCAAAACACTTGATTATCAAACCATCATGGATAATGTTAGTAGGTTGAATAATGCCCAGCAAAAATATATCAAGTTCTGATCTTGATCTCTTGAGCTTGTAAATGACATCCTACTAGTAAGTACTATTGGTGAATTTAAAAACAAAGGGGATATCAGAATGGAAAGAGATAATTTAATCTGAAGCAACTATAATTAAAGTAGCTTAATGTTGCAAAGCATATGTCTAATTAATACTTTGCTAAGGTCTACCCCAGGATGCTGGAAAGAGCTCACCAAGTGAGGGATGCTGCCGTGTAAGTTTCATTAACCTTCCAGTGAAGCCATCCCTGCACCCATGCAATCTCTTTTCTTCTAATTTGAAAAAGTAGTTCACTGACTAAGCTTATAAGATGTGATCCAAGAGAGATTCCTTTATATTTTACTTGGTTCTCTACTCTTTATACTACTTTATCTTCTACTCTACAGTTGATGGTGACTTGAGGATAATCAATTCTTATTTCAAGCCATTATTTTCCTCAGTTAACTGTAGATTCTAAAGAAGTCACCTTTTAACTGATATTTTCATCCGCTTTCAGCTTTGAAAAGGGAGATAAAAGTAGTACATCTGCCTCTCTGTACCCTTCACCTCCCCCACCTTAGTTGTTTTCTTAGATCTAAAACCACCTTCATGTGAAGCAGATAATAGTATTATTGACAGCATTTCAAAACAGAAGGATTTGCACCAAAAAATGCTTCACACCCTAATGGAATATCTGTCATCAAACTATTTTCACCTAAAGGTTTCAAAACCCTTGGGGTATAAATTATGCAATGATGTTTGGGTTGAAAAAATTTGCCATTTTCAAGAATATTTAAAATTTCTCAGAACCTTACAGATTTAAAGCTTTATACTAGTCTATGATACAGCTGTAGAGTGTAAATCATCTAGCTTTTTGTGTTGTTCATCATATGGCTCTGTTTTTTATCTTCTTGCTGCTTGAGAGTATGAATGAAATAACAAAATGAAAATTGAGTTCTTTATCCTTGAATCTGATAAGATACCAAAGCCATAATATTGCTGAAACACTTAAGCAGTCATGCAAGACTCATAAGAAATTTTAATAATTTTCAAAAATTGAGAAGCAGAAAACTTAATTAAAATTTCCACATAATACATGCTCAATAAATACCTGTTCACTCATACTTTAAAAAGAAAACTATAAAAATGCAAAACTACATTTGAGGAATGCCCTTTTGCAGTATTCCTGCAGCAGTTGAAACTGGGTAATTAGTACAAGGACATCCATTCTACCATTTGGTCTGCTTTGCAAATGTTTGAAATTTTCCTTAATAAAATATGTTTGTTTGTTTGTTTTTTTTACAAAAACTTCCCAGGTGAATTCCATGTGCGATCGCAATCTGCTTTCTGGGGGTCCCAACCTGGGAAAAAACTATGAAACTAGAATCTGTATTTTCCTCTCTTTTTAATCTCTCTAATAACTAACTAATCAGGTAATTAGTTAATTAAGCAGATGTTTATGAATATTTATTCTGGGCTGGAATAGTCCTAGTCCTTGTCAGGGTCTGGAGATCCCTTAAGAAGCTTATAATATAGTTAGATGATACAAACTATAGGTCCTAAGAGTAGACAATATATTCAGTGATGAGTAGAGCATAAAGGAAGATAAAGGAAGTGTGTGTGTGTATGTGCGCGCGCGCGCGCGTGTGTGTGAAGGCAGGTCAAATATTGTACCTCAGGTACGCATTAGAGACTGCTTCATGGAAAAGTGACTCTGAATAATTAA